>NC_089524.1:9299261-9956761 GCF_963924715.1 Thunnus thynnus | reverse complement strand
TGCTGAAGATGGCAATACTCACAGACTGATCCCCTCTAAGCCTGCTTAGCATCTCCCAGCAGATACAGTCCCTCTGCGTCTTTCAATGATTTATCAATTTACAATGTTTGTTAAGATAGCTTTGCTGCGGCGTCCCAGTGGCTCAACAGGCGAAGACGTATCACATGTTCCTTGAGTGTTTTGGATTCAAACGCCTTCATCTTTTGCTCTGTGTGTTTCAGCCGTCCTGTCATTATCCCATATTTTGTCTGAAGCAACCATAACGTCAAACATATTATTAATGTAAAACAATGATTCATTTCTATTAGACAGTGTCTTGTTGCTTTTGTTGGCTTTGATGTCAGTAAAGACCAGGGATGTGAGAGTTGCCAGAGGGCCCTGACCCTCCGACAGTCCAATGGAGTGCATAGATCTGGGGTTAAGTCATCTGACCTGGCTGGCTGGTCAGTCGCCTGCTTTTTCCCATAATTACTGCTCAGACAACCCCAACTTTTTCCCTTTCCTCCTCTTAAATCAACACCAATCTATCCCCCAGGCCCACCATAACCTCTCCGCCACCAGCCACTGACATAACCTGTACCTATCGGTCATCCAGAGTCCATCTATCAGATTCTGTTTGATTTATCAAATATGAACACGGTTGTCAAATGTTACGAGATCTCTTAAAAAAAAAACAGTGCACTCTAAACACAAGAAAACATCTAAATCTCCCTGTCACATTTAAAACATCAAATACTTAACACATGGAAATATTTGTAAAGAAGACAGAAAACATCACAGAATAGATGTCTGTAGTCTTCAAAATTGATGCATTACACAGATTTGCTTTGTTTTTCTCACATCAGTTATATTCAGTAGACAGAAAAACAAGTACTATTTGAAAGAGTGGAACAAGATTACCTGTAAAAAAAAAAACAAAAAAAAAAACATGACAAATACTTGAACTTTTGATATTTTGAATTTATTATCTGTGTACAAGTAGGAACACACTGTCAACTGTTAATGCATCTGACTTATGCATTCAAGCCAGAGCAATCCAAATCCAAACAGCTTGTTCTCTCTCAGTGGTTTATTCCGACATCAGACATGCATATGTAACTACCGCTGGCCACCCAATCTAAAGTGGATGCAAAGCAACCCCGGGAAGAGTGGAACAACTGAGGACTGATAGTAAAACAGCGACAAAAAAAAAGAGAGAGAAACAAATAGACCGAGAGAGAATAAGAGCACACAAAGAAAAGAACAAGATAAAGATGAATAAAGAGAAAGCAAGCAAAGGAGAAAGAAATCAAGTGAAAGAGAGAAAGAGCAGAATGGCTCCTGTCAGCCGAGGCCCACTGCAGTGAAACACTAACTGTAGCGACAGGCTGATGAGTCAGTGTCTGTTTAAATGGCAGCTTGTCAGGCCTCCAGCTCTGAGGTGGGCTGCCGACCTGTCAGGGCCCTCGCCACATTAACCAGCTGACCCTATCATCCTTAACATTGCTCCGCCACCGAGCTGCCTGTCACTAACTCTGCCATTTGGCTTTCCAGAGATCTGCCAGAGAGGGCAGGCTCAGCCACCTCATAGTGTTGTTTATTGATTTCTGACCCGCCGCTTAATAGTTTTCCCAGTCCCCCTGAATGGCTTTTGTAAGCAATAGGGTTTGTACATCTCGCAGATCAATACCTTTTATATTTACAATAAAATTGAAACGGCTTCTTGGTGGGGCTCGCAGCACCTCGGCATTTGTCATCCTTCTGCAAGGGAAAACTATGTCATTATCTGAATTAAAACATTTATTTCTGATTAAAAGAGTGTCCTATCTCATTAATTTACCCCTTTCCAATACGAGGGGAATGGAATCCTATTGATTTTTGTACTTTTTACACGTCTCCACTACTGGGAAGATAATTGAGAAGTTAGCCAGAATAAATGAAGTTTCTAGTCTTGCAGGGCAGCCAATACCTTGGAAATGTGAGGTGTTTTTGTGGGAGCAGGCCTTTAATTTTGTGCCAGCAGAAGACAGGGGGACTGAACAAATTGGATTAAGGCTGGGGATGGGGGGCCGGGAGTCTGAGGAAGTGGTGGGTGGGTGGCTGGGGGTGTACCAACATTGAGTGTGTGTGTATGTGTGAGGAGGGGAAACTCACGGTATTTCAGCAATAATAAGAGTCCCACCTCCCCTCCAATTTTTACACCACAAAGACACCTCAGGAAGCGCAGATTAAAGCATCTTACGGCCAATAATGATAAATTGCCTCCCCCCAGCTTATTGTTGAGGAAGAATTGAAAGACAGTAATCAATGTTTGAACTAGACCTTTTAACACAGCGGGGCTCATTGATTAAGCATTATCAAATTAATGAGATTGAATTAAGTTGTGGCTGTTTTTTTTTTTGTTGTTGTTTGTTTCATGCTGTGGAAAGTGATAAAATATTTTATTTTTGCAAATATAAAGTTGCTGTTTTCTGATTTTAAAAAACATTTACAATATTGATCATCTGGAAATGATTAAAATAATTAACCAATTAATTATTTAGTTGTTGGTAAATTAAGTAAAAAACCTAATTGAATTGGTGGTATTAAAGTTGATCTAGGAAGTAGTTTATTTATTTTTAAGAGGATGATACAGAAAATGCAAACATATTTTATGAATGTATTATGGAAAAGTATTTATTGTGAATACATTTATATTGAGAAGGACATCTTATTTTCTGACAGCTGTAGGTGACCTTGTATGTAAGTTTTGCTTCTATTTATGGTCTCATATTTCTATTTTGCTCCGTGTGACAAAGAGAAAGAGAGAAAAGTCACAGAGTTGAAATGTGGTTAAATGTCGTCCGCTAGCCGTGGCATGGCCAGTGTGCAGATTTTGAGAAGGCAGGGCCGTGTGGTCAGCTCCAGTTTGCACAAGCTCAGCGCAGCTGATATGGGGGTCGTGAGAGGGGTGACTGAACACAGCAATTGGACCTCACAAACACTGAAAGAGGCCAACGCCGGCCTACCTCTGATGCTGCCCGATCTTGCTTCGGGGACTGAGAGAAAATGTTGTCGGACTCAGAGAGGGCATCGTCCATCATGGCCCCAGTCCGCCTGTCAGCCGACTGATTGTGGGAGAAAAGAGAGAGTGAAAGAGAGAGAAGAGAGAGAGAGAGAGAGAGAGAGAGAGAGAGAGAGAAAGAAGCCCATGAGTCCACCAGGAAGGCAATTGTAAGAGAAACAGGAGGAGAGAAAGAAACAGGAAAGGAGAAAGAGAAGAAGACAGGGAGAGTATAGCCTCTGCGCTCATCCACTGACTCACTGACTGGCTTTTGGCCACAGGACCCCAGAAGGGATGCACTCATTTACTCCATCCCTCCATTCTTCAACCACATCTCCCTACCTACACCCCCTCTTCCCATCAAGAACTCTTCCCTTTTCCCCCTCTATCACCACATCTCTCCATTCTTTGGACCTCTGAAGCCTGATCTCTCTCTCCCTCACTCCATCCAATGATCCCTCCGTCCTTCCATCCTTCCTTCATGGACAGCTGAATGTGAGGCTGATAGGCCGTGGAGTGAGTGGGGCAGCTGCCAGCGCCCTGCAGCAGAACCATCTCTGACAGGCCACTAATTCAACCGACAGAAGCGAAACCTCAACCAAACACTCAGATCATAGGTCCAAAGAGAGGGGAAGAAAAGTTTAGAAAATGGGAAAATGGACTAAGAGAGGTGGGTAAAGGTCTGGGGCAAAACATTCTCTCGCTGTGGAGGGGAAACAAGAAAGACGTGAAGATCCAATGTGGGAGTTTTAATGAGACACTGAAAGAGAAAGCAAGGGGAGATGAGGAAATTGTTCTGTATTTAATTGTTAGGGGTGAACAAAATAACAGGAACACCTAAAAATCCAATGAAATCCAAAATCCAATTAAGTCCAGTTCAAGAACATCCTCAGACAATTACCATATAGTTGAATAAGCATCTTTAAAAGGGAGCAGCTTGACTTACTGTGTGTTTTGTGTGGCATCTAATAAAATGACAAAGCATTTACAGTATATTAAGTCAATTAAGGTATATACTGTGTGCTCACAGACTTGTGCATCTGAATCTGGAAAATCCATTAATGTTATTGGTACAAAATACACATTTTCATTCCTGTCAATACAAAGACAAAAGATTCGGTACATTAATTATACATTGTCTCTAAAACATTGGTCAAGAAAAGCTGAAATAAGAATAGAAAATGTTATTTAAATAAAAAAACGATGTTCCTCCTCTGCAATAGGCCAGGCATTAAAAACTACTGCATCACCTCTTTCCATTTGTTTATCTGTATAAACGTACTCATGGCCGGCCAGGAACCAGTGTTCAATGAACAGCTTAATTTGTGGATGCATTTCTATGCCTAGAGTAATCTAAGGAGGGATGCAGAAAGGTTGGGTACATTCATCACAAACACAAGCTTAACATAAGTGAAAAATTACAGGATTCCCAATGACCTTCCAACCAATCAAGCCTGGTAATTACACTCATTCATTACGAAGGAAGGGAGAGATGGAAGAATACAGAGATGACCCTTCAGGACAACAAAAATGTTTATAGATGGGAACAAAGAGGAAAATGCTAATGCCTCAGCTATCTGGCTGGATGGCCCTGAGACAATGCAGAATAATAATTTCCCATCATGAGCCAACCATAACCTTTGTAGGATTTTACACTGTTTACATTTCAACAGTGCATAGCAACTTTTTTTTTTTACTGTGGGACAGGAGAATGTTACTATGCACCCAAAAAGTTACGTACTGTAATACCATTATAGTGTGCCACATAGTAATATAGTAATATTATATTAGCATTATATTTTTGAGCTCTCAGACCGTAAAGATGCTACTGATTCTTGTACTTTATTTCATATCTTACTGCACATAAATTACATGACTCATGTTTTGAATGATCATAAATCATGAAAATCTCCATATTTGTTAGACGTTTTGGCCCTTCATTCAGTTGTAATCATAGCCTTGTAACACACTTGGCAACATAATTCTACTGATATGTTTTGATACATTTTAGCTTTCATGTGCTGAATAACTTTGTGATTGTGTATATTGTGCACTTTTTAATTTAGGGTTGTTCTTGGATGAGGTATTGCAGCAATATAATCCACCTAATATATTGTCTTGCTACTTTATCATCGAACTAATTCTTTTATTTAGTCAAACATTATCAAAAAGCTACTTTATACAATTTGGGTTGTAGTCCACTCAATGTTTTTGCTGTTCCAGGTTAGAAGGATTACATATCTACCCATGACTGACTGAACAATTATTATATCTATGTATATTATGTATTTGTGGCCTCTTATTATACGGTTAATTAAATGTGAGTAAAAAGTTTAGGTGGTTCAGGTAATAATGTGAAAAGTAGTCAGTAGTTATCCAGTATCTGTATAGAGATAATAAGGGTGAGATTAATATCTTGTATTGAAATAGGATGCTAGTAGCGGTCTGATGAAGATTAAACATGATGTCAGGTCTATGACTGGTGTTAGGTCCAGTACAAGTACTGCTTGGGATTACATAAGGGTTGCAGCAAAGACAAAGTATCTGCTTTCCGTTACCTGATGGATAGCTGAGTGTCAACACCAGACTCTCTAAATAAAGTGTAGTGTGATCATGTAATAATTGCATTTGATGTGTTGTTTGCTTTATTGGGTTGTGATCATTTGTCAGCTCCAGCTCCTCGTCTCGTATATAATTTCATGTAAACAGTTTTGTGTCCTGCACTAGATTATTCTGTCTTGTATTTTGCTTGGCTAATAGCTAAAGCACCCACGGCACGCTTATTTCCCATGCACTAACAACATGGAGATCCCTCGCAGACTTTAAATCGAATCACTATCACGCATAAATAGCACGAAGCTCTGGCACTGAACTTTTCGATTCATTCCATTTCCCAGACGATGGTATCTGACTGCTTCTCTCTGATTATGCAGATGATATTACTTTTTTTTTTTTTTTCTTTGTCGATATGTGTTTAGGTGTCATTTGCAGTGGATGATGTTCTCATTGCTCAGTTTACCGCGCCCATAATAAGATCACCTGTGGTATGAATACATTTTCCCACTCTGCTCGTGTATTTGGATTTGCAGGGTAAATGAGTTTCTCTCAGTCTCGGAAAGAGCGAGAGAGACAGAGAGAGAGAGGCGGAGAGAGAGAACACATCAAGCACGTTCTTAGATTCACTTTAGAGCTTGACACCTCGGCGCTCGGTCAGTAAATGGCTTTTCTACAGGAGGAGGTGGGATAGGGGGTTTGTGTGTGTGTGCTTGCATCAACATCTGTGGATATCTCTGTGCGAGTGTCTATGTGCAGGTGCGAGACTGTATGTGTGTTTTCTCATGTTTGTGTGTGTCTTTTTGAAGTGTGTTTGAGCGTCAATGTGTGTGTGTGTGTGTGTGTGTGTGTGTGTGTTGGGGAGAGGCCCAGTTTTACAGCCACATCTACATCCATTCGCCCTCTTTGTATTCCAGCCTGCTACCCAAGCACAGGCCTCAGCTGTCATTATTCCCTGTCCATCCACAGAGAAGTTATAGTTGGCAAAAAACCCATCAGGTGGGCAGGACCACGGATAATTGAGGTGATGATCGGAGCTGTTCAAAGACAATTGATAGTGATGGAGACAGGGGGAGTGGGGAGCCGAGCCGGCTGACCGGGCTCTCCGGGGGCTCAGGGAGCGCCAGACCAGAATGTGGAATAACACATCGTATAGATACTGCTGCTCTTGTAGAAAAAAACATACAAAAAAGAACTTGCAAGTCCAATTTTTCATTAGTTTTTCTGTTTTGTTTTTTTTTTAAATTTCAGATTAATCAAAAAAATATGCAGCTGTCAACCAACTTTTTTCTTCTGCTTTATCCTCAGAAAAAAATAAAGTCATAGGTTTTTCTCTTTGACAACAGCAGTACAGTACCCCGTACAGTGGCCCCGAGACCACCCTAGGCTTTATTAATAGCCCAAATCCCCTTCGCCAAGCCTGCCTCAATCACACAGCAACATATTGAACTAGCAGAGAAAGCCATGACCTGAACATCATATTTCCACCAGCTCCAATTCGAGTGACAAGTTGCCAAACTTCAAAATCCCCCAGAAAACCCAGTTAAGGCAAAGCAAGTTGTAAAGGCGTTTTTCATAAGCCGAGGGACAAGGGGGAACAAATGGAGGTTATTACTTTCCTCCATTCCAAATAGCCCCCTACTGTCTGGCTGAAATAGGCCTGGCAAAAAAATGTCTTTATATCTCACATCCATACCTGACACCATACCGCTGGATTTTTCTATTACCTGTGGGCACCTTTTTTTCCTCCTCCATTTTTCTTTGCTCACACGCAAATGTTATCACCTAAATGTCATCAATTGTGTATATAATATCAGCCTATAATGTTAACATATCATCTGATTGAGTAATTTCCGGAACATGTATCTTCAAAGTCCTTGAAATGTCTTTGCTAAAAACTTTGGATTCTGCCAGCAAACCTGTCCGTTATATTTCCGAAGTGTGCTGGTTTTACCTGACTTGCATGCAGGTGTCGTGTTTCTAGAAATCGATGGGTGGTTCGAGTCCAAGTGTGCAATATCAATAACTCCATCACACATATAGTGACACCTCATGCAAAGAAAAAAGTCACTAACACACACACACACACACACACGGGGCTCTTACGTTACACAGGCATTGTACAGTATCAATAACTCTCTCAGTCGTACGATGACGCACACACGCTGTCACGCACACGCTGTCACATACGGACACTGTATCGATAACTCAATATTTCAGGTGTCAGTCTTGTGTGGTGTGCCATGCCCTCTGAGTGGTGGAGGGGGTGGGGGGGGCAGGTTGGCAGCAGAGGACAGGGAGGGACACTCTCTGACAAGGCCGTCACACCTTTCAATACCTCCGCTCCGCCTGTCATTAGGTTGTACGTGTGTGTGTGCGTGTGTTTGTGTGTGTGTGTGTGTGTGAACTCCTGGCTGTTGCTGGCACCGTCAGCAACTATTACTCAAACCTCCCTCCCCCTGATTTCCACCACACACACACACCCCCAACACAAATTCATGCACACACACCTCGTCGTCTCCACATTCTGCAGACTTCCCCTTAAATCTGGCTGATCTCGGAGGGTGACCTACTCTAACTCCCCCTTGTGACTCTCCTAACTCCACCCTACCTCCCCCTCCCCACTGCACGATCCTCCACCAGCTCCTGAGTATTGACCCATGCTGTCACCCTGACTGGCACCCCTGACCCCCCTCTGCGGCAGGGGATCCATGGCGGGGCCGAAGGTTCAAATGATTTTCCTCCACCTCCCGCCATCCTGTTTTCCCAGTGAGCTGATTGCTAATGACAACATTATAAAAGGGCATAATGGAGATTCCACAAACAATTTGCCCCTTGGATTTGCAAACCTAAATATCTGCAGAAGTTCCAAAAGGGTGATGGATGTTAGTCTTGTTTGCGTTTGCATGATGTTAAAACAGGGATGAGAAAATATGATTACCTTAAAGTCTGCTGGCCTCTGTTGGGCCTCATGCTGGGAGCAGTTTGTTCATAAAATGAATAATTGAAATAGTAAAGAAGTGACTGTGCATTCTTGTTCATTTATAATAACGTAATGTATAGAACGCTGACATGTAATCGAAACAACACTGATTTGAGTCTAGACAATGAATTTTGTTATGCTCCATCCTTCATCTCTGCTCCCTTCATTTTCTGCGGTATTGAGAAAGTAAAGCACTGAAATGGTCAATAGAATATACTCAAAGAACAAAATTTGCTTTTGAGACTTAATTTTTGCAAAAAGAAAATGCAGACGCTAAAACAAAAGCCTGTCTGATGATAATAAAACAGTCCCCGCACTCTTTTATCTTGCACCTCCAGGATTAATGCTAATGTAAGTTTCTCTCTCAGCGCAACCAATAACACCCTGCCAAATATCCTAAAATGATCCCCAGAGCAGCCCTGATGCTCTTCCATTACAGGCCTTATAATACCTGCCTGAGATATATGTATTTATGTGGCAGGAAATAACATTAGAGTGAATTGCCATAACAACTTTATAAATCAGGCAGAAACAGAGATGGCAGGTACGGGAGAGAGGGAGAGAGGGAGAGAGGCAGTGCCAAGGTGGCGGTAATGCTGATGAGAGGTATCTGAGATGGCATTCATCACCACTGTGCAGCCATACAATGTCAAAAAAAAAATGGGTTAAACCCTGGTTTGGCATGTTGACTGCAACCCCCTCCTCAAAGCACACATAAAGGCCTTCCAGCATCTAAGCAGAGGTTCAAAAGCAGCCGACACCACCCGCGTTGAACCACCAGTCCTACAGGTCGTCCTGCTTCCCCATCCATCCAGAAAAACAGGGGAGATCTACCCATTAATCAAAAGTTACAAACAGTCTTCGCTGTGTCATAACTCTTGCGATGGGCTTTTCCGCTGATTGATTCCTATACACACATACTGTCTGATTACCATAATGTGTTCTTGTGGTGAAAATTCTGGCGGCAGGGGCGAGCGGGGGTGGGGGTTGAGGGGGTGGTGGTGTTGGTAAGGGGTTTGGGGAGGGGGGGCAGTTGGGGGCAGTAAGGAGGGGGGGGGGTCTTGTGAAGCAAGCGGGAAGTAAATAACAAATGGCCCAGACCCCACCTCATCCGGAGTGATTTCAATCCAATGTTCCATCATAGCTAGTGGAGAGAGGCGAGTGTTTGGGGTTTGGGCTATCAATTACAGATATGTGTAGGCAGGCAGACACTATCATTTCGCTGATTGTCACCAGTCCACCGCAGTGACATCAGGAAGTGATTCATCAGTCTATTTCCTGTGACACTCGGAGAAAGATGACATGGTAAGGTCTGTGGAATTATGGGAGATCCTGAAGGAAGGACTTTTTAACATGCTCGGGGGGCCAAACACATTCTAATGCAGACATTTAACCTCTCTCCGCCAGCGATTGCTCTTGACTGACTCGGTCCATTCATTCATTTCAGCCAGAGTCTGGCTGTTGATGAAACTATCCGGACTATTTGTTCACCAACATGTCAGAAAATGTACAATAGAGTGAATCCGTGGCACTGCAAACACTGAAAAGCTACTTGGCAACAAATAAAACCTCAAGCATCAAAAAAATGTGTTTCCAATTAACATTAACAATTTTTTTTAATCAAAATGATAGACAGCAGATGGGATTGTAAATCTTGTAGAATTAAGTTAAACATATTAAATATTATACTTAAATCTGCGCAAACCCAAGTAAACACTAAAACAAAGTTAACAGAGGCGTGAAGTAATTAATTATCCCAGTGTATTTATTCTTCATTAAGTCAAGGTAATTCCACTGTGACAGTGCTGTGTAACTCATGAAGTACATTTACATGTAAAGGGACAAAGTGGGAATGTAAGTTTTTATTTTCTTAATTTCTCCCCCCTGAATGAGTACTTAACAAACATAATGGATTTTAATTACTTGCATTTGATCATCTGTTCTTATTTTCCTACTTGATTCACTCATAAGTACAGTACAGTCTCCCTAACTTCACTGTCAGAAATTATAATATACAGCCTGCAAATTAAAAAAAAAAAACCCAAACACCGAGTTTATTCTTCAAACTTTTGGGATGCTTTACATGAAATAACATAATGCAAGAGGGAAGACAATAGAGGTGCAACTATAAGGATTATTTTCATTATTTATTAATCTGCCACTTTTTTCTTGTTTAATCTATGGTCTATAAAATGTGTGTGAAAAATGCCCATCAAAATTTCCCAGAGCCCAAGATAACATCTTTAAATAACTTGTTTTGTCCAACCAACAGTCAAAAACCTGAAGACACTCAGTTTACTATCACATAAGACAAAGACAAGCAGCGAATTCTCACAATTGAGAAGGAGGAACAAGGTAATACTAAGTATTACACAAGGTATTTTTACTAGAAAACTATTAATTGATTATCAAAATACATAGTTGGCAATTAATCTTCTGTTGATTGACTAATTGACTAAATGTTTCAGCTCTAAAGGAGAACAATACAAAACATAGAAAATATTGGAGAGAATATTAGTGCTATCTTTATATACAGTAGTTATACAAAATAACAAACAATGCGTAGAAATAACATCACTTGTTGTCTGGCAGGTACGGCAGTGATGCGACGATGGTGGCCCTTCACAGCTGCATGGACACAGAGGAAACGGAGGTAAATGCCCTGTGTTTCGTTTCCCTCACAGGTCATCCTTCCTCAGAGATTCATACCAAGCTGGCAGTAAGCACAGATGATACCAGCAGGCCAAACTTTATTCCTCCCCGTTGCAATTGCATCTGTGAGCTGTGACTCTATCAATCTGCTGGCGGTTGGGAAGATTGCCTAATCCGGTAGCCAAGGGACTCTTATCATCAGTCTGCCTCCTCATTGTATGTGTGTGTATGTGCGTATGTGTGTGTGTGTCTGTGTGTGACCAGCCACAGCATCATTGGTGGGAAATGTATGTACTGCTCCTCTGCTTAACATTATCACCCTCATTTGTAAACACAGTCATCCATCAGGCGCCGGCCTCCCACTTATCCAAACAGATGAAGAAGGTGTATGTTCTTATAATTTGCTCTCATCTCAGAGAGACGGAATAATAATAATCTCTCCCTGATGTACAGTAGCCCCCTCCTCCTCCTCCTGCTCTTTTTTTTTTTTTCTCCTCCACTTTCATTCTCTCCTCTTTTTCCTCTTTCTCGCTTGTGGATAGTGTATTAATGAAGCGGCCTAATTTGACACCCCACTGCAGCATAATGGATTAAAACGCAACACTGCCATCCGTCTGCCAGCCACAAATAAAGCACGCAGTATAAATATTGTAATTCATACCTGTGATAAGAATCATGGTGCCACCTCTTGCCTGTGTGATAATAATCTTAACCTGCTGATGTCTTGCAGATTGGAAATATCTGATTGTGCGTATGTGTGTGTGGGTGTGTTTGTATTCATGATTGCATTGCATACACTATCTGTGAGAAGATGAACCTCCACTATTAATGAAAAAATGTGAGATTTTGCTTGTTTGGTAGTTTCAGAATAGCATTTGATGAACACACACAGCAGTAGTATATGTATGTTACATTTTTCATCATTTTTCTCACACTTATTATCAACACCATATCCACAGCCATATCAATCGCAAACCTCTATTTTTTTATAATCAATATCATCATAACCCTCAGCCAATCTTCCTTTTTAGCAGCAGGTGTCTTGACTTTAACAACTCTTCTTTATAAGCCGCTCAGACTGTCAGCGCTTTAGTCACGCTCTCACAAGGAGCTTTAGACCTCTCTCCTGATAAGAGCCACCAGGTCATGGTACTCACAGCTTTGTCTGTTACCAAATATGGTTGACACGCTTAGATAGTCATCTGTAACAACTTTATGAATGGACGTGTGACACGTGGCGAGCTGCATGGGAAAAGATCAGCAAGGCAGTTATGAGTGGAAATGTTGCCATCTGTTCAGGCTCCTAGAGACCCTCAGAGACAAAGACTCTTATATCATAACAGCAAATATTTCTGAATGTCGAATGTACTTGCAGGTGCTGCTTCATATCATTTATTGTGAAGAAAATATGGAACACCAACTTTAATTTTTAGTGTGGCTCATATGTCAAAATTTAAGGCTTCATTAACATTTAAAAATAAATAATATGGCTCCTTCTGGTCCTGCAGTCTCCTCCTCTCAGCTGGGGATAAATTAGTGCTCAATTTCAGTTCTGATAGAGGATTTTGCTTGTTTAAAAAGTTGATTATATATTCAATATCTCATAATGCAGCTTCTCTCATCAGTAAATGAATTACTGTTTATCGAGCTTGTTGAATGGAGTCACTAAATCTGTTGAATTGGAATTATTTTTAATGTTACGTGACTGTTACAGCCACTAAAGCAGCCTAAATCTATCAATAGAATTATGGTCGACCATTGTATTCAGAAGTGGACCTCTTGTATAAGCACTCTTACAAAGAGGGCCTATCCCAACCTATGCTTTCTGAATAGCAAACATCCCAGTGCCTCCATTTGCAATGTAGATGTGCGTGTGTGTTCTCGCTCTCTATTGAATTGTTTTCTTAATCGTTTCCTTTGTGCCAAGAAGTAAAGAAAACAGATTGTGTCTGAAGAGCATTGGATCTGCCAATGACCCCTGGTCACGACAGCAACATTAGGACTGCCAGAACAGCAGATAAAGAGCCAGGAGGGTCAACTACTCTATTCTGCCATGATTGCTAGCACCAACATTTTCTTAGAGGGAGACAAATTTGGAATTCTGTATGGCCTCTTGCATTTTTAAAGAAGAGAAACTTTTAGAGTGGATTTAAAGAACTCAATGTAATCCCACATTTTGATTCATGCTAATTCATTCACAACACCGTTGTTCCATTCATCTATTCAGTTTTTCCTGAACGCCTACTAACAAAGTCCAAATGTGTTGCAGTTGAATGAGACTCAGGTTCGTTTTCTCCCTTGCTACACGATTTCTTTGGGTGCAGCAGTCGTACTCGGCTTCGGATTAAAACAACCGTCCCAAAGAAATTCTGGAGCAGTTTGTTTGCTGAAAGAACGTGATCTGACCTTGACCTGACCAGATTACTGGCGTATTCAGGAAGTTTGAGCTCCCATAACCGGGTGCGTTTTACATACTGGGATGCAGATGTGGCTTGTAGTGATGCATTTTAGTTCACTTTTTTTCTGTGTGAAAATAACCCAAACCAACTGGAAAACAAGTTTGCCAACTCATCCACTGATTCAGACCAGGGCAAACAAACTATAAGTCTTCCCCTAAGTCATATCACATTCCCCAATACTGCTACCGAGCATCCCATCCTTTAACCATGAGATATTAGAGCCAATATTTAACCCGATTTCTCTCTCTCTCTCAGAAAAAGGAAAATTCTCAACTTATAAATGCAACGAGTACTGCAGCAATGATCCAAAGGCCAAAATACTGTATGATTGGAAAGAAACCTAATTGCCTTTCAAACCTCAGTGGCATGTTCTATATATTAATCTGAAAGTGGTTCCAAATCTTGGGGATAATGAAAATCTCTTTTATAAATATGTATGCAGTGAAGTCACAACATAATAGGGGCCTGGTGAAAAACAAGAGGCAGCAAGGCGGCTGAAGGATGAGGCACAGGCCCTGCAGAAAATAATGTTCCCCCAGCAGAAATTGGTTTAATTAATAGGACATTTTACATAATGATTACAGTGTAATTGCACCGACTAGCAGAGTGTCATTAAATATATCCTTGCTCCTTTACAACACCCTCCAGCTAAAAATAATGAGTTACATTGGAAATCACTATGCAACAGGTTCATAAATAACATTTAAGCCCATACAAGGCAAGTACTTATAAATAATAAATATTTGCCTTTTGTAATTGAAGAAAAAATGACTGCCTCTTTTTTTCTGCCACTGCACGCTGCTTTGTCCTGTTGTAGCTGTGGAAAGGAGATTTTTCCCATTTTTTCCCCTCTTGTAAGTGCTGAATAATTTATTTGCTGGCTAATAGTCAACACTGTCAACACCCGGTGGTTAAAATATACCTGTGTCCAGATAAATGCAGCAGCAGGCTACAAAGCGATTATTCCCAGCTTCCAGATATTTTGTTGGATGCAGTCCCTGTATACACTGCAGTAAATCACCAACTTCCAATTACCTTCCTCCATAAAACAAGTCTCGTATTCAAATCAGGCCCCAAAAGAGAGAGACAGAGACGGGGACAACTGAACCCATGCCTGGGGGTGCTGACTGAATGCATGAGTGTGTGTGTGCGTGTGCGTGCACTTATGTGTGGGGAGTGGGGGGGGGGGGGGGGGGGGGGTTGGGGTGGAATTTGTTTCTTCGTTTAATGCTTATTCCGTTTTACTGCAAAGTAGCACTGCTCCACTATCTCTGCAATAGCTCTTTCATGCTGTCTGGGTTTTCATTGGCTTAAAAAGTTGGCTACTGAAATATTGTCATTAGTCTTTCTTGAATGGAAGAGCCAAAAGTTTCTCTTGAATATCGTCCAAAACAGGATGAAAGAGTTAGATATGCCATGATCAAGTGCTATGATTGCAGAATTAACAAAGCGGTGGTAATTGTTCTCAGGGGATTGTTGTGCTGTAAGTGGATCTATCAATCACTTTTATGTATTGGTGCTTGGAGGCGGATATTGAAGGCCCCAATTTAAGTCCTTGCTACTGTTGGATGATGATCTTTCATCTTCAAAAAGTCAACCTATCAGGAATTAAGAAAAATGAAAAATTGCTTTAAAATATTTTCTGGAATTACACTTTATGTTTATAAGAGTTTTAAAGTAACAAAACATACTCGGTTCCAAATTCGAAAACTTTAAATTGATGAAAAAAATATTTCGTTTTTCAGTATTCAGATGGTGGCGTCCTAATTTGTTTTAATTATATTAGGGCTCACTGACATCCTGTGGATTTCTGGTGATATTGCTACATCACCTTATAAGTGGAGCTACAGGATCAGAGATATGACTCCAATTTGTTGTCTCTGTGCCCCCTCTGAACTCTCTGAGCACAGTTTCATGTGTGTGTGTGATTGTGTGTTTGTGTGTGTGTGTGTGTGTATGTGTGTATGTGTGTGGTCCATCATAGGCTGCTTTCAGGGACAAATTTCAGACTTAAGGCCAGTCAATTGGGGACATCTTGTCCAATTGGAGACAAAAGCCGTGTCCCCAATTGGTAAAACGCTGATTTTTGGGTCATTGGTTAAGGTAAGTGTTAGGGTTAGGCAAGTAGTTGTTATGGTTAGGGTTAGGGTAAGTCTCCAGGAAATTAATGTAAGTCTATGTAATGTCTCCAAAGGTGACTGAGGTCAATGTGTGTGTGTGTGTGTGTGTGTGTGTGTGTGTGTGTGTGTGTGTGTGTGTGTGTGTGTGTGTGTGTGTGTGTGTTCCCTTTGTGTTCCCCACAAGATTAACTATTCATTTAAGGGGTCAAGGTTTTGTTTTGGAGGTTATGTTTATCAAAAGCCTTTAGGAGAATTAATTTAAGTCAATACAATGTCCTCACAAGTATAGTAGTACAACTTTGATTGTAAAATCCATGTTGCTCCCTTTCATTACACCCTCCACCTTCAACGACCTCCTTCATGTCTTCTCATCACCAATCCTTCTTGTCAATTGGCTCCTCTTCCCCACATTCTGCTATCCTTCTTGTCGGCGCCAAACTAGCACAAGGAGTCTGATAAATGTCTACCCAGGTATCATCATCACACATGCAGATTCCCCTCGAACACGATTCACTTTTGATCAGCTCCTCTGTACAGCGGTGGATAAAAAACATTCAGGATGCTCCCCTTGCTGCTCGTCTCCCTGCCTCTGAGTGTATTAAATACCTCGCTTCCACACACACATACACAACCAGCCCCCTCCCCTCCATACCTATATTCCGCCAGCAGACACCATCAATGGATTGCATTTATGCAGAATGCATCAATAACCAGAAAAACTAAGAGGCCTTGTCAGGGACGGGGAGTTGTCACAGGCGCGGGCAAACGATTCTACGCGATGCTCATCTGAGCCGCAATCAGCCCATAATCTGAGTATACATCAGGCCTCTGTGACATGGAAATTTCCTGCTCCTCCGCTCTCATTTTCAGAGGCAGTAATCACAGGGAGAGCCGCTCAACCTCACCGAAATGTATAAATAATTTTCATTCAAACATATTAACAGTCAAAATACCAGGATCCATCATGGCGGCGCGGGGAGCTTCTTAAGAAGCAATCAGGACCTCTGCATGTGTTCTTTGTCTTTGGCAGCTGAGAGACAGGGCGCAGATTACTTGTGCGAGGCCTATTTTGCATAATGGCCTACCCCCTTGGTGCTTTTAAACTTTCCTGCCGATCCATTACGTTTACCAAGCCCAGTTCCCTGCCTGTCTTTAATATCATGCTTCCTTGGGAAGAAGATCTGGACGAGGGTTTAAAGACCTTTTTATTAAGGCAGGCATGTGGGCCTCCATCCATCTCCCCAAACCGGCAGACACGTTTATGTTCCATGGATGGGTTATGTACCGCCATCTTAAAGAGCAAAAACTTGCCCTTTTTACCTCATTGGGGAAAAAAAGGAATTTTGGAGATGAGTTGGTAGACTCAAGGTTGCCAGGTCAGAAATGTCCAGAGCAGCAGTGGACTAATATGTCTCTCAAAGTGTACTGTATGTCGTTCACTATCAAGCTACGTCAGATTGTTGATGAGAGACAATGTTGGAGACTTCTTGTGTCCCCATGGAGAGTATCATATGTGCAGGACATTTATGTATGGAGATGTAAAATGGCACAATCCAGGCATAACACCATCTCATTAAAGAACATCAAAATATTCCTTTTTCATGCCAGAGGAGAAAGAGGATGTTAGTGCAATTCACAGGAGGTGAAAATTAAGGCAGCTTGAGCCTGGAAGCCACCCGAGCCTGACAGGACATGGGCTGCAGTTTTATGTCACGTCGTTTATCTGCAGTTTATATTTTCTATGACCGCATTGTCTCTTTCCAGAACCTTTGGAAAATACACAGGTTGTAAAAAGAGCCACCTTTTGTCTGCAGTGTACATCACAAATGCTAATGTTTTTGTAACAGTTGCAGCCTCTTAATGATCCACAAACACTTTTTGCAACATATTTCTGTCTAATATCAGTTTAAATGCCTTTTCCTAAGCAGCAGATGTGGGGTCAACGAAGGTGGAAACCTTAGGAAAAATAGGAGCATAATGAAACATTCTGAAAATGGTGTAAAGCTAGTGAGGGATGCCCTCATTGTCTGCGATAAAGCACACTGAGGCAAGGCAAACAGCCATGGATCACAACCCTTTTCATTACAACAGTAAGGGGATCCATACTTTCCATTTCTCACCATCAGCTTTAAATGTTAAAACCAAAACTTTGATGTAAAGTTCCATAATAAAAAGAATAATAATGGCTCTCTGTGTGGTTACTGATTAATGGGTTGGATCCAAGCTGTGTGCAGACAGAGAAGAGGATATCTTTTCAAAATTCTTTTCTAGCCAGTATTAAACTGAAAAATAGACATGATATTCATTGTCTGAACCTATTGTTTTTAAACAAAAGAAATGGTACCTGTACCCTGACCTCTAACAGGTCGTCCCAAAAATGTAGAGGGATCTGCACAGCATCTTCCTGTAAATGATGCCTTTTCCCTTTTATTTAACCTGGAAAAAAATAAACTAATTGAGGTAGAAATCCAGTCAAGAGGGCAGCATATGAACATTGATACATTATTAAGTACAGTATAGATGACATTAATGGGTTAAGACAACTGTCACACACAACAACAGAGTATAAATAATATCCAGTTAAGATGCATAAACTGGTATGAGTGTCCAAATTTATCTAAAATAAAACAACAAAGTGTGTTATTTTCCAGATCCTTTGTTCTAGAGACCCTTAAAACCATCTAATGTTTCCCTGTGTTGCCTAAATATGCTATATCAGTATATATAAAGACAAACAGATAGCACACACAACCCCTTCTCATGTAAAAATGTGTAGTACCCTGTATGTGTGTGCGTGTCGTGACAGTGTTTATTAAATTGCAAATCAGGATGGCAAATTGAAAAATGCTTGCTCTTGTCATATCAGTTTTTTGCTCCCCATTCCCTTTTCTCCTCTTCCTCCCCTGTCTATGGCGCTCTAGTCTTTA
Organism: Thunnus thynnus; assembly: GCF_963924715.1. Classification (NCBI taxonomy): domain Eukaryota; kingdom Metazoa; phylum Chordata; class Actinopteri; order Scombriformes; family Scombridae; genus Thunnus; species Thunnus thynnus. The sequence continues at coordinate 9,938,045 of NC_089524.1, read as the reverse complement.
AGGGCAACAAGGAATTATAGCTCAGTGAAGTGCAGTGGCAAAGCCCCAGAGATTCATAGACAGTCTCAATGATAAAGTCCAGTCCAGGAGAATCGCTACTTGTGCAATAACAGCGAGAGAGGGTCACAATAAAGTTTAGTTTAATGACAAGAACAAATAACTTTAACATTTGGCTGGGGCACTGAACCCCTTCTCTGGGATCGCATCTGATATATCAGCAGGCAACTGGCCGTGACTGCCGGGCGATTGTGCTCGCCACTCTGGCACTAGTGATGCATGCGGGGTCTCGTGGCAGGTGTCCATTTTATAGAGTTATTCAGTTGGAAATGCTGGACACTGGCTGAGGCTCAGGATGGGGCGGAGAGGCCTGGCTAGATTATTGTTACTGCACAGCTGACATCTCCCAGGCTCCTTTCTGTACTGCTATCTGGCCCTGTGACTCTACCTAACTGTTAGCCACTCAATAGCTAACAGCCAGTGTTTGAGGTGAAATCAAGGCTACCGCTGCAGAGCTTGGACAGACTCCTGAGGACAGGGCCACTTGGATACTAAATGCCACACAAACGACACAGAACAGAAGAGAAATTATAGGTGACCAGCTGTTGGTCAGTTTACTTTTCTCTGTGTGTGTCCACACTGCCATGGCCAGCCACTGACATTGGAATTATGTATTTGATGTTTTATATGAAGCAGGGCTGCAACTAACATTTATTTTCATTATTGGTTAATCTGCCAATTATATTCCTGAATAATCAATTAATCGTTTGGTCTAAAAAAAATGTCAGAAAATAGTGAAAAATGCAGTCCAGAACCAAAAAATATTCAGTTTCCAATCATATAAAACAAAGAAAAGCTTCAAGTCTTCACATTTGAAGAGCTAAGACTAGGTAATGTTTGATATTTTTGCATAATGATGAACTGATTATCAAAATAGTTACAGACAGACTTTCTGTCGATTGACTAATCAATTAATCTACTAATTGTTTCAACTTTATAATTCACTAAGTTGACAATTAAGTAGACTTGTGTGAGCAGGAGCACTTTTATACTAACTGTCAGCTGAAATTGCTAGAGATGAAGAAAAAAAAGGTTTGTCATCCAAGCTGTTCCGTCTTACATCAACATGTTAACAACATGAACACACGTGGTGCATTGATGAGAAAAATCTAGAGATCATAACAATATTCAATTTGCAGCCACAGCACCCTGTGACAAGCTACTTAGGCCCAGTGAGTGATGAGAGCTGATGGCCCTGAGGTGCTGCTGATGGCTGCATGGGTCTGCTGGGCAGCTGCTGGTCTGTGGCTGGATCAGGGGGGTTCAGGCTGGCAGCCATATTGTAAAAACCAGCAGGAGACGACGCCATGGGGAGACAGATAATGGAAGATAGATACTGTGCACTGGATCATTTTCTCACACCTAAAGCAAGATGCCAGATCACACGTCTTTAATTAATTTGGTTTGAAAAATATGATAAATATCAGGATGGGGACATCTAAAATAGAAAATGGGAGAAAGTCAAAGTCAAAACTCTTTCAGGAGACCGTTACCTGAAGTGCTTAGTCTCCCTATTTGCACTCACCCATCCCAGCATCCCTCCTGTCGGTTATTTGTTGCCACATTTCTAGTTTACACGGCCTGAAAAGACCTATTCAGGACAGCTATTGTTGAATGTAGGCCTCATATGCAGATCTATTTGAAGGGCCATTATCCAAAAAGAACATGGGAGACAAAGTGAGGACAGGCTAGTGACAAATGATCAACCTGATAATAGGCTGTAAGACACACTTACCATGCTAACAACACGGCGCACGGAACGGACGCGCCCCCCGTCGAAAACAAACAATGTGCTTCCAATCTATCATCGTTGATCCGTGTCATCATTACCCCTCAATGGCCATGCGGACATCAACATGACAATGCGACATGCCGGGGCCGCATTAGTACGATAGATTATTATCATAGAGAATGTGGCACAAATCTCTTATGGAGCATTATAGCTGGAGTGGAGAGTAACAAACAAACAGATTTATGTCGAATTCTCTCTAAGGAGGCAACTTGGCTGAGAAGAATGTGTGTGTGCATGTATGTGTGTGTGTGTTTGTATGTGTGTGTTGGAAAGCTTTGCAGGTGAAATGTTGTGCTAATTCTGTACAGGTTGGGCTAATGTCGAGCCCCCGGGTTCTGTTCTGTTGGCAAGCTGATCGGTGATTAGAGATATAATTAAGAGCAGCTTTGACACAGGCACTGTCCTCCACCTCCTCAAGCTCCTTTGTCACCCCCCCCCCCCCCCCCCTCCCCCCCACCCACACATACACACTCCCACCACCCCAGCCACCCAACCCGCAAAGCCCCCCAGGCCACTTCCCATCGCTGTTTATGGTGCTTCCTCCATTATCCGACAACAAAAGGAGTCCTCAACACACAAAACCCCAGCCAGCTGTGTGCCTGACATGGCGGGGAGTACACAGCCTCTCTCCAGCGACAATAAAAAGAAACTTGAGTTTAAACAAAAAAAGTTACACCATATTTGCTCAGACTAACTATGATGAAAGGCAATGAAGACAAGGGCTCCTCATGTAGGTATCAATATAAATATTACTGGAAGGTCAATTAATATGTAAATTAACTCCTCCATTTAATTAGCTATTTAACTATTTTCCAAGGCATGGACATATTAAATCATGCTTAAAGACCCCTCTAACTAGCCTCCTGACAATAGTGCCAGGGAGTCGTGGGCTCATAAACTACCGGCTTGACCTATAAAGAGCCCCGAGTCTGCTAATTCCATCTCAGCCTAATTTTATGACTTGCATAAAATAACCATAGTGCAGCTTTGTAGCTGTAAAGAGGATATGGGTAATAAAACGGAGCCGGGGAAAGCATCAGAAATCTCCTCTTCACTAGTGTCCTCATTTATTATTCTATTATTCTTTGCAGGGTACCGGGCTCATGTGAAAGACAAATGACCTTATTATATTAAATAATTTGTGAGGATATTAACCGTTAATCACACATAAACAGCATTTAAAAGGTATTGATTTTCCAGCGCTCTCAACAGCTTGTTAAATTTACGTCCAATAACATGATAATAGATAATCAGTTGAATGATACTCATTTGTAGGGGACAAAGGAAAGGTAATGGGCATCACTGACCCTGACGCCACCATATATCTCGTTCCCACTCTTTCATGACCTTCCGACAGGTATTTGACCTTGAGCACATCTCAATGCAGGTCTACAGTGACTGACAACACAACCGTCAGATATTATGTCCAGACAGTGAAGAAGGTTTATACAAAAGTACCCTAACTTACCAAACTTTAATTATGATCAAACTATGAGAGGATTTCATTATCCTGTGTAATATTTCTGTTATTTCAACATTGTGCAGAAAATCTAAAAAGCTTAGACTGACTGCACTCAAGGCTGAAACGAAGAGTCGATTAATAATTTATTCAATCGACAGAAACCAGCAACTGTTTTGACAATAGATTAATTATTTAAGTCATTTTTCAAGCTAAAACGAGAAACATTCTCTGGTTGCAGCTTCCTCAGTGTGAGAATTTGCTGCTTTGGTCTGTTTTATATGATAGTAAACTGAATATTTTTGGGTTTCGGACAACATATCTTACTGCTGAGCCACAATGATGACCTTATTGTGTAGTTTTATCAGAGCCGACAAACTTTAGGATAAAACCTGATAACCCCATCTTTGTTTCTGAAAGAGTCAAACACTTCATCAGACCCGTCACTTTTTTGGGGGGGCACAGTTGACAGCTGTATTCTGATCACCATGATTACTTTTTGATGCAGCTTTTCCCCTCCTATGTGTGTGAGAGAGAGACAAGGTGTGTGTGTGTGTGTGTGTGTGTGTGTGTGTGTGATTTCTATGTGTCTCCTGACTGCCTACAGATACCATTTAGGTTTGAAAAGTCCTCCAAATTGCTGTTGGGGAAGCTGACTTGCCACAATAATAAATTTGCAGCAGGTAGCAGAGAATAGCGAGTGGCATGCAAATCTGTCTTGGTGTCCCTCTGGGGCCTCGGTGCTCACTGCGGGAGAAAATGAAGCCATGCTGCTCCAAACACTGTCTCTCTTTCTCTCCTGGGCCTAAAGTTAATTTCAGTGGAGAGAGCCAAATAGGGTGTCGACTGGTCTCTTTTCTCCAGCCATGTAGGCACACCGAGGCTTGTTCCAGAGATGGATATGTGAGAGGATAGACTCACACTACCTACCTGACACTGGCCCTCTTGATTCATTATGACAGGCCAATCTTTTATTAGCCTGGGCTTCGTATTCAAACCCTATCAAGAAAAAAAAGTGAAGAAGCTGAATTTTCTCTGGATGAATACAGCAGATTTATTATGCAGCGCCTCCTCCCCGACCCCCCATATAGAGGCAGGTAATTATTAGCCTCATGTTTTTGACAGATCTGGTTAGCAGGCTGTTATTTGATATCCATGTTAACTGAGGCACATAGATTGACAGATATAACCACACGCAGCCATACCTCTCTGCTAACGATTATTTTTACCCATATGGGATGCACTCTGTTGGACCTTTTTCTGTGTACTTTCTCCGTACCGACTGAAAGGATAGGATCCAAAACATCCCATTTTACAATTACTATCAGATTTCAGGACCGTAAATGAATACAAGGGTGGACGGTAGAGTAATTCAATTACTGTGTGGCAGTGCAGGCCTAGTTTTATAGCCTGCTCTCTGCTCCATGAGCACATCCACAGCTAAATGAACATGACAGGCAATGGTCATCTCCCCCTGTTGTTACAAGATAGCTGTTAAGCTGCCTCAGTAATGATATGAACCAGACCCTGGGTTCCCGGAGTATTTATGAGGCATAAAACAATATTTTAATTTGGTCTAAAGACTTAATTTTTTTATAATGTACAGTATGAGCACATATCAGCTCATGAAAACTCTGGCACCAATATGGGCTGACTTATGAATGCTTGACATCTCTTTAAATTTTAAATTATTTTTAGCAAGAGCGGGTCACAAATAGTTCAATGTGATGTGCCAAAAGTTGGGTCAGCGTTCCTATAAAAGCCCAGTGTTCATGTTATCATTAGGCTCTGGGTATTAGGGTGTGCAGTCATAAATGTAGCTAGCCCTGTGACAGGCGACACCATTTTTTAGCCCTGACCTAATGTACCTTTAAGGTGCCCAAAGAGCAGATACTCAGTGGAAAAGACCCAACCTTTTATCTACATTGTATCTTTTATGCTAACATGCAATGGCTGGCCCCACTGGCTTGATAGGTAGTGTCATCTTGTGACTAGTCATATCAAAAACTTTTCACATCATTATCTGACTTAATGCACCTTCAAGCCATCCCTAAATCTTACCCTCACCCAGTCAAAGAGTAGATACTCAGTGGCTTGACCACATTTGTATCTACCTAGGCTAAACTACAGTGTCTCACCCAACTAGCTAAACTAGCTTGACTAGCTTTATCTGAGTGCCATGGCCCACTCAGTTGTCCAACCACGACCAGGCTGACAAATAGTCACTAGTGAGGAACCCCACTGGTAGGAGAACCTTTTCCATGTCCCTTGACCTGTCTTCCCAACGAAAAAGAGCATAAAAGTAAATGCTCCTAGGAAAATATAAAAATGTCAGTGTCCAAACGATTCCTACAAGGTTACTTTGTCATACATATAATTTAATAAGTGCATTTTGTGTGTGTGTGTACAACATATTCATATTTTTGTTAGTACTGCAGTTACAGAAGTAGTAGTTGCATTTCATTGGTCTGTATCAGCTATTTTGATTAACAATTAATCATGGAAGTTATTTATCAAGCACTAATGCCAAACATTTGCTTTCCAAATGTGAAGATTTGCTGCTTTTCTCTGTTTTATATCCTCCTAATTTAAATATCTTTTTGTTTTGGATTTTTAGTCCAACAGAAAATGCCATTTGAAGATGATCAAGATGTAATTTCTGGGAAATTATGATAGGGATTTTTTCACCATTTTAGTCAGTAATTAATACAAAAATTAGCTACAGTTTAATCGGCAATGAAAATAATCACTAATTGCAGTCCTATTTTTGCATGGTACATAACAATAGGCTATAAAACTTCATTTATAATGAAACATTTCTGTTCTATATATGAGTTATCCTTTATTATAGACGACCCTAGAAACAGTAGTGTTCAATCATTTTTTACACTGTGGACCCAGAATCTCCTGACTGGGCCTTTCCATGACCGATAGCTGTCTAGTCACTTCAAACAAAATAAGAATTTCTTAGTCAAAGATGTCCACAGAAGCCAGCACTTCCCATAGTTGAACTCACAACAAATCTGTGAATCAGCTTTGAGTCCCATCCCAGTCTTTCAAAAGCAATGCTTTTGTAAAATAAGCCTAGTCTCTGTATGACAGGGAGCTGGCTAGCCGGAGAATCTGTGCTTGTAATGCAGCTGATTCTGCGGCTCGTCTGTGACTTTGTTGGTGGATGGATGTGCTCTGGTGTTGGGCAAGGGGGGTAAACTGTATTGATCCTGATCCAGTCTCATTTTTGTAAGCAGACGGCATTTCACGCTGTGTTTGGGTACCTTTTTGATGGCCCCTGACAGCCTCTGCAGAGCACTGTCAGAGGCTATTTGACAGGCTGGACAAGGGTGGGAGTGGGTTGGGGGGGGTGAGCGGGTGGAGTGAGGCAAAAAAAAGGAGGAGGAGGAGGGTAGCTGTTCAGCCCAGTGCCGGCTGGTGACAGTCGCCTCAGCCTTGGAATCAATTCCCTCTGTTTACAGACCATTTCACAGCCCTTTACCTGTAACATCACTTGTGTCAGTCCCATTAATACCCCCAGATATATAATGGTTGAATTAGCATAATGGCTAAAGCGAGGCCCTGGACTGTGAACACATAGCAAATGTCAACATGTTCTCTTCACTAAGCCAATTAGAGGCCATTAACAGGCCTGCTTGGCTGTAAACATCATCAAAGTTAAAGACAATTCCAAACAGCAGCCCTCCAACCCCCTTTTTCACTGTTGTAATAGATGGGCCATAGAAACTGAAATGTTAGTAAACAGTCAGCCAGCTTAGACTTCTGCTGGTTCATCTTCAGTCCGCCAGTGTATTCAGCCTTAAAGGTAAATTGCTACCTTTGTATTAACTCCATCTACCTTAGTTTACCTGGCTTGTACTGTCCTGTGATGGTGGTGCTCAACATTAACTTAACATTACGTGATGTCACCCTGGCAATGAGGGAAGGCATGCATCAAATTCTGAAATGTGATATTTTTTATTTCCAGTGTTGTCCATGAAGGCAAAAAATCACTCCAAAGGTTACACAGAAGATTAAATAATATTTGCATTATTTTGCATATTAAAATCATAACACACACACAGTGTAGTGAATACAAAAAGGTAGGTAGGTATTTGCAGATCATTGATTCCAGCATGTGCTTAGCATGCTTGGAAAAATTTTATGAATTCAAATGCATATTTAGTGTTGCCCTGTTAACTTTTTTCCAATTAAGTGGTTCAAACGATTTGCTCAATTGCACAGAGTCTTTAGACAGCTGGTAATCTTGCATATGCTAGCAAATTAGTGATGAGATAATGGAAACAGTTTTAAGATAAACACTAGAAAGTTATAATACACCTTAAAAAATGCATCCAAAGAAATACCACTCATTTCATTTAAAGTACAACATCACACAATGAGTTTCTGCACACTTAACAGGTTGAATAAAATAACAGACACAATATGAATAAAACAGCAGATACGATATGAATAAAAACAACAGACACAACAGACAAAGTATGTATCCAACACATGCACAGCTGCATACACATGCAGGGGCAGGGATACCAGTTTTCAGGCAGACAAATGCAGTTATTTAACAATTAGCACTAAAGAATAAGATTCATGCACAGAGTGAAATAACTTGGTTTACAACTTCACAAGACACGGTAGAGTTTGGATTTACACGTACATTTTTGCAGTGTGCTTATACTTTCACCATAGGTTGTGCATTTAGCCCTTGGTCATCACATATAAACTGAGAGACAACAGTGCTAGTGTTAAGTAAAGGCCTTGAAAGTATTGTCACAAAACTGCAGAGGCAAGCAAGGCCAAGAGACAACTATTCAGGACCACATATCATCTTATACGGCCTTCAAGAACAGTTAGGAGAGTACTGGCCAAATTAAAGTTCTCCTCAGGGAAAGCTCTCTAGATATCAACAGAATATGTGAGTTTATCAACATTATACAAATGGCTGTTTGCAGCAACTCACTTGGCTACATAAAGTGATTGACATGAAGTATTCTGAACGTTTGAATGAATAATAATAAGCTGTCTTTGTCTCATATCAGCTGTCTTGTAGTGCTAAATTGTTGCAGTGTATTGATACAGTTCCAAAATATACTGGATATATTTTTGATTGTCTAACCTTGACATGCATCCAAAGTTGTTCTAGATAATTTAGGGCTAAATAAAAAACTATAAAGCTTCTTTCCAGACATGCTGCTTTCTGCAATTCCAGATAGGAGACAAATAGGTTAGTTAGTGAAAGCATCTGGTGTGTTTGTAGCTGCTAGATTTTGCCAGTCCCTGTAAATTTCGCATAGTTCTGTTTGTGTATGTTGAGCTCTGGGTTACTAGCCTCACTGCCAGATCAAACAACTTATACTGGTACAAGAGAAAATTGTCTTCAGATTCCTAAAATACGGAAATCCTTTGTACAATGGACAGGCTCATATTTTGAGAAGGCAACACGCAAGATGACAGAGTGCTGTTGATTGAATGAAATAAAACTGTGAACTTTTTATTTATAACTGCCTCAGTATATCATTTCTCTTCTCCCATTCAAAACCACTGTCCACCAGACCACGGGCCCATTTCGTGAAAGCACTGTTTACACGCACATCACGCATGGTGCCACTTTCCTGTTTTACAAATGACTGTTACTCTCAAATTGCAGATAAATTTGCGAGTTCTACAGTCCTCTCGCATGCCCGTTCATGGATCAAAAATATGGTGTTTCTTTTGTTTAGCTAAATGTGTTCAAATTAGCAAAGAGGAAATGATTGCAACATGCAACTTGCATATTGTAATTTGGTGAAACAGGCCCCAGATCTCAGGACTGTTTAACTACCCATTGGGTAAATACTGAACTCCACTACTTTGCACCCTATAAAGAGAATGAATTGCAGGGGATTGTGAAACTTGAATGTCTCATCCCTCTTCAATCTTTTAACCTTGACTCCATTTAGTGATGTCTGTGATTGTTTCTGATCTTCTGCTGTATTTGCTGTTGTCTGACTTGTGGTTCACTGTCTTTAACGCCAGATGAACATGATTTTCTGCAGTTACCCAATCAATACTATGAGTGCAATGGGACCAAACACTACTTACTTACTTACTTACTACTAATTTATTGTTGCATTTTATAGCCCACTTACTTAGTTCATAATTACTATGAACAAGAGGAGTAAGCATGTAATAATACTTAAGACAGTTCATCAAACACAAATTATTGGGCTATCAAATCCATTATGTTGATAATCCAAGATTTTTACATTTAATATTTATTTTGTCCTGCTATAATCATATTATTGTTCTCCCAAATGTTCCCAAGTTTATGGTCTTGTTTCTTTGCAAATACTATAGAATTCATTTTAATTGCTTTTAAAATCTTGTTGAATTTTATTTTAGATGTCTCCCAGAATAGCAACGTAATTACACTGTAATTTGTGGACTTTAAAGCACTATCATATTCTGTACTTATGGTGTGTTTTAATAAATTCATTCATGATAAAATCAAGAATCCTATTAAATTTGTTCAGTTAATTTTGTATTTATGTGAACAATCTTATGTAAAAAAAACAAAACAAACAAAAACAAACAAACAAACAAAACTCAGAAGCAAAAGTTTATGTGTCCAGAGACATGAATACTCCCATTACTCCTGTTATGACTCACACAGAAAAATATCTTTTACTTGTAAACTGCATTACATTCACTTTTCTGATACATTGTCTTGGATTCCGGGCTGAATTTGTACAAATATCCACCATGTATACCTTCTCAAAGAGACCTTTTCCCATCTTTCCCCATGTTGACTCATAACAAATTGGTCACTGCCTGGCGGGCAGGTCACTCATGCAGCCAACAGGCCTCACCTCACGTCTGCATCAGGATGCAGCCCACTGTCTGCTGCCCCGCTCGGCTCAGCTCAGTTCAGCTCTGCGGCCGGCCCGCGATGATAAGTCACCCAGCCAGCCAGTATTGATTGGGGGTCCTCGAGGCTTATACAAAGGCAAGGAGGGAGGTGACTGATTGTGTTTTACAGAGAACATTATCACTCCACTCAACGCAGGAGGGCCGACAGAATTTCCTCGCCCAAGAAATGGAGACGACCACCCGGGCTGGGAGTATATGACTTGACTCACTGAAGCGCTAAGTCCAATTTGAAAGCCAAATTGTGAGGCTTAGAACAAAGGGGAAAAAAGAGAAATGGTTACAGTTTGTCTGGTGATTTTTCTCCCTTTAGCAGTGACCAGTCCATATAATACTACCCTTTCTAGTTGCTGCATTTTCTATAAATTCATAAAAGCACTGAAACAAATTGCCTTTGTCTGTACGTGCTCTGCATTCTCTCACTTTAAAGCCCACACAGAGGGAGACTGTCACTATAACATCCGGGATTTCTCATTTTTCCACCTCATATTTAGGTTACTTCTTTTATTGCATGTGGTAGATATAGTAAGACTTCCCTGAATGACTGTCAAATCTAGGCTACAGAGAGCAAGGTGCTGCCATGAACTTAAACCAGTGGATGGATAAATCTATTCCTTATGGGAATCTAGATAACTTTTTATCTTAGCCTATTTTTTACAGAGGATTTATGCCAGAGCATGGACCTTGGCATGGCTTTTATCAATTCTGCTCGCAGATTAAATGTGGATCAGGCCAGGGTGAGAGCTGCTCCCACTGAATGCCATAATCCACAATGGAAGATGATCTTGCCTGATAAAAAACTGCTTCTAGATGATGCTGCTGTATAGTCCTGCTCTCTTTCCTCAGCTTTTTTTCTTCTCTAACTCTCTGTATCCTCTCTCCTCTCCTCCCGACTATCTCTCTTGATCATTTTCTGCCTAAATAAAGCTTGCACTCTCGCCAAGTACTCAGGCAAGAGTATCAGGATCTAATAGACTCACACAAGCTCCCTTATCAGCCAGGTGCAATCTGAGGCTGCTGCCACTTAACAAGGAATTAAACATTTTTCCATGCTGCTGCCAGCACTTTAATTGATTGATGCTAAAAGTTTGGAAAATAAAAGCCTGGTGCGTCAAGCGCAGCGCTGCTTTCCAGACCCTGCTGGACCCCACAGAGAGAAGAATCCTGGATTAGAAGTGGCAGCTCGCATTTTCAGCATCAGCTGGCCCCGTCATTTCAGCCCAGCCAGGATGTGTGTGAAGGTGTGAGTGCGTGTTAGTGTGTGTGTGTGGCATGTGTGTCTGCCACTTCACATGGAGAGCAGTGGCTGAAAGACACATGTACTTGAAATAAGGGAATCAATAAAACACTTAATGAACAATTAGGAGAACAGCTGTAGAACTGTCAGACACCCATCTGTACACAGATCTGCTCGGAGGGAGGGAGAGCCTCGCTACAGCTCTGAGGCTATCGCTTCAGGACATGTGCAACCCCCCCTTTAGCCTATCTGCATCCATTTACACCCCGCTCCCTCCCTCAGCTCCAAGCTGTGAGAGCCAGGCCCAATTTAGCCAAGCAGACCTCCATCTACTTCCATCCCTCACCTCACATTAGCAGGAGAAGCCGCTAAAGATATGGAAATGGCACAGGACATCCTTCAGGCTTGTGTCAGGGGAGGGGGGGGATCGATAAATTTGACAATCCATGGCATTTAATTAAAATGGCTGCCGGAAGCTAGGCAGTTTGTTTTTCTGTGTGGGACCCAGCCCGGCGTTTACTGCTCAAATGAATACATAAGTGTATTCATAAGCACCCCGTACATTAAATCCACCTCACTCTTTGAGACGGGTTGGGGGGCCTTTCAACTTTCAACGCTGAGCGAGCACCCGGACAGATGAAATTAATATCTCCACCTCTCCCCCCAGTGACTTTTAACGTATTCTTGATGCATAAAGAGATATCCTCCTCAACAAGGGCACTGACAAATGAACGTCGACCACAGTCAGCTCTCCTGATTTGCCTGTCTGTGACAGTGGCGACCTTATGTGCCAGTCAGGACGAAAAATAGTCAACAGTAAACGTACACTGACAGAGGTGTTGGATAGATAGGTTCAGCCTTCGTCTGGGTGTCTGACATTTTTACGTGTAGATCAGCAGGCTATGACTGACAGCTATTATGGTTAACTAAGCACAGGGATCCGAGAACAGTATCAGAGGATGGGCAAAGTCTGATAATTGACCTTGTACAGCCTTTCCGTCGTTCTTTATTAAAACTTCATTTAAAGAAGAACAACCCCGGGTGGCTGCTGCTGAAGACTCTTTATCTCTCGCTCCCTCAGCAGCCATAATGGATTACATAGGAATCCATTATGCATTCCACACAAGAAAGAAGTAGGGCCCAAGACCTGCTTAAAAATATATTTTTAGTACTGAAAATTAATGTGTTCACACAAGCCACTGAATCATTTTAAATGTTCTTTTTTAGTATATTAGGTATATGTGTTGAAAAGACCTATATTTCAATGAGGCCGTGGGCCCAGCAGTACGAGAGTAATGGGCGTGCTAATTTATTCATGATTTTAGCTGTGTCGTTATCTGTGTTTTTTCTCGTGGTTGTTATTGTATTGTACTATGTGCATTGAAATATACGTCTGTCTACGTCTAATCTACGTCTCTTTCAAAGACTTCTATCTTTTAGTTTAAGTGCAAACAAGGAAGAGATTGTGTGTGTGCATGTGTGCTCCTTTAAACCACAGACACTTTTACCCAGTCAGGCTACCTATTTTTAACCTAGTACCTGCTTGTATTTTAAGATGATGGCTTTTTTTTGTAATAGTCACAGTGAAACTACAACCAGGAATGAGAGAGGGGTACAATATGCAGCAAAGGTTCGGGGACATTGTTATTATATGGTACTGTGTGCGTCTTAAACAATAATACCATTCATGTTCCAGTTCCAGGGACATGCATGCTAGCTTGCTTCCTATTGCACCATTTATTTATTTTTCAAGAATATTTTAAAATTATTTTTTAAACATAAATAGACATAGGACAAAGGAAAAAATGAATTATAAAAGTAAAACAAGTATAATACTGCCCGAACTATATCATATTATCCCCTTATCCCCACACACACCAACCCTCCCTTCAGACTCCTCCAGGCAAAACAATATAAACTATTGGAACCAGGAAGTACAGAGCTGTTATTAATGCTACTAGTTACACGTGTGCTTTTCTGGCTATGACAAAAGTCATAATGTCTGCTGTGAAAAACTGCTGGTGTATTCAGTCACACCAGGTTGTGCTGAAAGTTTAGCGACTACTTGGTTGCAAATTAATTCAAGAGAATGTATTTGTATCATTCACTCCTGTCTCACAGCTGATTACAAACCATGTTGTATTTATTTGGTGGAGCAGTTTAAACTCCAGCAAAGCAGGGTGATTTAAAAAAATGGATGATACGACTAAGCTAACATGATAGCTTCCTCCATTTTGGACTCTCCGGCTCTCTCTGTTCTCTCAAAGGTCAGCGCTGTCAAGAGGGTTTGTAGTTGGTCAATTGTGCAAATTTGTATGTGAAAGTTCACCAAAGTTGAACTCTGCGGCGTGACTTTACTTCGTCTCCACAAGCAAATGCGCTAATAGTAGCCATTCTATTGAAATTGATTTATTTTGGCCCAAAGTTTGTTGTCATTTATCAACTATCAGCGTATGATTTTAATCGTGGGATGTCATCATACTGACATTTCTGCCTCTCTGTCTCTCTCTCTTCTTCGCTCTCCCTCTCCCTCTTTAACACACGCACACACACACACACACACATACACTCATGCCCAGTCAGCAGACTGCAGCTTTAATATTTGCCTTGGACAATGGTCCACTCATTGTCCACTCAAGAGTTTCAAAATACAGAATGATTATCAGGTGTATAATTTTTTACAATTCTAATTTCTGGGGTATTAAAAGGTTAGATTGCACCATTAGGTTGACTGTGAGCACAGGTGCTGATTAAGTTGATTCACTGAGGCAATTACAGCCAGATCCCCTTTAATTACTGTGGGTTTTATTGCAACTGCGTGATAATGGTGCACAGGGCCTGCAGGAGTTTTAGATGGAGATGAGAAGTATTACACGCAGACACAAATCTACAGGATGGAGGAAATCTTTCATGCACACACATACACACACGCATGCACACAGTCACACACACATTGACATATGCACACACACACAAAAAGAAGAAAAAAAAAAGCCAAATAGAAAAAAAAACTCACAGGCTCTAAGTTTCTCTCTCTCTCTGTCACACACACATACACACACAATGTCATTAAGCAAAGGAGTTGGGGGAATACTAACTGGACAAAACTTGCAGGCCACAGCACAGCAGAGACTGATATTAGTTACAATCCAAGAGTCAGGTAGAGCTTAGACTGCTGGTGTGTGTGTGTTAGATGATACACACGCCCCAAAATCCATAGCATGTCCTGCCTCACACATTTATACAGACAGGCTGACACCCTCCTAACCCCCCCCACCCACCCCCCCACCCCACCCGCTTACACATACACACAACACACTTGCCACCCTGCTCAACACAGGCATGCAATGAGAAACAAGTCGACAGCTACACAGCAGGCAATATCCCCTGCCTTCAGCCTCGGTGCCTGTTTCGGATGCATCTGGTTAGTAAAAGCTGACAGAGGGCCGGCCATGCCTCAGAGGACAGCAGAATGAGGAATTTCGGCGTTCCTCCACATCACCCCTGAGACGCAAGAAACACAGGAGTGCCCCCGCCCCCCAGCACACACACACACACACACACACACACAC
Source organism: Thunnus thynnus (assembly GCF_963924715.1). Classification (NCBI taxonomy): domain Eukaryota; kingdom Metazoa; phylum Chordata; class Actinopteri; order Scombriformes; family Scombridae; genus Thunnus; species Thunnus thynnus. The sequence goes on along the minus strand of NC_089524.1, from coordinate 9,923,013 downwards.
ACACACAGACACACACACACACACACACACACACACACACACACAGACAAACACAAACCGTGATGTGCTCCTAAGATTCCCTGTCACCAGGAATGGAAATCGAAAGCGGCACACACATCCGTTATCTAAATGTTAACTCCAGTGCCCTTCTTGTTGTCACAGCCGGGCCTGGTGAGGAGCTTTGCTTTGGGCCTCAGCCATGGTACACCCATCTCCGTTTGAAGAGGGGAAGAGTGCAATGCAAACCAATCTCAGCGGAATGAGAATTCAACCTCCTTCTATGAGTTTTCTTACATTGTTAAAGTGAAGTAAAAACCAGGAAGGGATTTCCATGCTCATCTATTATGTCAAGCTCCATTTATATCTTTAGTTAATGACTTGTTGACTTGTTTTTGATGCAAAATATTAACAGGTCAACTACTTAATTGTACACTAATTTGGTTTCCCTGAATTACCAAACCCTGTTTGATCTAAATATTTGAATTCTTTACAGTGTTAATGGAAGGAAGCAAATTAAAATTCAATTGTTGACGTAGCCCTAAAGAAAAGTTACTCATTCCTATAGAAACAGTGGTAGTGTACACCAATGCTACTCAGTCATGAGGTGCAATACTTTTAAGTAATGATGCCAAATTGAACTGCAACTGATTGATTCAAGTCAGGAGATGCTCTAAAGCAACGTCCTTCCGGCAGACAATAACTTCTGAAGTTACTACTTCACAGTAGCTTCCTGTAGCTAATAAATAAGACCTGGGAAACTCGTCACAGCCTCTGTTGTCCTTGTGATGGGCGCATAGGTACAACAGTCCACCCATCATCTATCTATTCATTTTTGAAACCACTTCTCCCATTCAGATAATAATGTTGATAAAAATATTTTCCTGAAAATTGATTTAAACTTTATTTAGTCAGGTAGTCTCATCAATATATATCACAGTATGGCAAATGTATGCAAACGCTGTGCTCCACAGTTGTGCATTACAATGGATACATTCTTATCAAGCATTTCCAAAATGACATTAACCATTTTTTTTGCTATGAAATACCATTTAATTGAAATAATAAAAAAATACAGTAGCACTATATGTTCATATTGTAATGATAGAGTTCCACTGAAAGTAGATAAACCTGCTGGAGGGGGAGGATCAATGACCTGTCCATAAATAAAATAGAGTGAAAACTCAAAAAACAAATTGGATTATCATCCAGGCCTATAATAACTCACATGGCCTTCACTTGTGCAAAATAATTTGACTTGTGATTCTTAAAGGATCGATAAAAGACGATAAAAAGATCTTAAATTCAGGATAAATTACAAGAAAAACAGTGTTCGTTACATTGGGAATGTGTTTCCTCTGTTCTGAATACTGGGTTGAAAAAAGTTGAAGAACCTTTGAACTAGTATGTACTGTAGGTCATGTTCACATGGTGCAGCACCCTTGAAGCTCCTGTCCTGTGTGGTGCTGATTAATCACAGCATCATGACATCTGTCTGGCTTTAACCCAGAAGAGATGTGTGAGGCATGCAATGCCTCAGCACTTCTCCAGGAGCTCCTGTGAACAGGATAGATGGGGGCGAGGGGGAAGAAGGAGACGGGTGGAAACAAGTGGACAGTTGCGTGGACAGACTTGAGACTCTGAATGCAGTCTGATGCAGCGCAGGCGGTATTTACGCTCTGACGGCTGCGGGATCCGGGAGCCGGATATATTTAGCCGCCTAGAGATATCACGCTGAGATGAGATTTCAAAGTGAAGTACCTGTTTGAAGATGCATGGCATTCCACAAGGGTGGGCAAGGGCTACTGGGTATAAATCTAGCACCCCAGCACCTGGTGTGAAGACAGGGAGAGAGTGTGACACATAAGATTTAGAATGACTTACACACAACCTGTACATGTGTAAACTACACACTCATCCATATAAATTTACACACTACTTATGATCGGAAAAGACCAGACACAGCACTTAAAACGCTTTTAAAACATCCTCACAGCTGCACACACACACATGTACAGACTGTGCATATTACGTTTCCCCCTGTGTCTTTCCCTTTCTGTTAAATCTAATTCCCCTGGATGTTCTCAGTGTCATCCATCATGGTCTGATCTTTGCTGGAGGAGATCCTGAGAACCACAGAGTTAGAGTGAATAGAAACGCAACACTTTCTGTTGTATCACAGTCATTTTCTTCAGTACACCTGAAATGACACAATTTTGATAACATTGTCATGGAAAAGAGAATTGTTTTTTTTTTTTATATGTGAACATATGCATGAGACTGAGAAAGCTAAAAACATCATATTAACCCATTCGTGGCTAAATGTACCATAGTCACATTTTTGGCATCCATGTAAAGCAGACCAGGTGAAGGAATGATCAGTGTTCACCCACTAATGAGAATATGCATTGCTTCACGTTATGTTGTTATTATTATTTTCACATTAAAAATTTCTGATTTTACTTGCGTTATTCTTGTTTTTCCAATTACGTGCAAAAGTTTTTTTGTTTTTTTTTCCCACAGAAACTGCATTTTTTGTGTTGCAAGATTTTTTTTTCTTTTCACAGATTTGTCAACTTTACATCCTACATTTAACTGAAAATGAATACATGTAATAAATTATGTTCTTTTGCAACCCATTTCCCCTCCAAATTACTGTAATATTTTGAGAAGAACCCAACCTAAATGACTTTAACAGCTTATCTTGTTGTCAAGATTCATCAGGCTTCTCTCAGATCCAAACTTTGGTGTGTGGATAAAGTCTCAAAAGGTCTCCTTGTCCAATAAAAACTGTAAGACTAGAACTAATCAGGAGTTTATTCCCACATTATGTATAATCTTGAAATATTAGAATGTCTTAGTAGATCCCCTTCCTTGTTGATCTTTCTAAAGGCTGCATGCCACAAGACATTTCCTCCCCTGGATGACACGAAAATAAAATCTTTATTGGGCGTCTCTGTGTCTTTATGTGCAACCCCCCCACCCCACCCCCCTCACACACACACACACACACACACACACTCCTCATCTATCTGTGGAACAGAGGAATGACTCTCATGGACTCCCTGTTTGTGAGGAATTTGCTTGACTGCAGATTAGATTTTCAGGAATCTGCAATGTCAATGACACTTTAGGCAGCTGTGTTAAACGGGACAGCATGGTGTATCTGTGTGTGTGTGTGTGTGTGTGTGTGTGTGTGATGGGCTTGCTTTGTAAAGCCACCACTCGCGTATTCCATTTCCCCTGAGCCTGTGACTCATTAATCAAATATTCATACATCCCCTGTAAATACATGGAGAACACAGTCAACCCTCATAGAGTTCTGTGCCCCCTAGCACAAATGCTCTTTCATGTTTCTGACAAAAATCCCCAAATACCCCATCCCCTCGCTACGCCACCCTCCTGTCCACTCAACCCTTCCGCTTTCTTTCCATCCTCCAAAGCAGCAAAGAATGTCGCCGGTCCTTTGCTTCTGCATACTTGATGTTCCCGCTCTGTCCACACAGCCGGTCGGTCGTCCACTAAAAACAACCACGGACGAACACACAGATCACACAGGGGATCTAAATGATGCCTTTATGTGCTTTGCCATTGCTTCTCCATGGTAGACAAGAGAACAGATGAGGGATTCTTCTTCCTTTCTGTCCATCCATCCTCACCCTTGCCCTGGCTCTCCCACAGATGGGACAGTTCCCTCCTTTAAAAAGCAAGGCTCATCATAATACAAGAATTTGTATTGTACGGGAAAACAGTCCGGCATAGCTCAAACTAAGGGGGCAACAGACAGATTATCCATGGTAACAGAGCTTTGCACACAAGGATATTTTCTTTTCCTCCACAGAGGAACACAGTTGCCGCCAGTGTCACTGGGTCACATTTTTTCCGGTCCCTGGTTAATGGGCTGTATAGATGGTTAGCACGTACGATTAGTTTTAATCTACTACATTTGACTGGGAGAGAAAGGGATTGAATACATTTCAACACACCACTGAGGTTTGTATCCAGCACTGGAAATGAACAAAACAATTTTTTATTCTACCAGAAGCGATTCAAATTCTTCAAGTGGACCCAAAAGAAGCAAACAGATTAAGAAAGTCAAATATTGTGAATTTATTCAACTTTTTTTGCCCGGCAATGTAAAAAAACATTTTACATTACAGAGATTAGTTTTCTTAGTTAATTTATGCAAACAGACATGCAGGTGTTGTAATGCAGCAAAGCATATAAGAAAAGTTCTACAGTCGGAAAAACTTCAGTGTTTTTAAACGATAAATCAAAGTGCATGATCAAGTTTTGTAATTTTGTAGTCAAGTGTTCTGGCATACTTCTTCACTTCTAGTTCATTAAGGTGTAATTACAGTAAAAGTGTTGTAAAAAGAGAGAAAAGATCATTTAGTCTCACTGCAGAATGGTAGAAAAAGGGTAAACATAACCTGAAATGTTAAAAATTCCTTTTGTATGAAAAAATAACTTTCCAAATGCTTTGAAATAATTGACCAAAATTGTGAATTACACAAAATATATATAAATAATATTGATTTTGACTGTTAATATAGTATCTCTCTGCAATTTCTTTGTGTGATTTATATTGTTAGTCCATCTCAATTCAACAACCCGTATATTGCAACTCCCTGGAAGTTTTTTACTTCAGGTGCTATTTTCCGTGGGTGTTAGACATATACAGCAGATACTTTTACATCTAAAACATCTTATTGTAAAGGGTAATTTATAACAGATAGTGCTTAGTGAGGTGTAGCACATGAGTCCATTAACCATTTGGCAAACTCTAACCAAAATTAATACCACTAAGGCAAGCAAACAATCATATCATCACACGACAGCATCATATATTATTGCTAAGATTAAAGCTCTAGCGTGAATAAAAAGACATGTTGGCAGAATTATGAAGAGAGCGTCCTTCAAAGCTTGTGCTTCTGTTGTTGAGGTGTTTCAGAAGAGTGAAAAATTCATCTTATTTGATGAAATATTCTTGGCAGAGGAGTTTGGAAAAGTTACTTAGTTCAGTCTATCATAAGAGAGCCCTCGGCCCATATAAATTAAGGCTTTTTACTGCACTTCTTTCAGCTATATACTAATACTTACCACACTTAAGAGGCTGTCTAAATACTGTAGGTGTGGCCCTGTGCTTAAAAAAGATTTTAAACTGGGCCAATCCTGATTTCTGGGACAGTTATACCTGCTCTGTGACACATTTACAAAGCGAGTCAGTGTGGGAGTGCTGAACTGGACCTAGTCCTTATTGCAAGCAAATCCTACACCAAATCCTCCAAAATATGGTATGTTGATATAATGGCTGTTAACAGCTTGTCTCAAGTTTAAAAAATTACAAACAATGGTGCAAAATGACTATTGTTTGTCTAGATGTTGTTCTTCTCTAGGTGAGTATATTTTTAAAAAAAACAATACGTCATAAAATTCAGCAGAGCACAAAAAAATGTCTTAAGACTTTCTGACAAAAGGTTCAGCAAGCTCACATTGCCAGGCACCAAATATAAGTCCACAAGTTAGTAACAGTTTTGGCTAAAATTGCTCAGCAACAAAGTTTCCAGGATGTATAAACTGAATTACTGTAGCTTTGTAAAGTTCCATAACCTTCAGTGTCACAACTGACAACAATAGGCTTTGGATACCAAGCTGTTTCAACATTTTAAAAAGAGGAAGTTCCCTGTCAATAATCATAATCAGTGCTATCAAAGCAGCACAAAGTCCCCGACAGTGGCGACTGTCCTCCTCGGGTCACGTATGAAGGGCCATTCTCTCTTCTCTGGGGTCAGGCTTGCCGACAGGTCGTAATCTCTGCCGTGACCTTGCACGAAAGTGAACGCTGGATATTTCTCCTTCGCTGATGGCTGCAGCACCTGAAATAACAACAGGCCAGTGTTTCAGAGAAGTACTAGTGATACATTATGCTGTACATTTTATAAGAGTTTGAATTTAATCTCTTAACCAAACAAGGGGCCTCTTCTCAACTGTTATGTGTTCTTTGTCAGGTTGCTACCAGAGATATAACATTAATTTTAATACACAGGAATACAGTCTCAGAACATTTAAGGAGGGAAGACTCTGGTTTACATCTACCCAAACTGCCGACTGGTTTGAGAAGAACTGAGTGAGATTCATGGCTAAATGGTGCCACCTACTGGTCAACTTGTATCACACCGACATACACATTTGCCAGTATACAAAACACTATCAATACACAGACAGCTGTGGTCACATAATAATTGTGAAACGAGCGATGAAATTGTGCCATTTTGTGTTGTTCTGCCATTTCCCACCTTTGACAGCTCTTGGCTGATTCTCTCATAGTCTTGGACACTTCTGGAATAGAAACCTATGGTGCAGCTTGGGTCCATCTTGCTGAAAGGCATCTTCTTCGGTGAGGGGCAATGATATGACTAGACAAAAAGAGACAAAATACATCTGAAAATATTCAGGCCAGGTAACCTTTTGATGAATGAAATCCTATTTATCTGCTGTCACAGCATCCATAAATTTACAGCACTGGTGTGTTGTCACATTGTACTGTATACCACGGCATGTAAAAGCATAAAACAAAGTTACTATACAGAGCTGTGTGCTGATTTTTATGTATGGGTCCTGAAATATTCAGGCTCACAGTACCTGATCCTGTATTTGCCGTATTTCTCTTAAGTGGCAGCTTCTTCTGAGCAGCAAATAAATCAGCAGATAGGGACTTGGTAATTGGGCCCGGGGCTGCTTTAAGATTCATACCCTTAAGTACTAACAGAAACTATTAAATTCACATTACTGGGACCTCAGTCAGCTCGTCTGTGTAATTTCACATTACCTGGAGAGGGAAATCGCTGGTGCTGACATCCACAAAAGACTGACAGTAATGAGGGTCCATGTAAATCAAGCTGTCATCTGCAAGGACAAAACAAAAGACAAGTTATTCAAAAACATCGGATTATTACAAAAACGCGCCTCTCTCCAATTTCTATGCAGAGTAGCTCAAAGTCACCTGCTTGGCCTACTGTTAGGCTTGTGTGCGTCAAATATGCCTCCCAGAAGGTTGTTGCTTTTTAATATCCACCGGGGTGGATTAAATTCTACATAATCAGATGCGTTTGTACAAGCACATCCTTTACACCCACAAAAAGGGGGTTGTCATTTAATTTTTGTGTGGGGGAATTACTTTTACAAACACGCAATTATATGCGACCATTTGCATATGATAAATGCAGCGCTGAGCCGCGCCTTGGCAGGGAGAATGTATTGCTTGTCATTTAGACATCATCCACCACTGTATTTCAAATTGGTAAAATGTAAATGCGTAAATATTGACTGCCAAGATGTACAACTGAAGGTTCCTTCTGGCTCCTGAAGGTGATGAAGAGTGGCTCACTTTGGGGCCCGGATGAAATTTAATGCATACCTCCTATGGAAATCAATTACAGCTTACAACTTGGGAGGTTTACTTGTGATAAATGGGTGAGGCTTTGATGGGTCAGAGAGAATAAAGTAAGCCCTGCTTCACTTGCCTCCATCTCCACTCCTCTCTGCTTTCCTCACGCAAACAGGAATACATTAACTTACTTTGTCTCTTCACATAAGAAGGGTATATTATGCAAAATAATCTGTTATTCACACCAACCTCTCTCTGTGTGTCTTTCTCTGTTTTCCATTACGCAAACACTAACCTTGAAATCCTACAAAGTAGCAGGCCTGTTTGGGCTTCCCTCCAATGATGCCTATGCAGTAATCCAGACTCAGTATGCTCTATATGCAGAGAGAAGGGCAGAGAAACATACAGTAAATGTGACTGGGAGCCTAAATACTGTGTCTTCATAGCACAATAATTAATGTTTGTTTTACAACTGTGAAAACCCCTCACTAAGCAGCAGTATGAGACATACAAAAAAATGAAGTTATTTGACTATCCTGCAGTTCTAAAAACTACCCTAACCTACATGTATCTCTCACCTTTGCAAAGTTAAAGTAGTCGGGGTTGGTTTTCTCCCCTCCCAGCCGCACGGGGATGAGGATGATGACAGCTCGACTGTCTGGCACGGTGGAGGCAGACGCTGGTTGGTTGTTCTGTGGGGAAGGAGGGGCATCTGATCCCTCAGCAGAGGTCCGCCCCACTCTTGGTGCCCTGTGGCTATCGATGACATCAGCACTGTACACTATGGAGGATCAATAACACAGAGGTCAGATGGAGGTCTGCATGTCTGCCCTGTCGTTCTGTGTATTCTGTCTGTTCATCAGCCTCTCAGTCTCAGTCCTGTCTTTTTGTAGCCATCTCTGGTTTATGAAATATGAGTATGGTGTCTTTATTATTGTGTTTTTGGCTATGAGATACTAAGTTCTTCTGTCACATAATTGTATGCAATATTGTCCAAATACATGCATATTTTATCTTCATGTCCGTAAAAGTTGCAGGTCCCATAAATGGAATTTCGTCTTGCAATATTCACTGTATGTCTTTTGAAAAATACCTCATCTGTCTTGTTACCCAATAACAAACTTAAATTTTATTTTTGACAAATATGAGTCTTTCTTTTGTGTGTTTTTTTTGGTTAAATTAAACCTTGTGAAAGATGGTTTAATTCTGGTTTTTCTCTGTCTGAACACAGTCTGACTACAGAATCCAGCATGCTTGATATTTTTATAATACAAATATGTAATATGTTAAGAGTGTAAGAGTTGAATTCACTCCCACTTTCCCGTTTCTCTCTGTGACTTTCAAACTTCTAACACACTGAGATACACTCTCACACAAACACATATCTTCTGCTTTGGCTACAGACAAGACAAACATGAATCAAATCCAGGTTATTGGGGTTAAGAAGAGGTAAGATTTGAAGCTAGTAGATTTGGAATTGATGTGTTTTTTGGGCAATAGACACAGTGAGACTCCTGTCACCGCTCTCGGCAGCTCCGCAGTCTCCCAGAAGCAGCAGAGAAATGGTGGAAAAAGAAGGGTCAGTTTGGGCGTCGTGCCCAGCATCCTGTTTTATCAGCAGCAGGCTCATCTTTCATACCTGTGCAGTCCTGTGAGACATAAGCAGTTATACCCGCCAAGCCAGGGTCCATCGCCTTCTCAACAGCTTTCCTAAGAGAAAGAGAGAAATACAGATAGTGAGAGAGGGAGTTCAGGTTTACATCTGAAACTTAAATGTATCTAGTCAGTGCATCTATCTTAGATATCTAAGATATTTTAATATGAGTATCATTGAAGAATTATGTGCTTGAAAATTATGGGTCAAAAAAAAAAAAAAAAAATCACATAGTCATGGATTAACATGTTAGTAGCAACAGCTGATGTGGCTGCTAGCTTATATATGCATTATTTCATTTTTCTGCAAGCTGTTTATACAACTTGAGTGATTTAACATATCATACACATACAGTAGCATAAAGCTGCATTACTACAACATAACTTAATCCCCTCCAGCACAGCTACACCCAGATTTTGTAATGGGTCTAATAATTTAAATACATTCCTGCACTCTTATAGTGATAAACATATTCCTCTTTACTCAGATGTTTTATGTTCACGCCCCAAAAACTGTGGCCGTGTTTTATTGTCACATTAACAGTAAATGTGCTGAAACAACTAATCAATTAGACACTTGACAGAAAATGATCAATGACAATTTTGTCAAATCAGTTATTCATTCAAGAAAAAATACTAAGGCTGCAACTAACAATTATTTTCATTATTGATTAAAATGACGATTATTTTCTCGATTAATTGACTAGTTGTTTGGTCCATAAAATGTCAAAAAATGTCGATCACCATTTCCCGACATCTCAAATATCTTCTTTTATCTGAAACAACAGTCCATAACCCAAAGTTATGCAGTTTACTGTCATAGAAAACAAAAGAAACCAGAAAATATTCACATTTGACAAGCTGGACCCAGAGAATTTGGACATTTTTTTCTTTAAAAAATGTCTCAAAAAGATGAATCGATTATGAAAATAGTTGGCAACCAATCGATTAATTGACTAATCATTGCAACTCTAATAAATACCACACCAATTAGGATTTTTTGACTACTGACAAGAAAAACTAGTTTTAAAATGTTCTCAAATAAAACATTTCTTTTACTCCATATTTACACATACTTGAGGATGTGTGCCACTACAGCGGGTCCATACCAGTCCCCTGCCTGTTTCCCCATTGTCAGGCCTAAGTGGATAAGCCTGTGGAGGCCCAGCTGAGCCGAGGGGCAGTCCCCAAACCACGACACCAGAGTACGGTGGTACATCTCTTTCAAGTGGGCATCTGCCTCCTCTGCAGATCCTGGGGCCTGGGCTTGAGGTATGGGTGGGGATCCAGGATCAGAGGGACTGTGGGAGCCCTGCAGAGAAGCCTCCAAGGAGGCCACCAGACGCTTGGCTGCAGTGGTAGTCCACGTCTCAGTGTCTAAAGGCTGGAGCTTCAGTGCCTCTGACCAGGTCCAGTCTGTACAGAAATAATAAATCATATAAAACAGCTGTAATGAACTTTAAAGACCAAATGCAAAATAAAGTTTTAAAGTTGCATAAAAATGCAAATGTATTTAGGCCTAAGAACTATATTTCCTAAACCCCCTGATAGTAGGCCTTTGCTGTCCTCTCATATTTCTCATATATCTCATATTTGGGCTTATGTTGTGGATTTTTTGTTTTTACTGTAAAGCACTCTGTGACTAGTTTTTGAAATGTGCTAAATGACAAAATCTTGAGTGATGAAGGCATCAAGCCAGAAATAACTAGACAAGTTTTAGAGAACAACTCAATCAGGATGAAAAATTCTCTCTCTCAAAAAAAAAAAAAATGTAGCTAAATATATAATCCTCTTCCCACAGCTTTTAGAAGAAAATTACAGGCTTGCATATGTTTTGAAATACATAATATATAATTATAGCTCAAATTATTTAGAAGAATGACACTTTAAAAAAAAAACACATGACAAAACTCGTCAAAATGTTGGGGCACTTCAGCGGCCTGCTGGCTGGGACACAACTGACATAACCGCAACAACCGCTGCATGTCAAACTCCTTTCCTTACCCCTGTTTCCTATCTCTCTACATTTTCAACTGTCGAAGAGAGGCAAAGATTAAAAAACAAACTACAAAATGTTTCTTTGTAAGTATTCTGGAGTAAAACGCATATAAACCTAGTGATTTAAATGTGTGAAACCCAACAACAGTGAAAATAGCTACAGAAGTCATACATAAAACATCAAATTCTTAATTTTAGTGAAGAAAAGGGCTACGGTTCTTAAAAACCTGCTATCACTGATGGGAAATAATGAAAGGTAATAATTTTAAAGGGATCTCTGTGAGTGCTTTCTGAACCACATCATTCAAACACATAAAAGTTCCATCTCAAACATCACCATTAAGAACAAAAAGTCTTTCAGAACTTGTGAAATTTAAGGTTTTTTGCCTTAAACAGACAGAACCTTGTTCGCTTCAGTAACAGAAAAGGCGTCTTTCTGTTCAATTAGAAGTTTGAGTGTCCCATTATTTCACTTTAATTGTGCCTTAGCCTTACAAACAGGGTGGGAGCTGGAGGTGGAGAGAATGGGAGTGGCCCAGACTATAAAATGGGCCAGAGTACAGTCTAAAGCATTAACAAAATGACCTTGATCCAAAGTGAATCAAAGTAAAATTGATCAATAAATATCCTTAAGTGGCCATTAGTCATTTTATAGAGAAATATTTCATTAGTGACATATTTTAGATTTGACAGAAGAACAAGTTTTAAATATTGTTTTCTAAATGACTGCATTAAACTGGCATTCATCTCATTATGAGGACCCATAAAGTCTAGGACATTTCAGAGACAATAGATCCCACAGAGATGTGAGGAATTCACTCATTTTAAATGACTTGCATCAAATAAATTGAAATTTCTGTTTAAGGTTGAGAACAAGAAAACTCAAGAAAATGGCTGCAAGTCTGGGCTTCCTGCTCAGAAAAAAAAGAAACTGAACAGAAGTGAAAAGAAAAAGATTATTGAGATACATTATTAGTCCCTTGCAGTGGTTATCAGTGCCCCATGAACACTCAGGAACTGCAAAGGTGTTTACAGTCTCCAAATATTGGCCACTAAGCAGCTTCCCTGGTGTAATACTGTCAAGTCAAGTCACAAATCACAAATTTGCCTCAGGGTGCTTTACTATCTGTACAGCAATACAACCTCCTCTATCCTGAGACCCTCGATTCGAATAAAAAATCCTTTAATGGGGAAGAAAATGGAAGAAAACTCAGGAAGAGCAACAGAGGAGGGATCCCTCTCCTGGGATGGACAGATGTGCAACAGATGTTGTGTGTACAAAATAGACCAAGAAAGCGAAATGACAGAAATAGAACATGGATGAAAAGGATAACCAAAACATAGTTGGACTGATATATGAAGAATCTGATCAGGAGGACATTGAGCAACTTCCAGCTGCCACCAACTGTCAAGTGTTAAGTGTCTCGATCAAAGCAACTTCAGAACTAGTTTTCAAAATAAGAGTGTCTAAATATAAATTTCCCTTTTCAAACCCCAAATTTCTCAATTAGTCAAAAGATTCAAATCAGTTACCTTTCAGCCACAAGCCCCCTGCTTATGTTTGTTTGTCTACTGTATAGTTTTATCTCTTTAAGTCTCTAAAATGATTCAAATAAAACATTCTGACACTTTTGTAACAAGGTGTCAACAAGGGCAAATGATTAGGAACCACTGTTTTAGACTACTGCTACCTCCACCTGTGTCTTTAAAGTGGAAAAAAAAATCTAACTCCTTTTTTGGTTTGTTTTTTGGCCACACTTTTCATGCAATTGTTGATGTAAGCAGAAGGAGTTTCAAATCAGGTGCGGTACCATCGTTCCACTCACCTCGGCCCAAGAAGTGCAGAGTAAGAGCTTGAGCCAGCATCATCTGTCCAGCCCTCAGCATGCAGCCCCAGCCACAGTCGGAGGTCAGGATGGAGCCTGGCAGAGGAGGGAACTCCTCCCTGTAGGTCAGCCACACACGGGATGCAAAATCCTTCCGGAAAGCCTCCACGTTCCCCATGACGAAGTCCTCATCAGAGGCTTCATAGCAGGCTTCTTCTGTGAGACTGTCGTCATCTGAGGCAAACGAAAACAAGATTTTTGTCCTGGTGTTGTCTGAAAATTACCTACTGTATCTAGCCAATTGTTGTTGTAATCGATTATTAGTATCTCTAGGGCTGCAACGATTAGTCGATTAACAGAAAATTAATTGCCAACTATTTTGATAATCGTATAATCATTTCAGCTTTTCAAATGTGATGACTGAATGCTTTTTCTCATCATACATTACAGTAAACTGTATTTCTTTAGGATTGGACAAGATAAGACATTTGAAGATGTCACCTTTGACTCTGGGAAATTATAATGTGCATTTTTCACTATTTTCTGAGATTTTATGGACCAAATGATTAATTGAGAATATGACTGTCTGTTATAGTAAACTGAATATCTTTGGGTTGTGGACTGTTGGTCAGGACGAAACAAGACATTTGAGGACATCATCTTAGGCTGTGGGAAACAGTTAACATGTTTTACCATTTTCTGACGTTTTATAGACCAAACAACTAATCAACTGATAGAGAAAATAACCGTCAGATTAATCAATAATAAAAAATAATCATTAGTTGCAGCCCTAAAGTATAAGTTTTAATTGTAACTGCCAGTAGTTGTTTTGTGTATGTGTGTGTACCATACCTTCAGCCTTAAAGTGGTAACATTTCCCCAGAAGAAGCACAGGGGAATTTCTACTGAATGAGGTCTTAGACTTCAGAGCCCAACCTGAGACATACAACAAACAGACATTATGTCATGATTTGGCTGATAGTTGAAAAAAAATAGCTGTAAGGCATCTTATTTACTCAGTTGACTGGCACACCTACAGTACAACACCCATCATTCAGTGTTCTGGCTCAGTCCCAAGATTTGTGCAGACTGCAGTTACTGTAGTACAGTATTCTGTTTGCATCAAGCTATTCCTCCACTTAGTGTTACATAAAGAGCATTGGAACAACCATTAAGGCTTTTTAAACGCAGGCAGCAACATAGCAGGAACTTTCATCTCAGCTGAAAAGAACACAATGTCACACTCAAACCAGAGTGGACGGGTATGACAAGGAACTATTTTAAGAACTGACTCAACAGCAGTAGGTGCTTTTCTCATTAAATTCTTGTTTTTTATTTGTGCAGTCTCCTGTGTCTGGATCAACGTGTTATTGTTGATCTGTCTGCATTTCAATTGCACAGATTCCAGTTTACGTAACCCACTTATTCAGTTTGAGCTAAGAAAATAAGTAAACTAGGTTGTGTAAAATAGCGATGAAAGCCTGAAAGCAGAGGACTAGCATGGGTGGCAGGGCTGTGCAGTGGTGGAAAGTAACTAAGTATATTTACTTGAGTACTGTACTTCAGTACAATTTTAAGGTATGTGTACTTTACTTGAGTATTTCCATTGTATGCTATTTTATACTTCCACTCTACTTTCTACTCCACTACATTCATTTGACAGCTTTAGTTACTTTTCAGATGAAGATTTGACACAATGGATAATATAACAAGCTTTTAAAATACAACACATTGTTAAAGATGAAACCAGTGGTTTCCAACCTTTTTGACTGGTGATGTCTTACAAAAAGCAGTGTGTAGTCGGGGTCACATTTCACATGTCTATGAGTTGTTAACAGCTCCACTAAATAGTGATTTTTCCCTCTAAACTTCTCACATGGTTTCATGTCAATAAATGTTCAAATGATCCAATATTTCAGCAAAAACCAAAGACTAGAGAAAAAGCCCAAAAACTGAAAACAGATTTGTGTATCAAAACTTTGTTTTTTCTTCTTTCCTCTCCCATTAATCATGTCATGACCCCTCACATTTATCTGGATTTATCATCCTTTGGAGGGGCCCAACCCCTAGGATGGGAACCACTGGACTAAACTAGCTAACTGTATATAAAGTAGTTCAAACTAGCTCCACCTCCAACAGCTATAACAGTAACATGCTGCTGACACACTGATGCTTCAGCATTAATCATTTAATGATGTCATATATAATAATATATCAGTCAGAGGAACCAAACCACGACTTTTACTGCAATACTTTAACTACATCAAGCTGCTAATACTTATCTAACTTAAGTAGGATTTTCCATACAGGACTTTTACTTGTAATTGAGTATTTTATACTTTGCTGTATTGGTACCTTTACTTAAAGTCCCCCTCCACTCAAAAATATGTTTTTCTTCTTGTGTGTACTTGGCCTCAAGCTAGTCACTTACTGTACTTCACATTGTGCCACACTGACAAGAACTTTGTCTTCATTTTTTCCACCTCGTCGCTCCCTTTATTCTCCATTTGGACCAGAGAGGAATGTAACCCATTCCCACACTGCAGACAAACCCTGGTACACAGTGTATACATACACACAAACACACACAAACACACACACACACACACACAGCGAGAGAGAGAGAGCGAGAGAGAGAGAGAGATTTGAGTGTAACATCAAGCAGTATCATTTCACATTGACAGAAATCATAGATTGAACTGAGCATGTCGTTACCTCAGAGCTTCTTCGGTGCAGCTTTTTTCCCGCTCACAGCCGCTTTGTAGCTTCGTACAAAACGTCACATCATGTTATATGACCGATTTAACACACCGTGTGTCGCCCAGAACTTGTAAAGTAACACTAGCCTGCGACAGCCAATGTTTACAATTTGAGGAAGTAGAAGAGTTCAAGTCAGCTGATCTCGCGGTGTTTCCGCCGGAGCCGGGGAAACGAGTGGGCAGGTCTTTGAAGGCTCGTCTTTGAAGGCTCGATTTATAATTCTCGTCAGCCCGAGTGGGCGGTGTTTAAGAAATTTGCATGCTAATCCATTCGAGCACCGTCGCTCGAATGGATTCTCCTCTTGAGTTGTAACAAAACGAGCGCGCTTTGTTGTGTAAATGCGGGACGACCAAAAAAAAGCAGCCACATCTGCTTCTCTAACCATTTATCGCTTCGCTTATAATTATTTTTTTATCACTACATTGCTGGTTGTTTGAATCATGCCATCTAAAAATAAGTTTCTCTATTTATCTGTGGTTCATTTTTCAAACATGCATGATATCACATCACAAATCATAAAACATACGTTTATTTTATTTAGTGTAGAAATGTTTACCAAAATAACACTCTAATGAAATATACTATGTCTGCAAATTGGCTGTTTTCCTTTTTCTTTTTTTATGCAGCTTAATAAATCACCTTCTTATAAGTAGTAGTTGTTTTTTTAAATTGTGTAAGCAAAGTGTGTGTGTGTGTTTGCTGTGGATTTGTGTGTGTTTATGGTTATAGGCTACTGTATGCTTACTATTTTGTATACAGCCTTGTTGATGTTGTTGAGATCTTGATCTCAGTGACACCAATGAAACATGCATACCGGTAAATCATTATTTGTGTAGCAAAGTGTTACATCACAATATACTCCTGCTTTTGTGCTCGCTTTTGTTGGGTTTGCCAAAGCAGTTATTGCACAAGTGATAGCTTGTGGGGTTTTTTTAATTGCAGAATAACAAAAGATAGAACTAGGACATCTATTGAATGCTTGCAAGGTGGTTATAACATAGAGAGAGGGATTTAAAAGCAAATGAAAAAGCACTGGTGACAAAAATGTTACTGAAACTTAAATCCTTAACTATTTTTAAAACTGACACATACACAAGAGGAGATTTAGATTTCCTATACAGTAAGATAGACTAAAATCTGTTTAAATTCAGATAAATATATTTAAAAATAAACTTTTCCTATATATTGCATTTATTTTGCATTGTCTAAAATGGATACAATACTTCTACTTGGTCTTGTATATGTCATATATCCCATGCGAAAATTATAAGAATCAAATTACACTAACTGTGTTAGTAATTGAATTTTTTTTTACTATGATTTCAACAAGAAACATCAAACATACATTTGTTTTTAGAGAGAAGGAGGAAGAAAAAACATGTCTCCCAGCTGTGTTCGACAAATTGAGTTTTTTGGTCAATAACAATAAATGTTGATATATAACACAACAGTAACTATAAGTGCTGGAGAGTAGCTTGATGCTACTTTATACTTCCACTCCACTGCATTTATTTGACAACATAAGTTACGTCCAGAAAAAAAGTCCCAAAATTGAAAACAGATTTGCGTACCAGAACTTTGTTTTTTCTTCTTTCCTCTCCCATTAATCATGTAGTAGAGTAAAAGTAGAGTATCTTATATGCATCTTAAAACATGTGTGGAGGGGATCTTTAATTAAAGGATCGGAGTACTTTTTCCACTACTGGTAACTACGTTCTGCAGCTGATACAATGCGCAGGGGCTTTTCATTGGGTGTGTTCTGTTGCACACCAACACAGTCATTACGGTAGCGGTCCCATTCTCCAGTTTTCCCGTTTTCCCTGTGGCCGTAGTGAGTGAGTGGAGTCTGCCTGCTGCCTGCCTGGGAATTTCGTTAAAGCACATCAGCGGCCACTGCCATGGCTGAACGCCGCGCCTTCGCCCAAAAAATCAGCAGGTAAAGACTTGTGACTCCGCAACGAGCTCTTAAAAGACAAACATAGCAGTCTGTCTGCGTTTTCTATCGGTCGCCGTTACAGCACCGCTGGGGGAACCCTGTGAAGGAGGCCCAGCCGCCAGCTCAGCCTGCCTGCTCCGAGCTAGCCGCTTGTTAGCCACACAGCAAAAGATGCTCAGACCCACCCAGACAGACAGCGACACTACTCTCTTTTCCCCCTTAATGCTAATAAAGGGGCAAGATATAACATCGTTGCAATTAATTTCTCTTATTCAAACAGAAGTTAGGCTTTTAGTAATTTTTCCGCGCCGAAAGGGACTAACGGTAAATGGAAAACCGTTAATTTTGGACGGCTAGCTGTCTTGTCTACAGTAGCTAACGATGGGCAGCTGGTTGTGATGTGACTGAACTTTGATGAGTTATGATTTAAGCAGGAGCACATTGAGAGGAGAGAGAGCATGTATATCTGTAATACAGTAAATCTGGGAACAAAAGTCACCCTCAACAGCTATCATACAGCGATATTATAATCTCCTCCCCGCCCCTCAGACAGATCAAATAATCTCTTTAACAAAGGGCTTTGTGCTAGCTGTCAAATACCATCATCCCACATAGGTAGGTAGGTAGATATGTACAAGGCTCTGGTCTGGGTCAACTGTTATGTCTCCCACAGCTCTCAACAGAACCATGATTTTAATTACTGTCAATATCATTAAATTCACAGCCAGTTATATAATGCTAGTTACTGTTCAGCTTTATATATGCATATATGCTTGGTTCAGTTTTTCTCTGTCCCAACTACATACTAATTTACTGGATGAAATAGGAATTGACACTCCTCTGGGGTGGTTAATTATTATGATGATCTTCGGTTATTGGAAAGGAGGGAATGTCTGTCACGTTTGTTTTTGTTTTTCAAATGGAGGAACTGTTGTTAAATCCTAAAGGCTGGGAGCATTTTAAGGTGGAGTTTCAAAAGAGAACAATTATTTATTATGTTTTCTCTTTAATTTTAGAAATATAATACTGTGAATACATGTCCCATTAGTCAAAACCACATCCAATTAGTGGGATCTCATATTGATTTATGCAGACTGGACATGCCCTACCCCATGGCAGATTAGTGAGACTTTGTGAGGCCTGATTGGATTGTCAGCTGACAAACTAACAGATGAAGGTACACTGATATCATGTACACCTTACGATGCTGTCCAGTACTACAACATGTCAATCTACAGCCCCAAATTTTACTGTAGAGCTGCAGCAACAGGAGCATTTATAGATGGTTGTTGTATCAGATGGCATTCAAATGTAATATTTTGAAAGTGTTTGGAATATTGTTTCCACCATATGAATATGGCCACTGTTACTTACAAATTATTAGATTAATGAACACTGTTAACCTTGCTGATGTTTTTTATTTGGCTGTGGAAAAGCACCTCTATTCTACCTGTTTAAAGGACAGGTTCACAATTTTCCAAGTCTGTCTTAAAACAATAGTCAGGTACCCAAATGAGCAGTGAAAAAGGTTTTCTTGCCATAATCATTCATGTTCATACTGACCATAATGCACTTACAATGTAAGTAATAAGGGCCAAAGTCCACAAGCCTCCTTCTGTGCAAAAATGTATTTAAATGTATGTAAATGTAAGTTTATCTGAAGCTAATCTGTAGCTTCAGCGGTTGAAATCAGTCAAATTAAGTAGATATCTTTCAACATTACAGTCTCTTTAGCAAAACAGGGGAATACTGTCCAAGGAAATACAAGGAGGGAATTTGATGCTAAAAAGACTGTAAATTTGGCAGGTATCCACTTGATATGACTAACTCCGACTGCTGAAGCCTAATATAGCTAAGCTTCAGATAAACTTTTAAATGCATTTTTGCACAAAATGACCGCTCGGACACACTGTGGATTTTGGCCCCCATCACTTTTATTGAAAGTGTGTATTTGAAGGAAATCTTTTAATAGCCAGTATGAACAGGAGGAAAGATTACAGTGGAGAAAACCCCTTTCAGTGTTTGTATGGGCCGCTGACTGTTGTTTTAAGACAGACTTGAAAAATTGTGAACCCGTCCTTTAAGCCAGCTGACTTTTATTAATGGAAGTTTGTTAGCTTACGTCACATGTTGACGCAAATTTATTTACTCAAAGTGCCGGTGGCTTTGCCCAGAAATTGAAATCACATGTTTCTGTTGAATGCTTTTGCTTATTTCATGATGTTCAACAGCCACCGGTTTATATTTTGTCACTAGGAGTTGTTGTTTTACCATCTTGAAGTGATAATCGCAACGTGTGTTTGCTTAATCAAGTTATTCCTCTGTGCAGCGACCGGTGCTAAGTAAAGATCTGGTAAGGGACATTGGGGAGGACTGTGGAATGTGTTTGTCAGCTCAGTTCCTCTGCAGAAGCCACCAAATCTTTACTTCAGTGCATTATCATGTTCAACCTAAGCTTGCAAGTTGGGACAGTGCAGCTTTCATTGAACCTTTTTGCTAGAAGGACGGGTTCATAAATTTTCAGGTCTGTCTTAAAACAATAGTCAAGTGCCCAGACGTACATTGAAAAAGATTTTGCTTGCTGTAATCATTCTTTCTGTTCATGCTGGCCATTAAGAGACCCCTTATTAATGTGCTTCCATTGTTAGTGATTGGGAATCCACAGTCCTTGTTTTGTGCAAAATTGTATTTAAACATTTATCTGAAGCTAATATGAAGATTCAGCCGACTGAGTTAGTCAAACCAGTAATCTTTTAAAGTTACAGTCTTTTTTAGGGCTGCAACTAATGATAATTTTCATCACTGATTAACCTGACAAAATTAATCAATTAATCTTCAGATGTCTTGTTCCAACACCAGCGATATTCAGTTTACTATCATGTATGACAAAGAAAAGCATCAAATTCTCACATTTGAGAAGCTTGGACCAGCAAACACTTTTAATTTTTGCTTTGAGACTAAAAAGACGAAAGACTAAAATGATTATTGAGTTATTAAGATAGTTGCCGATTAATTTTCTGTCGATCAACTAATTGATTAATCGACTAATTGTTGCAGCTCTAGCTTTTTTAGTATCAAGTTCCCTCTTTGTGTTTCCCAAGACAGTGTGTCCCTGTTGAGCTGCTGTGGACGGATTGTAAACAAAAAGAGGGAATTTGATGCTAAGATGACTGTAATTTTGAAAAATATCCACTTTGATTTCGATTTTGACGGCTGAAGTGTCAAATTAGCCTCCGATAAACTTTTAAATACGTTTTTACATTGAAGGAGGGCCATCGATGTCGTTGCCCGTCTCGCACATTGAACAGGAGGAATGATTACAAGAAGTAAAACCTGTTTGAGTGTTCATCTGGGCACGTGTTTTAACACAGACTTGAAAAACTGTGAACTTATCCTTTAAGATGATAAGCTTGCCCTCTTATTTTCTGTAGCCTTGTCTCTCATCTCGACTTCACAATCCCCTGTAATAGTATGATGGAACAAAGATTAGCTTAGTCCCACAGAAGCTTTGGTGAAACCAGTTTTGGTAATGACGTTTGCCATGACCTCGCTAACCGATGCACAGCTAATCCTTGCACTTGTTGGCCAGTAGTTTGAAATAACCTTCAATCCTTCAGTTGCTATAGTACTCCTTTGAAGATGGAAAGTAGAGAGTGACGGGAAAATGGCCTGTTGTTTATGAAGAAAAGTGTCATGAAAAATGCTATTTATTATATTTTTCATATTATAGTAAAATAACCTTGAGTCGTTTGTGTCTTGCCTCTATCCTTGGTGTTAATTTTTGTTTTGTTCAAGGCAAAGGTCTCTGAGTGGTTTTTGTGGTTGCTGTGATTTAAAGGGTCTATATACTGTATGTGTGCGCCTATAGCAGGCGGCTGAACTCCAACAGCTTTGTGCTGACCACTCGAGTCCAGAGGTTTTTATTTCTTTTTTTTTGTTTCTCGCTTCTCTGTCTGGGTGTAATATTCTCAGCGTTAAATGTTAAAATTCTCCATGTCAGGTAGCCTTGTCTTCAATTAAATGATGAGACGTTTGCCAAATGAAGCAGCATGTTTTTTATATTTGGATTTATTTTAGTTGTATAGCACTAAGTCCTGCTGGGAAAAAAAAGTGTTGCATTGGATTGGAATCATAAAATAACATAAATATTGCATTACATTGGCCACATTATGATAACCTTGCAGTTAATTATGTTTTGTACAAATTACAGTATGATAGAGCAATAATTATTGGCATTTATTGCTCTTCTTTTATTCCATTTTCACACCAAAAATGTTAAACATCTCTTGTGTTTGGAGGTTATAGGCTTTGATTAAAATCGGCTTTGGAGCTTTTCAGTTGGTCTTCAGTGCCCATTTATTCCCTGCCAGATTACAAATAAGGATTAGACAAATAATCAATACTGTGATACATTTTTGATAAACTAGCTCCCATTCCTCAGTTTGCTCTCTTTTGATACTGACACAGGTGTATTTTCTTTCTTTTATTGCAGACATTTGAAATCTAGACTATTGTGCTCTCTGGCAGTTCACTCTTTTGTTAGTTTACGACTGTTTATAGGAAACAAAAGCTCATGGTGTTTTTTATCTTTTCCACTTTAGTGACAGAGGTATCAGGATGTGTCATACATGACTGCCTCTCAGTAACGATGTATCATAGATAAATGTCTTCCAATCTTGTGTATTGCAGAACTGCCTGTTTACTGTTCACATTACTGTTGTCGTTCCCCTGTGATTCTCACCCCTAATTGCAAATAAGCCGGCCATTTAGTGTGTAGATCATTACTCAGACTTTGAATATTGACCGTATTCGCCCTCTTCCTCCCTCCGCCTATCTCTCCTCCGTTTACAGGACTGTGGCAGCAGAGGTCAGGAAGCAGATAGCTGGCCAGTATGGAGGCTCCCCACAGCTCTTCAAGAACCTCAACGTCGGGACCGCAACGAGCAACACAGTGAGTAGCCTAAAGACCATTGAAAGACCAGAGCCTGTCACTAACATCCTCACTTAGATTGACAATTGTTATGGCTGTTGAAATGGCATTTTCTAAAATCGTATTAATTGCAATTGTACTAGAGCTGTAATGATTAGTCGGTTAATTGAAAATGTGAATATTTTCTGGTTTCTGTGATAGTAAACTGAATATCTTTAAGTTGTGGACTGCTGGTTGGGACAAAAGAAGACATCTGAGGATGTCATCTTGGGCTTTGGGGAACAGTGATCAAATTTTTTTTTTACCATTTTCTGACATTTTATAAACCAAACCACTATCAGTTAATCAAGAAAATGATAAACAGATGAATTGATAATAAAAATAATTGTCGGTTATGTGGATGATTTGTTTACTCACATGCTTTTATATCTTTTGGTATAAAAGACTAAAAAGCTGGGCTGGCTGGAAAACAAGAATGTGTTGGTCTCTTGGGTTGTGTCATTGTGGGTTGCTCAGTGTGTAACTGTAGTGTGTAGGTTTAAATTGACTTTGACATGTAGGTTTAATATGTCATCAAATGTGAATTTATAAATTAAGCTACTTGATTGGTTCCATTTGTCATCCATAACCTTGACTGAAGTTCAAGTAAGTATATTAACAAAAGTAATATGTTGACATCAGTCTCATTGTACCTCAATATTACAGCCTAAGACAAGGATGTCATTTTCTGTTGAGCTGAGGTTATTTTAACGGCTGCACAAATGTTGTTTATGTCTTGCTAAATACCATGTGGGAAATCCATTGATTGACTTGTCCACTACAGTCAGTCTCTGCTGCAGTGTTTCTAGGGTTACCAGCGTTTGAGCTCAGGCAGTACGTTTGTTAAAGGGATAGTGCCAATTGACCTTTGGCAGCCCTGAGCCAACTCACCAGTTCTCCAATACTCCCCATACTCCCCCTCTTCTCCTTAATTAGGCTACAGTGGGCTTTTAATTATACTGTGAACGGTATTTGTGTTCACATTCCTCAAGTGGGAGAGGGAGAGACAAACACGCACAAACTCTGACTTTAACTGAACCTGCTGAAACATAGATTCCCCCCCTGGGTTCCTCATTTTAGAAGCACTCTAAGCCCCATGAAACCATTAATCCATGCTTGAAGTAGCACAGTTGCTTATCTGGCTACTTGTATCTGCTTGAGGGCATTATAAAGCATTTGCCTGTATCACAGATTAGGGATGAACAATTAATCGAAATATTATCAAAATTGCAATATGACCAAATGCAATATCCAAATTGCAGGAGCTGCAATTTTTTTGAGAAAGGTAAAATATGTCACAACATACCATTATAAATGAAGCATTGTGGTCCCACAGAGATGCCCCAGCCTTCAAAACATATTCTCCAGGTGTAAGGGAACATGCTTGTTTGGTACAGACCTTAGCAAAAACATCATCATCATTTTTATATTTTTTTTTCAGTGAAAATGAAATCCAAAAACTACGGATGCAAATTAGCTTCAAGCTAACTCCGGTGCAGTGCATCATTTATGCTTAATACTGCGCACTGTCCTGTTCAATAAATCAAATCAAAATTTAAAAAATTGCCATTCCCACTTAAATCGTGACTCATATCGCAATCACAATGCCCTATCACAGATGTGTTCTATTAAGAATTAAAGATCATTTATAAGCTAGAGTAACTCTCTTAACAGAAATAGCAGAAATTACCTTGTATTTTCAACCTGTTGATGCTGGCAGTGGTGCAGATTCATAGAATAAGTAACAATTCATACTACGCTGCTCTGAGGCTGTGTGGGGAATCAGTACTCTAAAGCACCAAGACTTAAATGTACAATAAAAAAAAGAGGTGCATACATGAGAACTGTACAGCTGACTGCGTCTGTACAGCTAATTAACTTCTACCTCCCTCTCATCGCCCACTAGGTTCCTCTCACGGAGGCAGTGGAGCCAGTGGATTTCGAGGAGTACCTCATCACTCACCCTCCCATCGTTGAGTCAGGTCCCCTGAGAGATCTGATTGAGTTTCCCCCTGATGACATTGAGGTCATCTACACACCCAGGGAGTGTCGCACAGTGGTACAAGCCGTCCCAGAGGAAGGGTAAGGGTGCCAGATAGCTGTAAGAAATTGTTGTAGCAAGTGCAGAGATGTGCTCAGTTTCACACCTTATTTACTCAGACAATGTTTAGGTCCTGACACTCAAAATGCTTTTACAGGAGAAAAAAACTAGACAGCCTAGCAAGTGTTTAGATTAACTGGACAATCAAGGGATTAGAAAGTACTTTACTTATCAATAAATTATAGTAGTAATTAATACATTGATAAATAACTTAAAATTTTATACATTTATTAAATGATTTAATTTGATAATACATTAAATAAACAATCAGTAAATGGATGTTTTGTTATAGATTTAATCAAACACACTGAGAGAAGATAGATAGCATATATATCTGCAATACAGTAAGTCTGGGAACAAGACATTTTTGACTTCCTAAGTCACTCATGGTAAATGTTTTCAGCCCTTCTTGCTGCATTGTATTAGATACTGCATGCAGGAAGTCTCTTATATCACTGTAATCTAATTATACAAATCAATTTCCTATCTACAGGAAAAAAGAACACTGCTTTTTCATGTGTTTCTTATTCTATTCTATTCGATTGTGGAAACTTTTAGAGGTTACAGTGACGTAAGAAGAAGGAGAGCTGTTACATCACAGCACTGCTATTTGAGGAAAAGCAAAGACATTTTTACTTCCATTTGAAGAAATCTTAGGATTTGGCCTCCATGCTTTGGTTTGAGTGACTGTGTAATGCTGTGAGTTTTGTAAGTTTTTCTATTATTATTGCTGCCTTTTAGTTATTGTAAAAGCAGCATCAAATGATTAAAGATGAAAGATTTATGGATTTAATGTCATTACTTAGCTCTGTCTCTTGGCATTTCTGAAGTAGTGGCACAAACATTGTGTACTTCACTGTTTGATGTAGCAGAAAAATTAAATGACATCGGCCTGGTAGCCCGTCATCTTTAGTCACCCACTCTAATGTATTTCATGTCTGACTTTTGCTATTGAAATAAAGCTTGTTTGATTGATTGAATCTGTCTGGCTGCAGGGACACTGATCCTCATGTCAGAGACTGTGTCAGATCCTACACAGAAGACTGGGCTGTCGTCAACAGAAAGTAAGGCCTCACTGTCTGATATTATTCCATTTTTTTATACGTTGATTACAATTGTTAACTCACTAAAATTGAGATTTTATCTGAAAGCATTAATTAATATTGTTAAGTTAATCACTGTGTCCTAAATGACTGCTTGCTTTCTTCAGATACCACAAGCTTGGTACGGGCTTCAACCCCAACACTCTGGATAAGCAGAAGGAGCGTCAGAAAGGACTGCCCAAACAAGTGTTTGAGGCTGATGAGATGCCAGACAACAGCAGCTACCAGGATGACCAGGTATTGAATCACTCAGTAGTAAAACAGTTGGACAAGAAAGTTTGTGGACTGACAAAAATCTCCTGTGTCATGGGATGGAATGTTTAAAAGCCCACATGAGAAGTTTAAGGTTTTGGATGACCATACATACTTTGATACTGTGTGTTGAGATGGTCCGCCTATGGTGCTCATATTGATATATGTTTGTTGTTCTGTAGGATGACCTGAAGCGCCGGTCAATGTCCATAGACGACACGCCACGGGGCAGCTGGGCCTGCAGCATCTTTGACTTGAAGAATTCCGTCCCTGATGCCCTCCTCCCTCACCTCCTCGACCGTGCCCCCAATGAGGAGATTGACAGGCATAATGAAGATCAGCGCAAGGCCAACCGCCACCGTGAACTCTTTGCTCTGCACCCCGCCCTTGACGAGGTCCAGTATACCCCTCCATCCCTCTTTGCTGGAATCCTTTTCTGACAGTCAACATTAAATCTCATCATGCAATATTATGAATCTGTAGCACATTTTTTGTTGGTTACTGGGTCCAAATAAGCCAATGAACTAATTTTTTGTGTTTCAAATCAGCCCCAAGATCTGTAACTTACTTTGTCATGCATAAAATAGCATGCACACACAGATACTCATAATTCTTCTGATAGTTTCATGTTTTTGTATTTGGTGTTCTATGTGAATGTGTAGGAGGAGCCCATTGAGCGCCATTGCGTGCCTGAAGTACCCAAAGAACACTTTGGCCAGAGGCTACTCGTCAAGTGCTTGTCCTTGAAGTAAGTGGTGGACAGCCTTTTCAGAAAAAAAACCTTTTAGCTCTTTTATTTAACTGCTGCTTTCTGCTGACCCACTCCTTTTTCTCTCCCCTTGAAGGTTTGAGATCGAAATTGAACCCATATTTGCTAGTTTGGCCTTATACGATGTCAAGGAAAAGAAAAAGGTAAGCTGTTATGCTTTCCTCAGTGCTACGTCAGCCCTGAGTTGTTGGGTCACTTCTGCAAACCATTAAAATTGTTGGGAGGCCAAAGTGAATTTGATGTGTGGACTATAAAATTTTATGTTGTGGCCCTGTTATGCTTGTAGGAATGCAGCTAAATCATACACTGGAACTATGTATCTATCTAAGAAAGCCCATGCACCGGCTGCCTATTTCTTCTCCCCTCCAGCTGACAAACACTAGAGGGTAGCAGTTGCCCTGATAAGTAGATCTCTCACATGTATTGCTCTGCACAGGAGCCCCATTATTTCACAAGTGGGTCATTTGTCACTGAAGTGTTATCATGTTTGTCAGCCACTGTGAGCAATAGATCAGATCGCAGTAACACATCCATTCACTAAAGAATTACATTTGGATTATGATGGCTGCCATGTTACGGTCATAGTATTACTGTGCATTTTACATATATGTTATAATCATGTGATAATTACCTTTTTGTCTGTTTGCATGCGCCCCGCAGATATCAGAGAACTTTTTCTTCGACTTAAACTCAGAGCCGACCAAGGCGATGCTGCGTCCGCACATTCAGACAGCAGCCATCTCCACGCTGGCACGCTCTGCCATATTCTCCATCACCTACCCCTCCCAGGACGTCTTCCTGGTCATCAAGGTCAGACAATTATGATATTATTTCCTCTGTCTTGCTAAGTGCGGTTTTGCAAATAAAGCATTGGGTAATAATAATGTAAATAATATTAAAAAAATGATTTGAGAGTAGGTCTTTGTCCTGTGTGATCACTTCATTGCAGTGTGTGAGTGTGGTGACAGAAAGCTGTGTGTGTTCTGTTCCCAGTTGGAAAAGGTACTGCAGCAAGGTGATATTGGAGAATGTGCTGAACCCTACATGGTCTTCAAAGAGTCAGACGCTGCCAAGGTACGATACGATCAGTGTGAGCTTGAATGGCACATAAAATAGTATATAGAGTATCGTCTCATATATATTATTATAGTATTAAAACATTATGTTATAAGATAATAAGTATTGTCTTCATAGCCCACTTTGTTAGCCACATATTCAGTTATAAAACTCCATGCTCCTTGGAGTGCTACGCATTTCTTCACCAAAATTTTGCACAGTATATAATCAAATTTTTTTTTTTTTTCAATTGATAAATAAATAAACTAATTTAATTATCATTTGTAAGTTGTTTTTTCTGTTTTAAAAGTCACAGATATTGTAGTTAACATATGTTTTTGTCATAGAACAAAGAGAAGCTGGAGAAGCTCCGCAGCCAGTCAGAGCAGTTCTGCCAACGGCTGGGCCGCTACCGCATGCCCTTCGCTTGGACCGCCATCCACCTAATGAACATCGTCAACAGTGCTGGCAGTCTTGAGAGAGATACAGAGCTGGAGATGAGCCTCTCAGGTCTGACATTTCCCTTTAACACAACTCTTTGGATTATAACTGTTAATATGCAGCATGTATCTCAGTGTAAGGTCATTAAGAGTCACTGTTTGGAGGCACATAGTCCTTCCCTTTTTTGGTTTTGTGGTTCTACCCACTCACAGTCTCAATGTCACATCTAAGTTATCAGGGGACAGAGACTGTAACTGTCTGACAGTCACGCAGAAGGCTCATGGGCACGTTGGTACATTATCACATTTTAAAGTCTTTATCTAGAAACAACTTTCCAACAACAAATAGTAAGTAAAGCAAATTCAAACAGATAGCAAAACATTCAAACAAAGAATCCAGTCATGTTGATTCCACGTGTGTTATTTTGAGTTTAACCTTTGGTGTTTGTCCAACCTTTGACCTCACAAGGGGTCTTTGATGCTGACTGTGGTGACTGCCTTTTCGTTGCTAGGCAGATCAGAGAGATGTATATTTTCTGTCAGATAGGACAGATATCTGGCATTCATCTCGAGCTTATTGTTGCTTCCCCCAATAAAAAAGCTTTCAAAAAGCAGAGGTGAAAACAAAGGTAAATCTTAAATGCTGAATTCGCTGCCTGTCTGCAGAGAGAAAAGGCTCATGGTCAGAGCGGAGGAACTCAAGCATCATGGGAAGGCGTTCCCTGGAGAGAACCACCAGTGGAGATGAGTCATGTAGTCTTACAGGTTTCAGACCTGCCACACTTACCATCACCAACTTCTTCAAACAGGTCTGCTATACTACATGCACAAATTTTTTTTTATTCACATCCGAGAAAGCATGCTCACAGACAGAGAGGAATATCGATAAACACATAGTTTACTGTATTGTGTTCTGCTTTGTCTCTTAAAATTTTCTTAAATGTTCAAAACATTGTTTTCGTATTTTAGGAGGGTGACAGGCTGAGTGATGAGGACTTGTATAAGTTCCTAGCAGATATGAGAAGACCTTCTTCAGTACTGAGGAGGCTCAGACCCATCACAGGTACAAACATCAATTGAGTGTTCTTAGAGAGAGTTAAGAAAAGACCTGAACTATTCCTTTTATTTCTTTACCTTGTTGGTAGTTATTTACCCAATGCTCATCGCTATTTGCCATTTTTTCTGCTTGAAATTTGAAGAAGTTAGCTGATGGTGTTTGGAATTTATTACGCCCTCCTCCTTCTTCATCCTCCTGTTGTGTTTGTCACACTCACTCCTCCCTCCTACTGTCCTTTGTGACTGTCACTACAGCCCAGTTGAAGTTGGACATTTCTCCAGCTCCAGAGAACCCCCACTATTGCTTGACACCTGACCTACTGCAGGTTAAACCTTACCCGGACAGTAGGGTACGCCCCACCAGGGAGATCTTGGAGTTCCCCGCCAGAGACGTCTATGTGCCAAACACCACATACAGGTACAGGAAAAAACACTTATTAGTATGGAAAATTGAACTTTTGTGTCTTATCTTTCATTTTAGTCTATCTAGTCTGAAGAGTATATTCATATGTCAGTGGAACGCTTTATCTCCGAATTACCTGTCAGTTAGTTACAAGCTGTTATTAAGTGTTAATTTTAAAGCAACTTTTAAATTGATCAATTAGAAATTTATTGAAATATAGCCTTGTTTACTTTTTAATTGTAATGATCTTATTGTAATTGCTTTTTAACTAATAATTAATTGTTAAGGTATCTTGGGACTACAGAGAGATATTGCTGCCAGTAGTAAAACCTTAATCAATGATTAAACACATCTTTTAACTCGTAAAATTAAGTAAACACTACCTCCAGCTTTGGACAGTGATGACTGACACTGTCTTTTGTTAATGTTCACCTGATGTCTGCCTGTGCACTGCTGATGTGTTCCATTTGCCCAAGAGCTATTTTTGACAAGGTCATATGGAGAGATGTTCTCATTACCACACTGCTGCTGACACAGCCTCGCTGCCACCGGCCTTGTTTGTCTGCAGATAACCAGTTGCATTCCTATTGCATATTAACTAATGCCAGACCTAATTGATCCTCCAGAGACCCGGCTGAACTGGGTGAAAGGAATTTGTAATTGTTAAATTATCATTCTGAGCTTGTTTTTTTTTGCTACCAAAAATAAGGTTGTCTGGGATCAATGGTCTTTTTTTCACCGATTTTCCTGGACACCTAACTGTTTGACATGCTTATCTATAACTCTTTTTCTCTTTAACGTCATTGTCAAATATATGAGATCAGCGAACTTGAGCAGTGAGGACATGCTTTTAAATTGTGAATGAAGATATAACAGTATTATTGACTGTTATAGTGTTCAGGTGTACCTAATTTCACATGTAATACTATTACAATCAAATACATTTCTTGTTTTTTTTTATCGAGCCACTTCATCTCCTCAATACAAAGTTACAAATATATATATTACCCACTATAAATCAGGTAGAGCATGTCCACTTTCACCTTTAAAAATGTTGACACATTAGAGTCATTTAGTCATGTCCGTTTTTATTTTGTTTTCATAAATATGAGTTATTAGAGCACCTAGCTATTTGTCAGGGTGAAATGTTAGTATGAAACACCTTTACAGTACAGTTAGTTATGTTGTGATAATGGACAGGAGTCAATATGACTCAATAACATAGGAATACACGGAAATTATGTTTTTCTAACAATACCAGCACAATTCATGTAATAGCATGAACATGGTTTAAATACTTAACAGAGTAAAAAAAAAACAAAGAACAGACAAAGTGAAAAACCTTATTAGTGCGCTGTCAAAGCTTTGCATCTCCAATCTTTCGTATTGAATTTGAAAGCTGACATGGTTTATATAGCCCCCAAACCCTTGATGAAGCAGTGTAAAATACAATGAAATCATGACATGCCCTTAATTGGAAATCCCCAGTCTGAGTACTTTTGAGGATGTTGGAGATGCAGTGTTTCTTTTGAACTATGACTTGCTATATATACGTTGCATGCTTTATGTGATAACCTGTTGGTATTTGTGCCATTAGCTCCTGGGAACATGCAAAACTGTTTCACATCACAAAGATAAAAGTCACATTTAAATACAATCAGTATAGAAGCTGTCAAATACATTTAAATTCACTGAAAAGATTAGCCAAGCAATTTCAGTTTTGGAATTGCATTGTAGTCTCTCTTCTACTGCATTACTGACATTTTGCAGCCAGCACTGAATCAGGTCGCTGATGTGGATCAATATGTCTGTTTTGCAAGTGATTGCAGACGTTGCATAATGACAATTCTACTGTCCTTGCTGGATCAGACCCAATAGGTTAACAGCCTGCATGGCACTGTTGCATCATTTCAACAGTTCAGCATTTTCTGACTTCAGACATGTTTGACTTATCTGTTGGTCAGCACTAGTCTCTGGCAAAATGGTGTTAGGAAGCAATCAGCTTAATATAGCAATGAAATCGGTGTCATATATATTGCCTGTGTTATGACCTTGATATCTCATTTTGCACTTTTCCATTTTATGTGGAGAAGTGCAAAATTGGCTAAGCACCAGATGTTAGTGTTCGTGAAAAATGCCAGTAGTGTTCTAAGAGAAGGTATGAGTTCTGAGGTTCAGTTGAAGCCTTCAGTAGTACGGGCTGGTCGAATGGTGATCTTGGTCATCTTGAGAGAATACAGGGGCCCATTGCCAGGCTTCCAGTAAATGCCCTTCCTTCTCACAGAGCGTCCCCTTGCCCTCAACCACAAATACCTTCCATTAAGGTTGGTCTCTCCACAGCCGCTGAACCACCAACCACCTGCCAAAGGGTCATGACAAGAGACATAAGTTGTAAAAAACAAAACTTGGTTTCCACAAAATGAGGTGAGGATGCAGGCCAATATGAGGCCGGTGTGCTGAACTCAGCTTGTGGCATTGGTCGCTCTTTACCTGTGTAATTGCGAGCGCAGTTTCGTTTGGTATCATCATTTCTGTCTTTTGTGAAGAAGCTCATGCCGGTGCTATTGGCCATGGCATCAGCCAGGTCACCGGAGAAGTTGCTGAGATGAAGGGTGTAATGGTTGGATGGACCTTCCAGAGAGAAACGGTACTCAGCCCAATGCTTCTCCTCCTTCCAGTCCTCCACATCAATACGCAGGATGTAAACTCCCTGTTGTGTAAGGCTGTGGATCTTCTTTAAGCCCAGCCAGAAGTCCTCTGCATAACACATCAATCATTTTTTAGCTTGTTAAATCTCCTAAAGATTTATTTTTTGTAACCACCAACAATAGCCACCGAAGTCTATTGGTGGCCTGTCTGTATGTAAACTCAAGAAGTTATGAATCGATTTGTATGAGACTCAATTTAAAGATTCATGTTCATGGCATAAATCAGGAAGAGCTTATTACGTTTCAGAAACAGATCTTATTTCTGGAATCTGCATATTTTTGGCACTTACATGGAGCTGGCAGAGGTATATTATCAGTATTTGCTATATTGAGTATCGTCCACAGAAGTTTAGAGTTCATGTAGTAACTTGTATGGTATAATTATTAGGTAGGTAGTAGTGAAGGAACGTTACACCAAAAAATTCATTGCTGCAGGAGCCATTACTTCGGAATGACTGCACCTATGAGAAGCTTTTAAAGCCTAGCGAGTGCTGGAGGGAAATGCTGCCAAAACTTGCTGTGTACAGGAAGATAATACAGGAAGTCATTTTGTCAGCCCAGGGCCAATATACAACAATGACTGTTTCCTGTGACCAGGCCAACAGGAAGTATTTCAAAAAGCTCCCTTCTCCCGAAAGTCTTAGCAGGTTAAGGTAGAAATCAATACAAATATTCCTATGCTCCAATTTTCAATTTTTTTCGAGATAAAAATGTATTTATATTTTTATTCATGTATTTTATGTATTTTATTTATGTATTCAGTACTGCAGCAGATTATTAACAAATGTGTATTTATTACGCGGAAGGAAAGCTGCCCTTTCTCAACTTGTCCGTGGTTTTGACAAATGCTCAAATTGCATCTTTGGAATTTAACATATAGTTTTTAATGTACTTACTCTCCAGATCTCCAAAGCCTTTTTCATAATTTTCCCATGTCTGGTCAAAGTCCACTGAACCATCAACCCTGCGTTGGATGACAGTTGAACCTCCATCTATAGAATGGATGGGAAGTATATTTCAATTGAAGGTGCTGTTGTACAAGTTATACACAACTCTACACAAGGATCAGGAAGCAGCCTCATCATAGATAATGTGAAAGGGATATCCACCCTATTGTCTGCCCCTTTGGGTACATTTTCCTGTGGCTATTTAGTTCGATAACCTTTTGGTTTTTTGTTCCTTCTTTGCTGAATGGAGACATGTACTTAAATGCCAAAGTTACATCTTATAAATGTCAACGCCTCTGAATACAAAAACATTTTGATGCCGTCACGAAAAGGCTGAAGGCTCACTCACCTGAACCCATTTCACAATAAACATTGAAAGGCTCAGATTGGTTTGGCTTGATAACATAAATTCCACTGTTGGCCTCTTCTCTGTCAAATAGCTCGCTGCAGTCCATGGGGATATCTAAAACACAGTGAAGAAAGTAAAAATGAATGCATCCAAATTTCCCAACAACATTTGCATTATTCTTTTATTTTAATATATTTCATTTTTAGTGTAACTTTTTAAATAAGCAATAACACACGATTGAATAATGTTACCATTTCTGTCCAGGCCAGTTGAGTTTCCTGTCAGATATTCAAACATATCTGTAGCTGTTGGGTCTGAATCCATTGGCTTA
Source organism: Thunnus thynnus (assembly GCF_963924715.1). Taxonomy (NCBI): domain Eukaryota; kingdom Metazoa; phylum Chordata; class Actinopteri; order Scombriformes; family Scombridae; genus Thunnus; species Thunnus thynnus. The sequence goes on along the minus strand of NC_089524.1, from coordinate 9,888,969 downwards.
TCGACTGTATCTTGAAAACTGTCATAGCTGAGCTGAAAGACAATGCAAATTAATTGTTATATTAAATTATTGTTAACTTGTAATATTAGTTAAATTATGTTGTCAACCCTAGAGAAAGCTGAGTCCCCTCCCTCCATACATTTCCTAAAGAAGAATTTTATATAAACTGTTTGACACAACATGGGAAAATCTTGTAGCTTATTTGACACTGGACTGAGCAGAGGACAGTCGTTTACCTTTTCCTCCAGGTTTTTAATCTTCATTTTCTGGTGGTCAAGCTGATCATGCTGCTCTTTAACAGCTTTCAGTAGATTTGTGATTGTTTTATCTTGAGTTTCAATCACCTCCTGAAATGCAAAGTTAAAACATTAATTATCACCTTTGTCTGTTATACCTTTTTATATGTATTTTAGTTCACATATGTTTTAGAGCAACTATTCAGTGATTAAAGTTGAACACATTAATAACTGCCAGTTGGGGCAGTTTTTAATGGGCAACACTAGAAATTCTATCATTAACAATAACAAGAAACAGAACACAAAAAGTAGCTTTCCTGCTGCAAGAATAAGTATGTATGTGTGTTTATTCTTATAGCCTGTATGTTTCATGTACTGTATTTTGACAACACCCAAGTGGAATTGGATAAAGTAGTTTAACAGATAGTTAGGACACATATCTCAATGATAATTATCGTGTTGTTATCCAAGGTAGTTCAAAGTTAATCAAGTGAGTTAATTTCCATCATTTACTGGATTTGAGGGAACCTTTTTGGTGCAGTAGTGATACGTCTGTTCACCATTCACTTCTTTTGATATCTTCCACAAACGCTTGCGTGCAAATGCTTGAATTAGAAATTCTGAGGAACCACATCAGCACTTGTTAGCTTCTTACCTTAAGTGCTGTGATTTCACTGAGCTGGTCAGCATGGACCAGGCTCTGCGACAGTCCCTTCAGCCTTTCCTCAAGGCTCCCCACCTTGCTCTGCAGCTGTGTACGCTCCTGCACGATGCTGTTGATCTTAGAGTTGATTTCCAGTGACAAGTTCTTGATCTCCTCATTGTTGGCTTTCAAGAAACTGGTTGTCTTCTTCAGCTCCTCCTCTTCCTCCTTGATCTCTGATGTGACCACCGAGAGCTGGTAGAAAGAACGGTCAAAAATGTTCAACTTTTGGAAGATGTCATTGATTTGGCCCTTGGTCTTGTGGACGAACTCCCGTAAACTCTGGCCTAGCTGAAGGAGGCCGTTTGCAAGTAGGCGAACATCATCCAGCATAGCAAAGCGAGACTTTGCCCCGGTTGGGTTTGGTGCTGTGGTGAAGGCCAGGGAGGGCAGAGTGGGGCTGTCATCTCCACCTGAAGTTTCCAGAGGGAGAACAGCAGTGGAACTGGTTAACAGCAGCAACAGACAAAACAGCTTCATCATGATTTCCTTGTCCAGTCCTGGATTATGGAATAGCAATAATTTTCTAACTAACAGTAGCTATTTCACAGCTCTTGCTTTCCTCTACTGCCTCTTGCTCTGTTTTTCTGCATACCACCTAGACTTTCTTGCTGTTAAAATGATGTGAGAGCAGCAGGCTGCCCTGTGTTATATACTACCCTCTCGGTAGAGGAGGGGGGGGGATTAGCTGATCATTAAACCCTACTATGTTTTAGCTCTGTACCCCACCTCCTCCCAAATCCCCTGGAGCCCTCCCTCTCCTGAACAAACAAATCACAGCAGTGAGCAAATGACATATACACTACATCCCCCTCCCTTCTCTTTACTACCCATTTAACCCCAATCCCCTCCCCATACCACACCCTACCCTGTTCTCCATCTGTGGTGCAGAGCTTTAGCTGATCAGCAGAAAGCCAACAATGGCCATCACAGGTTTTTGATGGATCGTCATTCTGATCAATCTCAAACCATATAACCCTGCACACACTTTGCTTTGATTGATAATGTTGTGTGTAATTAATGCTCTTGGGTTTGATTTAGCATCCTGCTGAATCAGCCTAGCACCAGGCTCTCTTTCTCCCTCTCCTTCTTCTCTCTTTGAGTGGGGAGGGAAGTGGGTCTGTCATCTGTGCCAGGGTTGAGCTCTTGGGCATGAATGATGTTGGAGAGTTTGGACAGTGTGTACTCATCATCTTGGTTTTATTGCTCAGCCTTGTCATTTTTTTTCAAGTTTGTCATGCCTTGTGCAATATTTTTAATGCCACCAGACTTGCAGCTTTAAAAGGATCATTCCCACACACCGAGTCCTGTCATAAAAAAACAATCTTTATGGGGAATTCTTAGTAAGTTGTTTCACGCAGACTTGCAATGTTGTTGAAATATGCCCACCTTCAGCCAGAGTGTGAGGAGGAACTAATCGGTGAAATGACTCAGTGTAGTATTTAATTAAAATATGAATGTATATACTTTTGACACTCCACACTACATAGTTTGCTATCTGTAAAGTAAAGTATGTATCTTGATGCATGGCCTGCTGTGTAGGAGGAAAAGGCCTTCCAGATAATTGCTGTGTTGTTCAGTCATTGTATTTATTGATTAATCAAGGCTTGATTTTTGTTGTTGGAACCTTTTATAGAGTTAATTGATTTTATTTATGCCGATTAGTTGACCAAATTTTGAATCATTTTTTTGATGGTACTGATGATATTTTTGAGCCAAAGATATTTGTTTGCTGCGTCACCAATCAAAAACAAGTATATTTTCCCATATTAGCTTATCAGTCACTCGCTATACTGGAAGAAAAGATTATTACATTATTATGAAAGCATTCACATTGTCACAAATACTAGAAAATGTTATGTTTGGCCCATACATTGCTGCTGGCTAGCTTTGGTTTAACATGGAAACACTGCACCTTATAATACCACACAATTAATGAGCTCTTTCTAGTTATTTGCGGTTGTAAGGATGAATTCCCTCAGTTCTCTTTAATGAAGACCTACTGTTTTTTCATACGATTAGAGCAGAGAGAATGAGCTCTATGGAAAATAAAAAAAATTTGAATGAGTAAAATGTGCCAGGAATTTGCCTGATCAGCATAAAGTTGGTAATAATATTCTGTATTCTTCGTTCCAACACAGTGGTTAGCACTGTTGCTTCACTGCAGGAGGTTTAAGGGTTTGAACCCAACTGAGCCCGCTGGGGTCTTTCTCTGTGGAGCTGGCATGTTCTGCCCATGTTTGTGGCCAAATTCACATTTGCAGTGGAACAAATGAAGAAATGACTAACATGACACTGAACTACATTCTAAGTTTGTTCTCTGGAAGTGTTAACCTCAGAATGGTAGTTCTGCATTCTAATTTAATTCAAAATTTTAAGTGTCCATACTGTTGTATCTGTAGCTATTTTGATAATTATTGTGCAAAATGTAAGTAATTCAAAAGATACTCTTAATGTACCTCTACTAGCCATTGTAACTCTATGCATTGATCACCTCCTATGTTGGCCTCTGGGTAAGAGGACTGTTCTGATAACATGTACTGTGTGTCAGTCCTTTGTCCCATGATTGGATAGTGTGCATACCCTTCTACAACTGGCCCCTTCTTTGTTAACCACAAGGTGAAAGAGTCATGTTCACATTTGTGTGCATTTAGTACCCTATATTGTAGCACCTAATTAGTTGAATCTGTCATTATTCAGGGTGGAAAAACGTCTTCATTTTTAACTAAATTCAAAGAAATTAACAGTAAAAATGTGCTCATCAATGAAAACTATAATATTCACTCTATGTCAAATTTTGGTAGAAGATGAAGGAGAAGTCTTGTTCTGCTAGAGTTGAGTTGTTGTCGTAATCAGCTAAATATTGAGCCATGACTTTGAAGATCTTTTAGATAACACTAAGTTATGCTTTCTGTACTCCAACACAATAAACTATTCCTGGCACTCCTCTCTCCAACTCTGTCATGGCTGAATATTTAGCTGGTTTCAACAACTCACCTCTAGTGAGATTGCAGAGTGAGACTTCTTGGGTGAGACTTGGTTAGACACAATAACAAACTGACTGGATTTAGACACAATAACAAACTGACCGGATCAAGAGAAAGGTAAAGAAAAATGTTTTATTTTTCTGTATGGTCCTTTCCATAATGTTGTTGGACACTTATCAATGAGCCTGTCAGTGGCAAAAACAAACTCTTTTAGTGGATGTACATCCCTCTAACATGACAACCTCATTATTACCTTTCCTTTTTTGCATGTTCTGAATTTCCATAGAATTACTTTGACACCTGGCCTGTTAGTGAGAAACTCAACCTCTGTGTTTAGAGTCGTTTAAACAATGACTTTGTCCTCTTATGTATCCTCTGGGCCCAAAATAGGGAAGATAATTGCCATGAGGGATTGTATTTGGAGAGCTGTAATATTCCGAGGGCCATGTATAGTTTGCCTTAACTGTCTTCATGTGTGTGTTATTAAGTTAAATCTGATGAGATGAACTGACCGATTAGTGATACTTCATTTGTGCTTCGATGGATATTCCAGCTTTGCTGCAGTAAAGCCATTTTGGGGTCTATTTTAGTTCAACAACCCACTTTAAAGCTGCTATTAAACTTGTGAGGACATGATAGTTTGAGGATAACAGAAGAGTAAGTAAAGAGTAAAATTCTAATTATCAGACCAGAGAGATTCCCACGCCTCCTTGTAAGATGTGATTCCAGCTGTGGTCTCTGTGGAGCCATCCCCCACTGACTCAACTACGTCATTGCGGTTTGTCAGCTGATCTCGGGTTACTTTGCACTTCCTATTCTGGGACACCCATCTTCCTGACATACAGCGGTAGTAACCAGCGTTTTTGAAAGTATGGTATCATTACTTTCATCGTAGCTGAGTGTGTTGACCACAATGACCAGGATTTAAATATCCAAACCACTTTAAGTATTTTATTAAAAGGTTTATTTCAAACAATAAAAGTCAATATTTTTAGCTGGGAGGCTAAATCATCCTAGGCCTACAGTACAATTTAACATGGGAGAAAGTTTTCTGTATATGTAATGTAATTTGAGTTTACGCAATGGTTGCTTTCTTTTGATGTCTCTATTTACGGCTCAACCTCTAGTCCTCTCAAGCCATAATGGTTTGTGCTACACCTTGCAAAGGGTTAAAATAGTTGGCACGGTCATGACAAAGGTCTTTTCTTTAATGTTACCTGTTTTGCATGAGAACAATCCCCAGTGAGTCAAACTCTGCCCTGTCCCCCTGTCTGCCCACCTCTTTTGAAACATTTTAGGTTGCACTTCCCATCTTTTTGACAGGCCAAGCCTTCCATATTTACCAATCAGAGTAGGGTTTAGTGTCCATGGTGGCCTTGCCCCCTTACATTTATTGGTTTTGGAATCTGATGTAACTATGCCAGGTAACTAGGTCAAGCACTTTTTTAAAATGTTTGGTTTGGATGTCAATAATGGCAGAAGAAGTTTCACACAGTGAAATGGGAGAAACTTGTTACTGTGCTTATACTGTACTTATTATTCATATGATAACTTAGTTACTATGTAATATTAACAGATGTATTATGGATGTTCAACTCACCTGCTTATTTGTAAAATAGTTATCCTTTTACCCTGCCATAAATTGTAATTAGGCTATATAATACAGTATAAAGTACTATACATAGTATGAATTACGGTATGCATTTTACACATGTACAATAATTATATATGTAAATTGCATGGCATACAACATCATAGTAAGTAGTCTTTATGGGAACATTACAGTTTTTCTGATGGAAAAAAAAAACTGCCAAACTTAGTGTTTTAGTTTTTTTTACTTTGCCATTAACACCAGATTTTATATTTTGTCATGTTTCTTTAGGGCAGTAACTTGTATGACATAATATATGACGTGCCTTGTTTTCTCTTTGTTTGTGTCTGTGTACATGTTCATTTTCCAGGAACCTGCTGTATGTGAACCCTCAGAGTCTTAACTTTGCCAACCGCCAAGGTTCTGCCCGCAACATCACAGTGAAAGTGCAATTTATGAATGGAGAGGATCCAAATAATGCCATGCCGGTATGCTATGATAAAATGTTATAAGTTAAAATAAAACAATTCTGGCTTTTGAATTTATTTTAGCACCATAAGTGCTCTATCTTAGCTGTAACTCTCATTATGTTCACAACGTAACATCTTTACCATTCGATGTGTCATGTTTCGACAGTGTAGTCGCATTTGGTAAGACTGAAGTTGTATGGTACAGCTGTGCAGTGCAACAACATTATTCTACAGCTGTATAACCAAAATGCTCTGAGTAAATACAATGTGTTTTAGTCAATGTCAATATAAGTGTTTTTTTTGTATCCCCTAGGTGATATTTGGGAAGTCTAGCTGTGCGGATTTTGCTAAAGAGGCCTACACTGCTGTAGTGTACCATAACAGGTAAGTGCGTGTGGCATCTTTTGGTTGGAATAGTCTCTATAGTGTGTTGCTGGGAACCTGTAATCAAAAATGAACTGGAGCATTCAAGAAGTTAGTCAATTGAAAATATAAGTTATTGGGCTGGAAAAGTAGATATTTATCCAAATATCCATACTTTTTCACCTGAAGCTCCATGTAAAGCTCCATATATTCATTCACTTTTCTAACAACTGTTATGATAGAGTTATCACAATATGATTTATGAAATGGCCTTGTTGGCGGTGCTTTGTTAACTGAAAAAATCTGAAAATCTCAAATGCCTAGCCTCCATTATTATCATGAGATTAGACGATTGGTAATTAAACTCACAATTCTCCTTTAATTCAACATTAGAATGGCATGTAGTCTTATACTTTCACTACCCCGCCTTTGATGGCATCCATTAAAGAATGGGTTGAGTCAACCCTCTGGATATTTTCAAGTGGTGCCCTTGGCACAAGTTTCTTCCATTTCTAGATAAGAGCTGATGGACTCTAATATTTTATCACCACTATTAGGTGTTTTTTATGACATCCAGAGGTTTGTCATTTGTCACCCAGGGGTCACACCTTCAAGGCTAAAATTAATCAGCCTGTGACGAATGTACCACTGTGACTAGGACAATCACACATCAAGACTTTTTCTGGCCTTAGAAGTGCTTATAGGTAATTGCATTTACAGTTTGCATTTCACTCAGAAATGGCATAATATTTCTCTTGTCAAAGCTCTTAAAGGCAAATAAAAAGAGAAATTTAATAGCAAGGAAATGAAACGGGTCTCTTTTATAAGAGATGTTTTGTAATTCTGGAAAGCTTCCACCTTTTTGCTCGTATCTGCTTTTGGCTTTGATGTTTGATGTTATGTGCTCAGCCAATAGCACATTATCTTTTCCACTGCGAGAAAAGTTTCTCCTGGTGCTGTTTTTCCTTGAGGATTTTTCCTTTTCTGTTCCAGAACCAAAATGTTTGTACCCATGAGAAATGAGGGCCCTTCTGTGAACTTTTTAAGCAGCGTCAAGGCAATCCTAGTGGGTTTGCTGTAGTTGTGGGTTGTTTGTTTCTGGGCATTGGCTTGCAGACAAAATGTCCTCCTGTGGGACTATAAAGAATTCAGCTGAAGTGAATTATGATGCGTTATATAATGTCTTTCTTTTTATATCACTTGACTTCAACTGTGAACCACTGCCCTGCCTTAAGACAGAGATTTCAAAGTTATAAATGGACCCAGCTGGAAATAGAATATATGGAGATTTCAGTTGATTTGCATATTTGTACTTGCAGGAATGGAAATGTGTTAATATGCAAGTCTATAGCTAGTACAGGGTGTAAGCCTGACTAGAAAAAATTACAGCATTTTGCAAACTGTTCACAGTACTTTCGAGAACAAGTCATAAAAAAGTCATATTGGAAACTAAATGAGGATCTATAGATATTTATGACTGATTTCCCATCTATCCATCCATTTTCGCTGCTTATCCAGAGAGGGGTCACAGTAGCAGCAGACTAAGGTAGTTCAGATGTCCTTATCCCCAGTAGTGTCTTCTAGCTCCTCCTGGGGCATCCTGAGGCATTCCCAAGCCAAATGAAATATATACTGTAATTCTTCCAGTGTGTTTGGGGTCTACCCTGGGGTCTCCTTACAAGTTCCATGTGACCAGAAAACCTCCAAAGGGAGGCCCCAAGGAGGCATCCTTATCAGATGCCAGAAGCACCTCAGCTTGGATCCTTTCAATGCAAAGGAGCAGCTGCTCTACTTTAAGCTCCCTCCGGATGTCTGAGCTCCTTACCCTGAGCTTCTTACCCTGTCTCTAAGGATGAGCCCAGCCACCCTATGGAGGAAACTCATTTTGACTGCTTGTATGCGTGATCTCATTCTTTTGATCACTACCCAAAGCTTGTGACCATAGATGATATGACCACAAAGTCAATCATCGATTTTTGACCTAAGGTGTTCTGGTACCAAATGCAATTATGAATCATCCTATGCTTGAATGTGGTGTTTGTTTCTGCCAGTCCATGATTAGCGCACAAGTCCAATAACAAAGCACCACTTGGGTTCAGAAAAGGGAGGCCGTTAGTCCCAGTTACCCCATCCAGGTTTTTCCATCATTGCCAAGGTGAGCGATGAAGTTCTCCAGCAGAACTATGGAGTCCGTCGGGGGTGCCTTGTCCAGGACCTCACCTAGAGACTCCAAGAAGGCCAGATACTGCAAATTACTGTTTGGTGCATATGCACAAACAACAGTCAGAGCCTTCCTCTCAGCGACACATGGTCGCATAGAGATGCTCAGCCAGCAGCCCATGAGTATCCCTGCATCTGCCTGGCACCTCTTACCTTGGCCAACACTGGAGGAGGAGAGTCCAGCCCCTGTCCAGGAGTTTGGTCCCAGACTTGGTGCTGTGCAGAGGTGAGCTCAGCTATATGAAGTTGATAGCGCTCCGCCTCTCCCGCACTAGGTCCGGCTCCTTCCCCACCAGAGGTGAAGTTCCTCATCCCTAGAACCAGTTCACGGTGCCAGCGGTCAGCATGCGCTTGTCCCTGCCCCTGCCTGCCACCTAGCTGAGAACGCACCCAGCTCCACTGTCTATCCCAACATGTACTGCTGAGTGCATACCAGTACTGAGGAGGTGCTGACCACATAGCAGGCAATCAGTACAGAAAAGCTATTGCACACGTGTAGTCTTAATGCAAAAATAGACTTTTAATGAGGGACTATTAACCTGTCTAGCTTGTTCTGAAACATATCTATTTTGGATGTCTTTCCTATTTTGTGAATTTTTTGACTCTAGGGCAGCTTTTGTTGAATAGCACTATATTGTTTTGACTGATTGTCATCAGATCCCCTGATTTTCATGATGAGGTCAAGATCAAGCTGCCTGCCTCCCTGTCAGACCACCACCACATTCTCTTCACCTTTTACCATGTGAGCTGCCAGCAGAAGCAGAACACACCACTGGAGACCCCTGTGGGATACACGGTAGGCAACAATCATGAGTAATAATAATAATAATAATAATAATAATAGTAATAATAAGCTTTATTTATAGAGCACCTCTCATGACATAAAATGCAGCTCAAAGTGCTTTACAAAAGAAATGTAAAACATAGATACAGATATATACATATGCACAAGCACATAGATACACACACACACGTACATATATATATATATATATACATATGCATGCTTATATATATGCATATATACATATACACACACACATACATATTAAACAGGATAAATATCAGTTAAGACATAGTAAAAGAGTAAAAGACAAATTCTAGAGGGGATACAGTACAGTTATTACACACACGGGGTCATTCTCGTGTCCACAGAGGCACACACACTCGGTCACTGGCACTTAAACAACACATGTGCAAATATACTTTTGAACCTTTAAAGAGACAGCAATGAAATTGAAATATGTATTAAATGGAAAATCCTAATGTGTACTGTGTTTTCTTCCTCCTTCTAGTGGATCCCCATGTTGCAGAACGGCCGTCTACGGACGGGACACTTCTGTCTGCCCGTTTCTCTGGAAAAACCACCACAATCCTACTCTGTTCTTTCCCCAGATGTAAGACACTGTTTTTTAAGAATGCAAGTTTTTAAGGGACAAGTTTTTTTTGTCAAAGTTTGCAGTTCTTGCTTTACAAATTCCTCAATAATGTTTTATGCTTGATAAGGGACTGGAGTCCTACAGACAACCAAACTTAAGTATTTAAGCAGAGTCCTTTAAGTCCTGTAAGTGTTTTTTTCAGGATAGAGCCTGAGACATACAGTATATCATGCTGATGCATGATATCATGGATACTCAGAGCATCTTCTGTGATATTTCTAGACAAAAGCAACATCTTCCACCCCTGTAATTTTTGGATGAGATGTAAAAGGCTTTGGAGCTGACTTTCAACTTTTTTATTATATGCAGAATCGACGTCGTTCCACACAAAGTGGCCAATCTTTCATTTTTACTGTTTGTGAAATGGTCGTTTTACCAGTGCAGCACACATTTACCTGGATATTACTGTACTTCAGGTTCCTCTACCAGGGATGAAGTGGGTGGATAACCATCGAGGAGTATTCAATGTGGAAGTGGTGGCTGTTTCAACCATCCACACACAGGTAACAGGGACTGATCCTCATCACCTCTCATCCTCAATACTCTGATCCATCTTTCAAGTTGATATCATCTGTATATATTTGAGCAGACTGAGAATGCTTGTAATTTAAAACGTCATTGTGCCCAAAGAACTTGTTTTTCAGGAATGAAGAAGAACAGCTTTATTATAATATGTACAACTGAATCGTTTTCGTAAGCATCACACATAGGTAATCATTTAAAATTTCAATTACAGTAAGTAAGAAGGAACAACCACACAGTGTTTTCACACTTAAATAGTAATTCCTCCCAAGCACCAGTCCATTAGTGGGTAAGGCTCGCCACGCCAGTAAATTATTGAGGTCTACTCCATCTCTGTGTTGGCTGTAGTGTGGAGTGCTTGACTGTGGTCCCTAGGAGCCTAACTGGGACTAATGTGCTCATAAATCACTGTTCCTGGCACAGATTAGACTTGCTGGATTCTACTGTGTTCTTGTAGTAATGTTCGTTTTGCGGTTTCCACTCAGTGAGCCAACTTGCCGGCGCAGAGTTAAGGACAAGTAGATCCAAGCTTACTTTTGTTTTTTGACACCCCTTCCCTTTTATGGGTTTTTTCTCCTTCATCTTTCTCTCTCTCTAACACCATGTTGTTTCTTCTCTTTGTTTTCTCTTTTCTCTGCATCTGTCTTTGTTATCTCTTTCTTTTCCTCTTTGATTCTGTTCTTTTACCATCACTCTCTTTCTCTGTCCTCTGTTTGTCTTGTCTTCTATCTGTTTTCATCAAAAATTTTTCATTCTCATTTCTCTTCTCCTGCACACCCATCTCTCCCGCTTTCTCGCCCCAGGACCAGTACCTGGATAAGTTCTTTGCCTTGGTACATGCCCTGGATGAACACATGTTCCCAGTCAGGATAGGAGACATGCGCATCATGGAGAACAACCTGGAGACTGAGCTCAAGTCCAGTATAGCAGCACTCAACTCTTCCCAGCTGGAGCCAGTGGTTCGATTCCTTCACCTTCTGCTCGACAAGTTGGTGTTGCTCGTGGTGCGACCGCCAGTCATTGCCGGACAGATAGGTATGTTACTATAGTACAGTTAACTAAAAAGCCATTAGAGGCAGTGCTTTACAGTGATCCTGTGCACTCACAGAACACACACAACTGTGTGTTTCTGCACTGCACTTTGTCCATGTCTGCATTTTTGCATACATGTCATTCTGCTTCTGTCTGAACCTGCGTGTGTGTTTGTCGGCACGTGTCTGTGTTTAGTGAATCTGGGCCAGGCATCCTTTGAGGTCATGGCATCCATAGTGAATCGTCTTCACAAGTACCTGGATACCAGCCAGGACATGCATGGCCGCAACAGCCTGCTGTCCTCGTACATCCACTACGTCTTCCGTTTGCCCAGTGCTGACCCCAACTCACCATCGCCAGGTATTTAATGATCAATACTTTTAGCCTCCTGACATTTTCCTTTTATTCTATATCTGTTTTTCTGGTTTCTACTTTTATGTTAACTTCATCCAACCCCCGTCTCACCCTCACTGGGTGTCTGTGATCAAACCTACCTGCCATAATTTTTCTTCTTCTATTTCTTTTTATCTTTTGCTTTTTCTCCTCCCACATCCATTTTGTCCTCTGCCTGCCCACTACAGACCCCAACTCATCTTTAACAGGTAGATATGTTCCACCACTGTGCATCTTAATCTCTGAATAATTGTTTTTCCCTCTGAAATTAAATGACATTTGGTTCTTCAAGTAAATATTGCATTTTGGTAAGGCATTTGGTTTGTGTTTTGGATGACATGACTTCCTGCAGACCTCGCATAATAGCTCATAAACCATTATATACATTTATTATTGATTATATTGTTGAAGTACTTAACTTGTGGGTTCACCAACTGGGAGGTGAAGCATTGTGGTTTGGTTCAATGACTTCTTGTTTAGTGGTGGAGTTGAGTTAGTCACGCAACCATCATGTTAGTGGACTTCCAGTGGCTTGATAATAGTAATTATTCCCTTCACATTCCAGTTGTCCAATTTTCCATTTTTGTGTGTTGTCCCAGGCCCAGGAGGGCTGGGAGGTTCGGTTCACTATGCCACCATGGCTCGCTCAGCTGTTCGACCAGCCAGCCTCAACCTCAACCGCTCCCGTAGCCTTAGCAACAGTAACCCCGACATCTCCGGTACACCCACCTCTCCTGACGACGAGGTCCGCTCCATCATTGGCAGCAAGGTAAGGTCATCAAACAGCGTCTGCAACTAGACATGAGCCCGTAATTTATTATATCTTAGTACTTTTGGGATTCAGGTGATTTTCTGTGAAAGCATAAAAAAGACAAACCCATTGTTATTTTTTTTTATGTGGATGGATACAGCAGTGACAGATGGTACTGTGTTTTGAGCACTTTGCCCCACTGCACTGTTTGGCTGCCATGTCCACATTGCATGTGGATATCAAGAGTTAAATATTTAACACTGCTGTTAGTCCAGCAGCTCTCATTGATTTGTGATTTATTTTAGACGGCTCGTGTAAGGCGGTTGTACCGAATCTATAAATCTCAACCCACATCAAAGCAGAGGCCCTCCATGTGCACAGTGACCCAGGAGTCCGTTTTATCAACATGTAAACCCTATATCCAATGCGTAAACACAAGCTCGGACATCTTATCTCTCTAACCGCTGTAACAGCAACCTGATGCACACACACACACACACACACATAGGCTACATGCATGGACACATAATGCTCAGTGTGTGCATGTTGTGAAAGGCAACACGGAAGTAAAACAGACGCTGTCAAGAAGATACAATAGCACATTGTTTCAGTAGTCATATATCTTTTGGAAGACATAAACAATAGCTCAGTCTTTTCAGTCTCCACTGGCTTTCTCTGTTGCCTTTTATTTTGTTTATGTTGTCGTGTATTTTTATTTCTTGTATAATTTGTGAATTTTCCACTTCAGATTTTTTTTTCGTTTAACCCAAAATGAACCTGAATAGTGGGTGATTGATGTGATGTGCCTTTCTAATGGTCTTGCTAAACTTGTAACCGTGGTATGATGGATGCAGCCCCTTGTTTGATGAATGTTCCCTTTGCTGCTAATACTTAACTAAACCTTTCTTCTTTTGTTTCTGAGGGAGGGGAAGCTAATTCTTACCACAGACAAAGAAAGGGAGAGAGAGAGATATAAATATATAACCTATTTGCTTTGCTCTTCTGTGGTGATGATTTGGATTTTTTTTATTTACTACTGACAGCTGACCTTTTTTTGGACCATTGGCATCTTCCAGCAGTCCTGACCTCTTAACCTCTTTAACCTGTGATTATTCCTTCCCTCCTCCTTCCCCCGTGCTGCTCGCTCATTCCCTTGCTTCCTGCCTGCCTTGTGTCCTTTGACCTTGGCACCGTAGGGCTTAGACCGCTCCAACTCGTGGGTACACACCATGGGCTGTAAGAGTGCCCCCTGGGGATCCAGCCCCGGGTCTGCTCCAGAAACCATGCAGGTGGTTTTATGAATGCCCCGTCCTCCACTTTGCTCACTACAAAAATAACTCACCCTATTCACCTTGAAGGGATACTGGGATATTTGGAGTTTTGGTTTATTTTTGTACTTTGCTAAAAAGGAACGTGAAGCTTAGGGACAACCCTTATCCTCCCGTAATGGGTATTTATAATGTTCTCTTTTTTTGTGTTGTCATGATCACATCCTGCATTTATCAGCTCAACCTTTCGTCTAACAGCTTTCAGTAGTTTTAAGTCACATGACTATGATTGCCAACCATTTTTCTCCAAACTAGAGAGATTTCTCAACTGTGTACAAAGTGGCTAGTGTAGCGCAAAGACAAAAAAGACCAAAACTTTAGAATATTACAGTATTCTGCTAAACTTACAATCACAACCCTCCCATGATCCCACACATGGGAGTCACAGCCGCCTCCATGACCCCTCTACCTCTCATACTAGTGTTTCAGCTCACATCTAACACCTCTCTTTTTCTCAGTAGTTGCATGAAAAGACACATAAATCCAAATGCTGCCGTGCCAGTTTTTAATTGATACCAGAGTTGTCCATGGACATTGTAAGCCTCCCTTTCTTTCCATGTGAAGCTCGTTGGCCGTTCTGGGTTTACAGTGGTCAGTTAATGCTAACCTGAAACAGGGACGTACTGTCTTCTGTTTGCGTGTGAGTATTTTGCAGATGATTGTCGGAGTAGTAGAGAAAAAGAGTAGTGTTAGAAACCATCTCCATCAGCAGTAGAGAGTTTTTTTTTTCCATTCATTTTATTCCATCTATTATTTCTCTTCGAGCACTTTTCCCGCTTCTATTCAGTCTCTCTGCTTTAACCTCATAGTCTCCACTATCAACTAACTTCCCTGCATGACTTTGTACTAACCTAGATTCACTCACTGTGTCACTGGAGCATGGTATATCTGTGAGCGTGAGTGTGTGTCTGTCTCCCATGTGTGCGTTCTTTTGTCTGCTCCACTTTCCATCCTCATGTGACGTCATGTCCTCTGTCATGTTAAGTTGTCATGACATTAACTTTTGTTTGTCACTAATTTACACATCCAGATTTATGAATATCAAGAAACCAAGATACACTTAATATTGCATATTGTACATATATTATTATTATTATATATTATATTGTACATCGTGCAATCACAGCTAGATTATTACATAAAAATAAATGTGACAGAGTATGTCAGCATTTAACCTGGAATGGAGCATTACGTTAGGCTGCCTACCAAGAATAAGGCCTTCAGAGGAAGAACTTTTACATTTTCAAAGTACTGTACTCACCTGGAGGGATGCAAAATGGCGCATCATTAAGCAATGGCTGTAACATCAAGGAAGAGAAAAACAATCTGATGTCTTTGCTCGATATCATGGTCCTTCATGTAGCCATTTTGCATCCCACCTTCAAGGTATCAAGATAGCAATGTTTCAGAATGTTTTAGATTACGGCTACAACACTTGTGTTGTAGCCCTGTCCTGTTTAATTGTTTTGTGTCTTCATGTTTGACAGTGTGAAAGATCAGGTGTGCAAGTTTGTGTTTGTGTGTGTGCGTGTAGTTTGTTTGTGTGTGTGTGTGTGTGTGTGTGTGTGGATACGTGTGACCCAGCAGACACATTTCCCTGTGTGCTGAGGAAAAAAGGTGCAACCCCACGCTCCTGTTGCTCCTCCACTAACCTTGTTGTCACCGTTCCATTCATCCCACCCATAGGCCATGGAGCGCTGTGGCAATCGCATGTCTTCGCACACAGAGAGCGCCAGTTTCTTGCAAACTTTAACAGGACGGTTGCCCACAAAAAAGGTAGAGCCACTTGCACTGGGGGAGGAGCCCACCCCACCCACCTCTTCTTCGCCTCCTCACCTGTCTTGTCTGTGGATGTGTGCCTCTGGATTGGTTTATGTTGTATTTGGTGGTTGTGGAGTCTTGTTGAATGCTGAATGTCACTGATCTGCCTCTTGTTTTTGAATGTATCAAGGAGTTTTTCCATCCGCTTAGTCTGGGAAGTCTAAATTCATTGTGTACTATTCCCTCCAACATTGAGTGCAAACTGTGTTTGGTTTTCATTTAAGAAAGCGCATCACAGTGTGCCTTCCAGTTTGCTATCACACCACTAGAGATAACCAGAAACACATACAGGTGGCTACTTTGTAGTCAGATAGCTATCAGGCTACAATCCTCAATGGAATATACCAATATTAAAGTAGTTGTTTCACAAAAAACCTCTTAATTCAAGGTCTACTTACTAGCTGTTTTCCTCAGAGCTTTCAACTGCATTTCACTTCTTCCTCCATGAATGGAGTCTACTTAATTGTCACTACTGAGCCATACTTGGTTGTCATACTTTAAAGAAGTAGAAATGTTTAAATCATAACAATTTAAAATTGGGATATCCTCTCTTTATAATATGTCAACAAAAATAGAGAAGACTTTCCAGACTGTAATCTCGAGTCAGCCAGACACTGTTGAATGTTGGTTCTGCACAAAAACATGCACACAGAAACAAGTTATAAATACATAAAACTTGGAAGAAATGAAGAATAATACATTCTTCTCACCATGTAAAAAAAAGGAATTTTCCTCTCTCCATGTAAAAAAAAAAAAAGAAAGAGAAAGAAATATTTTTCAGCTGTGCAGCATTATCAAGATCTTACTTTGAAATACTTTAATTTGCATGGTGATAAGAGTGCATTTTCTCATCATTTCTTAAAAGTAAGAATTGTTGCCCACAATTGAAAATTACATTTTGGTGATTATTTTTAGTGTATGAATTTAGATTTTCTGAAGTTGGTAACCTGAATTGTAACATCTTATATAATCTCACTCTGTCTTTAATCAAGTTAATTTTCAGTGTTGGGGGTGCAGGAGCTCTACTGGACTAGAGAATAATATTGCCAATCAATAATTGTTAGAATTTTGGGTTCCACAGTTGATACCTGTCAGCAGGTTCATTTGAGATAGAGACAGCAACAATGATTGTTTGAAGGGACATTTACTTACCAACATACATCTATAGCCAGTTAAGTTTAATTTCATGTCATATCCCCATTAAGTTACTCAATTTTGGAACCTTGTTTACAGTATATTTACTGAATGATCTGTTCACAAGTTCACAACATGTAGACCCACATATAGTTAAAGTTAAGCTAGATAGTGACTCTTATCCTGGAGTCTCACATTCTCTCTGTCTAGCTTTATTGCATTCTGTTTCCCTCTCCCTCTCTTACCATCCCTCTCCACCTCTTTTTCTGTGTTATACTACGTTCCTGTCCTACCCAGCTCTTCCATGAGGAGTTAGCCCTCCAGTGGGTGGTGAGCAGTGGAAGCGTCAGGGAAGGCGCTCTACAACAGGCCTGGTTTTTCTTTGAACTCATGGTAAGAAAACACTTAAAAACAGGTTTTACCCTAATGGAAACCCTATAAGACATTACTAGACATGACATCATGCTGTGTTTAATCCTGATAAACACTTTAACCACAGGTGAAGAGCATTATCCACCACCTTTACTTCGCTGACCGCTTAGAGTCGCCCAGAAAGAACAGATTCCCAGAACGTTTTATGGATGACATCACAGCCCTGGTCAGCACCATCGCCGGTGACATCGTGTCTCGTTTTCAGAAGGTAACTAATGACTAATGAAGGTTTGCCGTTCATGTCATTTGTAATGACATGTAATTTCAGAAATATCATGGAGCTTTAAATGTTGTGTGGATGCAGGTAAAGTCAGGGAATATGTCTGGAAAGTTAAAGGAATATAGGAATTTTACATATTAGTCTGTCCAGAGTTATAGAGTGTATACGATATCTTAGCATGTTGTGTTTCACAATTGGCTCCAATAAACTGTAATAATATATAAATATATATAATAATAAACCAAATCCATACTACACACTAATTCCAAGCAGATTTTTAGTATGTATAGAGTTTGTTTACACTGGATATTTCGAATACTCAAAACAGTTGGCATGCATACTGATTTTCAGGTGTGCCGTTGAAGGACACTATTCACTATTCTGCAACACAATGCACAAAGGAAACAGCTACTCAGAGCTGCACAGAATTAAAAGTAAGGGTATATGAGGGTGAAACACTTCCCAGAATACCTCAGACAACCAAATTTAACCATTGAATCTTTGGAAAAAAAACCATTTTGCTGTTTTTCTGTTAGGCACAGCACATATACTGAATAATTTCCTG
The DNA here is from genome assembly GCF_963924715.1 of Thunnus thynnus. NCBI lineage: Eukaryota > Metazoa > Chordata > Actinopteri > Scombriformes > Scombridae > Thunnus > Thunnus thynnus. Next base: position 9,870,762 of record NC_089524.1, on the reverse strand, counting down.
CTGGTATAAAACAATGTAATATGTGGCTCAGGAGGTAGAGCGCGTTGTCCACTGTCCACAGAAGGTCGGTGGTTTGAGCCCCAGCTCCTCCAGTTTGCATGTGGAAGGGTCATTGGGCAAGATACCAAACCCCAAATTGTTGCTGTGCCATCAGTGTATGAATGTGTGTGTGAATGAGTGAATGTTTCTTGGAACAGTTCATGACTTGTGTTTGTCATCATCAGGATCTGGAACTGGTGGAGAGACTAAATACAAGCCTGGCCTTCTTTCTCAATGATTTGCTGTCGGTCATGGACAGAGGCTTTGTCTTCACCCTCATCAGGGCATACTGGAAGCAGGTAAATGCCTTATTTAGATTCCTTAAAAGCATTTCAGGTGTCTTCACAGCATTAAGAATACATCAAGGACTCATTTACGTTTCAAGATTTTCAGTTATTTTGACAGCAGCCCCGTTCTTTTAAGATGTATTTCTTTGTGCTTTCTTTTATTATGTACACCCATGTGGACTGTTTCTTCCCTCCAGGTGTCCACAAAGCTTTACACTCTGCAGAACCCGACATTGGAGTCTTTGAGGCTCGATTTCTTGAGAATCGTTTGCAGCCACGAACACTACGTCACCCTCAACCTGCCTTGCAGCCTGCTCACTCCGCCTGCCTCGCCTTCCCCCTCCGTCTCCTCCGCAACTTCACAGGTCAGACAAACAGGGACGGAGAGGAATCGTACACTGTCTTGTCAGATCATCTCGGCTTTAGTTATAGTCAAAGTTAATCACAAATAATATATTAAAGATGTCTCTCTTGTTTGGTTGTCCCATTGCAATTCCCTCTCTTCTCTGCCACAGAGCTCTGGGTTCTCCACACATGTCCAGGACCAAAAGATAGCCAACATGTTCGAGCTGTCTGTCCCCTTCAGAGAGCAACACTATCTGGCTGGACTGGTACTGTCTGAACTGTCTGTAATACTGGACCCAGACAATGAAGGGTTAGTATATGTGTAAGAGTTGTTTTGTGTGAGTGAGGATGTGTTTTTGGGTCAGAATTATGGTATTTTGAGTTTCAGGGATTAAGGAATGATAGTGGAAGGTCCTCACGAATCATGTAATTTTTATGGATGGGTGTCATTGTTTGTGTCTTTGTCTGTCTGTTTGAGCAGGACTCATACCCGATAAACTGCCATATATTGTAAAGAAAGGAAGGTTAACGTTTCCGATTCTGTTGGTGAGAGATAAGCCTGCTGACTCGTAAATGAGTGTGTACATGTTATAAAAGCATGGGATTGAGTTATGGTTATACAAGATTATTTTAATGCGTGTTCTCTTTTTCGCTATCACCCTTTGTCCTTTCATACTTAAGATAAAATAATAATAATAAACTACTACAATAATAAAAATTTTATAAGTGCTTCACAGACATAAAAACAGAAAACTCAGTGCAATAACAAATTAGAATAATTTCAATGCAATCAAGAAATAGAAACAGAGATAAAAGACAATTAATAAAAATCTTAAGAATAAATAATTTAATAAAAGCATAAAACAAAAAGGAAAACTCTAACTAAAACTACCCTCTGTCTTAAGCATTGCCCTGGGGACCGAGAGCAACAGCTGGTCTGCAGATCGAAGAGTACAAGCAGGGGTGTGAGGGGGTGTAAATGGGTTCCACGTTTTTATTTTTTTCCTGTTTTTGCCTCTTTTCTATTTTCCAGGATGTTTGGCCTGCATAAGAAAGTGGTCAGTGTCGTTCATAACCTCCTGTCCAGCCATGACTCCGACCCGCGCTACGCCGATCCTGAGGTCAAGGCCCGGGTCGCCATGCTTTACCTGCCTCTGATTGGCATCGTCATGGAAACACTGCCACAACTCCATGACTTTACAGGTACTGATTAAGAGCAAAACTTAGTAATTTAACAAGGATACGAGTAGTGGATAATTTTGTCAAAAGTTAAATGGTTTCTCTTTGAAAACTGAAACAAATCTGATATTTATATGTTATCTTCTTTAGCATGGTTATTAATATGGAATATCTTTTTTTGGAACTGTATCTTTGTTCTTTCTCTCCCGCTGTCAAATGTGTCAGTTACCACATCTAACTGTATTTCCATTGTTCAGTCAGCAGCACATAATCTGAGTAATGTTATGAGAGGTAATGTGGCAACCTGCCAAATACTCCAGTCTATTTCAAACAAATGCAGCTCTTAAGTTACAGCATGACCTTTTAATAGCATATCTTTTGAATCAGATGAGGTTATCATTTGACATCTAAAGGATGCTGCCCTCTAACTTAATGTACTAGCTGATTTCTAACGTCACTTCATCTCTATATGACATTTTATCTCTCCTTTAAGCCCCCTAGCCTGGTGAACATGTGTTCCCTAGGCTTATATTGAAGTTACACTTTCATAAATGTTTGAATGTCAACAGTCACTTAAACTCCAGTTATAAAGTGGTTTGAAAAAGTCTGTCCTCTTTTGTAAGGCCACCTGATTCAGAGTACAGAGAGGTTTCATAAATACTGTAGCAGTTATTGTCATGTTTGTAGATCCGGTAGGAGTCACTGGAGGTTTCCCTTATCAATAACTTTGAACCATCCTATTTTTTCCTTAATTACAACAACATAACCTCTTTTTCACTCATTTATTGCAGAGTTTTTTTTTTGCAGTTTTCATATTCCTGTGGTGTCTCCAAGTAACGTTAACTGATCATTCAAACTTTCTTTTCTCTCCTTTTCGCATCACTAGAGTCCCATAACCAATGGGGTCGGCCAGGAGGTCACCAGGGAGCGGCGGTGGGCAGCGGTGGAGAAGAGGCAGAGGGAGAGGGTAACAGCATGATCAGTCAGACGGTCGCCATGGCAATAGCAGGCACCTGCACCGCCTCTCCAATCTCCCGACCAAGCAGCTTCTTGCTCAACTCGCAGGTAACCTAGTGATTAGTGACATAGTGATTCTCTTAATTATACTTTGTCTCCTACAATACAGTAGAATTTAATATCACCAAATTGCCCTAAAATTGTAAAATACAGTTGTCTATAATTAATTGTCCTACTACTGCAGATTATTCCAAAATCTTAAACAAACCATAAGCTGTCGTTTCTTATAATACCTCTCTTCTTTTTGTTCTTTCTGTCCTCTTTTTCTCCTCCTGATCCATCTCCTCAGGCGAGTCGTCAGCACGGAAGCTTCTCAGCCGAGTCGAGTCGTAGTCTGCTTATCTGTCTGCTGTGGGTGCTGAAGAACGCTGATGAGCTGGTGTTACAGAAGTGGTTCACAGACCTGTCAGTGTCCCAGCTGAACCGCCTGCTGGATCTCCTCTACCTCTGCGTCTCCTGCTTTGAGTACAAGGTAAGACCAACACCGACTACACTCTTTCTTTTTTGTAAGTTTGTAAATCTTCTTTGGATGACTCCTGCTGTATTCTTACATACCGAACATCAGTTTCTCTGCGGCTAATATGCTTTGGCTACTGAATGTGCTGATAAAATAATAAAATCCGCCAACTTACTACTTTCTATGCTACAACCATCTATTTCTCTCTGTGTATTTCAAGCTCTTCCCGCTCTGCTATCTGCTCGCTGTTCGCTTTCCTTTGCTCGCACATTTGCTTTTATCCTACTAACTTGCTTTGCTTGCTGAGTGCTTTGCTGCAAATAACTTCCCTGCTGTGTTCTCTATCCGTCCGCTCACCCTCTGCGTCATGGATACAAGGCCCATGTTGTGTTCACCATGCAGGGGAAGAAGGCGTTTGAGCGAATGAACAGCCTGACCTTTAAGAAGTCCAAAGACATGAAGGCCAAGCTGGAGGAGGCCATACTGGGTAGCATCGGGGCGAGACAGGAGATGGTACGACGCAGCCGCGGACAGCTAGGTGGGGGAACAATCTCACGCATTCACTGACACACATGCATATCCTGGATGCACGCACACACACACACAAGCAGGAAGAACCACATACTAACAAATGTAAAGCATAAACCCTCCACACATGCTTCAATAGTTCTGTAGATAAAGCTACAGTCATTCAACCAAAGTCAGTCACGTTTCACTGTGTACACACCTTCTTTCACCATCAATAAAAAGCAAATAATCCTTTCACCACCATTCAGAGCGGAGTCCATCTGGCAGTGCATTTGGCAGTCAGGAGAATCTGCGTTGGAGGAAGGACATGACCCACTGGAGACAGAACAGTGAGAAGATGGACAAGTATGTTTTGTCTTAGCCTTAATCCATTTTTCTAATTCTTATTTTCTTGATTTACAGTACCAGTCAAAAGTTTTGGAAACATTTTCTCATTCAAGGGAATGGGAAGGTGTGTTCAAACTTTTGTCTGGTGCTGTATGTCTCATAAAAACTTACTCCCAAGAGACCCCAAGACGATTATTTTACTGTCTTCTATGGTTTTTGTTCCCTTTAAACAAGACTCTCAGAGGTTATTTTTGCATGAAAGATGTACATAACGCACAAAAATTTTCATCCCCACTTTAAATATCAAGCTCCTCATGTGCTCCATTTCCATTTTCTTTTAAGTAGAATCTTTTAGAAGCACCTACGACTACATTACGTAAAATGTTGAAGTGTGAAATAAGTGTTTAAACCATCATCTTTTAATCCTCTAAACATGATACGACAGCTCAAATCCATCCAGTAATACACGCCATCACGATCATCAAGTCGTGCTGAAGCCCATTCATTGTTCGTTTTTTATTTTCCATATGTGTTGCTGGATTTACATATGAACAGAATCCGATTTATTTAAAATATCATTGCAGTCTAAATCCAACTGTAAGTATTTCCATGTTTGCCCAGCAACTACAGATATCTGTGTTGCATGCACTTTAAAAAAAAAACACACTTTTGTATCTTATGCCACTGGAACTATACTTTTTTTTTTGTCAAATGGTGACAAAAGATACAGTTTTGTGCTTTTTTTTTGGGTGTGAATTTTTGATTTCTTCTCTGTTCTTTTGTTAATTCAGCTCCAGCCTTTGTTTTCTGTTAATTTCCATTTGTTCTCTCATGTCGCTGTGTGTTTATATAGGAGTCACAGATCAGTCAGGTATTGTATGGTCCACATTTGCTGTGTGCTCCTTTTGAATTCCCCCTTTGCTTTAGTTCCTTGATTATGGTGTATTCAAACGCATGTGGAAAGTTTGACCATTGCGATGGACACAAAATGAATGTCCACATTCAATTTTCCTAATAATAAAATTTCCCAGCTACAGTTTTTTTTGTCCGTGTGGGCCACATTAGTGTTCACACATGCTCATGAATGCACCATCAGAGATCCCCTGATCCTGGTTCTGATCCTTGAAACCCCCCCCCCTCATCCCAATCAGTCCCCCTGCCCCCGGTAACAATGTCTGTCTCAGGGTTGGTAGTGGTTGCAGTGGGTCTGTTTTGCTTTTTTTAACCAGTGTGCTTCTTGTTTTGGGGCTCTTGACTCGTCTCGTGTGTTTCCCTGGTTGCTCCTGCAGCAAAAAGCAAGACAAATGTAGACGTCGTTGTTTGTCGTAGATGATCTGTTTGATTTGAAAAATAACAGTCAGATTCTGATTTAAGACATGAAGATATCTAATGATCAGGCCTAGTGTGCCAGCTGTAGACAAGAAATGAATGACTTAGCTGTGAAATCACTAAGTAATGAAGAATAGTTTCCTCTATCCCTTTTTAACCTCTTAACTCTCTGTGAGGGAAGTGATAGATGTAGCCTAACTGTCTACATGTGGTTGCTGTGGATCGTCTGAAAAGGTTGAAGAGTATGACATGCAGGTTAAAAGGCATCTTGCAATGCAATATTTGATTTTTACATGGATGAAGACAAACAGATTTAATCAACTTTGTGCTGCTGTTGTATGAAAATATCATAGTCATCAGTTACACTTAAAGAAAATGAGGGGAAAAAAAGAAAATTCTACTCTGCACATAACTTTTTCTTCCGCACAAAGACTCTTACATTGTTTGTGATTATGGGCAATGGCTTGAATTTGGTGACTGGAAGCTCATGCAACATTCAAGGGTACATCATCATCGCAATCTGAGAGTTAGTAATCATCTTGTGACTGTGGTTTCTGGTTTCTTGATTGTAGGACCAGAGCTGAGTTGGAACACGAAGCACTTATTGACGGTAACCTCGCGACGGAGGCCAACTTAATTATTCTCGATACTTTGGAGATCATTGTACAGGTATGCAAGCGAACAAGGCTTTCTATATTTTCTCTTGCACAACGCAAATTTGTATGAGTACACACACAAATATCTCTTGGTTAACAAGCATACATAAACCCAAACATGCAGATCCAAAGCTGGAAAATTTTGCATTTTGTCGTAATGTTTGTGTTCCGTCTGTCATTGCGGGTGCTGTGATCACCTGTGTGCTCCTATAATAACTGTAAATGCGACCCTCTCCCCTCCAGACGGTATCAGTGACAGAGTCTAAGGAGAGTATCCTGGGTGGGGTGCTGAAGGTGCTGCTCCACAGCATGGCCTGCAACCAGAGCGCCCTCTACCTCCAGCACTGTTTTGCCACACAGAGGGCTCTGGTGTCTAAGGTGAGACTACTAGACTTTCTATTAAAGTTCTTTATTTCCTTTCATCCTAACATTGTCTTTTAGGACTTTGCACTTAATATATTTGTCTATATTGTTTCAATTTGGGTGTATTTCTCTCCGCCTGTGTAGTTTCCTGAACTGCTATTCGAGGAGGAGACAGAGCAGTGCGCTGACCTGTGTTTGCGACTGCTGAGGAGCTGCAGCAGCAGCATCAGTACTATCAGGGCCCACGCCAGCGCCTCCCTCTACCTCCTCATGAGGCAAAACTTTGAGATTGGCAACGTGAGTAAAATATAGAACTAAAACTTTACAACCCAAAATGTTATGTGTTGGTATTTTGCCTTTACTTAATGGATAACATTTGTCGATGAAAATGTTACTGTCGGTTGGCCAGTTCATAGTTATTTAATTTTATTTGTTTTTGTATTCCTAAATGTGTTCCAGTTTTTCTTAGAACAAAACCAAACATTCCCCACAGTTGTTCAGTTCAGGCCCACTTAATGGTGCATGCATCATCTGTCTTGGGACAGTGATGTCACACTTTTCACACAAAGACCTTTTCAAGATAAAAGGGACATCTGCACATCTGTCAATTAAACACTGGTTGACTTTTTTTTTGCCCAAAACTTTCTTCTTTTTGTGGTTGCACTCTCAGAACTTTGCGAGGGTGAAGATGCAGGTGACCATGTCTCTGTCCTCGCTCGTGGGAACATCGCAGAATTTTAACGAGGAGTTCCTGCGTCGCTCTCTAAAGACCATCCTCACCTACGCAGAGGAGGACCTGGAGCTGAGGGAAACCACCTTTCCAGACCAGGTACTGATTAATCCATTTATTGTCAATCAGAGTGTGAGAAGAATGTGAATTGGCTGACAACTTACTTCCCATAGTTGATTTATTTATTTATTTTTACTGATTTACTCGTTTTTACTATTTTTGAATCTTATTTTTAAGATAAAATATTGGGGAACCAGCCTATTTAACTCAAGCTCTGTTCTTTTGTTCCAGGTCCAGGACCTTGTTTTTAACTTGCACATGATCCTGTCTGACACGGTGAAGATGAAGGAGCACCAGGAAGATCCTGAGATGCTCATAGATCTCATGTACAGGTACAGAACACGTGCAGACTCAAGCGAACATTTCTTGATTGCTTTTAAGTGCATTTATTCACTGTTATTATCAATATCTTGTTGTTTTTGTGCTTTCATGTCTGGTTTGTTGTGTGTCGTCCTCGTCCATCTGCAGGATTGCAAAAGGTTACCAGACATCACCAGACCTGCGGCTAACGTGGCTCCAGAACATGGCGGGAAAACACTCGGAGAGGAACAACCACGCTGAGGCCGCCCAGTGTCTGGTGCACAGCGCTGCCTTGGTAGCAGAATACCTGAGCATGCTGGAGGACCGCAAGTATCTACCTGTCGGCTGTGTCACCTTCCAGGTAAGGACATTTCTGGATAGCTGTAATGTATGTGTGTGTGTGTGTGTGTCAGCCTGTACTTTTTAGCATGAGAAATGTACACTAATGTGTGTACTTGTATTACCTTTCTTGTATTTGTGCATACGTGCTCCAGAACATTTCCTCCAATGTGCTGGAGGAATCTGCTGTCTCTGATGACGTGGTGTCCCCAGACGAGGAGGGCATTTGCTCAGGGAAATACTTCACTGAAATCGGCCTCGTGGGACTCCTGGAGCAGGCTGCTGCCTCTTTCTCCATGGTGAGAATAAAAGAAGGATAGATGGGTTATTAGATATATGGATGTTGACAAGGATGCTATAGATCAAGTCAGGGATTTTGGAGCAAGTAAGAAACATTTTTATGAAAACAAAATTGCATTCAGAGGTTTATTTATCCAAAATCTTCTTTACAGAAGCTATTCAACACATAACATACAATACAAAGGCTGAAGTCAGATGCCAATGTAACTTGTCAAGAGATCCTAAAATATGTTTTTAAGGTGTTGTTTGTTGTTTTGGGGGGGTTTTTTGTACCACATTAACGTTTGTCTTGCGCTCCCTTTCAGGCCGGCATGTACGAGGCGGTAAACGAAGTGTACAAGGTACTGATCCCTATCCATGAAGCCAACAGAGATGCAAAGAAGCTAGCCACCATTCATGGTAAACTACAGGAAGCCTTTGGCAAAATTGTTCATCAGGTAAATACACACACACACACACACACACACACACACACATACGGTGTAGCTGTCCTCTCTGTACTCCAGTAGCTGAAGGTGTGAAGCTGCTTCTGGATTTATACAGGAACCAGAAGAGAAAAGAAGTTTAATGTAACCCAGATATGATGTTGAGTTTCCTGCTATGAAATGGTCACATCTGGGTTATATGAGGTTACAAACTAGTTTTTTTTTATTCATATTTATGAAGCAGTATAGAAAGGTTAAGTTTCTGCGATGAGATCAATAACACAACAGGCTACTAAGTGCAAAGGATCGTTAGCAACACTTCTCATCTTCAATGCTCCAGAGCACTTTGCATTTATCATGGTCTTCATACGAGTAAAATGGTAACTGGACACCAAACACAACTGAAAATATCCTTGAAATAATGTACTGATGTTTCCATAAACATTAGCCTTTACACAGACACAGCTTTGCATGATTTCATTATTTGGCATTTTTAATCCCAGTGTACTTATTTATTTATTTATACTTTGTCAGATACCTTGCATGCTTTATTATATTTGTAAAGTATGAAACTGAGGATGCATGAGATGTGGGAAGAGACTCCAGTTGTGTTTTTTTTTCTTGGTGGCAAAAAAAATGCTTCATTCTATAAAAAAATAAAATGTTTGCTTGAGAAAAAAGTTTTCATATTTTCATCAGAGGCCAGTCGCTCTGCGCTCCAGTTCGACTGCTAGTAACTAATTCAAAGAGTCGGTCCTCTTCGCTGTAACACCACCGTGTGTGAGTGTTTACACTGTGTGTGGGGGGGGTGTATGTGTGTTGTCGTTCACATGTCCTGTATTCTCTTTGTCACACAGAGTACTGGCTGGGAGGTAGGTAGCTAAACGGTTCCTGCTTGGCCCTGCTCATGTTGTTTATCTTTATATATTTTTTATCTACTCTTCATCTTTTTATTTGCTAGCCGTGGGCATCCTGTTGCTCTCTATGCTTTGTTACATACATCCAATCCATTAACACCTGCAGACAATGTTAACTGTCTGCCCCCACCGGGGACACCTGCTGTGTACATACAGCAACACCCTCACTGTTTTCCTGTCGCCTCCTTCCTCTCACTGTGCAAGAGGAGCTTGTGTTTTATTTTTTTTAACGTTGACAGTGTTGGTAGGCTGTGCATGGGAGCCACAGTGTCTGACACTAATGATAAAAGTCTCCAGTGAATGCATCACCCGCACAATCCGCACTCTCCCTCGTCCTCATCTCCTGTCTGTCTGCTGGTGTGTCAGTCAGAACACACTCATCACGACTGGCATCGTCCCACTGTCACACTTCATCTCATCTCATCTTCAAACCCAGGGCTCGATTTCAGTGCACTGTTTTTATCTGCTAGCCTCCCTGCTTTAGTCACGGGTCATTCTTTCCACACACAATTTAAATGAGCCTTTTAAAACATAAGGTGTCGCAAAAACTTGCATTGGTTTGAAGCTGGAAACCAAATTTTCGAGGCAGTCAGGTTTTTTTTTTCCAAGAGGGTTCAACTCACAGTAATCTCAGGATTACTTGATTTATCCCTTTTGATTTTGATTAGTTCTTATTCTCGCCCTTTCTTTTATAGTTCAAACTAAATCGACCCCTGATTTTATTTATTTTTTTCATCCATTTGCTTTCTTTCGTTAACAGTATTAACCTCTAAGTTCTCATGGTTTGTTGCATGAATCGGACAGAGCGCTCCTCGTTCCTTTTGGGAACCGCACTGAAAGTGCATGGTGTGTTTCTGAAGGTTGTGGATCTTTATTTCTCACTTCTTTGTCTTTCTGACTTGTTTTTTTTCTTCGTAACTGTCTGCCTTTGCATGGTCTAGATCCTTTCTCTAAGTCAATGGAGATCATTTTGCTGTTGGTGATGATGACATCTTTTTTTTTTGTGTTAGTTTGTGTTTGTGTTGTTTTTTGAAATTCTCTGGAGGAACCCAATCCTGATTAAAATTTGTTCTGTTTTCTCCTTTTTGATTTCCCTGGTTGCCGACCCTTCCTTCCCACTTTACTTAATTGTGTCTTGTGGTAAGTTTCTTAGTTTTCAGGGCTTCTTAAATTCCTGCTTTTAATTTCTTTGAAGTCAGCAGATGAAGTGGAAGTACATCATTTATTTATTTTTAGATCTGCATCAAACACGTAGCTAAGAAAAGGGTTTATTTGATTATCTTGTACTAGAAGTCGAATACAGAACTCCTCAATTCATCAGCAGTTTCTGTCTTTCTCCTGTCGTACACACACACACATACATACTCGTTCTCTCACGACTGTGTCAGACATGCTGTACTTCCTGACTTTATGTACTTTAATGTGGAGCTGCTCTCTGGATGCTCTTTCCAAGTAGAGAGATCTGTGCAGAACAAAAGTGTGAGTTTCTGCATTTGATGATTTTTTCTTAACGCCGGACATTCCTTTGATATAATGGGGTGTTTGGGTTTTTGGTTTGGAGTGGTTCAGGTCAGGGTTTGGTTGAGGGCGGGTGGGGGGGGACGGGGGGACTCATTTTTTGTTCTGCAGAGACTTTTCTCTCAATGTTTCCTCTGTTCTCTTTCTCTGCTCATGACTTCTGTGGCTGATTTATGCCGTCTATGGCTGCTTTTTAGCAACCCTCTTTGCAGTTTGATCTATTTTTATCAAAGCAGGCAAAATGAAAGAAGTCAGAGTCGATGTTGACTTCACTTAATTGAATATTATACCCATTTAGGAGTCTAATCTTCTATACCCATGTGAATATGCTGCCGGCTGATAAACGGGAGATTTTAAAATAGGCTGTTTGTTTCATGCTGATCTTTTGTCGTCTTTGCCTGCCTGTCCTCAGCTGTAGAGGAGGAGAAGCTGTAGAACAAGCTTGTAAAAAGTGGAACTTCTACAAATGGATGCAAAATGTCCTGCCTGCTTCTTACTGTGGGATTTTAGTTACCGTTGACTAAATATATGGATGATGATGTCGAGGTTGCTGACTTCCTCTCGGCTGCTTCGTATCTGACACCAGCTTCTTTTAAAACACTTTTATACACCTCGATAACCTGCATCACAATGAGCAGAATAAACAGAAATTACATGTTACATGAAACTGTTATTAGTCAGGTTTTATAATGTTTGCAGTTGGATGTGATTGCTGTATGGATGATGAAACGTGTTGTCGCAGTATAGCAATGATTTTTCTTCCTTATCTTACCCTTGAACTGTTTCTACTTACACTGTGAACTAAAGGGGATGGATTTCTCATCAGAATATAGAGCAACAACATAAACAAAGCTGTCATTTGGTTGTAATTTACATTATGTTCCAACTGTGCAACACCCTTGTAAGAGCTGATGGTTTTCACTGCATCTTTGTCTGGAGTCTGATGACTTTTGATACTTTGGAGTTCTTCATTTTTACAGTTTTTAAGTATGGATTAAATAAAACTGTTCAGATATGGTTGTAAGTCTTGTTTCTGCTCAGCACCAACATGTATTTTCCTGTGCCTGCAGGATGGAAAGAGGATGTTTGGTACATACTTCAGAGTTGGATTTTATGGTTCAAAATTCGGCGACTTAGACGAGCAGGAGTTTGTGTACAAAGAGCCCGCTATCACCAAGCTGGCCGAAATCTCTCACAGGCTGGAGGTAAATACCACAAAGATGTGTCATGAAATGATCTATTTGGTAATACATAACAAGTGCAATCAAGTTACATGTGATGTTCTTTTAATGTTTCATCCCAGGACCCAATTAAAAGTTTTGATATCACATACATCTATTATATATGTCATTTTCAACTATATTTTTTATTCATTTTTACTTCTTAGGTATATGTGTTGTTAATAGTCTTTTACCAACATTGAACGAGGCTCCGTGTTGTGTTTCTTTTCAGGGTTTCTATGGCGAGCGATTTGGAGAAGACCAGGTAGAAGTCATTAAGGACTCCAACCCAGTGGACAAGTGCAAGCTTGATCCAAATAAGGTTTGTGTCGGACGTTATTATTGGATAAATGGAGTTTGTGAAGGCAGCTGACAGTCTTGAAGCTTTTAGTCTGAGTATCCGATAGAACTGAAGAAACACGACCTAAAAAACTTAACCGTCTTTCTCTCCGCAGGCATTCATCCAGATCACCTACGTGGAGCCCTACTTCGACACCTACGAGATGAAGGACCGCATCACCTACTTCGACAAGAACTACAACCTGCGACGTTTCGTCTACTGCACGCCCTTCACTCTGGACGGGCGGGCCCACGGGGACCTGCACGAACAGTTTAAACGCAAGACCATCCTCACCACCTCCCACGCCTTCCCTTACATCAAGACACGCATCAACATCATCCACAAAGAGGAGGTGGGTGAACAGTTTACAACCAGTTCACTGGAAGACAAGTTGAAGGGCACTGACCTGCTGAAGCCTTCACTTTCATTCACTCAGGCAGTCAAGCTAAACAATTATTAATAAAGATATGGAAGAGATGACATTTTGGAGATTTTGTGGCCATAAAAGAGATGAGAGAGCTTTTTCATTCAACCCTCGCTGTGTGCATTCACCCATATCACTAAAAGCACTTGTCTCTACATCACTCTCTAGATTATCTCCACGCCCATCGAGGTGGCGATAGAGGACATGCAGAAGAAGACTCAGGAGCTGGCCTTCGCCACCCACCAGGACCCTGCTGACGCCAAGATGCTGCAGATGGTCCTGCAGGGATCAGTGGGCACCACCGTCAACCAGGTAACATTTTAAGATTAAAAATGAATACAAGTTCTTTGCATATGTGTAAAGATTCTCAGGTTACGTGAAGTTATAGATTGTTAATCAAATGATTTGTTTTCCTCAGGGTCCTCTGGAGGTTGCTCAGGTGTTCCTGTCAGAAATCCCCAGTGACCCAAAGCTATACAGACACCACAATAAGCTACGGCTCTGCTTCAAAGACTTCACAAAGAGGTACGAGCTGTTTATGTTCCATATACCTGTGAACAGCGTGTTGGAGTCAGAGGGACACAAGCTTTAATACAGAAGAACATAATTATGAGAGAGCAATCTTAAAGAAATAATGAAAATTATCTGTGAAAAAGGGATATTTTGACTGTAGGTGATAAATCAGAAAGCTGCTGTTGGTGCAGTTGTCTGATGTGCAGCCTATTTCAGTGACTGTTCATTTTAATTTAGCTGATACTTCTTTTACAAAACAAGCAGATGTGTAGCGCAGAATTTACCTGCCTGCAATGTATTTCATGGACGTTCCTCCCAAAGGTGTGAAGATGCCCTGCGTAAGAACAAGAGCCTGATCGGTCCAGACCAGAAGGAGTACCAGAGGGAGCTGGAGAGGAACTACCACCGCCTGAAGGAGTCGCTGCAGCCCCTCATCAACAGAAAGATCCCTCAGCTTTATAAACCTGTCCTGCAGGTCAACTCACACAGGTAGGACTGAACGCGGGCACTGTTTCTATGTGTGTGTGTGTTTGAGAGAGAACCACTGTGTGAGTGCACTAATGTTTTTGATTGTAAATTAAACTAGTCTTTGTTTTTGCTCTGTAAATATCACGCAGCAAACGGACAGCTTGACAAGGTAGTTTTGGTCTTTTTGTGATGCTGTTTTGAGTTCTGTGCTTGTGTCATTTGTGTGGTTTCCACCGGTCACTGGAGTTTAAAAGCATTTTCAGTAGAGCGGCAACAATAAGTCGATTAATTGATCAACAGAAAATGAATTGGCAACAATTGTTTTAGTCATTCTTCAAGCAAAAATGCCAAACTGGTTCCAGCTTCACAAACGTGAAGATGTGCTTCTTTTCTTTTTTTATGTAATTGTAAATTGAATATTTTGGGGTTTTGGACTCTTAATCAGACAAAACAAGGCATTTGAAGACTTCACCTGGGGCTTTTTCCACTACTGTCTGACTTTTTAGACAAAACAATTAATTGATTAGACAATAATCTGCAATCAATAAGGAAAATAATAGTTAGCTGCAGCTGTTTGCCAGAAAGGAAAAACAGAAAAACGTTTCTTTGCAAGTATGTTTATCAGTTAAGAAAAATAGTAGAGAAAAAAACACACATTCAACTTTAGGAAATCATAAATAAATTCACTTTTTATAATCAGTGATTGTAGTTTTTAACCTTTAGGGTCACACAACTGTGGATGAAAATACTATTAAAGCTACTGCTGGACATCGTGGTCTTATTTTGTGCAAAACCTCACATTCTCACCATCCTCACAAACCAGATTTGGTCTTCAAAATGGAAATAATAGTTGATAAATCAGCCAAAGGAGGAGTTTTAAATAGAAGTAAATTTTTAGAATACCGGCATGTCATCACCCGTCCACTCACCTTCACTCAGCATCTTTGACTCATCTCTCCCGCCCTCAACTCTCAACTCGCCTCAGTTTGAAAACATCTGAGCCAAAATCACTGGACTTTAAGTCCTAGAGGAAAGTTTGAAATCAGATCTTTTTGGCCATGTAAAGTAAAAACGTGTTTTTCTTTCTATTTTCAGAGATTCCTTCAGCAGAATGAGTCTTCGCAAACTTGACATTTGAAGATGAAGAGAACACACACATACCAGAAATTGCAATATTAATTTATTCTCAAGTGTAAATAGGAGTGTTTCTTCAAGGTTGGTCAGTGATTCTGAGAGTTAACAGAAAAGGCTAAAAGTGTTGCAGCTTGGTACGTCATTCCAGTGTCTTAATTTGTTTACAGACAACCTGTTACGCAATCAGAGGGACGAACAAGTGGATCTTAAAAGATTAAAGGGATACCTTGGCCTTTAGAATTTTTTTCTTTGCTACCCACAGTAGAGAACAAGTATTTATATTTTTCCAAAAATGCTACTTAAAACAATGTTAGCCAACAGAAACAGAAATCTGCTGGCTGTAAACTTAATAATCCACTAAATATGAAGAATGCGCTGCGATCCCTTTATTGGTTTGATTAAGTGCCAAAAAAAACACATCTTCCCGCCAAATTTTAACAAGTGTTTGCAGAAAAGGTACGATTTTAAAAGTCAAGGTGTCTTTTTAATTATGTACGACGTGTCAAAAGAAAAAAAAAAAATCTGTATTCAATTTCATGTGTGCACTTTTTTATTACTGTGTAGCAATGCATTTTACAACTTGAAAGTTTATGTAATTCAAACGGGGGGAGAAGAAAAAAAAAAAATTGAAAACATGCAAAAAATTGTACCATTATTTATCATGATGCTTTATCATTTTTAGTTCAAGCGACAATGTTTCAAAGTTAGGTACTTTAAACATCCTTGTATAATTTTATGTAGTTTTGTTTTGTTTATTTTAAATATTTTACTAAATAAATATTTTAATGTTCAGCTGGTGTATGCTGGTGATCATCTCGCTCCTTTTTAATGTGTTCATTTTTGTGTTTATGTAGGATTTATGTTATGTTGGAGACAACAAATCAGTAGGATGTGAATAAGGATTGCCAGAGAGGACGTGAAGGTAAAAACTTTATTGCTTATATTACAAACCTGCCAACATTAATATAATTACAGCTGGAATGAGGTACATTTTAAAGGAGTCAACACACTTACTGGGGATGGTGTCACGTTATATTAAACCACATCTGTTAGCACTTAAAACTCCAAAACTTGTTGAGCAAACTTTTTTCCCAGATATGTAAGTAGTGTGTGAAGTATATATACTGAAAAACTGATAATGACCAATAGTGTATTAATTATGAACCAGAGCTTAATTATAACTGATTGAATCCCTGAAACCGTGATTAGATTTCTAAACACTCAGAACCTGAGAGGAACAATAACACCTTTATAGAGATATTTCAAACTGTAAAGTAAGAACTTAGAACAATATTTTTCACTTAAAATATTCAGCCCATGAGCATTATGACAGAAGATAGATTCTTGATTGCAAAACAATTCTGGTTTTGTGTGAATTTACTTTCAGATCTTTCAGTTTTCTCAAGAGAATCTAAGGTGGCTGCGAAACTTGTGAAAAAAAAACATGAAAGGCCCTCTCTAGAGTCAGTGTTTGGTTTGTCTGTTCAGGGCTACTGTAGAAACATGGCAGTGCAACACGGCGGGCTCCGTGAAAGAGGACCCGCTCCCTTTGTATATAGATATAAAGGGCTCATTCTAAAGTAACGAAAACACAACAATTCTTATTTACAAGTGATTATACACTAATTCAAACATACTTATGAATATTATATTCCATTTCTGCCAAGTTTGTTCCACTAGATGTCACTAAATTCTACACACTGCACCTTTAACAGATTCTAAACACAACTTTTTTTGGCTAATGTGTCCAAAATGCATGTTCAAATCCAGTTGTTGGGGTCAAATTTATTTCAGTTGTCTGGGAAAAATGAGCAAGTGGGGAAAGAAGTTGACATTATGTAGAAGGTTGAGCTCATTAGGACGGCACTTTAGCACTTTTATTCAGAGCCAAACAGTCTGTGCCATTTTCAGCTGGAGCTTCAGATATAAACTGTCAGAACTAGCAATATGTAGCTGTGAGGATACAGTGGCAAACGACCGAATCCCTCCCCTTTTCACTTAAGACATTTGTAATTCTGTTCTCTTGTGATTTGAACTTGTTTTGCTCTTTTAAATCTGTGCTCAAATCTTGTCGTGATTATGGCTTAAATTTGTTTTGTGCTTGCTTAATTGTTTTTCCATTAATTAACTTCCTGACAGATAGTCTTCTTTGAAAGAACAAGTAGAGAAACAGAACTGGAGGTAGGTCATATGCTGTGGGAATCAGAGTCTCGCTTGTTTATGTTGCTCGGCAGGTTTTAAAACCCTCCGGTCTCTGACTCTTCCTTCTCCTCACAGCATGAGAACAGAATTACAAGTGAAGTCATCGACTGACTGAATTAAATGAGATAAACAACGGACTCAGATCCTGGTTTGCAAGCTCAAAAAGTGATGCAGTGTTTCTTAAACTTGCTAAATGTATCTTATTAAAAATCTGATATCTTACATAAGAAATTTTAAATTTTTAGATACCTTCATTTTGCACCCTGCATGAACTTTGAGTATTGACTGTGCCATCCAACGTGTTCAGTATAAGCTTTTTATATATTAGATGCTTGACATTTTAGTCTGTTTTTGTAAATATCTGCAGTTATCGTTACTGTTATCAATCAGTCCAACACTGCATGTTTCTCCAGCATAGATACATAAATCTTTAGGTTTGAGATGTACAAGAAAAAGCGTGATCATGTTTGTATAAAAAAACAAACAAACAAGGGATCAGTGCAAAGGATAAACTTTCAGAAAAGCTGATAAAGGAAATATTTAGGAAAAAATGTCTGTGGCACATGTTCTCCTTAACCTCATGAAAATGGATGGATTTGTGTTTTTATTTGACTTTACAGTTGAGAAATTCATTCCAAATATACAGCACCGACAGGCTCTTGTAAATGCAAATTAATGTGATATAGAAAAGCTTCCAGCTACAAAAAAAAAACTTTTCCGGAACATTTGCATTTTCACTCAAAGTTTTAGTTCAAAAGTGCTTTTTCCAATTTGTAAAAAAAAAAAAAAAAGGATCAATACAAACCAAATAACTGAGAAAACAAAATCAAAAAACAGAACATGTTACAGACACTGAGAGTATTAAAGCCAGTGTCCAGGAAAGTAGAATAAAAGTACAGACAAACAGCGAAAAGACGAGCCCCCGTATTCAGTGTACAGAGGCGAGGCAGTCACATAAAAAAAAAAAAAAAGACTCAAAATAGCCAAAGTCATTTCTGGTACATAGAAAATTAAACCCCTCATCTGTCTGAGTATTTGTAAAATATGACTTTTGAACCCAGAGATCTTTGAGGGGAGTCCATGAGAAGGGTTGAACAGCCTTTGTTCACAGTGAGACCAGACTGTTGCAATATGAGCAGAAAAAAAAGTTCAGTTGAGGAGCTTAATATGGCAGCAACAGTATTTTTGGCACTGTTTTGAAGTATGACAAAATAATAAAAGACCTGACTTGGCGCGACCCCCTGAGTCAACAGCAGCCCTCGTGTTCGTGTCAGTGTCCGGGCTCAGGCATTCTTCTGTAAAACAGCAGGTAAGGTGTGGAAGAGGAGCACGTCTCGGGAGAGCAGGCTCGTAGGAAGTCCTCTTCCTCGAACAAACGCACCTCTGAATCGTCAAACAGCATCCATTTTCCCTCGTATTCGAGGAGGTTGCTCAAAGCCTGCTGCTCTGTGGCCTCGATCCCGCCGCAGGAAGCCGCCAATGCTTCCGCTCCATCTCCGGCCTCAGGCTCCTTTTTAAGTCCTGCTTCAGCATTCTGGCTCTGGCTCTTAATGTTTTTTCTCCGTTTAGATCCCTCCGTCGTCCCGCTGCCGGCTGCTTTATCCGCATGCTTGCTGCCGCCGTTCCCAAGGTCATAACTAGAAAAACTCCTCTGGCCTCCCAAGAGTCCGACGCCACCCTCTGACAGCTTCTTGCCTCCTGTCTTGAAGCTAGCGCCTCTCTGTCCCCGAGCGTTCAGGCTGAAAGACACCTCGCCATCGTCGTAGTCCAGAGCTTCATCTTTCACCTGCGTTCCCTCTTTACTCTCCTCTTCCTCCTCCTTTTCTGTTTCTTTTCCGTCCCGCAGCCAGAGCTTCACGTCTTTCAGGTCGGACATGCGGACGTAGGCGGTGTAGTGGCCGCTGCTGATGGTGACGCCGCTGTGCATGACCACGGCAAAGAGCTGATAGTGTTGACCTTTAGCGGATGAGGGACGGGTGCACCACTCCTCCAGAGACAAGGTCAGAGGGGTCTGTAAGGGAGTGTTCACTTTGGACAGACCCATGTAGGGGTCCAGCCTAGAGGGAAAACAGACAAGGAGATGAGTCACAGTTGTCGTATTCAAAAACCTGGACAGTTAGGTGAGACGTTTCCTGTGTAATACCAAGGTTCATCACAGTTAACAGCATGACAAAATTATTTTCTATTTATTTATATAGTTAAGTCCACTTATGTTGTCCACTGGAGGAATAAACACCTGATTCTGCTCTGATCCGAAGCAGTTTACCAGCGGGAGTTTATTTTTTTTAAATATTTGGGGATTTATCTCCAATCTTGCTTCTCAACCTATCCGGAGCTAACACTGGAGTCACACACCACCTCGGTTGCTATCATCAAAAATAAACATCTTAGTTGTTTACTTGTCGTCTTGTGGACAGACTTGACAAAGGATGAATTGAGGCTTTTTTTTACAAATTGGCATCATGATGTTGTTATTTCAGCATCCGTTTGATCTGTTTATTGCAATTAAATCACAGCAAAATCCCAAGTTTATTTTAGGTTAATTATGGCTGAGCTTCAGTAACATCGCTGCGCTGGTTGGGACGAATAAACAGTTTATCCCGTGGTCAAACTCACGCTAGTAATGTGAGGCGTTTAGACGGATGCTCAAACCAGCCGTTGTGAACAGGGCTGTTTAGACGGGATGACCGAAGTATGTCAGATATGTTTTATTAAGAACTGTGAACTGTGGGAACTGTGTTAACTTGTGGAAAAGGAGTATAATATGGCCTCTTATATATGGAGATTTAGTCTGCTGTGACAGTAAACTTATTAAACTGGACTGTTGGTCGGGACAAAACGAAAAGTTTAAGGTTGAATCTTGGGCTTTGGCAGAAAGTGAGCAACATTTTCTGACATTTTATAGATCAAACAACTAATCAAGAAAACAAATCGACAGAATAATTGATAATGAAAATAAAATTAGTTAAAAAAAAAAGATCCTTTTATCTCATCAGAAGAACTGAGGGCAGCTGACCAACTATGGAATTGAGTGTACTGTGGGACAGGACTAAACCTGCAGTGTTAAAAAATGACTCAGAAAAAAAGACTGAAATAAGCAGAAAAGTGAAGAGCAGAAGTTGAATCTTACTCTAGACTGTTGGCAGAGAAGCGCTTCAGGTGAATGGTGATGATTTCAGGAGTTTTGTCAAACAGAAGACTTCTCTCAGCCTCAGTGTAATGATGACAGGTCTCACAGAAGTACTTGTCCTCTCCAACGATGCGCTCGACCGACGCAAACTGGGCGATGGCCCATTTCAGAGTCTTCAGCTCTGGTTTCGGATCTGGAGAGACTGGGAAGAAAGAGCAAATATGACTTTTTTTTGTCTGCTTTGTGACTTGGAAAGAAGAATAAAGGTTTATGTTTATCACATGATACTTTTCTGTCATTTGAATTTGTACAGCAAGGTTAAGTAATTACCAACAATACCAAAACAGTTTAGCACAATGCATGCTGGGATCTATCAGTGAATTATATTACTGGTGCCTCCTTTTTTGACTGTGTGTGTCTTTATTAATGAAAGAACCAGTTATGATTTAAAAATAAACAGTTGTATAAATCCTCACCCTCGGAGAGGTCGTCAGGGCTGCTGGGTTGGTCATCCAGCACCGGGACACTGATGTCCTGGAAGTCCTCTCTCCTCTCTGTGAAGCTCTCGCACTCCAGACAACGAGTCCTCAGAACCAGCTGGCCCTGGAACAAGCGCTCCATCAGGTCCAGGCCCTCTGAATGCAACACAAACACAGAGACGTGGCTGAGTGATGTGTCTTGTTCTATGTCTGATGTCACATATAAACTGACTGATTTCCCAGAGCAGAGGTTACATTCAAGAGTCTTACTTATCAGTCTTCCTTTCTTACATTCAAACTGCTTTAAGATGAAATAATCCAGTAGAAAAACAACAACACTTGTTTCAATATCATTTAAAAGGCTATTTTGAAACCTTGTTGACAATCATAACACAGAAACAGCTTTACTTGGGAAAAGGAGGGGGGGGGCTTCATCTAGAGCAGTGGTTTCCAAAGTGCCACTGGGATGCCTGGAGGACGTGTCATGGGTGCAGTACAATTTTTTTTTTTTTTTAAATCTCATTCTACGTTTATTGTATCATTTCATAGTATAAAACTTAGGTGACATTAACAATAATGTTTTATGTTATGTTTTCAAATGTATTAAAACATAAGAAGTTATATTATTTTTTGAAAATTATAAAATCACTATTAAAAATGTTCAATATGCAGCAATACTCAGCTAATGACAACTCAAGAGTTGCTGGTTGTCATAGTGACACAACACACTTTGTGGCTTGCAAGTTTTTCCAGGTGTTCAGTAGTGAGGAGGGGTGACTTGGTCTTAGAGCTGTGACAATTAGTCGATTGGTCCATTAGTCAATTGACAGAAAATAACTCGTCAACTATTTTGATAACTGATTAAACATTTTGATGATTAAACCCCACTAAAGTTCTCTGATTCCAGCTTCTTAAATGTTTGTTTCGTCTTCTCTGACAGTAAACTGAATATATTTGGGTTGTGGACTGTTGGTCAGGACAAAACAAGACATTTGAGGACGTCATCTTGGGCTTTGAGAAATTGTGATTAACATTTATCACCGTTTTCTTGACCAAACAACTTATCAATAATCAGGAAGCCTGATCTAGAGGCTGTGACAACAAAGTTCCTCAGGGATGAAAACTTTGCAGACAAAGTTCCAAAATCCCCTTTTAATAATTTTTCAAAAAATAATTGATCAACTTCTCAAGTTTATGATCCTGTATTTTATCGGTTTAACTCATTGAATCATCCGTTGCACTGTCTCTTACATGAATAATCTCTTACCTTGATGTTTCACTGCCTTCTTGTCTTCATTCATATTTTGGGGTGACGGCTCTCGACTGCTCTTCTCGTTCTCGGTTCTGTCGTCCGTCGGTTCGTTCTCTTGCTCTTGTTTCGTCTGGTTCTTCACAGTCCCGGAGGTGATCTTCCCCACGCTGCGGAACTTGGAGAAGATGCTGGGCTGATTCCCTGAAGGTCTCAGCCAGCTCAGTTTAGCTCTCTTCTGTCTTTTCCCGTCTGCCTCTTTAGATGCTTTTTCACTTTTCCCCTCGCTGTCGCTCTCTCCTTTCTCCTGCTTCTTCATCCTCTCATCCGCCTCTTCCTGCTCTCCGTCTTTGTCCTGGGTGTTGTCTATTGTAATTTCACTGGAGGACTTCCTTTTGGAGCGGGTGAAGGGTTTATTTCTATTACCGCTGTCTTCCTCTGAATCCGATTTCTTCGCCTTGGCAGCTTTTGGCTTCTTTTTGGCGTTTCCCACCTCGGTGTCGCTCTTTCTCTTGCCGCTGACTTGGCCGTCCTCCTCTTCGGGAGTTTTGGGTTCTGTCGTGGAGCTGCCGGAGCACAACTGGGCACCGTCCTCCGTTTTGACCTCTGTCACGTCATCGGCCTCCCTCTCTGACTGCTGCTCCTTCCTGATGGTGTCACAGGCCTCCTGGATGTATCCCAGGATGCACTGCAGAACTTCCTGGGCATCATGCTGAAGATAACCTTCATACATGGGGTTCAGCTGCCTGCAACACACATGTAGAGCTGACAATGAGTCCATGGACAGAGAAATAACGATTTTAAAGTCTGAATAACCATCTTAAATAGCTCTGACATTGTTACCTGAGTGTGTGTAGTATTTTACGAGGCGGCGTGGCGAGCTCGCCTTCACTGAAGCTGTCGGGGTTGAGCAGGAAGCTGGACTGCAGCTGCTCCACTGATGTTATCAGACTGTTGAAACTCCCGAGGAGCTCAATATGAGCCGGCAGAGACTCTGCTAAACCCTCCGTCTGCTGAGAATGAAAATGAAGGATCAAATACAATAAAAAGATTGATAAAATAAGATAAATGAATGGTCTATAATATCAGTGTTTTCCAAAAGCATTCTGGACACAGTAACAGTAACCCCTGAACAATGCAGCAGTAAAATACTACATGTGCAAAGTGTATAATGATTATTGATCTGTGTTGATTGAACTGAGGCCATTGTTTGTAAGCAGTGAAATGTTATCTGCACTGACCTCTTCACTTTTATCGGTTTCTTCCTTTGCTTTTTCTTTCTTTTTAGACAGGTTGTACAGTTTCTTTATGCCTTCCATGAGCCCCGGGCAGTAGTACAACACCTGCAGGAGCAATCAGACAACAACATGATTAGTCTTAAAACTTCAAACCACGTTTTTATCCTGACTCCTTTACAAGGAACTCATACAGTATGGAGACATAAAAAAAAAAAAAGTCCTTCATCAGTGTAGCGCCCCGGTAGCTGAATGGTTACAGTGTATGCCACATCTCTCTCTCTCTCTCTCCCCCGTTTCCTGTCTGCTTCTACACTATCAGCTGTCCATCAAAGGCTAAAATGCCCAAAAAAACATATCTTTTAAAAAAAAAGAATGGTATCATTGTTGGGCAGGATGTTGTTCTTGTTTAGTGTCTCATGGATGACAAATTTAAGTGACACACACAACAAAAAGGCATCCAGTGTGACATTGCTATTTTTATATTCAGAAGGATAATTGTCGTCTGTCACTGATCACAATGTCAAAGAGACAGCAGAGAGTCACAGTGATGGGTAAGCTAAGCATTAACGTTTAATTGGCTTTGTACTGAATTACATTATGATCCTACGGCTTAATTAACCTGTTAAATATTTTTAAACACTGTTTTGTCTATAAATCTGTAAATATTAATAAAATGCTGTTATAATTGCCCAGAGTCAAAGGTTTATGTCTTGTTTTGTTTGCCATCATGTATGACAAAGAAAGTCATCAAATCTTCACATTTGAGAAGCTGAATCCAGCAACTTGTTGCTATTTTTGCTTTAAAAAGAGACTAAAACAATTTTCCAATCAACAAAATAGTTGCTGATGAACTTTCTGTCAGTCGATTAATCGTTGCAGCTCTAATTGTGACATTAACAAACTTTTATACAATACGAGGATTCCCTCAATGTCTTCTAGCAAATAGGCCAACTTTAAACAATGTCCACTTCCACTAACATCACACTATATAATAACACTTTGAAGAGATAAAACATTAACCTTTAGGGAGAAAAATCAGAGGTATGAGAGTTTCTGTTGTTTAGTTATTTACAAACTGAATTAAATACAGGACAAAATGTGTCAGGATAGACTGCAGCTCACTACACCACCTAAACAAAATCCTGGATGAAACCCTGCAGTATACAATAATAATACCGCTGCTAAAGTAATCACATTTTTAAAAAGCTTCCTGCCTGCATCTGATGTTACCTTATTCTCCAAACTGTAGCTTAAAGGGAGAGTTTTCCTAACACATATTACAAGGCTACAGAAACATACAATATGTGAACAGGAGCTGCAGAGAAGAACACACAACTGCCTGAATGTGTGATTAAAACCTCCAGTGTCTGTGAATCTGTTGATACATATAACAAGATCTGAATGTCTAACATGCAGAATGTGCAGACGCTTCTAAAGCTTGTAGTCCGAGTTAACAAAGCTCATTTTTGATTTGTTTATTCAAATACAAATGTTGAATAAAACAAGAGCGTCCCTTTAATGACCGACCTGTAAGACGCTGTTTAAATAGCAGGTGTTGCCCAGGTTGTTGAGCCCCACAAACGGCACCAAGTTCTCTCTCTTCTCACATGGCAGCAGCAGGCCGGGCGAGGTCGGACATGGAGACGGACCAGGAACCATCTGATCACAGCTGCTGAACAAAAAAAAAAAAAAAAAACACAACGACAAAGTTTCACGTTAAAAAAAAAATATCATCAGCAGTAAAGATGCATGAGCACATTTATTTGGAAGCAGGAAGAAAACATTATCAGCTGCCTTTTTGTGAGCTGAGATGATAATCACATTTGTTTCTTGTTAAAACTTTCCTGACCTCACCTACATGTTTCTAACACAACTTTTAACTTTTTAAACGCCAGATTATTCACATATCATCAAGTATTCAGTACGGAGCTGCAACAATTAGTTGATCGCTGACAGAAAATTAATCACCAACGGTTTCAATCAATATCAATATCTATCAGATCCTCACAAGAGTGGAACTCTATTCCAACACACATCAGAGAGCTCAACACATACCAGTCACTTAGCTCTCATTTAAAACAGCCACTCACTGATAGTCAAATCTGTCAGCACTAAAAATGACTTCCTCTCTGCTGCTGCTGCCTTGTTATTGTCAGTCTGTCTGTCTGTGAACTTGTCTTTTGTTTCTCCAACTAATGTACTTGCATGTGTTGTCTGTTGTGATTCATGTGTTGTTTCACATATGTGATGCTCGCTTCGTCTTCTATATGACTCTGTACTGCCTGCTTGACTCAACTAATATTTGTTAAAAGCTCCTTAATGTTGTCCTGTTGCTTGCTTGATGTACTATATAATTCTTTGGCTACTGCCTGCTTATATTAATATTAACATTCTCTAATATCACATATCAGTTTTATCATTGTTTTATCATGAGTTGCTGCTTGCACTCTATTTCAATAACTGTGGTTTTATCTTGATCTTGTTTCTGTTCTTTTGTTTACTTGTAGGGAGCCTGCTGTGACATCTGGCCAAAAGAAAACTACCCTTTTGCCAAACTGGCATATTTACAGCAATGTTCATTAATGTGCACTGTCCCTGTCAAATAAATAAACATAAAAATAAATACAAAATATAAGGTCAGGATGTCAACAACAAGGCTGAGAAACTGTCTATATATTTAATTTTACATTATTTTGACATGTGAAAGTTATATAATTATTGAATCTGAGAATGATTTGTTTGTGCAATAGGTTTCCTCCTGCTCAGTACGTGCCAGTCAAACATACTGTGAATCAACAAGGTGCATAATAAAGCAGTGTTTTGCACTTTTATGACCGCATCACATGCTCACCTTGGCTCAGGCTCCACTGGTTCAACTGATTTGGCTTCATCTGCTTGAGGTTCAGAGAAATCCAGAGCCCGTTTGGTTTCTTTCTTCTGGAAGAACTTCAGAGACAGTTTGCTCTTCTTGATGGGGCTCCCCTGCGCCGCCACAACGTGTTCACCTTGCAGACCTGGCATCTTTTTTTTTTTTTTTTTCCTCCCGGAGTCTTGAGGGTGATTTTCACTTCGGAGATGCAACAGCGCACCTCACTGGCAAGAAAAGGAAACAACAACATTTTAATGGGCGCCATCAGAGTTCAAAAACGAAACTCACTACGCACATACCGTAGTTAAGTGAATACTACGCAGTTATGAACGACAACACTAGATAGATATAATTATTGTAGGCAACTCAGGTTTTCAAAGTCTAACTTAAACCAGTAACCGACTGAACGGCACATTATATAACATGTTAGCTGGCTAACGCTAACTTACTCGCTTGTTTTCGTTGCGCCCCCTCAACATGTAGAACAGAGCAGTTTACGTTAGGAGCCGTTATGTTTACATCTTTAGGAAGTAACTCCAAAGAAGAGAATATTGCATAATAAACTGGTGTTGTTGAACTGT
Organism: Thunnus thynnus; assembly: GCF_963924715.1. Taxonomy (NCBI): domain Eukaryota; kingdom Metazoa; phylum Chordata; class Actinopteri; order Scombriformes; family Scombridae; genus Thunnus; species Thunnus thynnus. The sequence continues at coordinate 9,843,799 of NC_089524.1, read as the reverse complement.
TTGTAGACAACACGGCTATAAAACTGGGTCAAAACGAAGCGGTGAAGAAGTGGGAGGAGAAAACAGCCAACACGCCGTTTCTAACTGTTCACTTCAAGAAAAAAACAACTCTCAAAAATCCATACTGTTTCTAAATCTTTGCACGCTTACCTAAAAAAGTCATCCCAGACTGAAGTTGAGTATATTTTACGGAATATCCAGCCTTAAAGCCATTTACAGAGTGTTTGTCAATTCAGACCACGGTGCCGCAGAAGTTGGCGCTTTTTCCTACTGGAAAACCGACTGGCTGCTGCACCGCCGGTGAAACACCAAAACGATATCAAAACATCCGGCAGAAATGTTCAGATACCGATCAACATTGACATTAAACGTATTTCGAGCCTCGACATATAACATGTAAATGCGCATAGAATTCTGAAAAAACATATACAAATATAAAATACTTATATTCTCAAAGCTCAGGCTTAGATTAAGGCAGCTATGTAATTTAGGCCCGTTCGGTCAGTTGCAGAAGCCATTTTTGTAGTTCTCTGAGAAGCTGCGTCAAGTCAGATAGAATAATACGAGCAGTGGCAGTTGGCTTGTTCCTTCAAATTTAAAGTAAATAAGTTGTTGGTTAAAAATGAAGTAAATTTTCCACATTGTCTCTCAGAGGCTTAATGAATAATTTAATTAAGTAAAAATAAATACCTTTTATAAAAAGTGTTAGTTGCATTTGCAGCAATTTTCATTGTTACTTTCAGGGAGACTTTGGGGGAAGTGCACAGTTGTGCAATTTTCACCAACAACAATACTATTACTAATGCACTGCATAAAATTTACACAACACTGTGGCACTTTGTATGATATCCTGACCTGAACAGTGTACAGAGAAAGAGCCATGTTTGCTGTAATTCTGACTTACATCGCAGTGATGGTCATATATGCACAATCGAATAAATTAATAAATAACTGTTTATAATTCATCTGTATACAACTTCTCAACATAGTCTGTCAGTTACAACATCATCCATAGGGTCATTGAGATTTTTGCTTCTTGGTTCCGATTGTAATGTAGAAAAACTGAAAAACATTCGAAACATGGTTTTAGATAGACAGACAGACAGATAGATAGATAGATAGATAGATAGATAGATAGATAGATAGATAGATAGATAGATAGATAGATAGATAGATAGAAGTCATCCCTGATGAGACCACTCCCATCAGGATAGAAATGTTTCATCATAGGATAAAGGTGATCACTCAGAACAACTTTGTATTGATTTGCAGGGATCCTTCACTCTAACGGGACAAGTGGACCCAACCCAAACCCTGCCAGCAAAATGTCCCCCACAGCCACTGGATCTCCTCACTGTAGGGGTCAAGCATTCAGGCCTGGTTCTCTTGGTGTACGCCACACATGCACTTGCCCATTTGTCAAGAATATGGCAAAGGATGACTTATCTGACCATATCACTTTTTTACACATCTCTGTAGACTAATGCCTGTGGTTTTTGCACCACTGAGCTCTCAAATGTGCATTCATCTTTGTAATAAGGAATTTATGCACTGCAACCCCACTATAATATCCCTCTTTATGTAATCGTCGATAGACTGTTCTTGCAGACACAGTCTGATCACGTCCTGCATTGACATTCTCAGTCAGCTGAGAGAGAGCTGCTGTTCTGTTTTTCCTTATATCGCATTAATGCGTGAGCATCACGGTTATCAAATGCGCACTTTCCACCAGAATTTCCCTATTTACTGATGTCTTTCCCATAGATCTAAATGCAGACGTTACTTTAGTCACTGTTCATATTGAAACACTGGCCAGTTGAGCAATCTTTGTGACTGAAACTTCTGCCATCCCTGCCCTAACAATGAACCCTCTTTCAAAGTAACTTAGCTCTTTTCCTCCTGCCATCTTGATACAAAATCAGAATCAACTGGATCTGCTCAGCATTTTAATACACGCCACAGAGTATGATTGGATGTTAATTGCTTAATTGTACCATGCAGTGCACCTGTGTGGAAGCATCTGCATTCGTTATGTTTCTCCACTTATTTATCCAGGTTTATCCTTTAATTTGTCACCCGTCTGTACATCCCAATACAAAAAATTTGCAACACAAGACAGTATGAGGTCGTAATCATAAAAGACAATAACATTTACATATACAAACAAACAAGAAATACAGGCAGTACATTGAATTCAACAAAAAGGCACAGTTAAATAAAAACATAGAGAGACATACAGATGTTATTGTTTAACAGCTTTTCTATTCTCACTGTTTGAAATTAAGGGTGATGTGATTTTTAATTTCTTTAACCAGAGCAGGAAAGAAGGTTTTATTTGTTAAAGTATTTACACAGGAAATTTAGCCATAAGTGTGAACTGGCTACAGCAGTGGCTCTCAAACTTTTGCACATCAAGGACTCCTAAACTTACACAAATTAAACCAGGACCCCCATTTGATAAGATTTTGTCCCAGTGTCCCCCATCTGATAAGACTTTCGCTTTTAAATGTTATTACAGAAAGTGAATGAAACCCATGACCAACATAGACATTACATTCTGTCATTGTGTTACTTATGGATGGATTTATAGTCAACATTAATCTTTCCCTTTTCGATGGGGACCCCCCTGGTACCCCCTCGACGACCCCTGGAGGACGAGATTTTTTTTCCTAGGATGGCGAAGTCATGACCCGCCCTATTTTCTCTCTGATTGGCTTACCGTGATATTCTCACCGTTACTCTAACCAACCCAATCAACGAAGGCAGCGAGTACTAGCCAATCAGAGGCAGAGTAGGACGGGTCATTACTTCGCAATCCTAGGGAAAAAAATCGCCCTCCCGGGACCCCACTGAGAATCACTGGGCTTACAGGGCTTTTCGGCTTTAATTTTGAAAACCAAAGCGGAAGTGTGTTTGTATTCTACTTTTTCGAGCAACTCAACCTTAAAAAAATAAATTCAAGAATGTTTTACGTTAAAGAGAAGCATCACAACATTTCTTCTTAGGTATAATACACGGATACTCACAAATACACGAAAATAGTGTCGCCGGTAACGGTTAAAAACGGCCGTTGCGAACAGTGTCAACCGTCAACCGGCAGGGGGCAACACTGTCCGTGAAATGGAGGTCAAAACCGTCCAGCAGCATCATTCCCACCTTCAGTGGAGCATCTCTTCATCTGAGAGTCAGCAAAGGCTGTCCTGCCACGATTTTAACGGTAAGATACTATTTACGTTTTCCCGGTTCCTAGCTTGAATTCAGAAACGAAAATCTGCTCGGGAGGCTAACGGTGAGAGTAGCCTATTAATCTCTGTTTCGGCTTATTTGTATCAGTTGCACAGTGTTCATTTAGATGAGGTTACAGAGTGTTGTTGCTGCTGCTGCTGCTGCTGCTGCTGCTGGGGGCGGGGAGGAGGAGGAGGGGGGGTGATAAAGAAATGACAGGTGTGTCGTTGCACCCGTACACACAGCCAGTAGGTATTTGTCAATACGGTGGTATTTACGCAGGACGGACCGCTGCTGCTGCTGCTGCTGCTGCTGCTGCAGAGTTCCTGCTGCCTGCTTGGTCAGCAGCAAAGGTGCATCGATGGACGTGAGCTACTGTGCTCCAGCTTTCAGAATCCACTCAGGTTTTCTGGTTTGGTGTTTAAGTGATGTTGCAATAACAATGCTGATACAGTAGTGAATGGGAGTAGTTTTGAGGTAGTGGACTTCCTGTAGGGCAGTGACCTCCTCAAGTCATAGTAATGATGGAGCCACAACACGCCGTCACCATAATCCTCAGCATCAGAGTATGTTATAGACATGAACTGGCATCAAATTTTCATGCTGCTATTATCTCAGGTAAAAATATCATGGTGACCAGTATTACGATACTCTATTAGTACTATTAGTGCTAAACTATAGTTCAGTACAGTATATTGCAGTTTTGTTGGACTCAGTATAAGAAATGGCATCAAAAATAGTTAAATACAGTTTAAAGTCTAAAACAGTTGACTGGAAATGACTTCAAATGCAGCTCAGTGTCTGTGTTATGAGTGTTATGAATGTTATGAATTTTTCTTAATGAAACTGGTTGATGATTTCTGAAGTGCAAGAGCTCTGTACTGTGTGTTATCTTCTGGGTGTTAACAGTTACAGTAAATTCATTTTTAAAAAGGCAGATAAACATACACAGGCCACTTGTGGCTAAACAAAGTAAAACTGCCGATGAAGGCAAGAGCAGCTCTGCGATCATAGTTTCCTCTGAAATCGAGGATAATGAAGGTAATGACGGTAATGAAAACGGTCGGTGGTATTGATACCGTCAGCATGTTTCACTGCAGTAGTAGAAACGGTACACCAGCACATCCGTAGTATCTCTGAAATCTCCAGTTACAGTAAATTTGGCAACTAAACGAGGCTCATACCTAATTTAACTCTGGTTGAATTTATCTTAAATCCCACATTGGATGTTTTAATAATTACCCAATGAAACAGATTTCATTACAGATGTAATGACCAGCAGGCGATTTATCCAAATTTAACATGGAGGGCTGGTGGGGAGGTGTTATGCTCTCTTACATCCCATCTACAACCTAACCAGGGGATGAATTATAAAGTAGGATTATGTTTTTTTTTTTTTTTATCTCTATCTTCTTCCCTCATCACCTCCTGATAACATCGTTTTTCTAAAAGGAAGCATTTTCTCCCAAAATGTTCAACACACTGCTATAAACACAAGACCCTTGTATTTGATTGGCTATTACATTACAAACAGGATGTTGTCAGATACAGAACAAGGCAATTTGGTGAACATGGTCACTGGATAACTTGCTCAGATTTGACATTCCTCCATTTTTCGAAGTCATGAAACCTCTGATTTCAGGGAAAACAAGAGGAAAAACACCCATTTTGTTGAATTTGAACAAATTCCTCTAACAATGAGTGCAAACGCTCACAGTTTTTGCCACCTACTGGCAGACCCTGTGAGAATTTAACCCCTAACCTGCAGTAGTAATGAGGACCATTCTCTATGCATTGAGCAATGGTATTATCCTTTATCAAGGCAGGCTTTGTCCCAGGAGGCCTGAAGCTCTCACGGCCGGAGCGAGTAGAGGGTGGGTGGTGTGGCAGCTCAAAGCCGTGGCCCATGACATGAAACACCCCCCCCCCCTCCAGCCTCCACTCACCCAGCCAGCCTCTATCCCAGGAGGGGAGCACAGGAGGGAAAATGAAAGCATGTTGAGCGACAAGCAGCGGTGCACTCCAAGAATGAGAAGCATGTCCTGAAGTCTATTACAGTTCACCTCTCAACAACAAAAACACGTGTGCAATGTGTTTTTTCTTCTTTACTGCTTACATTTGCAGGCGTGCCGGGTATAACAACATCCACATAATTATGCTTTTTAAAGTCTTTCTTTCAAACACATGTAGGTCATACATGTTCTCATGCAAACACAGAATTACCAAACTATCAGGGCTGCGACTAATGATTATTTTCCTTATCAGTTATTTTGATCCTCAGAAAATAATGAAAAAAGCCCATTATAGTCTTCTTCAGCCCAAAACTGAAAGGTATTTAATTGACATGGATAAAATAAACAGATAAAAAAGCAAAGGCTCACATTTTAGGAGCTGGATCTGGCAAAGATTTTGGTATTTTTGCTGGGTAAACAACTTAAAATGATGAATCAATTATCAAAAGTGTTGTTTTCTGATGCCCAGCCTTTTTGAACTTGGACCCTTTTAAAATGAGGCAACGTCTATTCGTGACCCTTCATCGCTGGTTATTGCTTCAGTGTGGACATGGAAGTGATTTTTTCCTTCATCAGATTTGAAGATTTTCAGAGGCATGAAGAGATGAAAACATTCAGTATTTCACAAGAAAAAAGAGAAAAAAAAAATAGAGAAAATTTGAAATAAATGAACAAGTTGCGCAACAATCATGCTTTCTTATTATTTGAATCATCTTGTGAACTCCAGTTCGGGAACCACTGGATTAATCAACTATTTTTTTTTCAGCACTACAACCAAATAAGAAGTTATTAGGAGCGTTTAATTAAATTCATTAGAGGCTGTTTTTGCCATGAAGACTGTCTTTGCTTTGTTCTCTCCCTCAGCTGGTTTATTTATTTTCACTGAAAACCCGGCAGACATTTCACTGAGGCTCTGTTCAGTGGAGAGGGTAGGTTTGTGTATGTGTGTGTCAGTAGCAAAGAGTTAATGAGATCCTTTATGAGTGTATGCATGGCATGTGTGCTTAACCTTGCATGCATATATGCATATATCAGATCAGATCAGATCTCCGGCTGCACATAGGGTTTCTCTTTCTCTCTCTCTTGCTCTCTCTCTCTCTCTCTCTCTCTGCGTCTGCACATTTCAGAGCATCTGAGCGACTCCCATTTGATGCATGCTGAGGAGGTGGGTGTATCCAGCCCAGCCGCTCTGATGTTAGGAAGCTGTAAGTCTTCCATCCTACTCAGTCTGCTCTCTACTCTGCCTGCTCTCCTGTTTCAGCCAGTCTGTCTGCCCTCTAGCGTAGTACTCTCCTTTCACTCACCACTATTCATCACCATCTAGGATACATTTACACGACCCACGCAGGTAGACAGAATAGCGTCCTCGTGGACTGAAGAGTTTGCTTTTGGCTGATTGACACAGATATATGTATGTTACTCTGGAAAGTGCCAGAAAGGTGGGATCTGTAACAGTGCTGCTGAAGCTGAAGTTTTTCCAAAGGATACCAAACGCAGCTGCAGAGGTAAGGGAAGGATAGGGTCTTGCTTTTCTTCTTTATTTTACTCTTTTTTTTTTGCTCCTTCTTCTTTTCTCAGCAGTTTATTTGGTGCATTTCTCACTTGCCTCCTTTGCCATCACCTTTTCTCCTCTCCTTCTCTCGTTTCTTGAGGTATCTTCTGTCTGTTATTGATTTGTGATTTTCATTCATCCAGTTTGCTTTCTCCTTTTATTGTTGTTTTTATTCTTTTTTACTATTTCCTTTCAGTTATCTGGTGCCCCATTTTTCCATTTTCTTTTCCCTTTGTGCATTTCATTTTAATTACTTTTTTTTTTTTTTGGACATTTTCTGTCATTTACATTTTCAAACCGACATAAAACTGTTTATATACATTCCAGACTGTTATCATCTTTCTCTCTCCATGTGCTGGTGTTGCTTTGGGGGGGGGGGTTTGCCATGAGCTTTGGGATCTCGAGCATCTGTGTGATAATCAGATTCCATGCGAAAAGGCATGCACACATGCACATACATGTGCACATCTCTACTAACACACTCATACAGGAAATCTTTCTTTACTTTCGTATTCTTCTCCCCATCTTTCTGTCTCTGTCTGTTTGTCTTCTGAGTCTCTCTATACCAGTTGATCCCTCTTCTCAAGCATTTGGTTAGCTGTGCCAGGTTTCAGTAAAAATCCCTGCTGGCCTGACTAATGTCTTTCAGCTGGAGCCTGACATGTGCACATATGCATATGGTTACAATACACACACACTGTCGAAAGTACACTAAGCAGGCAGGGGATGGCGAGGGATGGTTGTTGCTCGGAGAGATCATATATGGGACTTTTGCTCGGTTGCTTCTCGGCGATCTGCATGCATTCACTGCGATTCTCTGCCTCCTTCTCTACCTCTCTCTCTCTCTAATATAAAACCTCCCTGTCTCTCTCTCTCTCTCTGCTCTCTCAGGGTGTGCATGTATTCACAGTTAGTTTTGGTCACTGCTCTGCTCGCCTGCCACAGAGCATTGGCCATGGTCGGCTGGCTAACTGCAGCTACGCAACATTAAAAAGGCAAAGCGTTCCCGTTACATCAGGCATGTTTACAAGGTGCCACATTGTGTGTGTGTGTGTGTTGTATGCTGCATTCACTGACATTAACAACTCTCCATTCATACTGAGGTTAAAGGGCACATTGTTATTCACACACACACACACACACTGTCCTCCAAGATATGGTTGACCCGTATTAGTGTACACTCCCCCCACTGTGTGTGTGTGTGTGTTTGTGTTTATGTTTGTATGTGTGTGCCTGTGTCAGTGTGATTTCCTTAGAGGTGCAGAGAGGTGACTCACTTTGGCCAACATGCTGGTGGCTGTTTGAGGCATTCACTATCTTATACCATGATGTGTGATTTGTAAATGGACACTGTCTGATGAAATTGTATCAGTGAAATGTCAACTTTCCAGGAAATAAAAACAAGCAAAGCAGCGCAGGAATTTTTACGATTTTCTAATGAGAAAAGATTTGTTTTCCTAAGTCTCATAGATTTTCTGTAAACACACAGAAGGAGCTTGTAATCCTTTAATTAGAGTTATATGAAAATCAGCTAAAGCAAGAGTTACAAAGTTTGCATTGTATTCATGAGATTAAAATTATGCATTTGTTTTAAAGAATCTGTGTGATGGAGAGAGGCTGTGTGTGTGTGTGTGTGTGTGTGTGTGTGTGTGTGTGTGTGTGTGTGTGTGTGTGTGACCTGCAATACCATAGCTATGATTTCTCTAAATCAAAGCAGCAAACACTTGAGCATAAGTGCTGAAATGACAAAAAGATCAAAAAACACATTCATGGAAAAATCTAATTGCACGTCACATATTGTTTTTGTTTGCGGGTTCAAACCTACAACTGGATTTTCATATGTGTATAATGTATTTTTAGCCACACAAATGGGGACGGAACCGTCGGTCAGGTGGTCCAACACTTGGGTTAATACTTAAATATAACATAATAATATAAGTATTAGATGAATTGTCATGAAATTTTACAGACGTTGTGACTTTGGTGATCCCCTGACTTTTTGTTGAGTGCCACCACATGGTTGACATTTAAGATTTTTAGTGGAATGTCTTCCAGCTACTGGATTCTTGCCATCGATTTTGGTGCAGACATCATGTTCTCCACAGATGATTTGTCATAACTCTGGTGATCCCTTAACTTTTCATCTAGTGCCATCATCGGGTCAAAACTTTAATTTGTCCAATACTTGGGTTTATGAGGTTAGACTACGTGGCGTGACAGGCCTCCAGACTAACCTTCTGACCTTGAAGTTCTTCTCTTGCATGAATGCATAACGAGGGACAAATGACACCAAATGTGATGTTTGAACTGCATGTATTGTATGTTATACAAATGCACTAAAAGAAAAAAAAACATCAACAGGCTGTTTAAATTCTACTTGTCATCTACAGCATAGAGAAGTGAGTCAGCTCCTGTCTAGTACAGCATCACTCAGGCTGAGGTTAGGACTTGTAGTTGGACCCTCTGTCCTTCCTGCGTTATAATACTGCACCTTGAAATATGATGGACATTGAGCGCTTCATCTTGGATTTCGTACAAATACATTGGTTTTCCAACTTTAGGCTAATCACATCTCATATCTGGAAATTGGACATATGTTTATCTTGCCATTATGATTTGCTAATCACTGTCAGCTGACCCTTCGCCACAGTAATTTTCAGTGCAGCACAATTTGGTGGCGGGTGCCACGAAAATGGTCACTGTCTGGTGGCTTGCATTTATACTGAATTGGCCCACTTTGGTCCCGCAGTGGAAGCCAGACCATTAGGGGCCGAGCCTTTGTAGTACTATATAAGAAAGACTCAGCAGCTTAATCTGATGGAAAGTGTATTGAAGCACAGAAATGCAAACGCACACACACACACACACGCACAGACAGGGCCCACCCAGAATCTGTAGCCACTTCAGTGAGCATCTTAGGATGGCTGCTCTTAAACAGAGCAAAGCAAAGCACAGAACACACTGAGCAACTAAACATACTTTTCTACCCTCACCACCGCACACACTGAATATACACACACTTGCTTTCAGAGTTTGTGTGATTGTCATGATGATGATAATTCTAATTTATTATTCTTAAGATAGCTGTCAGCCAAGGAACAACGCAGCATAATTCTTTCATAATTCTTCATTCCTCCACATAAACATTGTAGTGATGTGTGTATGTGTGTGTATATGTGTGTGTGTGTGTGTCTGGCGTGTGTAGAGCAGTGTGTTGCAGGTTGTTTTGCTGAGATGGGCAGTAAAGCATGCTGTGTGTGTGTCTGTGTGTGAAGTTGGCCGGTGCCCGTCGATGCCAGTTTGCGCTCTGTCATAACTGGCCGAGCGCCCGGTGCTCCCATGTGGTTCATATTCTCCAGACTTTCACATCCACTGACTCCTCCTATGGCCTCTCTGAACCTGTAAATGCCTCTAAATACCTTTGTTGGCCCACACAGTGTGTATGTGTTGTACATTAACGTGTGTTAAGTTGGTGTGATTGGGATTTAAAGGGATAAAGGTGTTCCATTTCTTTTTAGACAAAACAAAGCTAGGAAAACAGAGAGAGAGAGAGAGAGAAACTGAGACGTGTGTGCTTTCAAACACACTTCCTTCCAAGTGTGCTTGAGAAAGCCATGCAGAGTGACACTGGTATGGATTTACTTTTATTGTTTTATCTCCACAATATTTCTAGTTTTTGAAAAAAAGATGTTCTTTCATCCAACAAGTGGCAGAGCCTGGGCTAAGGAGCTTTAGGGCTTCTTAGCTCTGCTATGGGAGGGAATGGGACTCCCTAAACTCTCTATCTACGTCAGTCAAAGAAGCCAAAAACCCCTTGCTGAGAACACACACAGATACATGAGAGCCAGGAGTCATCTCGTTCATACACACACACACACACACCAGCCGAGTGAATGCCTAGGGATAGTACTACTAATCTCATTCTCTGTTGACACACTGTTCCTCAGCTGTGCCATGCTTTCACTGCTCGCTCACTCTCCTCATGTTGGTATCTTAAAGCTAGAAGTGTATTCTTTCCTATCAGTTTCAGCAGGAGGGTCAGTTCACACTGAGGCAGAGGTGTGTGTTCATACTTTGTGCCCGCAGCACATCTGCTCTGCAAACCACAGCTTCCCACAGACTGACCAACTTAAAAGAAAGTGTGACTTTGCAAATGTTGAGGTGAAGTAGCTCGGCAGTGCTCAAATGTTTTTTTTTTTATTGGTGAGTAGTAGTGAGAGGAGCAATTTTCTTAAGTCATTTAGGCTAACTCATCTGTGCTATTCAACACCAGTGTCAGAGCAAATTAATTTCACCATAGTTTCAATTTTTGGTCCACAGGATGAAAAGATACAATACCGGTCAAAAATTTGGACACACCTTCCCATTACCTTGAATGAGAAAATGTGTCCAAACTTTTGACTGGTACTGTATATAAAATATAGGCTTTAATCAGATAAGATAAAGACTTATGGATCCAGATAAAAATGTGAAACTTTATTTACTTTTGACAAAATGCGAATTTTGTAGACTTCAGCACTTGGGCCTCTGACAATTCATGAGTTTGTTGTGGCTGAGGTTGATTCAGCTCATTTTTTGGACATTAGCCAGCCAGTATTGAAGTTATTGCCAAAGTAGACAGATTTCTTACTTTGCCCTGAAAGCACATTTGTGTTTAAAGGAATGTCAGCTGGCTTAGACCTGTATACAGCACAGTCCAAGTACACCAAAGTGATTTGAACCATCAGTTCAGTTCTATAGACAAATTAGACAAAGAGTCATTGGGTTCAATGTATCAAATGAACAGGTTAGGGCGTTTTCAGACCTGTGGTTTTTAGTCCGGTTGAGTAAGACTCTGGTTTGTTTTCCCCCTTGGTACGATTCATTTGGGCAGGTCTGAGCACAGCAATCTTACTCAAATTCAGTCCCAAGTGACCCTCTGGAGGGGTTTGTTTGTAGTGTGATCATGATCCAGCCTTGATACGACCCAACTACTAGACGTACTCTACAAGTTTGAGCTAAGTGGCTCCTGTAGCTAGGTGTGCTTTGCATGCTGGGATGCGGATGAGTGAACAGTTGCTAGCAACTAGCCGGAGAATTAATGGAGGTCCAACCTGGACTAGCGCAACAAGCATGTTGCATTTTTGATATTTGGGCAGATAGGACCTCCTTCTGGACCTTCTTCCTGTGTTTACGTTTTTGCTCCTGCCCCAGACACATCTGACCAATGAGCAGAGTGAACGTTCTCACATGGCATGTATTGACTCATTTTGGTTTACTTGGATTTCTCCCAGTGTGAAAAGAAAGACCAGAGCAAAATAACTATTGGTCTGAAAACGCCCTTAATCGCATGATACCTCTCAGCTCAGGAACCCCTCTTCACCTGTATCATCCAGTGTGTAACGTCTGTAGAGTAATGTCTTATAATTCTAGACAGATGAACCCCCTTCCATTCTTGCTTTTAATATAGTGGGAAATAATGGATAAAAATAGCTGACAATGAACAAGTTTTATCTCTTAACCTACAGTATCTTTGAGTGGCAGTCCAAACTGGGAAAAATAATGAAGCCGCTCTGTTACTGAGCTTCACTGTTATCATGTTCCCCATGTGTTGTTAAATGTTAATGAGACATCTCCATGTTTTTGTATGATGCCTTTTATCAGGCAGGTCATGCTCTGTAGTGTTGGGCTGAAGGGCAAAATAAATCCCCATTGATCACCAGCACCCCCTTAACCATCTCATTACAAGGCTTTTAAACAGAAGATAAAACCAAACAGAGCATATAAACATGTTTTATTTCTTTAAAAACCACAGTGGAGCACTGCAGGTGAGTTGTTTTCTGCTGGTTAGGACGTCGTGCATTGAAGTCCCATATTTCCAATTCCATTGCCACTGATGGTGCACAGATTGTGCTTTTAATTGTGTCACATTTAATGCATTGAACATTAATGAAAAAGAAATACAAAGTCGCTTATTTTGGTGATTAAAATTGGCAAAAAAAAGTCCATCAGCAACAGATTAATTTCAGAACAAAAAACTGATGATTCATCCCATCACACAACCCCAAAGTTTCACTTTGTTTTGTGCTAACAGCCATTTCACAAACAGCATTCTTTCTATTTTCTTGTTATTGAAGGAGGTGACGTAAGAAACATCCTTTTGCATGTTGTGTCTTACAAATATTTATCTACCGCTTAATGTTCCACATCCTTGCCAGAATTTTATCAAGCATCCTACTGAGAAATGAAAGTTTTCCAAGTTTGCACACATTGAGAGAAAATAATTGAACATCTCTAAGATTCCCTGCATGTACTCTTGTGACATACAGTACTGTATACCTTTTGTACCCTGTATACCCTTAGTATAGTCTTTGAAAAACATGCAGTTCGTAGATTTGCATTGTTACTAAGCTCAACTACAGTGTGTTCTCTTGTTTGTTTTGTTGGAGTTTCCATGGTGGGCGTGTAAGGGGGTGGGTTTAGCTCAACAGAGTTCACTGAGGTGGGCAGCAGGTCATGAGTGAGAGGAACTATGGAGATCAGAGGAACAATACAAACTGTAAGGTTTCCTCTTGTTCTTTGTCTTTCTGCAACTTTCTACCAAAGTTATAGAATCAGAAGTTATCACTTTCCAAAAGACCTTTACAGTGGTCCTGCATGTTTTTCAGCCCTTAACTATTAGGCTAACTGTATACTTTACAGCACTGCTAACTATTTTCCAAAGCAAACAAAGTTTAAGATCACCAACTTAGTCACCTTTTTCATCATATTATAATTGCATGATAATACTGTTACTATCCTTGGTGTGAAAAGGTTTAAAATGTTAAGAGAAAGAAAATGGAATGATTAAACACATAAAAAAGGTTACTGGAGGATAATATAACTGACAAAAAAATAAAAGAGACTAAAGTGTGACTGATATGGATTATCTATCACTTTGATCTTTAAACTGTGCTGCCTCAAATCATATCTATGTTTTATAGTTATGAGCTAAAACATGTAAAACCACAGGTCTGACCCTTTAAGGTTAGGGTTGAGGATGCAGTTCCCAGTGAGCTAAAAGCAGAGCCATCATTTATGCAGCCAGGTTTTCAGGTAGAATTTGAAGTGAGGTCCTGCACTGCAGCTCAGCCAGAAATAAAGAAACATAACCGGACATTTCTCAAGAAGCAACACTGAGGAACAATGACGAGGTCCATCCTTGCATTGTTTCCCCGTGTTGTATCCCCACCACTGCTCCTTAATGGGTTCCTGGCATTGACAGGCAGGAAAAAACAGTGTATCGTGAGAGGAGTAGAGCGCGCTGAGGGGAACATGGGACTTCCTTAATGGAACCTTCACTGCTAAATACTATGCCCTTATTGGCTGGCTCCAGGAGGCAGGAACTTCCTGTCCGAATATCGTTGGAAGTGACCACTCCCTGCGTGAAGTCAAAGACTTACTGAGTATCTGCATTCACATTTATGTGTTTGTGGTCTCCTGTGTTCTGTGCCTGAAATAAGCTTTGGCTCTCTAAGTGTACATTTGAATTTCTAAGGTGGCTGTGTGTGTAAAAAAAAAAAAAATCTTGTATGTGAATACTGTGTAATGTTCCTTTTGGGAGGGTTGTGTTTTGGGTGTGCAGAGCAGAGGCTGGGAAATGGAGCATTATCTTCAAGCCAGTTTAGACACAGTAATGAAGTCTGTCACAAAAGCATATTTCTTCCTTTGCTTTACTGCTCTGTTTGCAACACTGATGCTACTGCTTCTGCTAAGTATTGAAGCATTTCATCAGTCTCACTTTGACCTCAGCATCCACCTGTAGACTTAGAGGATTGTTATCGTCACTCCCCAGTCTCCTCTGTGCTGGGCTTAGTGTATGTTTATGGGGGGGGTGATGAAGCCAGAGGTTAGACCCTAATTATCAACTGTGTATCCACATTGTAAGTCTGTTTCTTGTGAATTGACTGACTAAAATACAGTTAAACACACACAGACACACACAGGACTGTGGTTTACATTTGTTTTTCCTCCTACTGCTGTTGCTGACAGCATGAATAACAGGGAGATTGTGGGTAAACCGCAACTATGTGAGAATATACAGTAGTAGACTGTGATTGTCACTGTGGCTGCTGGACTACTGCGGGAAGTCTTTGGGATAAACTGTTATATTAAACCAAGTCAGCGGTTGGTGTCGACAGTAGATGACAGGTTTCTTTTTGGCCTTTTTTTTCTTGAATTTCTTGAATTGGATCAACAGTACAGACACATCAACAGACCAAGGCCAAAAATAAAAGAGTAAAGCTGCTTTCAGACTGACATTAGTAGCCCTCTAATTAATTTAAAAGGGGGCAGTCCAGTTAACCTCGGTGTACTGCATCTTGTAGCTCTAGGGCACAGTTTCACAGAGCACAGTGGGGTAGCTAACAGAAGGCTCTGGCAAAAAAATCTTTCGGCAGTCGAACAAAAAGTTGAACCAGGGTCAACTTTTACCCCAACACTACATGATGTCATGCAGCAGGGCGCTATGTTGGCCGATCACAGGATCACATACATTAACGCACATTCCTAATTGATTACTCTGCGATATAAACAGAGTATTTCTCATGATTGTCATGCCTGATTGGCTGTGTTTGGTCTGAATCCTCTCTTCAAGAGGTGTATAAAGCTTCTGTATCACCTATTTCTGTTGTTTTCCAGTGCCAACATGTGGTCATAACTGACCAGCAAGTGGTCAGTGGTAAGCATCTTCAATGCTGCATGCAACTTGCGTGGATAGATGAGGCTGCAGTAGAGCAACTGAGCAAGGACACCCAGAATCCTCTAGTAAGCACGGCAGACCAGGTACAGCCAATATCATCCAGTTTCAGAGCCGCAGTGCCAGCTGTGCTTCCTATAGGCGAGAAAAGAAACAGTAGCAGCAGTGCCAAACTGCGGATGTAGGCATCATCTACAGGGAAGGATGAAAATACTGTCAAACTGCAGTTTTGACAGTTGTGCCACTTGCAGGCAATAAGTGTTACAAATTCACCATTATTTCTTTTTTTTGTTTATAGCTGCTGTTTGTGTGTTTGAGGTTTTGTGTTTTACATTTTAAACTTGTAATTGAGTCACAAGCTACTTCCATGAACTGCTTCACACCAAAAACGTCTTGTTTTTCTTCTCAGAGTATATTTAGGCTCTGACGCCATTCATTTAGCTGCTGTTCCTTTAGATGTTGCTTTGTTCATTTTGTTTATGTGTGCAGGTGTGTGGGATTGTTGTTAGTTGGTTGTTTTTAGTGTCTTCTTTACTTTGCCCTGTTTTTTTTGTTAAAGGGGTAAGTAATGAATGGCAAAACTCAATGTCAAAATGTATTCAAATTGTATGCAAATATTGTTTTTCCCTAGTGTGTTTGTGTGTGGATCTGTGCACCCGAGAGTACTCGGTGATGGTTTTTATGTCTGTTACTCCCAAATCCCCAACCTCATTCCCAGGACAACCTCAACACATGCTTTCTCTATCTGACAACTCATTTTTTTCTAATAAAAGTTTTATGTCTCCCATATGCAAGCCAAAGAGAAATTGGCTTTGCGGCTTTTTCTCCCTTTCTCCATCCTACCTCTCCTCTCGCTCTCTCTCGCTCATACACACACACACACACACACACACACACACACACACCTCTGCTGTTGTCAAGGTAGTTATTGCTTTCCCAGGGGTTAAAGTACACACTGGACATGATGTGAAAATAAAGAGGAGCACAAGAAAGTCAGTGATTAAAGAAAGATGAAAAGGGAGAAAAAAGTGATGCGATGACTGAGAGTGAGTAGATGAGAGAGAGATGATTCTGTCCATGTAAGAGAGTGCATGTGTGTGTGTGTGTGTGTGTGTGTGTGTGCGTGCGCTTAAAGCTTGTTTGATGTTCTTCCCATCTTTCAAACTAACTGTGGTGAGATTGCTGGCACTAATGGCTTGCATGAAGCTCAGGAATGTAGATCAACAGATGAATACCTCACCGCTGCATATAACTGTCTGTGTGCTTGGTTAAGTGTGAGAGTGTGAAATCACACTGCACACATATGCAGCTTTGGTACCCACACGCACACACATATACAGTTGTTTGTAAGCTACTAGGTTATGAGCTTTCACAGGTGTGTGTGTGTGTGTGTGTGTGTGTGTGTGTGTGTGTGTGTGTGCTAACACATGTTTGTCCCAGTCAGAACCTCTTCTTGTGAGAATTGCAGTGTGTTTGGCCTCAGCGGAGCTACTGCCTGACTGGGATTTAATGAGCCCTGAACTCTGTCAGCTCCTCCACCTGTGAGTGTGTGTTTGTGCATTTCACTTTCTCACAGTGTCTTTTTGGAGCTGCTAAAACACTCCTTTCCGACCAGGGACTCGGTAGACACTTCTGTACGAGTGTTTGTCCAATGTTTTCTATTGTTATGTACATGCATAGTTGTGGTCAGCACTGTTACAGTCATATCCAAAGAGCTGAATGTGCAATTGGACCAACGCTACTGCGGGTGAATGCATTTCCACCCAACTAACAGAGTTAAGGAAATACTGCGTAACAAAAGTATGCCTAAAAAGCAAAACTGATTCATTGCAACATTAAAAAACAATTTTTTTTTAAAGATAAAAACAATGAATCTTATGCTTTCTGAAATTTTTATAGGCACCATCACATTAGCTGCATGGATCACAAGTGGGATTAACCATGACTGGCATCCCTCCCTGAGCAACTACCTAAAGCCTTCAATCTGTAACAGTATGTTTTTCTGGCAACAGATAATTGGATCCAAATGCAGGCACTGGAACACAGCTGATATAATAAAAAGGCAGTTTATGGAAGGTTTTATTCAGTGACAGGCAGGCAGGATCAGGCAAACAAACATCAGACTTAGCAGGCAAGACATACACAGCTGGCAGGCAACAGGTAAGAGGCAGAAACAGAAATTGCTTACATTTAAAAGAAACCTACCATTAAAGCCACATTAGGCAAATTAGATCTGGCAGTAGCTGAAGGGCAAAGATTGTATGTGGCTGCATCCTAATTCAGGAGCATCCTCCTTTGAAGTGTGCATTTTAAGAATTAATACATCAAAACGGGTCAACAAGACTCTCGCTTTCCAGTTTTTTCTTCAAATACAGTCAAGAAGTGCAGCCTCCTTTGGCCTACATTCGGAGGGAACTGGTGCATCCTTTGAAGCGTTCAGTATCGCTTGATCCACTCAGCATCTTTTGAGGGAGGTGGTCCCTGACCTTGGAATCAGAGGATACATCCCAAGTCCCTTATTTGGTCTTTCCTCACTCCTCGATCCTTGCTTGAACACACATTGTCCTGGTCAGCCATCATGAAGGCCATCCCGAAGCGCATATTTCTGCACTGAGGAGCGAGAATCATGAGCAGCCTACACAGAAGTCTTTTACCAGCTGACACGCCCCCTTACTGGATATCAGTTATTGATTGGATGCTGCAGCTGATTGGACTGATCTGATACATCGTCTCATACTGGAGTGGAGACAGATTACAGATTAAACTCCAGTATATCACTCTCAAGTTTGATATTTTATTTGTTTTTTGATTCACCATCTAGTTAAAATCTGTTAATTGTCGGTCTGATCAACTAAAGAACCATAAATAACTTTCCTCATTTATTAGAAAAATTTTTCTTTTCATGATCTGTTATTTAACTTTCATTATGGATAAAATTAAAGTCAGAGAGTGTCTGTCAACACATCTTAAACATTTATATTTTACACAATTTATGGTGATTTCCATTCAGTCACATGTGAGGCTGAAAATTCTTGAGTGACAGGTTTGATATGAGTTACATAATTTCCTTTTTCCCTGAAACATTTAGCCCAAGAGATCATTTCCAGTGTTCAAAAGACACCCTGATCATATTCTGGGTTATTAAACAACAAATTCACAATCAGAATATCACTATATACAGACACAGATAATTAATAAACAATATAAACATATTCTACCAGTAGAAATAGCTCATGTGCCTCTGAGCAGGACACAGTACACAATATAAATACAGAATGCAGTTTTCATTCATGTGCAGGTGTTTGTCAAACAGGTAACAGGCTACAGAGAGAAAACGGCTGCTCTGGAAGTGAAAAATGTGCACTTTTATTCTTATTAGCACAGTGTACATGAGTGCAGACACAAACTAAAGTTGCTACAGCTGTTAAAGCCGACTGACAGCTTATCCAGCTGTGATCAGCTGCCGATGTCATCAGAAACGGATGTTGCTTCACATGACACTTCTGAGGAAAGAACATCTAAATTATCTAAAAGCACATTTCCTCATTGCCTCTGTCCTCGCATGGTTTTCGTTGCATCACTCCATGCATCCTCAGTGTTAGAGGCTATGATGCAAGGAAAGGACGCGAGTGAGGGAAACGCGGATGCAATTTAAGGGACTTGGGATTTACCCAGGGACTCCATAAAGAGAGTCAGAGGCATGTGAGGAGAGAGAGAGAGGTGTCACTATGACACAATCAGACTAGATTGCAGCACTTGAACTGGCACACCTACCATGAATGACTCTAATCAGCAGGACTGTATCATCAGGGAGGCCTCTTCTGATTGTCAATCAGGGCTCAGTGTTTGAAGCTATTTTTTATTTTAGAGAGCAGTTATACCAAATACCCTAGTAGCAAAACTGCATTCGAATATAACATTTAACAGAGCAGCAAAGTTATTAAAGGGACTGAATGGGACGTTTAAAGGGAACATATTAATCCTTTTCTGGTTTTCTGTTATTTATATACTGTTATGATGTCAAATATCTACATTAAATGTGGTCAAAGTTCCAAAACTTGAGGTTAAAGGTACAGTGTGTTGGATTCAGTGGCATCTAGCGCTGAGTTTTCAGATTACAACTAACAGAATACGCCCCCCCTGCCCTCTTCCAAGCGTGTAGAAGAAGCTGGTTGTATTTGAAAAGTTGTGATTTTGAGTAAAGAACAAGAAAAAGTAAGATCATACTACTATAGTTTGTTTCATGGTTCGTTGACGTAACCTCCCGAGCGGCTGTTCCAAAAGCTAGCCAATCAGAACGGAGAGGGCTCCTCAAAAGGGGGACCTTAAAGAGACAGGAGAAAAAAAACGGCCCGTTTCAGACAGGTTGAAGTGATGGGCTGTGTAAAGGGTCAGCAGAAGATAAAGAAAGAACTGTAAATCATGCAAAGATATTCTAGTAGAGCCCCAGAATATAAATATAGACCTGGAAATGTGCATAATCTGTCCCCTTTAAAGATTTCTTAAATTGTCCCATACAGACATAGACATACATACAGAGAGTGCTCATACTTTCATTCATTTATTCATGTTTCATGGGATTCGCATTTGTAAACCCTGGAAATACTTCTCACATGACGTACCCTAAAGTGTTGTTATGAAGAATAAAGAGTCAAATGTATCATGACCAAATACACAAAACATTTACACACTTACTCATGACTTGGTCATCCTATCCTCTATCTTTTTCTGGCCCCTGCATTTTCAGAAGTTGCTGACACAGTTCCATTATCTCCCTGTTCTCCCCGGTAACTAAAATCCACAGACAGCTCTCCATGTCAGCCAATCAGATAACAGATAGCCCCTGATTTCGAGTCAGCGCTGCATGCCTTTCATCTCGCTGCTAGAAAGCATTTTACTAGACAGATAGGATCCTGCAAAGTGTTTACTGTATGCTGCAGCTGAAGAACGGACATAATAAGAAAGAGGAACGAGGGAGAATGAAACAGAGAGGTGATCTTGTGCTTGATTTTGAGGCTGGAGAGACAAATGAATGAGGGGAGGAGGAGAGGAGTGATGTACAATAAGGATAGAGGAATGTTGGGAGGTTGGAAATGGATAGAAAGCTAAGATTGAATAGGAGTGAAGGGCGGGAGGGAGACAGAAACCCTCTTTCAGCTCACCTCTCCATGTCTATAGGAGCTATAAGGAGGCCTGGTAAAGAGACATTAAAGGAATATCTGAGTCAGTGAAGGAGAGAGAGAGAATGTCAGTACAGCATTCCAGAGCGCATGTTTTCCCCACTATCTATTTCTCTGCCTGTATGTTTGCCACCCAATCAGATATTTCTATCTGTCAGCAGCGGCTTCCTGAAATACTAAAAGGTATCTCTTTTTGCATCCAGCAAATCAGATGCAGAGAGATGGAAAAAGATTGAGAAGGGAAAAGCTGCAAAAGGAAGAAGATGTGAGAGAAGGCGGCAGTGACGGGTGGGAGGGGAACGAGTCATAGAGCAGAATCTGCATCCTTGACATATTTGGCATCTTAAATGAGGCTTTGGGGTAGCACCAGTAGACTGACTCTGTGGAGTGTATTTCATTTCACCGCATTCATATTTCCTTAGCGACATTAGTGTCTTAATAAAACTCTCATCTGAGGCCAGACCAAGCCTCAGAGTAAATTAGTTTCCCCGCTGCTTCCATCTCGTGTTGTACCGCACACTTACAACAGACAGAGAATGCTTTCCTTTTCAAATTAGCTCGTGTGGTCAGCTGTCAGTGTGAATTACTTTAACCATCAGGAGGAATAAATGTTTCAGACTTTTCGTGGCGAGAGCGCAGACGTACCGACAACTTGCAGTGTCATGTTGCACACATATACCAATGTGTACAATAGCAGCAGACAACAGAGAGGAGCAGTCAGTGCACATCATGGACCCCATGAATATCGAGCTCTATTCGGTAAAGTAACACTGAATGCAGTTCGATCGTAGCTTTGTGCAATAAGACACCAGCGATGCAGGTCAGCAACTGTAGCGAATAACTACAAACAGAGAGAGATATTTGAGAATATTATGAAGTGGTAAAATATCATGTGTTATGTGTAAAAGACACAATAATGCAGCACTGATACTGCAGTTGTGAAGTTATTTTATTCTTTTGGAGTGATATCAAAATGTGGAATAATATGGTTATTATTTGTCAAACTGTTTGGTTAATCATTTATTTATTCATTTGCTGGATTTAATGGCATTCCTCTTTTCTTTTTTCTTATATACATTATTTATGTCCATCCATACCTCAACATTTATTTTATTTTACTCTGGTTTGCTCATTATATACAAAGCCATTCATGAGTATTTGGACAGTTGTGTTGGCTCTGTACTCCAAACTATTTACAATGAAATTGACTATCAGGTTAAAGTGCCCAACTGAAGCTTTAATTTGAATGTGTTTACGTTAATATTTAAGTGATTGGTGTAGGAATTATCTATTATATATCAAAACTTAGTATATGGTCAGGATATGAAATTGTTTGTTACAGGGATAGTCAGCGGTAGTGTCTATAATATGACTTTTTTTCTGTAGTGGTCCCTTTAATATTGGTGGTAAAGTGTAATTAAGTAGCATCACATGACATGGTTAGGCTATATTTGAGTCAAAAAAAAAAAAAAAGGTTATAAATGCAGTTTCAAGAACAATTATTTCCCCACATATCTTGGGATGTTTTATTTGAGAGAGAGCTTATTTTAATTCTAATTATAACTATTCTAATTATCTGTATCTCTCACTGCTCTTTCATCTGTTTCTATATGTGGATGTCTCTGGTTTTTCACTCTGTATTGAGTGTTTTGTCAATGTGTTATTTGGGGTGCTTTAACTGTGCGCTCTCCCTCATGCCTCTGTGCGCCTTTTTTCTGCCTCTTTCCCGGTCGATGCTCATGGAGGCTGCGGTGGAAATTGTCAATGAAAGTTTGGACAGCATTTTGGACGCAAATTCAGGAGGCTTATCTCCACCCAGTTACCGCAATTACAGAAAAAATCAAGCGCATCTACAGAGCAGGAGCTTCACACTAAACTGATATAACAGATAGTGTCATATTTTACCTGCAAGATTTGTGTTTTAATGCTGTTGTTCATCATTTGTGACGTGAAAACGTCAGAGAAATAAAAAGCATCAGTTCAGTTATAAAATCCAAGCGCACCGCAGAATGTCTCTCCTGCCGGCTGTTGACGGCGCTGTCAGCTGGAGAGTCGATCACACTGGACGGTAGAGGAGGAGACGGTGGAGAAGCTGGTTTAAACAGGAGTTTAGTCAACTTAACTGCATTTAACATCAGAGCTGAGAGCATCCGAGTCCTCCGCTTCCATCATCTTGTGCTGATTCATTTTGACAGACAATTTGCCTGAGTACAGAGCAAAAACAATGATGCGTCTGTTAGTCGTGAATATTGCACCTGTTAAACAGAAAAACACTAAAACGTGTTTTTAAAATCATTAAAAAAAAAAAGAAAATGAACACAGGTTGTTAACACCATCATTCCTGAGTACATCCCACTTTGTTCCTGCTGTGTGGTCATTCTGTTTCCCAGTGGATAACTAAAGCCAACACACTCTTTGCCAGCCTGCATTGTGGCACAAACACAAACCAAAAGTGACCCACTGACGTTTTTGTTTTTCTGTGTCATGATGCCACCGCTGTGCATTGTCTCCAGCTGACTAAGCCGCTTCAAATCTCTCTGTGCAATGCGACAATTTGGCCACAACCCAGAGCCCCAGATTTGTCCTAAACCATTTCAGTTAGGGCGGGTTGTGCCAGCCGTGGTTTAATACTGACAGAAATAACTAGCCTGAGTAACGAACCCAATTTGTCACCAGGATCAAGCAGATGGGTAGTGTTTACTTTGTCTTTTTGGTCCCATCCTGTCGTCTCTTTTATCTGTGCATCTCGCTGTTTTTGCTCACTTATCTGGCATATCGTCGTAGGTGGCCATCTGTTTGTTTACTGTGAAAAGATGCAGGCTATCTCTACACAGACTGTACCTCTCTCTCTCTCTTATCTGCCAGTAGATTTATGGTTAGTTTGTACACTCTGTATAAGGAGGTGTCAGTGTATGCATGTGTCTTTGTGTTCATCTATCTTCTCTATCTGTGTTGAACACATGATGATTCTCTCACTCATCCTCCCTCTGAGTTTTAATACCATGCAGACACACATACTGTATCCACACACACACACACATGCGTGCACAAACGGATGGAGATAGGTCAGCAGAAAAAAAAGCTGGATTTTCTATCTTTTCCTGGCTATGAAGTTATTTTTATCTCCAATGCTCGTAAGCTATGTTTACTCCTTTTTGCGTACCCTCTTTCTCTCTCTCTATCCATCCATTCATCAGGGCTTTGTGAGAGTGAGGCTGGGAGAGAAGAGATGAAAGATGTCAGAGTGGGGTTTTTCATCATAGGCACACATGCAAACAGCTCTCCAAATGTTGTGCGTGTGTTGCCGTTGAACTGAATGCATGTGTTCCTGCATGGGTTTTTTTTTTTTTTCTGCATTCAGACAGTGTTATGAGCAATTCACATGTTCCACTTCCTGATGACATTCAGATGGTTTAAAGGCTGATGCTTTTAAGTTGTCCAAATCAGAATAATTTCCAAATGTAAAAGATGCGTCATCTATTAAATTTAGAACTAATTCTGCTGGTCTGTGTGTGCCTTGAAAATAACCAGGATAAGTCAGTTACCAAGAAACCGTGACAGTGCATTTTAGATTTCAGAGTATGTGTCAGTATGTGTGGGTGGGTAGGTGGTTGCATGCATATTACTTGAAGTGAATTAGTGCATTAATACACATTTTGCATGTTTATTTTTGCAGGAGTACATGCACACACACACTATGCCAGCCAAGCACACCCTATTAAGGCTGCATTTAATGATATTTTTCATTATCAATTAACCTGTGAATTATTTTTCCAATCAATCTAATAATCATTTCATGTCAGAAAACTGTGCAAATGCTGAAACTACCAAATGTTTGACATTTTTTTCTTGATAAATGATTGACTAATTGATCAGCTGAGTATTCATTTTAGCACTATACAGTGTTCTTGTCTATAGTTAAAATGGCATTTTATGAATTTAAAGCACAAGACTAATCACTACAGCCTCTGATAATGGATAAATACATGCTTTTTTATATTACTGTTATCATTAAAATGCAAATATACAATTAATTTGCCTCATCAATGGGAAAATCCTCTCTGCCGCATCTTGAAATTGAATGAATTGTTGGCGGATTGGATGCAGTGCTGCCGAGTAGGGGCCTTACATCTCCACGCTGAAGCCCAGCTGACTCTTGACATATAGCTTTGTGGGGTGTTTAACATGGTGGTGAATGGAAGAGGATAAGCTGACAGGCAGAAAGAGCCCCCCTTTGATGGGATTAGCACAGTAGCAGACAGGGACTAGTGCTTTAGATTGATTAAAGTGTAATCCTGGTGGATAATCATGCCTCCTGATGTGACATGTGTGGCCATCACCCTCATGCAGCAACCCGCATCTCTGTCATACACAGTAACACAAACAAACACAGTCGCATTCACACCGCATGTTGTATTCTTTCTTTCACATTCCTTATTATGTCTTTCCTTGACTATTAGTTCATAGAAAAGGTCGAGAGGAACGGGGAAGAGATGGCAGAGATTGGAAATGAACACTAGCTGTCATGTCATCTTTCACTCATCTAAGGTGTATTAAGAAGGTTTAAGGGATGGTATCTAGCTTACACCTCAGGTACTGGATAAATCAGTTTCTGTCACTCCATATTACTGTTGTTCATGGTCTGGAGTGACAGACTCCATGACTGACATAGAGAGAGACATTGTGTCTGAGATCACGCTGTCGTTCACTCATTCACCACATGACAAGCTTAACAACAGTTTATTTACTCTACAGTTGATAGGACACCTGTTAATCATCATCATTTTGCACCTTTCACTGACAGGTGCAATGTTGCATAATTGTTATTTAGTATGAAAAGGCAAAGCATTACATGTTGGGCTTTTTAGCAAAAATGCTATGTGCACACCTCGTTTTTCATTTCATGTGTGAATGAGAGTAACTGTCTCACCTTTTTTGATATTAAAATCATCTTTTTTTGCTCATCATTACCATTTACCTTGTGTTTTGAAACAGGATTTTCTGTGTCCTTCAAGTCAAGAGTTTTTCATGGCTAATGTTGCCTTTCATACACTTCATTTTATACAGTCTGCCATAGTATAACTGCTGGAAAATAGTATATTGAGCAATATCCTGACGCCATGAATGTCTGGAGTTATCTGGCTGGTAATGGATATTTATTAAGGAGTTGACTGACATTTTATGACTTTTAAATGGACTGTTTTTAAATGCAGTAAAACCATGATTCATGTCGGCATTGTGGTGACAGTTGTACTAAAAGTGCTGCCAGGAAATGTATTAAAAATTTTCTATTAACCATTTAAATAACTTATTAAGTCAAAATCCCAAGCATCTATCATCTAAATCTTAGATGATAGATGCTGTCAATACTTGACAGATTAATCAATAAGGAAAATAATCCTTAGTTTAAACCGTAAATATATGATCAGATGAGTCTCACTGTATTGTGTTTGTTCTATAAGCAGCACAGCAGTAAGGTGGTAATTGTTAGTAACCATGGACACCAAGACTTATGTCAGGTTTTCCATGCCTCGTTCCCAGATGTGTGATCATGGGAACATAGTTTTTCTGCGAGGGGGCACTGACAGTATGGAACTTTGGTCTGAGAGGAACTATCAGTGGTTATTCAGGCACTATCACGATGGGAAAGAAAAGCTGTGGGCTCTGTAGAGTCTCTGTGTGATAGCCTTGAGTATGGGAACTTGCCTGCAGCCCAACAGAGGAAGAGGGCTTTTTATTTTAGGTTCATATGACATGTTCATGGGCTGGATAAATTCAGCAGTAATGCATTTGTCATGTTCGGAGAGAGATTAAAATGTGATTATGGTTGGTTGTGTGGTGAGTGTGTGGTTTTAGCTTTGGGTATGGGAACACAGTTAGCAGCCTATAGCATAAGAACGAAGTCTTTAATTCCCTCTGAGCTGTTTATTTTGGTATTTATACTGCAGGTTGTATAAGAAAAGAAAAGGCAACAGAACAAACTGTAACAAAGTGGATAGCGGGTGAATAAGAAAGAACAAAGAGCAGTAGTGCATACTGGCAATGATGAGAGGAAAAGCAAGGCGGAAAAATAATGACAACTCATTGGCAGTCATTATACAACACCCGGGCTATTTACTTCAGTATCTCACAAACATACCGGCTGATTTTTTGCAGAGTTAGTCATAATATCTCCCCTCGTTCATTTTTATCTCACCTGCACAAAGCTGTACGTTTTTCCCCCCTTTCTTTGTGCTCAAGGATTTCATAATACTATAACAACTCAAGTGCTGACATCTTATCCTGGCAGACAAAAGCAAAGGACAGAAATGGAAATCAATTTTGAGGGAATAATAGAGAACTAAGATATGAAATGATGCATGCTGGTATGTGCATGGTGAGAAGAAGAGACAGAGATGTGGTCGACCTCGATTCCGCAGCTATTCTCTGGTCACCGAAGAGAAAAAAAATCTCTTAGCCCATATATTATATGTTAACATATGGAGGCTTGACAGCGTGTGTACTGGTGGCATTCTGTGCCCATATGTTATAAGCTTGATGATTATATAAAAATGAAGTAGTACCTGTTAGACTGCAGCTGTCCATTTGCCCTCTCTTTAAATCAGTTTCTCTTGCTTTGTACATTATCTGCTGAATTTTTCCTCCCTTACATTTCTTTAAAATTTACTTTACTTAAAATTTCTCACACACACGTAAACAGAGTTCATCTTAAGCCATCTGTACTACACTGTATTTCTCTGGCCATCTGCTATCTCAACCTCTTGACAGTGGTCTAAACGTTACTCAGTGCTTTCGATGGAGAGGCGAGACGAGCGGATTAAACTTTTTGACTTTGTTTTTTTTTCCCACATCACTCACAGTGTGTGATGGTAACACACTAGGCAGTAACAGATGGTTTTCTCATATCGGCACCACGAGGAGAGGGGGATAGTTTGATTTGAAGGGCGCTTCCTTCAAGGTGATTTTCCAATAAACATACAGCGCAGGTTTTTAATGATATGCTAATCCATTACATCCTATGCTATATTCAGCATATTAAACACCGCTGACTTGATTTTGATTGATTTTTTTTTTAATTGATGTCAGCCATGTTATAGACTGCAACCCCCTCCAGGGCCCTCTGGCCCCCAATGACCTTAAACTGCATGAAAGGGAATAGAAGATGGATGGGTGGATAGATCGATAGATGTGTCACATCGCTGTGCCTCGCTATTGTCAAGATTAGAGTGGTTTTTGGACACCACAACATTTCATTGTCTTTATGTAACAGAGTAGCTTTGATGCTCACTAACTGCCTTTTGTCTTCTTATTTTCCTGCACAAGTTGTTGGTGACTTTCACTTAAAGTCCCGTCTCTTAAATTCCTGTTCCTTCACTTGGATGTTTGACTTTCAATGTGCAGAATGATGTTTGATACGAAAAGGCTGTTTTCACATTCACCAGGTGAAAGTAGAAAGTTTAGCATGATTTGTGACATCACAACTATTTTGGAATCCAGTCGTGGTTCAAATTTGAAACTTACACAAGTGTGATGTGGAAACTTGAAGCCTCTCGTGCACATACACTGAGAATGGATTTTTCATTAAAGAAGGAAATGGCTTGTGTCCAGCAGTTAAACTTTTGAAGTAAAAAACATTTGCATATTCATAGATTCAGAATTTTTAAATCGGGGGGAAGGAGCAGATGTCATTTTAAGGATTTTTAACAAGGTAATTGAACTTTTTTGTGGAAAAACATTTTAGACACGTGTCACGACACAACGTGTTTGGAGGGGATTTGTAAAGAAGAGTCCTCCATTTTAGGAAACACATTTTATCACTTTCTCACAGTGAACAACATCCAGATACAGTGAAATCCTGGAGTCTTGTCACAATAAGGTTTGAGCACAACTTGTGCTCATTCACCGTATCTAGCAACTTGCGCTTTAGCCAGAGATGCTGTAGAAGTGCAGGGCGGATGAACAAAGTTTTGTTAGTCACAAATTGTTCTTTTTACATTCTGGTTAGATTAAACAAAACACATTTGTCTTAATTAGCGAGCTTTAGAGATGTTGTTAGGGGTATTTCTGAAACTTGCTGAGAGGCAGCCTAGCTGTTTCCTCTGTTTCCAGTCTTTATGCTAAGCTAAGCTAATCACCCCCTAGCTGTAGTTCTGTACTTAACACACAGTCTTTTCATTTAATACTTGGACTGAAAGCAAATAAGTGTAGTCCCGAAAATTGTTGAACTCTTTCTTTAAGATTGTTAGGTAATCATTTAAGTCCTTCATTAAGTAAAAATGCTAAACATTTCCTCCTCAGAGCCTTAAGGATCATCTTGCTTCTCTTCATTTCATATAATTATAAATTAAATACCTGTGGCTGTTGCACAAAGTAATTGGAAGATATCACTTCAGGCTATGGTGACTTGTCATGGGCACTTATCATTGTTTGACATTTTTCAAGCTTGATTAATCAATTAATTTCTTGCTGTGCAGCATGATTAAAATTTGGTTAGTGTAGTTTGTCATTGTAATCTGTCATTTACCTGGGAAGGGGGATATTTAATGTGTCATTTCTTTCTGCTGTTCATGTTTCGAGATTCACCTTTGACTCCCTTGTCCCCTTCAATATTTTTCCTTCATCATGACAAGTGTGAAGGTCCAGAAAAAAGTCACTCAGCACTGTTTCCAGCCCTCACAGCTGTAGGAAGCATCCTTATTTTTTTACTAGCTTGCAAAGCTGTAATTTCAAAGTGGCGTTTTCAACACTGGCAGGTTGACAGCCAACCCATGTATTTCCTAGGTTAGTAGTCCAGCACGAAAGGGGAACGAGAGAGGAACAGTATGAAGTTGTCATAGTATTGTGGCCACAGTGGTGTGAGAGAGGAGCAATAAGAGAAAGATAGCCGAGGCGTAAAACACAGACAGGCAAGAGAAATCAAGGCCAAGTGTGCACTCGGTTCAGAAGCTAAAATAAGAGAGGCAGGAAACAAACATGGCTTTATTCCATTTACTGAGGAAAGAGATAAAGATGGAGTGTGTTCATATGCATGCAGTTATTGTCCTTTGAGGAGCAGGGAAATCCCACTGAGGTGACCAGCTCCCAAAATCTCTTCTTCTGCCAGTTTCCTGTTTGTGGTTCCTCTTGCCTTCACTGTATAATCATGACCTTAGAGTACATCCTTTGCAAACAGAAAACTGCTGTGGTTGTACATCAGCAGGAGAGAAATACTGATTAAGGAATTAAGTAAAGCTCTGTCCACTTGCAAAAACTTCCAAATGTAAGCTAGGAACTTACAGTAAACCCAGCAACACATGTAAAGTTGCCCATTGGCCACATTAAAGGCTGTGGTTGTACTGGTCATCTCACTGGTTTATATGTGTAAACTGCAGGGTTTTCTCTGTATTCATTTAGCAGTGGTACACCACCACAGCAAGAACATTACCACCACTGCAAGAGAAATAAAGATTGTAATTTAGCCTTAATGTTATCTTAAACTAAAGTATAGTCCAGAGGCTTTAGAAGTAGTGATTATATAGTGATTAAAAACATTTTTAACACCAGAGGCTCAACTTTGAACATAACTTAGACCCAAACAGTGACAGATATGGGACAAAACCAGATTTATTGCCCAAAGCACCACAGCTATATTAAAAATTACAGAGGAAATAATGAACTGTATGAGTGTTTAACTGTCCAGAGTCAAAAAAAAAGAATATTAGGTATAACTATCAGATTTTCTTCATGTTTTCAGTCATTTTTTCCATTTTCTCATGCACTCTTGGACACTTGAAGTCACATTAAATCCGTGCTATAGTAAATCCATCATCAGTAAAAATTAAGGGGATTTCTGCTAATTAAAACTATTGTAATCTTTGGTAATGCAAAACAGAGCAGAGCAAAAGACACCCTAATCAGAAAGCACATGCATGAGCAAAACTGTGCTCTGAGCCAGCACAGAGGGTTGCCTTAACACAGCCAAGTTTTCACAGACCATGGCCTGTTCTTTTCCCATTTGAGTGCCTTCTGCTACTGCCTCTTTTTGGAAAGCAATACAACTTCACCAGTTTTATAACTGGCCTCCAGAACACCGTAATTTAAATTGTAAAAAAAACGCCCTTTTCTTACACATGTAAACGAGTTATCATGCCTAAAGCAGGTACATGTTACCCTGTCTATTACCCTCTCTGTCTTGGCAATGGCAAGTATTTCTGGGATATCATCACCCAGCCTAAAAGGGAAACTTCTAGGTTCCTTTCTATAATGTTGTCAGACACCTATAATAACAATCTGAGACTGTCAGAGCCCCTTTTGCGGCTGCCGATTGCAGCGCTCTCACTCAATACTGGACCAGTTTCAAAAATTGTTGTCCCCACTAGTCACTTAGACACAAAAAGATGGGAAAATAGGGTCCAGGTTAAAAAAAAAATACTGAAGTTTCCCTTTAATTTGTGACATATATATTTGAATAGCTCTATATTTACTTCAATGCAAAGATATTAAATTGAAGAATGCACTTCCTCACATCCCATTTTCCCTTTCTTCCCTCTACATCTTTTATAAACATGTGAAGTGCCCCAAAGTGGTGTGTCTGCCTCTAGTGAGTCAGTCAGCCAGCCCATTGTTTTAGAGTCCTCTCTTCTGCCTGAACAAAGTCTGTGTTTTTAAATTAGCTCCCTTCAGGCCAAACCATATTGTGTTCTCTCCATTTGGATTTTTTTGCCGTCACTGTCTGTGAATGTGCAGTTGACTGACCCAGAGCCCGTGTCCTGGTCTCACAGTGGCCTTCATCAACAGTGTCTTTATACTGACTGTACGAAAGTGGAAGTCAAAGCCGGAGTGCATTAAGCTGCAGTAGATGCTGCCTCCGAAACAACTGACTGTTCTCGAAGTGAACGGGGAAACCTTGATCTTCTCTTTCGAAAGTCAATAAATATTTTCCTTTCACAGATGTCTCACACTATCACATTCACCTCAACTCCAGTGAAATTACACCCTATTTGCTTAAATTCATATTTTCTCGCACTGAAGAACAGACAAAATTGCTGTTGGTGATAAATCCAGCTTCAGGCTTCAAAACATCCCTATGAAGGACATCAAACAGGCTACCTCCATGTTTTCTACAGTCACTTTTACAGGATTCCCTGTTGGGATTCACTAGCAGTGGCCAGAGGCAGTGTTGTGGATGAATCTTAGTCTTGATCCACAGTTTTATTAGAAGTCGATTGAGCTTTTTCAGCCACTTGCTTTGCTCAAGAATATAAAACAATCTCTCCAAACATATTATTTTTAGCTGTAATGAAAGCAAAACCAGTGATTTTGTTTCGGATACTAGTCCATAATGATCTCTCAAAGCACACAATGACAAAGCAGAAGCTCTCAGCTTGTGCGTCTGTGTGCGAACATCTTTGTTTTGCAAGATGCATGTGACAGACAGAGACACTAAGAGTGTGTCAGTGTCACTTCTGAATCTTCCCCCTTTGTCTCACAGTGAATGTAAATACACCCATTTCATCTCACCAGATCGTCGCCCAAGCCTATTTCTAGAACCTGGTAATTTGGGAAGCTTTGGAAACAAAACGATGCTGGAAGAACAGTCCTTTCACTCCGTCTGTCTGCCCTTTTCTGTGGTTTTAGACTGGCTGATATGGATACCGGTGGAGTTGAGGGGAGGGAGGAGGGACTTTATGATGTAGGCTTCTGTCTTTTTCTTCAAAGAATTAGGGTATGAGGAGGACTACTAGATTTATTAAAGGTGCAGTATGTAGAAGTTAGTGGCATCTAGCAGAATGGACTTGGCAGAAATGGAACATAATATTCATAAGTATGTTTTAATTTGTGTATAATCGCCTAAAAATAAGAATTGTTGTGTTTTCGTTACTTTAGAATGAGCCCTTTTTATCTACACGGCTAGTGCGTCTTCTTCCACGGAGCCCGCCATATTGCACCGCCATGTTTCTACAGTAGCCCAGAATGGACAAACCAAACACTGGCTCTAGTGGCTTGCAAGTTCTCCTACACTCTTGCAACCAGCTTTGCATCAGCGTTTAACCTTTGCCCCTGTGCTTTGTGCTTGAACTTCCTGTGCACTGTGATTGCACTATCTCCTGTGTGTGTGAGATCCAGACGATCAATGTGTGTGTGCGCATACAGTTCAGACAGTACTGAAGTATATTTATCCTGACAGTAAGAGAGACTTTGCAGACCTTTCTACGTCCCCCTTTCAAATTTTGTTTTTTATTCAACCCCTTTTTATGCTTCTGTCCTGTCTCTGTCTGTCCTTGTGTGTATAATTTATGAGTTTGTTCAAGAAACCTTGCCAAAAAAAAAAAAGTTTTTTGGCTTAGGTTTTAGAGAATGAATGTTTCAGTTTTGGAATTAAGTTAAGAATGAGGTAAGGGCTATAAATATGATCATTTATTACTTTCAGCTGAATCATATCGTGGTATGAATATATAATTTTATTGTTCTAGAAATGTTTGTTGTTTGTACTACTAATTCTAAATTAGTAGTAGATGTAAATGAAAACCAACAAAATTAGATATAAAATTTTAATTTTACACTATGCCCTCACTATGTATGTATGTATGTATGTATGTATGTATGTATGTATGTATGTATGTATGTATGTATGTGTGTATGTATGTATGTATGTATGTGTGTATGTGTGTATGTGTGTATGTATGTATGTGTGTATGTGTGTATGTATGTATGTATGTGTGTATGTATGTAGCGAGTTAAATACACTTCCAGTAAGAGTTGGAGACAGTTGGCCTTTGAGGTCACTATTGGAAACAACAACTGAATCTGTTGAGTTTTAAAAATTAGTGCAGTAACAAAGTAACTGGATTCACAAAAGAATAGACTAACAGATGTCAAATTAGTCACACATTTTTGCTTCATGTTAGGAAGACACAAAGTATCACTAGTGAAAGAACATTCACTGTCTGTCTGAAAGCATCTTAAAAGGGCTGGTATTGTGGGGTGGATTTCGGTGATGGTGGCGGCCTTCCTGTGCTGTAAAATGACTCAATTCTATCTCCTTGGTCGTTTTAAGTTATTTGAAATTCATGGCTCGAGCTAGCAGTGTTGAGGTGGAACCCGTTACTACGTCACACCAGACAGTCAGCTTTAGCGTGAAGCCCATCCCTGCTATAACTTTTGTAGTCAGAGTTTGCATTTCAGCCGGATGACGAGCAAAGCCGGACACTGAAGTGTTGCTAGTTGTTCAGCAGCTAAAAAGTCTTTCCTTCCAGAGGATGGAAATTTATGTCAGGAATGGCTGAATTTAATATTTGTATACAATCTTCTCTCCGAGACTAAGCGCGCCACAGGATTCCAGTTTTTTCATCTCCAATCTTTAGATGAAGTTTTAATATAGTCTCTTTCTGTTACTCAGCTAAAGGAATATAATATATCTGTGCTAAAGCTAAGCTAGCGACCTCCAGCTACATTTGAAAAATGACTTTTACTTTGTTGGGAAACTTAGACATGATCTTACTGTTCTGAAACATCCTGTTGCAATCTCAACTGTGCAACAGCAGGTTTTTCCCCTTCATTCAGAACACTATATACTGTTTTAGGTCTCCAGCTGCAGACATTACTCCAGGTAAAGATGCGGCGTAAGGGAACTTGCATTATTCATTACATAGTATTCTAATTGGCTGGAGGTGAAGGTGGGGCCACACCTCCAGCTAATCTGAGTAGGACATTAATAATGCAGATTTTATGTAAATATATTGCAGCCTGCTGGAGGACAGAAGGGAATCTGGGCTGTAAGGAAAGATGGATTTAGAGAACCTTTAGTGAATGAAATGTCACAGATATGTTTAAAATAGACTCAGTATTCATACAAATTAGTCAAAAAAAGGCCATAATACCTGATCTTTAAGACTTACTAAGGATGTTGCCTTGGCAACATATTAGCCTCAGACAGCTTGTGTTTAGCAGTAAACTGATTGCAGAAAAAATGTATCCTACTAAATCACAAATCAACATTCATAACATGGGTAAAGAGCACCTACAGGTAATGCTCCAACAAGGACATTTTGGGAACAAATAAAAGATGCTTGTCAATATTTGACAAGAAGCTTATCAACAATGTCAATTATATTGCCATTGAACTGTGCCAACAGGGGAACGTTCAACTGACACCAGCTGTTAATGACACATATATGGAGAGAATTTTGTCTGTTGTGATGCATAACAGTAAAACACATTTTATATGTAATATTGCATACATTTGCTGAGTTGTTGGAAAGTTTCCTTATTCATATAAATTATTTCCCACCAGTATAAATCTTTATATTATTAGTTTTAGACCAACATGACTAATGTTTAAAGCACTTCATGTTGCTCTGTATAAAGCACAGAGTAACCTCATGTGTATCTTCAGGGTGCTTGTGTATGTGTAGAAGCTCAGAGATTAGTCACAACCACTGCAGTGAAACATTAAGCAGTATTCCCATCATCAGCAGAAATTATGTCCGTCCTCCATCCTCTGAGAATATACATTTATGTGCCTGTACTTGTCTGTGTGAAAGAGAGAGACAGAGAAAATGAAAGTGACCTTGGCAACCCTTTGTTTCCCTCTATCTTATTTCTCCTTGATGGAAAGAGTAGGAGGCGGTAAGGAGAGGAGTGGGAAACGGATTTCATTTGATATCTCTCCCCTGCTCGGGGAATACTCCCCCCTTCCTCACTCGGTCCAGCTATCTGTGTGTCTTTTCTTTGGTTTACAGCAGAATAAAAGCTGCCCTTGGAATTAATGGCTCGGTTCTTCGTCTCCATTAACACGGAATTCACACATGATCTCCTCTACGGATCATGGATAGATTTTATGGGACTGACTGCTGGACTGTCGGTGACCTCTGTGAAACCTTAAATTAGAGTCACAGAGATTTGCATGTTAAATTATGACTGTATAAATATACAAACCAAAAGGCCTCCTTACAGCTGCGTGCCATTTGTGTAGTCTCCTTGTTAACACAAAATAAACACAGTAGAAATGCTTCAAGGGGACTTTAGACATCTTCTGAACTTCTTTATACTAGTGCCATAGCTATGTTTTACTGAACTTCTACCAGCTGTCTCTTACAGTGGTAAGAAAAGACGGATCAATATTTTCTCTTGTCTGTGTGTAGCTGTGACCAGGAGATAAATTGGCTAGACGCTAAGCCAGCCTGAACACAATTATACCGGGCTTCTCTGTGGTGTAACAGCATCGTGTACTTGTAATGCTGTGAGCCTCTGTACTATACAGTGAATCGGAAATATCTAAACAGTAATTATAAGATTAAGTGCCGTGAGTGGTTTTAAGTGTTGCCTGTGGAGGTAGAGCACTAAAAGTCACTCCTGCACTTGGCAGCGAGCTTTACAGGACAAAAAGAGGAGATGAGGAGTCATGATAAACATAAAAGATCAGAGAGAGGAGAGCAGGAGGCACAGAGGGAGACAATAGTATTGGTTTGGCAGTGAAAGAGAGTGGACAGAGCCTGTGAGCAGTGGGTCAGAAGGAATATAATGATGTGTTTTTGTCTTGCATTTGTGTGTCTGTTGACAGAATAGCAAAATGTTTTTTTTTTTAAAGCTGGTGTCTTGTTATTTCTGTCTCTCTTCACTCATGCGTTTTTAGTCTGAATTAGCTCGACATGCACCACCTGTGCCGCTACATGTGACCCATTTAAAGGCCCTGCAGACTTACACAGGTGTTTTTTATTTATTCTGGCTGATTAGACCACTGCTCCGGTTCAAATCGGGCAGAGCAAGGCTGGTATGTGAGGTCACCAAACTCCCTTGATAAAAAGTTTTACACCCCGCTCTGTGAGGAACAAGGTGATTTGTACTCACTTCCACTTGCAAAGTGAACTCCCCATTTTCTTTGCACAGAATTCAATCAGAGTTAACTCTAACATGCAAAATTGTGAGGCTGTCCAATGATTATTTTCTCAATTACTTGATCAGTTGTTTGATCTATAAAATGTCAGAAAATGAATGAAGAATGTCGATCACTGTTTCCCAAAGCCCAAGATGCAACCTAAAATGTCTTGTTTTGTCCCGACTAACAGTCCACAACGCAAAGATATTCAGTTTACTGTCATAATAGACTAAAGAAACCAGAAAATATTCACATTTAAGAAGCTGGAATTAGAGAATTTGGGCATTTTTTCTTAAAAATGACTAATCGATTAATCGTTGCAGCTCTAATTGTTGTTTTATTCTTGTTTATGTAGCTACATGGTAAAATAATTGAAGCAGCAGAGAAGGAGGGATGCTGCTCGGCTGCAGCGATGTTAGCATCATATAATTTACAGCTTGTGGAATGCTGTTGCCCAGTTTATGTTTATAACCCTGCCCACACTTTTTCCTGTCCACACCAGGTGAGTAAATTTCACCAGGTGAAATCCAGTCTGACCACACATTAATAAAAACGATAAAGGTGTAATTTTCCTGCCCAACAGGTGCAACATAATTAACTGTAGGGTGAAGAAAATGTCACTACACACCCAAACAGAGTTTGTAGATGTTTTTTTTTTTTTCAGTTTCAAGATACAGTATTTTATGAAGCTCTTGAATGAGTAACTATAAGTAGTTTCTAAGATGCTTAATTTTGACAGCAGCAGTGTCATGTGTCATAAGTTGTAGCAGAGGGAAAACTAAATGTTGAGATGATTTCAGTTTTAACTGGAGCTCCATTTGCTGTTCAAGTCATATTTCCTATCATAATAGCATATTACGCAGTCCTCTTGAGTGGCCTAAAATGACCGCAGCATCACTGGAGCATCAACTTCCTGTTTATGTTACAATGAAAGAGTAAGAGGCAGTATGTCCCAATGCAACCTCTAAAAAGTTGTTCGTTTTTTCTTATTGAACTGGAAGCGGAGACACTGTTGTATTTAAATCTGTCTCACATAGATTGTTACTCACTCACATACACACAGCTTTGGGCTGGTGTGGAGCCACATTTTTTTTTCAAACCCTCGTTTGATAGTTTCAATCTCTCAGCTTTTTGATAACCTCATCAATCATCCTGAATCGAATCCTGTCCCTGTTCTTGTAATATGTAAATCCTTCAGGCATTGGCCCAATGTTTAATAGTTGTTTTTCCAGGCTCTCAGTAACACCTGCCCCTCAGGCTGTCTTACACAGTGGAGGAGTATAGTTACACATCTGCTGTCCATCCATCATCAGCTCCCACCTGTTGTACAAAATGTTTGTACCCATGAGACAGAATGATTTGCCACAACAAATGACTGAATTCACCTTGTGTTTTTTTTTACTATAAATTACAGGTGGAATAATAGGTAAATATGGGTTAAGACCTGCCAACAATTTGCCATGTCAAAGGACATATTCCATTTCAGAAAATACAAGGTGCAGCTAATGCGGCTGCAACTCTCTGACCAACACTTTCTCCATCTCTGTACAGCAAGATGCAGAAGTGATGGATTATGCCACAGTCGCAACCGAGTGGAAAATCAATTTTCCCTTGAGAAAACGTTTCTCTTACATACATTATCATATTTCACGCCTCATGACACAGACTGAGATGTTTTATTTTCAGATTTTCGATTTGGCCCGCGGCAAAGCTGAAACGGGCTCATGATTAAAAAAGTGGGAGTTGGTTAACGAGGTGAGGAAAAATAGTACTTCAAAGCCGGAGCCGGGTGGTACAGAGTTGGGAGAGTTTGAACCCAAACAGCTTTTTCTTCTCATTAGGAGAGAGAGAGAGAGAGGGAGAACAAGAGAGAACCAAAACTTAGGCTTGTTTACATTTATACTACACACAGAGCTAGGGTTTCTACCTGATGTTATGCTATAAAAGGAGTACTGAGCTGAAATCTGTTCACCTCCTCATGAATGATATTCTAACATATATTACTCAGTGGACACACTTGAAAATAAATCTCCTAAATTCACTTAATTCAGAAGCAAATAAGCACCTTGGAAGACGTCCCTGTTCAGTTGGTATGGAGATTTAGAAATAAAGCAATTAGCAAAACAAATCCACATCAGACTGGCACTGCTTACAAACAAAATATCAGACTTAGAAAATTAATCAGGAACAGAAAATAAATTAAAAACTCATTTGGCCCAAAATGGAAACACAAATCGACTGCATGTCTCTGTGGAGTTGTCGGAAATAGATACCCGCCAAAAATCCACACATAGTCAGACAATAACAAGCTTATTATATGATAAATGTAGTTTCTAAAAAGTATATTTTAAGCTGAGAATACGTAATAAATCTGAAAGTCTTTTTCAATTTCTTAAAATTAAATTAAAGTAACAATCTCAAAGATCTCTGTTTCATTCTCTTTGGCGGCACCTATGGTGATAAGTGGTAATTGCAGGTGTGTTTTTGGACCTCACTTCCCAGAGATTCAGTGAGTGTCGCCTGTGTGACGTCAGTAACTATTTACTTGCAACACTAGCAAAGACTGGAAAAAACAGTACACTGCCTCACACACAAGAGAGTTGAAGAGCAAGTCTGTTGCATTAGCTCCGTATACCCTCTCTGGTGGACCAACCACTGCTGGGTGATGGAAAACTTGTCACTTACTGTGTGCCGCTTGTGATTTTTCCCAGGAATGTCACCACTGACATCCAGTTTGTAATACTCATAATACTGTAAATGCAAGGGCTTTCATGAGTGTACCATAGGCTCAACCACCATTGTCTTACCTGATTCAGTGATAGATAGTGACATAACAGACATTTATTTAATTGAAAGTCTTCGAGATTATTACTTTAAGACTGTAAATTGTCCTTTGGGAGGGAAATATAATTGTGTTAATATCTTAAAGAGGAATAAATTACTTTGAAAAAACAGTAGTTTTTCAGCACTAATTATATTTGTAGTTATTGTTTTTGGACTGTCCTTGGATTTTCTGTTTTCAATTAAATGACTACAGCTTGCCACTGTACCCAATGTCTGAAAAAGGGACTTGTTCCAAAGTCATTGTTCAGATTCAGATAGATCGTATTGTCTTGGTGTGCTGATTTTCTATGTACAGATTTGCAAAACAAACTGGAAAATCAAATTTTCCAGAGCCGCCCGGTGGTTGTTGAGCTGTATATTCCAGACATCTGTCCTATAAATCTGGTAACAAAGACACTGTATCTTTATTTATTTGTTATATCATGTCAGTCCTGCATTGAAATATGATCAATAGAGTTGCAAAGTGGAAGGGTTATTTCAGGCTCCAGGGGGTTCCAGAAGTAAAAGTCACATTTAGTTTTTGCATAGATGTTAGCTGATTGTTGCAGTCTGAGCACTTCTGTATCTTGGATGGACATATACAATATACCTGTATCTTTCCCGGTTGAGTCATCAGCAAAAAAGGTGAGTAACTGTGTTAGAAAACATCAAAAATAAAAGTCACAAGCCCACATAAAAACTTGAAGAGCAGCTTAATACCATCTGAAAATCTACTTTTTGCAAACCTTGCAGCAGTGATGTAGAAGTGTACTATTGGGTGTGTCAGTACACTGTGACATCACTGTAGGGTATGGTCACAGGTGGAGTACACTTGCTCGGGATGGTAGGAGGTTCAGCAGACCTGAAACTTTCAATCAAAGGTGGCAATAAAACTTGTTAAGTTTGTCCTCAAGGAGAGAGGTCAATGGCTCCAGAGAAGCATGACATATTTAATCACTGAACTTAAAATTAGGTTGCATGTGGTGCTAACCTTATGCAGTAGTTAAAGTTTATGCTTTTTAGAATCCTCATAACATATATTCAGCAGTTTAAAATAGTTCACTTTAAGATTTGTGGTTTATTCGAAAGAATTAGGCAACTGGGTTTTTTTTTGTTTGTAATTGCAACAACAAAGTATTTTCTACAGCTCTGATTCACAACTCTAACTGACCTTATCACAGGGGACTTCTCAGAAACAAATTTGGTATGATTAAAACTGATTGCCATAACTAAAACTCATAGTATTGTTAAAATATCCAATTTACTCCAGTGTTTCTATGTTAAGGAATATTTAGAATATCGAGTGGAAATTCATGGTGATAAAAGATTCCTCTGGAACCAGCAGCTCCACCCAGCAATGACTCAATTTCCTTACAGCAATGCTGGTGTTATTTAATCATATCAGAAATCACTTTGTGAATTGGCATTGAAAGAGTAAACATGTGCGATAACTATATGTCATGTTTGGCTATGATCAAAATGCTTCAACCCCTTAACCATTATCTCACAAGATATGTATGTACAAGCGTGCTTGGCAAAGATAACTTAGTATGTTCATGGCCACAGAAGTGGAAAGCCATTGTCATAGACCCTTGTCTCTGTTGTGAACTGTTTTCTTTGGCACCAGAAAACTGGCAGTGCTGGAAGGTTTCCACCACATAAACATCAGGTTTTTGCTTCAATATTGTCGCTTTCCTTCTACCCCCTTCCCTCTCTCTCTCTTTTTCTCTGTCTGTCTTAAAGAAGTGATAAAGCCTTTGGTCATTTCTGTAGATGGCATTTTAAGTTACTTACATACTCCCAGCACACCCCATGGTGACCGCAGTGATAGATGGCT
Source organism: Thunnus thynnus (assembly GCF_963924715.1). Lineage (NCBI taxonomy): Eukaryota > Metazoa > Chordata > Actinopteri > Scombriformes > Scombridae > Thunnus > Thunnus thynnus. Next base: position 9,802,598 of record NC_089524.1, on the reverse strand, counting down.
TCTATTAGACAGTGAGAGACAGAATGAGGCGAGTTGAAGAGAGGTTTAGCTACACAGAAGCAGGTGCCCCCCCATAGGACATATCGTCTTGAAAGATTTGGGGTCGATGAGATTTGAGGATTCAGCTTAGACTGGAGAGGGGGATGGGGAGGTTTAAGTGATGTCCCCATTGTTCAACCAAGCGTGTCCCAGATCCTTAACATCTGTGCATATGTATGAGTGTGCATATATGTCTTTTTTTTCTAATTTGTGCAAATATTGTACGCCTGTAAAGCTAGAGTAAATGTGGATTACATGCACATGTGTTTGTGTATGTCGGTGTTCGTTATGAAAACCTGTATCCTCCCACACATACAGCAGTTGACAGACAGACAGATGGATGTCGCAGCATCTCACCAGTAGCTTCGGGGCAAGCAAGTACTGCTGTCAATATAAAAATCAAATAGCTACATTTGGCAGCAGAGCTAAGCGACGGTTGGTATGGACCCACTGAAAATGCTTACAGCGCAAAATCAAAAGCACTAAAAAAAACTTTGGTTAATTAAAATGATTGCATGGACTGGATCAGAAAGACACAACTGCAGAGGACCAGCACTCCACTCACAGAAATTGTGTGTTCAAAAGCCCCTTTAAAATCTTGTAGAAAATACAAAATATACCATGCTGACACTCCAGCTAATGATTTATCTGCGCTGGCAGCAAGAGGAAAGAAAAGATAAAAAAAACATGTTGTGAAATGAGTTCAAACTGTGTACTACAGGCATGTCCAATAATCAAAACCCCCTAATTTATATCTTGTCTGCCTGTCATTTCTCCTTTCTGTCCCACTTCAGTATGTGGTTTCATCTCTTCTCCTCACTGTAATTAATTTCTCTTCTCTTCAAGCTCCATATGTTTTCATTTCTCTCTCTATATTTTGTCAGTTAGATATCCCCACAATTCTCCCTTTTCTAAACATTTCCCTAATTGCTTCCCCGCTCTTGTTTCCCATCATCACTCTCTCACTATGATCAAAGGTCCGCTCACACCAGAAAGTAGCACAGCAAAGTTCATCCTCACATCTTTGCGAAACAGACAGTAGCCTGCTAGAGGTGTGATGAGAGTACTCACAGAGCTAGTTGCACTGCATTCATGAAATATCAGCAGAATGGGAAGAACAGGAACATTTCCCATTGTTCCAGTTTGGGAGTATTCATGCATTATTCCAAGATACTAACCCCCCACTGCCAGCCTTGTAGGCAGTCACACCATATGAATTAATTAGCTTTGTTTGTTGGGTTACATATTTGTTGGGGTTCGTTAACAAGTGAAACCAGATCCAAATTGTGTACATCTTCTTTTGAATCAGCTGAATCAACTCTGTTAGTTAATATTCAACTTTATTTAGATATAACTGCCAGTGATGGTGGCCTGAAGTGGTTTGACACTGCTGCACTTCTTTTTCTCAAGTGAGAGTTGTTATTAGAAATTCTCAGTACAGTCTGAATGATATGAACTCTGAACTCATCACTGGTAAACCACTGTAGCTGGCAAGCTAATGACATACACGCTATCAAGTTAGGAACAAGCCAGTGCTAGCCAGCCACAACAGATCACCGAGCTTCTTTCTATTTTCTCTGTATTGTGTGGTTCACTCCCTGCTGGCATTTTGTACTCAGGATTGTGCATCTTTTCCCTCAGTAATGATTATTGAAAGGGAAAAAAAGCTCTGAGCTTGTGTACCATTACCATCCGTGCTAACGGTCCCTAATGGTACTATATGCTCCACAAAGTTTATTCTAAAGACGTAATTGTACCATCGACTCCTGTCTCATAACTGTCTGCCTCTTTTGTGGAGCAGTTTATAGTCTGACAGAATAGGGAATGGTGCAAAACAGCTAATAAGCTATGATAGCTTAATCTATTTTGTACTTTCTGACTTTCTCTTTCTCCAGTGCCATGCGTTTCCCATTTTCTCTATATTTCAGCTTTTTAACATTCCGTGATTCTCTCATTCCTGCTCCTTTCCTAATTTCTTTCCCATTCTTATTTCCCATCATCACCCTCTCACTCTCTTTATCTGTCACGGTCTTCCTTCTAAGATTCATTCTCCCTCATCTATTTCTCCATTTGCACTGTTGGAAAAGCCCCATAAAAAAGAACCCACTTAACGAATGACCTGTCGACATCTCCATTTGCCACATCTATCGCGGTCAACCTGGCGGGCCTTGTTCCTCCTGCCTGTCCAATATTCTGCTGCTGCTCTTTGTGCAGGCCACCTGCCTGCAGCGCTCTGCTGTATTTAGTGTGCTCTCCCAGTATGGGGAGACAGATAATGGAAGAAGAAGGAGAAAAGCATACACATACAGGTGGAGAGAGAAAGAGGCTGAAGAAATGAAAGGGTTCAGCCCTGACTTTCTTCTTTATAGCCGCAGGCAGCTCTTGCTCTACAATGCCAATAAACAAACCTCTCCCCTTCGCTTGCACTTCATCTTCCAGATTAGTTTGACACTTAGGCTTTTTAAGATAGGGAACCATGGAGAGTGTCAAGAAAGATAAGAGCCCGGGTGTAACACGCGAAAAGGGCTTTGAGCCAGACTTGAACCCTTGATTTCACAAGAACATGGTAGGAGGCTCAGCCGGCTGAGTCACCAGCGCGGCCTCCTTTTACATCTCTTTCTCCTCCTGCCTTTTTGGAAAATCTCTCCTCTCCTCTCCTCTCCTCTCCTCTCTCCTCTCGATTAAAAAACATCGAGTAGGAGTACGAGCAAAATGCCTGAGTCCACATCTTTTTGTTTGCATATAACTGGAACCAGACCAGGAACAAATTCCCACAAAAAAGAATTTATTTACCCAAAGAAATTACTTCCATTGTTATCAGCAATTATGCAAATCCCCAAAGCTATTCCCAACATTTGGCCCCAGTTTTTAAAAATTCAAAGCATTTTGTTTGAATTATAAAGATTTATGTTCATGCTATCATGCGGTTTTCCCTTTTTAACTCAAAGGAAAACATTACACTCAGACAAAGGACTCCCCTAGGGCAGATAAAGATGGCTCTGCTTTGTGTGAGCAATACTCAGTGGTCTAGAGTAGGAGTATTGCAGGCTATGGGATGGGTATATTTTATGAAATGATTTTTGTCGCCACAATCTTTAAGCCGCTTTCATCTATGATTAAGGTTCCCATCTGATTTGTGTGAGGTCTTTCCTTGGTAATCGTAATGTTTTGTTGTCATATCTGTCAAATCTTCTTACATATAAATCATCACTCTTATATCTTGAACACCAACCAAATAGATTTACACCCTTTAGCATCAACACACCTCTGACCCACGACGCATCAGTCCCCCCTCCCATTTGCACTTTTGTAAGGAGAGATTCCTGGGAATTGTTCAGACAAGGTCGCAATGCCATGTAGCTTCCCTTCAGTCTTAGCAAATTGCCTGTGCTGAGAGAGTTGAGGCAGGTTTCTGGCTATCACCAGTGTTTTCCATGTGTACAGTTTGGCAAAGAGTGAGCTCAGATGTGCTTTCAGATAGTCGTCCAAAAGTAAGAGAATGACAGAGTTTACTTTACCCTCCCATTTAGGCTTAATCCAGAAATTTTGTGTTCTTGGGTGTTAGGTCATCCATTGGTCATGATAACAGTTAACTCCTCCCTTCTGTTTAGAAGAGAGGTATACGGATAACATCCTCTATTGCAGTATATGTAATTTTATATTGTGATATTGATCTTGTGTGTGTATAGTATATTTTCTGGAAAATCAATAACCAGTAAAATAAGCAGAATATAACACTTTTCTGACTGATTGAGCAAATTAAATACTGAACAAAGGTATCGAGGTACTAAAATTGTGTAAAAATCTAATATTGCTACAAATCAGTCCCGCTCATTGATCGGCAACACTGCTCACAATTAAATAATACACCCAGAGATAAAGGGATGGCTACCATGGTATAAAAGAACAGTTGACAAATTTATATCATCTCACAGTTTATCATCAAATTGCCTAACCCTACAGTAGCTCTGCTGTAGAGTACGACAAGACAAGAGTACAAACCTTTTAATGCTTTACAAAAAACTTCAATTTAACAGAAATGACCCCCAATCACCTGTCTTTGAGTTGGATCAAATATAAACACTGAAATTAGTGCTCTAGAAATCCAAGTAGCCACAGTAATGAGCGGCACAGTATAATGCAAACATATTTGGGTCAACTTGCTGGATGAACAAATTACCTGCCCGAACAGATCTGCTTGTGAGTTTCCAAAATCTCAACAATGTACTCAAAATACAAGCATTCCCTTTAAGACACAGCATATGGCCTACCTTGAGAAATCAGTGTTTCTTTTAATATTATATTCCTTTGAAGAGTCACACACTATTAATTTGAGTGTTTTAGCCTGTTAACAATACTGCAAACCATTTTCAGAAGCATATGTTTTTTGACTGATTTCTTACCTTCCCGTCAGCAGTTGGTTTCTGTCCATCTCATAATTTGATGACAGTAAACTTGGAGAGACTTGAAACTGCTTATGTTAGTTAATCAATCACAAAATTTATTTTTTTTGTCTGGCTTGTGTTGTCATCATGTGGTAATGTAGTCTACAGCAGGGTTTTGAGCTCCACTGCTTCCCATTGTTGCTTGTATATCATTGCATTTGTTTACATTGCATAGCTGAACAACTCTCCGCTCATACAGTAGACGGGAGCTCGACACGTCGGCTGTCTACACTGGTCATTGTTTAGTCTTCATAGGCTTCAGGGTTGATTCATGGTGAGGAATAAACACAGCAAGATATGGCAACAAAGACAGAAATACAAGATGTGCTGTGCCTGTACAAAGACACAGATAAAATGCCAACAGACACACAAACACTATCATCTCTACTTTGTTCCACTCCCTCTGTGCTTTTTTGCTGTGGTTTCTTGGCTGTAGTGATTATTAGTGATATTAGAGCCCAGCCTGAAGCCTGTGTAGTCTCTCGCCCCCACAGGTCAGCAGAGTTCAACCTTACAGGAAGAGGCTGTCTGTGGGAGAGAACAGACCAAAGCCGCAATCAGATTATTGCTCAGCCATGCTTCACCCACACTTAAAGTAAGACTCTGTAACTTCTGTTGAGCGGCAGCATCAGCTGTCTCTGCTGCCACAAGTGGTAATTACAGGACGCTGATGCATTTTAATTCCGTTGATATCTGAGCAGTGAGGGTACTGCACTATTATAACGTGATGGAACACTATTTGGAGTTGAACAGACTTCAACCCATATGATGTGTCTAGATCGCAAGCGTAGCATGAGCAGCACGTTGAGCAGAGCAGACGTGCTGCTCATGCTACGCTGTGTAGACACAGACAGAGCACACACTGATGCTTCTGCTCTGCTCAACGTGCTGCTCAAGCTACACTTGCAGTCTAAACATGGGGTTACTGTTGTGAAATCCCTCACTGTGCTTCTGGCTGATCTTATTTACGTGATCGTCAACATCTGAGCCCTCAGCAGCTGTGTGCTAAAATGTAGTTGCTAACAGCTAGCGTTATACTGACTGACTTAAGTTACGATCCACATCTTCTTCACACCCCATAGAAAATACAGTCCGGTGGCTGCTAGTATGTATCTTAGTTACATATAGGTGAGATAACAAGTGATTTTAATTCACCAAAGGGCTCATCGGATGAGTCAGCTGACGCTAATCAGCTCAACCCCAACCCCACTCAACCCAAGTTACATAGTGCAAGAACAGGCGTTTGGGGCGTGGAATGAGAATGAAAGAGGCGCCATTCTCCCTATTACAAGTCAGCATCCCATCAGAATGATTTTGAAGCTGTTATTTTAAGGTAAAATAATTGCATAATGTGGCTTTAATGATAAAACTTGCTTTCTTTCATTTCCTTTATTTTTTGTCTTTGCTCAAAACATTTTTTCTTAGGCCTTATGCATCTTTTTTTTTTTCAAATGATCTCTCTTTTTTGACTTTTACAGTTTGCCCCTGTCCTACCGAGTCAGATGACCACCCTAGAAAGACAGAACAAGATCAAGTTTGAGTAACACTACTGATAAATAAAAACAGATCTCATTGGGGAAGGGAGACAATACAAAACAAATGCCAGGTTCCTCTCCTGCCATCAGCCACTGGAGAGTGCTTCCTCCAAAATCAATAACAACTGATCATATTGTGTTCGAGCTTCGGATGCATTGTTTCACACCCGATGGAAACGTGCAAACTCAAAAATGGCCCAGATTAAATTGCTGGTGGCTGATGCACATCTCCATTTCCATCTAGTCCACTGAACCAACAAGGGATTCAATTGATTTTGTTGTTTTATGGCTTATTGACTCAAATAAAAAAGTCAGAAAATTAATGAATTCACATAACCTGTCATGCTCACTTAAATACATGCTTCCAGTACTTTGGCCGACATTATCCAAAAAGTAAATTATTTCAAGTTCATGGTTCAAGTTTGTAACTATATTGCAATGCCTTCCAGCTCAGCTTTTGTTTACATTTTGCACTGAGTAAAAAAGACACAAAAGCTGTTATTATGCACACTGTTGACTATAGTAGAGATGCTTCCCCGCTCTGCTCCTCTTTCACGACAAGGAGCTCTGTGGCAGCAGCTAGAATGACACGTTGTCATGTTTGGTAGAATTTTTGGGTTATAGTGACTCTGCTGGGGCTCTGACGGGGATGACACGACAAACCAGGGGAATGTGATGTTTTGAAAAACAAAGGAAAACATCCAGGCAAGTCAGAATGTGTAGGAAGCAAGACAGGCATACAGAGGAATGGAACCGAAACTGGAAATATGTCTCTTTTGTGCTTCCTCTCTTTCTGTTTTCCTGATGTCCGTCTGAGTTGCTTTTCTTGCATGCCGGCAAGGAGGCCTATGCTCTCTGCTTTCATTTTGCTTTCCTGTCAGTCTTCTCATTTACATAGAAACTACACCGAAAGTAGAGTAGAGAAAGAGATGGAGAATGCGAAATGATTGAAATAAGGCATGCATCATACCCTGGGATTTTAGAGGGGAAGAAGAGGGCAGTAGACAGAAGTTTTCGTATTCTCTTACTATGCACACATTTTGTCACCATGGCAAGAAAACATACAAGAGAAGGCTGCTTTTTTTTTTTAAAGGGGACATAGTATGCACATTTACAGGTCTATATTTTTAATAAGGGGCTCTACTGGAATAACTTTTGAATGATTTACAGTTCAAAAAAATCCCTATTTAACTCATACTGCCCCTTTACGCAGCCCCTCAGTTCAGCCTCTGTCTGAAATGGGCTGTTTTAGCTCCTGACTCTTTAAGGCCTCCCTCCTGATGAGCCCACTCTGTTCTGGTTGGCCAGCTCATGGAAGCTGCCCCTCGGGAGACTTCCACCGGCTCCGGAGGCTACGTCAACAAACCATGCAACACACTATAGTAGTAGGATTTCACTACTTTTTCTCATTCTTCACTTGAAATGTTAGCTTCTCAAAAATATCCATACACGTTCGAGCCGAAATCCGATCCGAAATATGAAAGTGGACAACCCAAACAACACATGGAAAAACCTTAGCAACAGCCTTAGCAACAAAGGCTGTGGAAGGGATGGCCGTTAATAGACAAGCACCAGCTCGTTGGCAATGTAGAAAAAACTGTTGCAAAGGGCAGAAGCCCTGGCTTTTGACTTGCAGGGAGCATTTTTACATACGTTAACCTTAAGTTTTGGAACTTGTTATTATGTTTAGCATAGATATCCAACATCATAACAGTATATAAATGATAGAAACTCACAAAAAGCATAATATGTCCCCTTTTAAAATTATGGATTTCAGTTTCCCATCTTTGAGTCTGTATGACATCAGAGTCATTCTCTCTTGGTTTTCCTCAGCCCCCCCCCCCCTTCCTTTCTCTCTCACTCATACACATGCACACATGCACACACATTATTCACCACAGTCCAGGTCATTTCCGCTTGAGCAGTGAGGTGTGTACTGTTGTCAGTTCAGTGGGCGTCTGTTTCAACGTATAAACAGTCTTTTCCCTGCCTGAAGGCCTTATCAGCAACTGGCCTTCCTCAGGATGTCTGCCAGGCCTGGCCCAGCCACACACACACACACACACACACACACACACACACACACACACACACACACACACACACACACACATATATATATATATATATACTGTTCCCAGTGGAAAATGCTGGTCATAGTCCATCTAAAAGCCATCTTAGTAATTGGATATTTGTTGTTACACTCTCAGAATTTACTTTGCCAATGCTTCAAGTGTTTTTCAAGAGCTACAGTAGAGGACAATCTGAGATGAGTGTCTTTAGTCCAGGGTGGATCACTACATAGTGTACTGCAATAGTAACTGTTTCACTGTTTTATCAACTTACAAATATAAAACAATTCTTCGGGAGGAGTTCCTGTTCTAGTTTTCAAGTGGATAGTTTGTAGTTCTCTTAGTGCACTGGAGAAATTCTGATACGCTGTTCAGTCAACAGTCAGAATATCGAAAACTGTGCTTTGTTTCACTCCTGACTGGTTCTGACTAGATTTTAACATTTGAGAGGTGTTTACTATTAATGCCATGTCATGTCACTGCTTCTCCCACCCCCACTCTGGGAAACAGCCAAAGACACACTCACTTACTCAGAAATGAATATTTGACCTGAAAGAGGATATTTTGTGGGGCTCGCTCAGACTAGAAATTCACCAAAGGAGTGTGTATTTTTAGCGTTATCTCTGTGTCTGTATATAACTGCCATGAAGGAATGAAAAAAACCAGAGCAATGAAAACCATGAAAAAATGTAGCACATATTTTTGATGATCAATGATATCATCAGATGGTGGTGCAAGGTTAGTCAAGAGACTATATATGGTCTGAAGCTGAAATTTTTCTACTTCCAAGAATCGGTAGTTGATACCGTGTGTGTGTGTGTTCAAGCGGTGATGTATGACTTCAATCATAGGTACACACACACACACACACACCATACAAACGCTGAAAAGATCACTTTGAAACATGTGGTGAGCCAACATATTTGTTGAATATTATAAATCTCCAGGATCTCTGTTAAAAATATTTACAGTATTTTGTTTGATAAATGAGGCACCCTGCAAAAATGTGAGAAAAATGGAAAGCTGTAACACATTTGTTTCTAACTGGAAGTAATGGCATCATACTGGTATTGGATAGTTTCTAAAAGAAAGGTGTATGTGTTTCTTAAACATGTACTCTCTAATTTTGACGAACATCCCTAAGTCTCCTCTTAGTTAATGTTTTAAAACTCAAATCTGAACTGTGTTGAATATCAAAATGCAGCCACAGTTACATTTTTATACCTTAAAGGTAGGCTTCGTATCTTTTTAAGGTATAAATGGGAGCTAATTTCCAGGCCCTAGTGACATTGCACAGACAAAACTGAAGATAACCTTTAAAAAATTACAACTTTATGAGTTAATTATATGTTCTATTATTTATGTGTGTGTGTGTGGGTGTGTGTGTGTTAAGTTCATTTTGAGAGGAAAACCTTTATTTCCAGATGCCTTCAAGCTGTTGAATTTGATGTTGTCTGAGAACTCTGAGGTTTGCCAATAAAAACAGTTTTTGGTTTTTCACACTGGCACCCACTCAGACACATGCACACAAATACCTCAGACTACTCCTGTACAGATAATTGTGTGTTGCAAGACTTGGCATAAATCTCAGCTGCTGTTTCTAAAACTGTAACAATAACATGCACAATTATGTTGTGAGTCATGGCAGGTATTTAAAAATGATTAGCAGAATTACATTCCATACAGTATAATGAAACATGAGATTCATTTCTATTCCCATTAACTGAGATAATTTAAAAACATGCATGCAAAGTCAGAATATCTGACAACGTAACCTGATTTGAGGTGAAGAATTAGTTGGAGGAAAACTTATTTAAGTCAGGCTGCTAGTGAGTGATGACTGCAGTGCCTGGCGGCGGCCACTAACCATTAGTTATAATTATATACTGCGCATTACAAATGCTTTCTTTTGCAGAGGGTTTGCACATGTCTTTGTAAATATCCCAGTTATGAAAACATTCTGCATATGACTCCAAGCTGTTATGCTGAACTGTATATTTATGAGCTGTGGAGTAAACGCAAGAATGCTGGTCTGCTAAATTAAAGTTCTTTTTCAGACAAGTGGAAAGAAAAGATCTCTGAAGCCAGGGGTCAGTCCGTACCCCCACACCTGTTTCTGCATGTTGTGAGCCCACGTGGTGCAGCCCTATGTGGTTTTCTTTGAGCTGAGCTGAGCCGGGTTCCATTAGTACAACCTGGGCACCTGGCCACTCATAGGCCTGACTCCAGAAAGGGGAACTGGTCTCCAGGCAAAGTCGCTTTACCCCAGTGAAGCTGATTCACAGGGTTCTTTTTATCATCCTCAAGCCACCTGTATGTTTCAACCAAAGTGCTTATCGGATGGTCGAACAGCATCTGAAACCCCTTTATCCCCCATCTGTTTATGACATTGGAATTGCAGGGAGGTTAAGCACATCCACTTGTGTGATTGGCCAGGTGTGTGGAAGTTAGAAAGCAAGATTTGAATTTATCCCTCAATCTCTCTTTTTGTCGTTCATAGAATTGCTTCTGTCACTTTAAGAAGATTCAAGTACAACACTATGAATGTCTTTGAGTAAAGATTGTTTTTAAGAAAGTTTATTGCATCTCGCCCCCCCCTCTATGCCAGCAGGCTTTCGTTCAGAACAGCCATGAACACTTTTGCCTTTAGACGTGGTTAGACAACATAAAACGTACAAACTAGTTGAAAGTAGTCAGCATTTTAACCAATATATCCAACTAAATTAAGGCTTTTAGGATTACTCCTCTCCTTGCTCTGCCTAAGAACGCATGAAAAACATTTCCTTTTTCTGTACAAACTAGTTTTTGACAGGGACCGGTTCGCCTTGGGACACCCTACCAGAAGCTATTTCTCCCAAGGCCTCAAAATCACGGGGCATGCAAACGGACAGTCTAATACCCCTGCATAACTTTGTACGCTGAACCAATTTGCCTGTCAATCTCATACTCCATCATGGCCTTCCTTGTGAGCACAACAATGAGATACTTCACTTGAGACAGCCACTCACTCACAACTGTTGTTTAAGTACACAACATTTTTACGTTGTACATTCATTTTTTTTTAGCACAAGCAAGATGCACAGACAATGTCTTACCTTGACAAACATGGAAAAGACACAAGGGGGGTAAAACTCTACAATTCCTTGGGGTTTGAGGTGGGATCTGATCCCTCCTGACAGGAGACGGTTCATGTGATCGGCAAGAGGGAAGCTTAACCCCCTAGGCCGCATCACACCCTCTTTCAGTCCGCTGCTTTAGATGAAAGGGCACAAGTTGATTTCATGCATTGTGTTGGACATATAGGGTGAGGGGAGGATTTAGCCACAGGTGCTGTGAACATTGTCTAAGTTTATGTCTGATATAAAGAAAATTGTGCTTTATATGATTCATTTTTAAATACAAATCATGCACGTTCTATAAAGAGGATATCATGAGCAAGAATAGTCTGCATATGGTCCCTCCAAGCTAGTAGTGAAAGCCCAATATAATATTCAATTTCTATTCATGTCAGTCAGGACATATTGCTCATATTTCATATTGCACAAAGTTACTGTGCTGTATAGTCCTGTCTATGTGCTGTGCTCTTATGGTTTTCTACCCCGTCTGGTTTCTTGTTGTTACCCTATCAGCATTACAGCATGACTCTCCCACACACATCCTCACATGGTCTGCTTCCTTAAACTTGTTTAGTATTATAAACATCATTGGAGTCAAAAGATTTAGACATAAGTTAAGTGTAAATTAAACTAAGTTAAACTATCAATAGTGTGAGTTTTAACTTCTTGCTAACCCATCCCTCTGTCTATGGCATCTATCGGCGTTGAAGTCACTCAAAGTGCACCCAAAAGCCTACTTGTCTCCCTCCAGTCTTGATTAAAATGAACCCTTTGGACTCAGAGAACATCTACACAGAGCCAGACTGGTTTGATTTAGAGGCCTGGCATTGCTACAGCTATGCCATATATCCATATGAATATTTCATATGCTCAGTATTTCTGTGCACTCACATGGCATGTCAAGCCTGAGTGTGGAGGCTATATTTTACAGATGCTGTGTGCTTGCTGCTGAGCTGTTTTAGGGTGGATGTTTGCTTTAAAAATGTGATCCACACATTCACTAAGAGGGGAATTAGCACTGGTGGTCTGAGGGATCGGTGCAGGAGTGAGATAAGAGATAGGACCCATTAGTCTGGGCAGTTAGCCTATTTAAAGGCTGTTAATTATTTACCTCATTTACACTACAGAGCCAACTGAGCTAGCCAGGGTTTACTCATTAGACTGCGTTCTGTTATTGAGCTGGACATGGCTAACTAGGGGGTTAACTTGTTAAATTTCACGGGGATGATACCACAGCAAGGCCAGACTGATGCTTCTAAAAAGTATTTTTAATCTAGTGTGGAGCTCGACCTGGTCAAAGCGGGCCTCATGTGGCTCTGTAGTAGCACGGCAGGGGTTGACTTTAAGTCCTCCAGTAATAATTAGACTGGTGCATGGTGGGAGTTCACTATATGCAAGCCTTGTGCCCGCAAGGTAATACACAGATGCACATACCATACAGTACATGTGTGCACATACTAGTAGATGCATGAATGAACACAGACCTGTACATTTGACACACAATTGCATAAACACATGTCCCATTTGTGGTCATTTGCATTTGAGGAGATTCCCAGTGTTAAGATGGGAGCTTTACACACAGTTACATCTACACACACTTTAAAGTTGCCGCACTAAAAACACATACAGAGAGGCAGTGGTGGTTGATCAAAGTGTCTGTGTGCATGTGTGTGTGTGTGTGTGTGTGTTGTCAGTTGAACCCATTTATCTTTTAGGGTGTTATTTATTTCTGGGCCAGTTGGTTGCAGTGGGCAGACTGAGCAGATGAATCTATCATAGCGAGAGAGATGAGAATCTTCTCTTCTCTTCTCTTCTCTTCTCTTCTCTTCTCTTCTCTTCTCTTCGCTTCTCTTCTCTCTCCACCCCTCAGCACCATCTGCCAACACCTCCACCCCCTTCCCCACCATCGCCTCTCTCTCCCTTCCTCTCTTTCTTTTTGTTTTTTTTTTTTTCCTTTCTCTGCTGAGGTTAAAAGAGAGACGAGGTCAGTAGCTCTCACAGAAACAGGAAGGACAGGAGGTGAGGAGCTGCAGGCAGGTGAGAGGCAAGTCGCCCCATGAGAATTTACTTCTTTTGGTGACTCATCCTCCTATTTTTGTCTTGTTTGTTCGTGACCTCTCTAGACTTCTTTTTCCTTAACAGTTTTTTCTCTCATGAACAGTTTCCTTAATCAGAATTCCGATTTGTTTACCTCACATTGTCCATCTTCTCTCCTTTGATCCGTTACACCTCTACACCTCACCTCTCGCTTTTCTCACCTCCCTCTTTTCCAGTCTATTTTTTGCAGGGTAGAACATAAGTCACATGTGTTTGCCTGGGATGTGCGAGAAAAGGTGTGAAAGAGAGAAATAGGGACAGTGTATGTGTTTGTATGTCTGTGTGAGTGTGAGAGTGGGAGAGTGGTGTTTTTTCTGTTCGTGGAACGTTAGCGCTCCTCACACAGCTTTGCCAGCTGATACAAACGCGGGAGGAGTAAGTTGGCAGGCTGACAATCAGGCAACACAGATGCATGCACACAAAAACAAACACATGCAACACAGTGAAACGGGCACTGAGCTAGTTCACTTCACTATCCCACCCCCCCCCCCTTCCGTTAGAATGTATGTGTCACATGTTGGATTTGTGTCCCCCCCCCCCCTACATGTTTTTCTGTGTGCATTGAAGCGGAAGTGGTGCTGGGAGGCTGTCATCATGCTAAGATCAATAGACACTGAATTTATGTAGTGTTGAAGTGAAGTGTTGATTTCTTTCCAGAGTCATCCTGCCTGCTCTGCAGAACGTACAGCTATACTGAACCGCCGTCGCCTGCCTGGCTTCACACTCTGTTGGTGTAAGGCAGGCTCTTTATCACCAGCAGGTGTGTGTGTGAGTGTGTGGTGGGATAAAATGTGCGTTCGTATGCATGGTTGTGTGCTTGCATGCTGTCTTATCCAACGGTCACCCAAGTGTGTTCGAATTTGCGAGTGTACATGTTTAGCTGCGTAAGTAGAAAGTGGTAATTAACGAGCAAGGGGACCGGGATTTATTTATAACTCGTGGTTCTGTGAGAGTGTTAACACATCAGCTCAAACTTGCTTATACTGTACATTTGAATTTTTTATAGGTGTTTGGTGTTTGTATGTGTGCGTGAGAGTTGTTTTTACCTGTCATAGCGAGTGGAAGCAGATGTAATGTGACATGGCAGTGCTGTAAGTGATCTATTCTCTATGGCAACGTACAGCGCACTTTCTCCCTCCTCTCCCTTGGTTACATCCTCCATATCTTTTCTCTTAGCATCCCTCATTCTTGTTATCCCTTACATGTCCCCCTCTTACCCTGTCATGTCTTTTTCTCACAGCTTTTAACCACGTTCTCTTCTTTCTCCTATCCCTTACTCTACCTCCCATTTCCAACTGCCTCTGCTCATTTTATACCAGTTCATCCTCCTTTTCAGCACCCTTTCACATCTGCTACATGTTGACATGTCGGAATAGTCAGATATCTCACATGCTAATCAGCGGTAGCAGTTACTTCACCACCCTCATTAACTTCCATGAGGAGGAAGTAGCCATAACGCGAGTGTTGCTCCAGCTAGAAGGGGTTGGCTGTGTGCTCCAATGAATAATAGATGGTGTGTCACTTCCTTTATCGCTAATGAAAGCAGGCAGCTGCTCCTCGTGCTGGAATACCACTATAGGGTGTGAGGAGAGCCGTCTGGAAAAGGAAGATGCTCGCGTTCTCTGTATGGAGGGCTAAAGAAATCAAGTGATAGACTGATAAGAAAACAGTTGCAGGCAGGGCAGGCAGAAGGGTTATCTGTCCTTTGACAGATAAGGCAGAAGCAGGACAGGGATGGTACCACTAAAGTCATGTCCACACCAATGCAGATAAGGTTGAAATGGCATCTTTTTTTTTTTTCCTTTTCTGTTCTCTTTTAGACTTCTACCGTTACTGTTGCACCAACAAAAACAAAGCAGACAAATCTCTAAAGGCTAGTCTGTAGTGTCGACCTAAACAGTACTTCCTCAGAGCAGTGATCTTGAGAAGCCTTTCAAGCCTTTCACCTTCCACAAACCCTTGTTTTTTATGTAATAATAGCTGATGACATAGTACAAGTTTCATACAACCAGTATAAAATGGTGATTTGATCAAGGGTCTTAATGCAGCAGCGTAGGAATTACCACCTCGGTCAGTAGGTACCATTTACGACCTGCATTTAAATCACTGTTTTATACTCATGCAGTTGCCTGAGAAAAACAGCCTTCGTCAATGGCAACACCTGTAATGTCTGTTCGGCTACAGTATATTGAAATACAAAATGAATTATTACAGAGAGGGTCAGAGAACTCTGCTGAGGTCAATGTCATTAAAAAGATCTGTTAAGTCTTTTTATTTGTTGTAGAATATGGTAGAACAGAGACACATTTAGCGCTTATTGCTGAAATCAAACCTTGTAGCTCTGATTGTTTACATGAAATGCGATCACTATTCATTCATTCTAAAGTCCTCAGTGTTTAAGCTTAGCTGTAATCGGATTATACAGCCTTTAACAGTTTATTTGATTTAGCAGCAGTGAGGTGTAAATCTGAAAAGTGTGCAATGATCAAGGTTAGCCTGGTTGAAAGCTTCAGCGTCATTGTTCAATCCATAGAAGAACCATGGCTTAAGGTGCAAAGTTCTACTGTGATGAAGGCCTTTTGTAAACATGGTTTGACATGTTTAATCTATTCTGTGTGGTCCAAAAAAAGTCTCTGTCTTCACAGCTTGTGGTTTTCCAGGTTTTTATGGTGGAATGTGATATCTAACAACTTGAACAACCAGACAAAGAACATACAACTCTCACTTTTTCTCTAATGAAATTAGAAATTGAAATACCATTGCAATTGCTCACACACTTGTAGTCAGTGAACTCGGTTCAACTTTTCTCTCCGAAATGCAGCAAATCAGGGGATCAAGTGTAATAAGATAATAAGTTTTGTATGTTGTTATTCCTTTCATCTTACCCATTATATGGGAAGAAAGTGACACAACAGTAATATTTAACAGAAGCAGCATCAGATCTTTCCAAGTTGGACCGAAAGATATGTCAGAGGTCACCTTTCACATGCATCCTGTATATTTGTAGTCATCTTTCTTAATATACAAAATATCCTTGAGCTCTGTAGTGTTTGATGTTCTTACAACTAATTTCCTTGTGAGGAGGCTACGGGAAAGGCAAAGGAAACTCACAGCTGAACAACACAAAGATAGACTTTAAAGACATCAGTTTGTGCCTTTTGGTTTGTGTTTTGTAACCGCGTGAGTTTCTAATTGCCCTGAGCTCAGAAAGAAAATGACTTCCATTCAGCAGCCCAAAAACAGAACATACTGTATAATGTTAGTTAAAATAAAGCAGTGATAATGGATTTTTCAGACAAAGACACTTTGTCTTTTGTCTCTTTTGGGCTCTGCAAATAACTGATAACCAGCAGACAACTGAAGGTAACCAGCTTTTTAGCTTATTTTTGACCACAATTTTTTCTGTTGTACTTTCAAGACATCTTATTAAAATTACATAAAAATTCATATTCTACTGAAAGATGGGTTCTCCATTAAAATATCCAGTGCAACCTTGATTTGGAATTCCTCACAGAAAAAAAACAACAGTTTGAAATGACCAACAATAAAACAGCAGGATAATTACAGGATATTTTGCCACTGTTTAATGACGCCCATAGACAGAAGTTCCCACTCTCATTTAGTCTCTCGGTTTGAGAGCCAGCTGTTCTTTAGCACAAAGGGAACAATCTGGCCCCTTGTGAGTACAGACACTGTCATACTAGACTAGACTAGATCATACTGGATTAGGACAGAAATGAAGAACTCTGGAACAGGATGATGAACTAAAATGGACCTGACAGAACGGGAGTGAATAAGATTAAAGGGAAATTGGCCCAGAAGATGTATTCTGGTAGCACAGTAGAGTTGTAATGTACTATACATAGACGGAGATAATCTTAGACTGGAGTGGGATGGACCAGACTGTGCTCACATAGCTCTTGCAGAGCAGAGAGATTGATCTGTTCCTGTAGAGCACACACAGACTAAGCACTGAGATGTCAGATAAATGTCTCCTAGTTCTTTCTCAATGGTCTGGATGCTAACAGCCTCTTTCATTCGATCTGGTTCAGCAATCAGAAACTTTACAGTTCCCAGTTGTCTTGTCAGTGAATTTTCTCAGTTTTCTCAGTTTGCTGCTCTGGAGCATCTCTGCTCTATAGTGTGTCATCATGCAAAAGTGTCATCTACACCTGCAACTCGCGAGATTGAACTAATTGCACCATCAGGTGCCTTTCTTATTCACACTTGTATTATAGGTAATGTCCCTGTAATGAGACACAGATGAGTACAAAATGGATAATAACATCAGATTTGATGAAATACTCTGAAAAAAGTAACATGATTGATGACAGCTTTCGTAATGGTATTTGTTAAATTAATTTAAAGCAAGACTTTTGCTGAACAGTGGCTAATGGTAGATGTAGTGTAACAACAGCACAAGAGTCATAGTCACCATACTAGCTCAGCAATGTCAGTCACACGTCAGTGGCTATCCAGACTTTTTTAACATTGGCCACCATAAGCTACTGGTCATACCAGACCAAGTGAGGCTATAGTAGCAGTGTGCTGGAATGAGCAGCAGCTTTTGTTTGTTTGGGTTTTTTTGCAGATGAATTCAACTTTTTTTGTAGAAGGAAGATTGTGTTATTTCCTCTCTCAAAAGTTACAATCTTGCTTTAAAGGTATGAAAATAGCACAGTGCGCTTTTGAGCAGGTAGGTATAGCACAAGTCCTTGTAATCCATGACAACAAGAACTGCACATGCTGATTGTTTGTAGTGATTGATACACCCCCTTTCCTCCCATTTAAAAGCAGTCATATTCATAGCAAGTCACCCAAATACCAAAAAGGTAAAACAGCAATACCAAAATAGCATAAAGCATCCACTTCACTGTAGTTGTGTAAAGGCAGATACAACAATCACAGTAGAGGTCCTGAACGGCACAACAACAGCTCTCCTTCCTTCCTTTTTAAATCCAATAACTTTAAATTATAGGGGACCTTTAAACACCCAAATTAGGTTGCAAAATAATCCCTGACTGTGGTGCCCCCTTAAAATACCACTATTTGCTGCTGTGTTGAAATTGCACTACACGATTGCAGTAGGCATTTAGTATACAGTGCTTTGCATATGCATCTCTTTATCAGTGTATCTGTGTTTGTCTGCACATGTTCTCTTGCTCAGATGTGTTTGTTGTCTGCCTCAGGCTGAGAGTTGGTGCATTAAGCTGGACAGTGCTGCCTACATTCTCAGGGTAGCTCAAGGGTAAACAGAGATAGCTGGACTCATGTCAGGGCTGCGATGAGGACTTGGGACCTGCATTATAGTTGCTGGCCTCCCTGTCTCGCTCTCTCTCCTCTGCTGCTGCTGCTTGCAGTTCGACACTGCTGCTTTCACATAGCTGATTAAAACTCATGTTTAGAGCTGCAGCTGCAGCAGTTGCACAGTACGTCAGTGTGAGTGCGTACGAGAGATCGTAATGCATTCATGCGTAAATGTTTTTTTAATGAGATAAAGTACAAGACTGAAAATGAAAGAGGGAGAGCTGGAAGAGGGGGAAACGTAACAGTAAAAGCTGCTCTGCATGTGTGAGATATGAGTGTGTACAGCTGCCACTCCCGTCTCTGCCTCCTTTCCACTTTCTCACCCACTTTCTCTCTCCCAACCGCCCACCTCCTGTCCCCTGCTCGCACTCTCCAATCTTATTTCCTGTGGGCCTGTCCCCAGTCTAAGCCTGCTCTGTGTCAGTGTATCAGACTAATTCAATCTGCAGTACACAGACACTCCAATGTAATGACCCATGACATTCAATTAATCCTTATACCCCCTTCTTGGTACATTGGGTCAGCAGTAATTTTGTATGTGTATATGTGTGTTTGGTGTGTATGTGTGAATCACTGAGTGGGTGTATAAATGTGTAATTTGAAAAGGCTGCCAGTTAATGTAACCTTAATTGATATTGTCACATTCTGTATTTGCAAAAACTTGAATATATCTAAGATGGTTTTCTGGCCATTTCACAGTACAATGCCAAGAATTTAAATGATTTCCATGGGGTCTTTGTTCCAAAATACCCCCCAAAAAAATATATTAGTAAGGTTGAGCTTTCCATGCTGATGACATATGAAAACCCCTGGCTGTCAGTATGAGCTTATTTACTGTACTCTCATTACCCTTGTCTTCCGGGCTTCACATTACTGATGTCTTCGCCTCTCAACCAGCTGTCACACTTATTAGATTGGTGTTGAGAGATAGCAGCATGTCCTTTAAGGGGTTATGTGCATATGCAACCGTGTTTGCTGTTCAAACACTGATTCAACCAGACACATTTTGCACTTATATATACCTACACAGGCTACTAATCAATGTTAGCACATACACATAAACAAACACAATGAAAGCGATTGAATCGGTCAGTTTTAGATACACATACAGTTCCAGTGGTTTGCTTTTAGCCAGGTGTAGCCTGTAGCAAATACTATTAATTTGGATTAGCATAGTCTGTGTGAGCTTTCTGCTCATAGTCTGTAGTTGATCGTGCATCATCCGTGTCATCAAGGGCTTGCAATATTTAATCACTAACATAACCCAGATAATATACCAGTTACTATGCTGGAATAACAGTGTGTGCATATGAACACTCTTGCATGCACTGTGGATATTTATAGATTTATTATGGCTCATTATTTATGTTAATCATCCATATTACCCTGCTGAAGCTCACCAAATGCAACATGATTCTTCTGTTGCTCTGAGGCTTTCATTAGCTACACAGGCATTAGGAGTGACTTTAATTAAAAGAGGAAACTTTTAAAATCCTCACAACTGCACTGTAGGGTAGGTCAGGTAGACTTTTTCTCATTAGGGAAATTCCCTGCATATCTGTCAAGTCATTGATAGTTACTCTGGCAATTTTTTTTTTTTTTTACAGCGTCATCTTTTCTGTCACTTCTATCCTCTTCATTTTCTTCTGTTATGCTTGTCTTCTATGCTTAAGTTTTCATTCTTTATCTTTCTCCTCATCCTCTCCATCATATCTCTATTTCCTCTTCTCTCCTCCCTCCTTTTTTAAACCTCTCTGTCCCTCCGTTCTCTCCCACTTTACCTATGTCTTTCTGTTTTGGTAATGATGTAATTAAGGAGGGTTTTGTTGCCTGCCCACTGTGTATAATTGCCAGCAGGGTCTGCCTGTACTTCACTCAGCAATTACAAGCGGCATTCTTCTGCTCCCAAATCGGCTAATTAAGCCTTAAGGACAGTGAGCTGACTGTAGTCGCATTAAACATCAGGAGGAGTCAGGAATGCTTGTGCTCTCTGCACTCCTGAGACACAGAGACGTAGTGGATTGAAGAATAGTTGCCATGGTAGCAATTGCATGGTGTCAGATCGTGTGCAGTGGCTGTCAGTCAAATGATCTGTGTGTCTCTGCATGCGTGTGTGTGCGTGTGTGTGTGTATCTGCTCATCTGTAACAGAGACAACAATTCTGCTCCAGGTCATCACTTCTTTTCATTATTAAAGCTCAATCTATGAAGACAGGACAGGGGCCAAATAGAGCTTGTCACAGTTCCTGTTTAGGTCCCTGGGTGGACTAGCTGTCATTTTGATTGATTACATTGCCAGCTCATGTAATGCTTGCCTTGCAATATGTCCCCGCTCAGCACTGCATGACACCTCGCTTACCCTGTAGCCAGGACTATGCACTTACTAACTATATCAGCTAAGTGTGTTGTACAAACACACAAATCTATGTAAATATGTTGTGGGGCATTGATTTTTTTTCTGTTAAAATCAATGAGTGGGTCTGTCACATGCAGTAGAGTGTGGGTGACTTGGAAATATCATTTGGTCAGTGCAGAATTGATTAGAACTTTAAAAATGTCTGGACTGCCACAGAGAAAAGGCCAGCTGGTTTGTCAGGACTGAGAGTTTTAATGTGGTAGTGTGCAGTAGTTTTTTAGTATCATATACCACTAGATATATTCCCATTCGTTCTACAGACATTAAAGCAGTCATTTCAAGTGGGAAAACTGCCTCTTAAGAGATGATGTTGAGGTATTCCCTCAAGACCTGCATCCCCTCTATGTAAAAATAGTATCAAAAGAAGAATTGAAATGACAGACGACAGAGGAAACACCATTAAAGCAAAATGGCTTGCAATATTATAGCGATATGCATTTTAGTGTTGCATCAGTTATAACATCTGCAGTAACTTCAGGAAAAAAAACCTCAGGGTATAATAAAATACAATACATGAATGACTGGCATTAAAAAAACAGTCCATCTTTAGTATCTGTTCCAATAGATGTGCTGCATACTGTGGTAGACCACCTGCTAAAAATAATGAAAATGCTAATTTACACCTAGGAAATTACCTCACATGTTGTAGTTTGATCTCCAGCACTTATTAAACTAGTGCCTCAGGCACTCTCACGTTATGTCTCCTACATAGCAGATATTTTCTCCAGTGACACAAATTTGCATGGAAATTGCGTGAATAATGTGTGCCTATTTGCTAAGCAGTCCTAGAGTTGATATTTGGCTGAAAAGGCTTGAGTGTTCATTTAATATGGATTTAAACTGTGCAGCTCACTCAAGGCTGGGAGAAATGCCTGGGTTTTATTATTAGTATTAGATATTTTATTAGGAAGCTTTACATAAGCCCTTAAAAGTTTTGACTTCCCTTGCTGTATTGTTTTCCATCTCACTTACGTCTACTTTGTGGTGAGCTCATTGTAAATAAAAAAGGGCAAGTAGCTCTGGTTTCACGGCCTTTCCAACTGGCACAAATATTACAAAGTGGCACTAAATGGAACGTGTTCCCTTTTATGGGTCTGTCCAGAGTTGTGCTGACTTTAAATAGCTTCTAAAGGTCTGATTCAGTAAGGAAAATGGAAATTAATTTAATGGTATAACCTAGTCTTCAGTAGAGTAGCTGAGACTGCACAATAGTAAACTTTGTATACCTTTTAATTACATTTCAGGTCTGAGCTGCATATGAGCCTAATTATTGAAATGCCCTTCCTCGCCTCAGTATAAACATCTGGACTGTTAACACTGCTGCTGTGCTGTATAGAAAACAATTCTAAGGCAACCATTTGTCATTAAAATAAGTGCTGTGTTTTATTGTGCCATTAAAAGAGTACTGCATGCACATTAGACATCATGTTTGGGTTTACCTTTATGCTGTTGGAAATTTCTTAGACTACATTTGACATAAGTCAACATATTTTCCACATTGTTTCTCTAGCCTGTAGCCTAACCAGGGCTTAGGTATATGGTCTTACATAACCAACAGAATATCTTATCTTCGAGAGGCAAATATTTGTCCTCTGCTTGTATGGAGTCAGGGATAATTTTGTCTGACTTCAGTTGCCATAGCTACTGAATAATTAGAAATATTTATTCAATCTTAGAGAACAAGTAACTTCAAGAAAGGAAACTTTTTCTGTTTCAAACTGCACATTTCGCAACATCATCTTTTGGTATTACGGATCTGTCATGTAGACATTGCAGATTTTTGCTAAATGTGAATGCTACCATTCTTATTGTCTTATAAAATTCAGTTCTGTTCAGACAATAATGACTGACAATATTACAGTTTCTCATACAGTTCTCTCTTTTCTGTTTTATCTAGGCTGCTAGCTCCAACTGTAGCAAACACAAGTCCATGACTGAGAACTCTGCCTCCCATGATGGACAAGAAAAGTGGTGAGGGTCACTCAGCCTGCATTTACACATACAATGATCTTATCTTTAACTTAACTGTGTGCAACAGATCAGATTTTTCAAACTTTTCTACAGCTGTATAAACAGAACATAGACATGCAGAATCAGATTTCTGTTTGTTATATAATAAAATATGTGACATAAAGGGTTATACATTTGACTTCATGTTCTCATATGTTGCCACAAGCAACCAAAGGTTTATTTTCCTTCAGGTGATAACTGCCCCTGTCTCATACTGCATTCTTAAGTTGACACAGCATGGGCAGCATTTTGCATGCTGATTAGTTTGTTTTGGCGCAATCACGACATGATAATTACTTCCCAGTAGGTGATATAGTTTTACATAATGAAGCACCATGTGTGCAGCACAGTACAGCTTGTCTGTACAAGTGGGTGAAAAGGAATAATAATGCTGATGATCACCTATGATTTGGTTCATGTTCATTTCTATCAAGCAATAGCACATGTGAATCAATTTTATTTGTATAATTTCAGCTATAATTATTATTGATGTTATTTGTTTTAATAGTTGAAGGAGAAGGAGCATTGATTGACTGATTAATTTTGATATTAATTCATAACAGCCAACGGCTTTCAGACCAAGGCCAGTGAGGGCGGTGTTCAGAGGAAGCAGCTGCCCTACTCAGTGGAGACTCCCTATGGCTTCCACCTGGACCTGGACTTCCTGAAGTATGTTGATGATATCGAAAAAGGCAACACCATTAAAAGAGTCCACATCCAGCGCAGGGTCAAGGGTCCACCCAAATTCAGCACTCTACCCAGAAATTTCAGCCTACCAGGGAATGGAGCCAGGCCTGCTCCTAAGGAAAAGGATACTACATGGTCTGGGACATCCACCTTGGGGCCCAAGCCTAAATCACGGGTAACAGAGGTCCAACAGATTTTTGATTTTAGAGCAGGTGAAGGAGGGACTTCCAGCCAGAGCAGCAGGGGGACAACCAGTCAGGGCTATGTTTCAGCTAAGCCCAGAGATGAAGGTACAGGGGCTCGGGGTGCGGATGAGAAATCTGTGGGAATTCAAAGTCGACCAAACCTGCTTCGAGCATCCAGCATGCCCATCACTCTACAACAGCGAAAAGGTTCTGATTCAAGCAGTCCAGACCGTATTGTGGGAACACCAGAGAATGGCTCAACAGAGAACATCTTCCGTGCTTCACCGGACATAACAGAAAGACGGTGTCTTCCCCAGGATCGGGCAGGGCTTCACCAGCAGATCACAGTGGCACTTAAGCGGGTCAGAGAGCTGGAAGAGCAGGTCAAAACCATCCCAGAACTAAAGGCTCAGATCTGCTCACTGAGGGAGGAGAGGGAGAAGCTACTGCTTCAGCTCCAAGCTCAGGCCAAGGCGCAGGTTTCCACATCATCCTCTACAATATCCCAAAGGCCTGATGCTGGGACACACACTCAGCCACAAGGACACAGACCTCCAGAAGGATTTAACTTGGCTCTGATAACTCAAACCTCTGGAGGTTTAGAAGCTTCAGAGTTTGTGCCAGCAAAGCCAGTAACAGGGAAAGACAAACAAGTTGTCACAGAGAAAAGTAAAGTGTTACAAAAAGAGAGGGAGATAAGTCAGGAATCTGTTAAGAGTTCTTCAGCATATGGAGAAATGGGTGGGTTGCCACAGCAAGAAGTGAAGAGACAGCCATCAGAAAAATCTGACAAACAAAAAGAGACAATAGAGAGTCCACTGGAACATGCAGATCAAAAGCTATCACAGGACATTGCAGGACAGGAATTAACAACACTTAGGGTGGCTGTGAAAGATGTAGAGAATATCAGTATTCAAGATGGTAATGGCGCAAAAGGAGGTGAACTTGAGGACTCAGGTAGTGCCCAGGATTTACATGAGAAGCTGATGATACTGGAGGCAAAACTTACTCAGGCCAGCCTAGATCTAGAGAAAACTAATGCTCTTTTGAAAGTACAAATGGAGGAGAACAAAATGAAGGAGGATAAAATACTACAACTGAGTGAGGGAATGAGAGTGGAGGTGTGTACAACAGAGGCACATAGCAGGCCAAGAAGAGAGAGTATTGATACAGGGACAGTGACAGAAAAAGTAGATTTTGCCAACCAAGAGACTGAGACAGAATCGCCAAATACAGTAGATCAGGGAACAGACACAGAGAGAATCTGTGTTGAAGTGTGTGTGCCCAAACCAAGGACTGGAAGTATAGATCAAGGAACAGAGACTAAAAAAGTTGAAATTCATGACCAGGTGACAGAGATGGAGGTAGAAGTTACTGCTGTAAGCCCACCAAGACCCAGAGCCAACAGCATGGAACGGGGCACAGTAACTGAGAGAGTTGTCACTCAGGATCAGATGACTGAGACGCCAGTGGCTGAAAGGGTGAACCAGGTCACGGAAACAGAGGGAGAGACAACGACAGACCATCCGCTGAGACCGAGGGCCAGCAGTGTAGACAGAGGGACAGAGACAGAGAGGGTGGACACAGTGGACAGGGTGACAGAGACAGAGGTAGCACAGAGGACAGACCAGCAGACTGAGACAGAGATAGACAGACGACAGCACAACAATCCAGCCAGAAATGCAGAAGCAGAGGGTCAAGGGAGAGAAAGTGCAGGCAGTCAGAGAGTAGATGTTGAAACAATGGTCAGTGAAAGAGAGGAAGGGAGGAAAGTAAATGAAAGAATTCAAAGAGATGGTGAAAGTGTGGTCATGAAAGTTGTTATAGAGAGTTGTGTTGAAGTTAAAGAAAGTGCAGTTGAACAAACTGTAGTTTCAGACATTGTAAGCCAGATTGAAGGGAGTACCAGTCCACTTGCTGTGACAGGAGAAAATGCAGAATCTAGGACTGAAGTAAGCGCTGCACAGAATGAATCAGAAACAAAAGAAATCATACCCTTGCAGAGTGGATTAACAGAAATTGTTGAAACGCAACAGGTTGCACTTGAGACCGTAGAAAAGAAGCAAATATCAGAAGGTGAGATTGTGTGTGCAAAAATCAAAGAAACTGTGGTCACTGACACTGTTGTTGTAGTAGCAGCAGCGGAGAATGCAGCTGTGAAGACAACAGCCCCTGTAAGACCTCAGAGAGGCCAGAAGCCCTCGTCAGACCAGGCACAGCAGCCACCAACTCAACTTCAGGCTGCTCCTGTGCGTCCTCACAGGGGATCCATTGACACTCAAGCTCAGCAGTCCGAGCCTGAGATAAAAAAACAGCCCCAGCCACAGGTACAGGGCCAACCTCAGCTCGAGGCTCAGTCCCCAGCACAGGTCTCTGAACCACAGGTAGAACCGCAATCCCCATCTCCATCTCAGGTTGAGGACAGCACCCTAGCAAAGAGGCCTCCAGGGGGGTCAAGTGAAAAACAATCCCAATCACCTCAGGCTGAGACTCAGGGCCCAGCCCCATGCTCCAGAGAAGTCCAAACCCCGCCCAAATCAATTCAAGCCCAGTCTCAGTCTCAAACCTCTTCAACTCGGCGGAACTCAAAGGAGCTTAAAGCACTACAGAGGGGATCTAGCACATCACAACCTTCTAGTCGTGGACCAGGAGAAGCCCAGACCCGTCCAACTCGTCAGGGGTCGAGTGAGGTCCAACCTCAGTCTCGTAAAGGTTCCAGTGAAACTCAACCCCCTCACAAAGATGCCAGCGACACACAATCACTGCGCAGAGGCTCCAGTGAAACAGCCCAGCGTCGTGGTTCAGGTGAAACCCAGGCCTCACGTCGGGACACGGGCGAGGCCCAGCCTCCACGCAGAGGCTCCAGTGAGTCACCAAACTCGCCTGCAGCTTTGGGCCAAGTTGTAACCAGGTTAACAGGGCTTCTGGGGGAGCAGTGGGCACAGCTGGGGAGCAGCTCTGGAGCTCAACAGACGGCCAGCCCGCAGGAGAGCCCCAGCACACAGAAACAGACGGCAGGGAAAAGAGCAGAGGCAGGGAAAGGAGCATCAGCCAAGCCTGCAGGGAAAGCGATCCCTGCAGCTACAACAGGGAAACCAGCAGGGAAGCCTGGTCCTTCCAAAATGAGCTCTATTCAGAGTCAATTGGTCAGCTCCCTCAGTGTCCTGTCTGCCTTCTACTCACCAGCCCAGAAAGCTGCTGCTGCCAGCAAACAGCAAGAACAAGGTAAGCCTGTGGTTCAGTCGGTTCAGTTAGTAACCCATTGTTTATACTGTATACACATCTATGCATCTGTCTGTCAAATAACTGTCTTCTCACCTGTGATAGACACAATAAGCTGAATCAGTTCCACTCTCATATTCATTTAAATTATCCTTTCACAAAGCATAATGTTGTGATAATCATGCCACTCAATTACAACACGTCCCTTCTGTTCTCTATGAAGATATCTCATGTTTACTGTGCACATGTTCAACTCAGTTGCCTTGTGTATTCATTTCAATTCTTACTTCTCTTCTTTGAACAAGAAGCCCTACAGGAGCAGCCAAACATTGCCAGAATGTTTTGACAGCGTTTGACATGTTTTTGGTGAAACTTGAGTAGTGTTTTGTAGTAGTTCAGGTGGAGTGCTTAGCCCTGCAAACCAGCGCTCTTCGCTTTTAAAATCAAACCGACAACAAAGTGGTTTATTTAAACCTGTTCTTAGTGATGCTTTCCTTCCTACACAGCCTGAAACCACACTGGCCCTTTTCTATTATTTAGAAATAGAAATATCCCTGTTCCACTGATATGCTGTCGAATCATCTCTTGGTGCCTCTACCAATATTACTTCGTCAACACAAGGACTACTGTGTACATGACTCATTAGATATGCAGTACTGGGGTAGGTTTGAGAATGACGGGTATTGATTATCTTCTTTTTACTTCCTTTGACTTGGCTTGACTACTGTACTGATTGATTGTTTGTTAAGACATAATATAAAATAATACAAAACACACTGCCACTGTCATTGGCTATGACTAGATATCATTTTGACTGCAGTTTAACAAGAATAAAGTCAGGAAGATTTAATCTCCCTCTTGTATGAAATTTAATACCTTTTAGTCTTCTAGGTACTTTTTTATCTGATATTTTGCCAGTAGTCTAGTCTAGCAGTGATATGGACTTTGTGATTTAATGTCACATCTTCCCACTAATACTCTCCCATTATTTTCAGAGGTCTACCTGCCAGAGAAATGTCTACCTTGCCTGGTTTATTTTCTTTTTTGGATTTCAGTCAATTTACTCTGCTGCATCTTCCTCTGACACATCACTAATATTGCAGAGGCCAAGCCAGAACTGAGCAGGCCCCTCATCTCTACTTCATTATTTATTTTAGATCACTCAGCTCAACCTGCTTTCTTTAGTTTATCATATACAATATATATCTACAAGCGTAAGCCCTCTTTTATATTTATACACGGTTGGCCTATTTTGAATTACAGTAACATCAGTGTAACAGAGATAAAGAAAAATAATGGTATTAATCTTTAAAAACCTTAAAATCAGTCATGATATAATGCTTTTAGTCATCTGTGGTGGCAGCACATTTGAATGTCTACATGCAGTACACATATAGACATCTACTGTGTTTCATATCACATGGGTTATGTGGGGTAGATGGACAAACAGTCCCTCATAACTAAGATAAAGTAACCATTGGCTTTCATATGGTGGAAAAAGACATATAACTAAGCACTGTTGACACATACACCTACAGGAGAGTGCACACGTATGCGCACGAGCACTTACTTACAGTACACAGTTGAATGGATACTCAAGCACAGACCCTCACAGACACACACATCAAACAGGCGATGCCTTTCTTCCCTCCCTTGATGTCTCACTGTTCTGTTCATGTCCCAGGAGCCGGAGTAAAGAATCACTCTGCTACCCTATCACACATATATTTTATGTTCAGAGGTCATTTTAAGTTCAGTGTGGAAGCACAGTATGCAAGAGTGCTTTTAAGTGTTTTTGTGTGTGCTCCTAGATATATACACATTTTCATAAGATTGCCACTTTTTCTTTGTGGTTTCTGTCTACATCTTTGATTTCTCAGATTTTTTTTTTTTACCTCAAATTACATCAGTGTTTCACTTCCACATCTATTGGAAACAGAAACCAGTCATCTCACTCATCCCAGTCATCATTGGATGATTTAAACTTCTCAGAGTGTCTCTGACAAAGTGGGGGAAGGTTAAATCGTGCATTGTTTTATGTATTAAAAGTTAGCAAAAGGATGTATTAATATGCCAAATATCTTCTACACTTCCTTTCTCTCTGCTGCTATCTCCTCGATATAAAAGCATTATTCTTAGATGGTGGTCGCTTGGATCTTTTTAGCTGGTGGTTTTTGGCCCAAAGCCACATCCTTATGTCCTTGCATAAAACATTACAGAGCCTCTGCACCATGTCTGCTGTCAGGCACCACTAAGACAATCATACTGGGCTTAGAGCCAAGGGGAGTCAGCAAAGGAGCCCATGCAGAATCAATTATAGGGTAGTTACATACATAAGTCAGCCTGTCAAGGTTGTATGTTGTCAATAAGGCTTATAATCTTGACCTGTGTATATCGCCCTGGAAATACTTTAGGTGGTCTTGAACTAGCCCAAATAACTGGTATACGAAGTTGATTTGATACAGCTGATTTACTTGAACATGTCCTTTAGAGTCCGTCTCATAGCAAATCCATTGTTAGTGTAATTGTCATCAAATAATACTTGAGTGATCCTTAAATACTTTATGCCCTCACATTAACTAATGTTTGTCAGGCACTCCTGTTTGGAATAGCAATTTCCCTTGACAATGCAGTACTGCTCAGTAACATTTGATTTGTTATTGTCTTTGTATTGAGTATACAGATGGGGGCTGAGTTTCCTCTCTTTCTGCCAACTCAGGGATTCCACAGTATTTGATGAGCTGCACGTTCTTTTAATTGCATCCAGAGGTTCTTCAATATACCTTACAGACTCAAAGTCTTTTCTCAGAGACACACAGACATTCACACACTCAGAGACATAAACACATACAGAAATAAGCACAGGATGTGTATACAGTATATACTTGCACAAGGAAATGCAGCCAACATGTGCAAACCATTAATGTCTGTCTCACAATATCCCATATCAGTGTCATGTATTGCTTTTACTTTGACGCTCGGAGGGACTTATAGTTGAATTTTCAGAAATAGCAGCAACAATGGCTGTACCTTTGTAGGTGCAGGTATGTTATTTAGAGGCTTCTCAATAACAGAGCTTGTCACAGTAACATTTAAAGGTGTTCAGTTGAGTTTAGACGTGCATACCATAGGCCATATCACATGACTCCTATCATTTTCATCCTCATCAAATAAGAAAGCAACCACTCATGCCTCCATTTTCTTCTCCTCCTTATTTTCTTCATTGAACTATGACACATGTACAACAAGTTCAAGTATGGTAGAAATAATTGTGTCTGCATTCATGCATCAAGCAATGGTTTAGTCTCTGGTATTCAACATTGGTTTCTTTTAACCATGAAGACAACTTATCTATAACCTCAATCAAGTAGTTTAAGTTTCCTAAACATAACTATACCTTTACATTTCTTATATGCTCATATGAGACACTGGCAAACAACCTGTATTTTCTATTTACACTCACAAATTCCACAGAAGCCTAATGAATATTTTCCTTCTTTCTTTTTGTTGTTCTTCTCCCTCTCTCTCTCATTCTTGCTCTCTGTTCTTCTCTTCACCAGGTCTCAAGTCTATTATGAAGAAAAATGGTGCTGCTGACAAGCAGGGGAACAAGGGAGCCAAGAAAAACCTGAAGTTTGTTGGGGTGAATGGAGGGTAAATCTTCTTTTTAATCGGTGTCCAATCTCTGTGTGATTAATATGTTTATGTGGGCTGCAGTTTGTTTTTGTGCATTTTTATGTGTGTGTCTGCCTGTGTACTGTTGCTTTTCATCTCTACGGGATAATTAACCCTTATACATCCACCAGGGACATTATTGCAGAGTGAATGCAATATTGTATTTCATTCTGATTCCATTTCATTTCATTTTTCAAAAACCGGGATGACATATCTTCACCTTTCAGAGTTGTCAGATTTAATGTGTTTTACATTCTGCAAAGTGGCTTCAGTTGGATGAGCCAGTTAGCCAGAAAACTATGTAAAATGACTCCAGGTAATCCTTGAAAAGGTATTATGAGAAATGATACTTAGATATATGATTCTCCTGTAGAAAGTGCACAAGAGCAAGAGATGCGAAGAAAATAGTTTAACAGAATCATCATGATGGGAATCCATCCATCCAATCAAGTTCATTTTCTCTTTGTGTTGAATGTTCGAGATTAATTGTTTGCATTTTCCTTAGGTATAGATGGAGCAATTTATCAGTTTTCATCAATAGAACAGTATTCTCCTATTCTCCTCTATATAGTCTCTAGTCTATATACATCCCTGCAAGTCAAAAGCCAAGGCTTCAGCCAGCTCTGAACGCTTCATTTGCACTGTTGCCCCTACTTCCTCCTCATGATGACATCAGACTGTTCATGCATGCCCACAAATGACCTTCCATTCTGTAGGCTTTGTTGCTAAGGTTGCATATTTCAGATCATATTCAGGCTCAAACATGTACAGATGAATTTGAGAAGTTTCCATTTTGTGTAAAGAACGAGAAAAAGAAGTGAAATCGTACCACCACTGTTCACATAGCCTCTGGAGCTGCAGGAGGTCTGCCAAGGGGCAGCTTCCAGAAGCTGACAAATCAGAGCCGAGTGGGCTCATTGGGAGGGGGGCCTTAAAATGAGGGGCTGCATAAAGAGCCAGTATAAGATAAATACATGAGTGAGTTTTTTGAAATGTAAATCATGCAAAGATATTCCAGTAGAGCCCCAGAATATAAGTATAGACTTAGAAATGTGCAGTATACATCCCCTTTTAAGAAAAATGATGACGATCACATGTTTTCAGGCTACACCATTATTATGGTCAATTCATATCACAAGTTATATTAATTCAAGATACAAATGAACTGTCCATTTGTTAATGATGCAGCATTCACTCTAAATTATTTGTCACTTAGCTGAGTGTGACAGCCTCCTCACTGTTCATCTGAGTTTGAATGCAGTCACTGTGAACTAAGTCCAGCTGTGTCTCACACATCTGCTTCATGCTGTTTCTCAATTGAGACTCATTTGGAGACACACTGCCCTGTATTTGACCTCACTGCTGCTACTGCGAGTGTGAAAGTTTGTGTACAGTAATGTGTATTGTAAATTATGTGATGTGTGTGCATTTTTTTGTCAGTAATGATGATGATACCTCAGTGCTTTGGGCAAGTGTGCTTATGTCAGCGTTTGCTGATGCTGGATGCAATGTGTAACATTATGTGTGTGTGTGTGTGTGTGTGTGTGTGTGTGTGTGTGTGTGTGTGTGTGTGTGTGTGTGTGTGTGTGTGTGTGTGTACATGAAAGCTGATGAATTTTAAGTAAGCAGATGGAGGTGGTTGGAAGAACAAAGGTGTGTCCCTAGGCCGGAAGATTATTCTTTCTGGCTAATCTGATGCTATAGTAGTTAGCTGCCTGGTGCTACAGTGTTAACACAAAGCACCTGTATACACACAAATACATATTACTTATAATTTTTTTAACTTGTGAGGAGGATTGTTTGGACAGACTTCAATTCCCTTGACATGTACGCTAACCTTAACCATAATTGCTACATGGCTAACCATAACTCTTAGCTAAGCTAACCTAAGCTAAATCTAACTTTAACCAAAAACCAACTCTAACCTTAAAATAACAATTGGTTAAACTTGTTTTTTCCCCAGATGGGAGGAAGTCCCCTCAATGTGATTGTGTTGACTACCTTTTGTCCTCACAGTGTGCAGACGCAGACACATTTGTAGATGAAAAACATACACAGATACACACATATGCATAGTAATTACCCATTTGTGCACAACATGGGCTTAACAGTGATCCACCTCTCTGTCAAAGCTATGGCACCTAAGAAGTGTGTAAGCTTACTGGTTCTTTCACGTTAAATGAAGGAAAGTTTCATCTTAAATTTTATTTGTACAGTACATTCAATCCCATTTTGTATGATATCCCCTAAATTGGCAGTGATAATTAATTCATCTCAAGAAAAACCAAATGCATAGCAACTAAGTTTATTAATTTAATGGAATTGTAAAATATACTAAATTTGGCTTTTCTAGATCCGTTAACACATCTAATCATACATTTGTTTCTTATCTTCCCTAATATTCCTTATCACTTGTATGAGACTGCTCTGTCTAAAGTGCCTGAGTGGCATCACCTTCTGCATATTAAGGAAATTGCTGCCATTAGGAGATTTATTTTATTCTTGCATTCTGGTTCTTACATTCCTGAGCTTTAGTGTTTTATGACCTGCTCGCCTTTGCTATGTTTTTTCAGAGCGGTGGATGAGATCCATTCCTCCCTCCCTGTTTTAAAATGACCTACAAACATACCCTAACAGCCATTCTCCAGAACAAATAAGGAATTATCAGTGCAAGGATCAGCTTCTTTATAAATGTACGATGAGTACGTTTTATACAATAGGCATACCTTGAATAGGTTAAGTAAGATTATCCACATCGAGTTTGTGTCTTGTGAGTTTTGCTTTTCTGGACAATGAATATGTATCCTTTTCTGTCCAGCTGATTGATTGTGAAAAAGAAAAGTGAGCAGATTTTTTTCTTTTTTTTTTATAGAATGAGACAAACAATACTTTCTCTGACTATCTTTACACTTCTGTCCACCGCAGGAAGTGCACTGCTGTTTGTATTTCTTTTCTTTGGATGATCTAACCTATCTTTGCTCTCCCTTGAGCTCCTCTGGAATCCAGGGAATGTTGTGGCCCCAGAGTGGTATCTTGTGGTGCATGTATGTGTGTGTGTGTGTGCCTACAAAGAAGCATGAATCATTTGAAATTCAAAATAAGTCTTTATCTGATCATTGGCGTCAAGGAGGTTGATGATCAGAGGTCAATGATCATGATACAACCCAATGATCACACCCACACACACACACACAACATCAGCAGCCTCCACACCTCTAAATATATCGTTATCCTTCTCTACCGAACAAGGCTGCGTTTTGTTCAAGGTCACATGTGTGAGCGTGCAAACATACCTATGGATTTTTATGTGTATGTTTAACTGTTTGAAGGATGTTATGGATATGTGGGCCAAGGCTGTATTAGAGTTGAAGAGGGGAACGACCTGTTAGTATGTATCTAGCCTTGGCCCATGTTGACTTTACTGCTTTAGTAGTATTAGTCTTAGCTGCGTGGGTGTTTCATTGATGTGGGTGCCTGTGTGTATGTCTAAATTCTGTACACATGCTTACTTTTTGGGAAGAAACATGAGCAAAATCCTACAGAATAATTTAAAAATGGATTTCTTGCCTTTTTGTATGTCACCTTAAATCATTAAACACAGTCTAGAGTATGCTAGAGGGTTATTTTAGATGGAATAATCTGGATATTTTGGTGTTTTTTTCTCTCAAAATTGTGCACACGTCTGTCACCTTCCAGCTATGAGACCACATCCAGCGAGGAGTCCAGTGGAGATGAGAAGTCCAAGGTGGAAGCAGAGGAGGAAGACAGCTCAGAGCCAGAGGAGGAGAAGAAGAAGGAGCCCCAGCCGGAAGAAA
Source organism: Thunnus thynnus (assembly GCF_963924715.1). NCBI lineage: Eukaryota > Metazoa > Chordata > Actinopteri > Scombriformes > Scombridae > Thunnus > Thunnus thynnus. The sequence goes on along the minus strand of NC_089524.1, from coordinate 9,767,978 downwards.
AGCCTGAGGAGGTAGCAGACACCCAGGGGAAGGATGCAGAGGTCTTACTCGAGGGAGGAGGTGCAGCGGCTGCGGAGAAAGAGAGCGAAAGAGGCCTATTGGATCCAGAGACCAGCCAAGAATTGCTGGAAGAACAGGCTGAAGGGTGAGACAGACAACAGTGAAACAGGGGGCCTTTAAAGCTTGAATCAGTGCTCAAGGTTAATTAAACCAAAGCTACCATGGCAACAATGCGTCTCGCTATATTACCAGTATTACCAATTAACATACTTCTTAACATGGTGACTTTTCCCATGGAGATGCGCAACGTGTGATGTCATTGAGGCACAATTGAGTTCTTTGTTTGTGTCCAGCTGCAGCCCGCATACTTTGTCTGAGACAGGTGCTGACTGACGCTTAAATATAGTCCTCAAACACACACACACACACACACACACACACACACACACAAAAAGACACAAAGTATGATACGCAGGATTTGTCGGTTGGTGTTTGTACACACATCATTCAAAGATGGCCCCTCCTCCCCAGCTTGACCAGAGCGAGCTGAGAGGAGAGGGAGAGAGAGAGAGAGAGTGAAAGAGAAAGAGAGAGCAGCGGTAGTCGAGCGAGCTGGAGAGTGAATGAAGAGAGCAAGCGTTGCTGGTGAGAACAAAGCAATGAATCAGATAAATAAAACGTTATTTTCTGATTGTTTCATGGCGGTTGTGTTCTAAAGCACAAATAAACACGCTTGCACCTCCGTACAACCCCGCAGGAAAGTGCAGCATTGCCGGACTTTGTGTGAATGCAGAGCTTCATCCTGTCTGCTGTACCCTCTCTGCTCTGCGTGTGTGTAGCTCAGCCCCACCCTCTGTCAAGCAGACACACATACCTGCAGCTCTTTATACATCCATGCCAGAGAGACAGAGAGCAGAGCGGAGTAGAGGAGAGAGACGGAGACAGCGATGTAACGTGGTTGCTACACCATGAGTACCGACCTCACACCCTGTGTGCCGTTATTGGCTGGGGGCTACACACCCACTACCCAAAGGTTGATGCCCAGAAATGTCCCGAACACAGCAAAATAATACAGGCAGAGGGCAGGGTCTCTGCAGATAAATACACACACTTCTAGTGGGTCATAAGTGATGATTGAGAGGGATTGTTTATGTATGAGTCTATACATTGTTTTTTTTTATAGGTTTTTTAGGAAAATCCTGCATAGTATACCATTTAAAGTAAGTCTCACACAAGCACACACATACACATAACTTGCTCCAACACACTTCAGTATAAGCAGCTTTCACTTTAATAGAAGTCTCAGGTGGTCATGCAGACACACATACATACACTTCTTTCCTTTAAGTGCCAGGGACCTGGGACAAAAAGCAAATAACCGGCAGTGTTGTCCTACATGTCAGTGACTGATCTCAGGTATGTGGACAGGGCTGAGAGCCAAGGGGCCAGACAGTAGATGGGGCCCCTGGGAGAAGGCAGGATTTATATTAAGTCATCACTCAGCATCTGTCTGATCATTTGTATGTGTGTGTGCTTGTGCATGTATGTGTGTGTTATTGCTTGAGTGCAGTACACAGCGAGAGTGTGACCCAGGCAGGCTATTTGCAGCCTGAGATGTACAGTATGACTATGCATGATTGATGATCAGTAGGAGCACTTTGTTGCTATTATTGGGCAGTGAATCAGTGTAAACTGTTACCATCGAGGTTTGCATGTGCTATCAATGTGTCAGACTGTTGACTGATGTGTGTGTGAGCCGTGGAAGTCCACAAGACATCTTTGATCTTTTGTTCTAATCCCAGACAGAATTTACACAGGAACCAATGTAGCTGTCTCTTGGCCATATGCTATACAGACTTGATGGTATTTCCACATTAAACCCGAAAAAAGTAAAGAAAACAATGGGAAGAACAGATGGGGACTGTTTTGGGTTGAATTTGGAGGTTTTGTCACTGCGAGATATACCTGCTCTGCTTGAAAGTTCTTGAGACAAGGAATATTACAGAAACATATCCAGAATAGATCAAAAAACACACTTCTTACTTTGTCTTCTGTTCTTTGTTATTAGGGAGAAAGTTGACAAGGGGTTTATAGATGCTTGCCTCTATGTAAAGGACCGCATGGAAGAGGTTTCATCCCCAGATAAAGAAATGGTAAGGATATCTTTTTACCATTTTGATTCTATAAAGCTGTGGTTGATGAATCTCTGTACTTCAAACTGATTTGACTGCAAAATGAATGACTTACACATGTTATAAACTACAGACTTTTGTTATACGTGTATCTTTGTCTAATGCTGGAAAAATGATGCCCTCCTCCTTTTCCAAATTTAGTTGCTGAGACAGTGATAAAAATGATTTTTGTTCTGGGAAAATGCTTCAGATTCTTTGTGGATGTTCTTTTAGAGCTTATGACTTCAATAAGAAGAATAATGTGGAGTAATGTGGCTTACTGACAGACCGTTTGACTGAGTGCATTAACTTCTGTGTGGACACCTCTGTTCTGGTCAAAATTGTCTGCTGTTTTCCCAACAACAAGCCCTGAGTTACCATGGACATCAAAGCACTCCTGAGTGAGAAGAAGAGGGTGTTCAGGTCAGGGGACAGGGAGGCAGGAAAGAGGGTCCAACAGAAACAGCTGTCAGTGAATATCAGAGAAGGAAAGGAGGCCTATAGGAGGAAGCTGGAACAGAGGCTGCAGCAGAACGACACCAGGGAGGTGTCAAGAGGCATGAGGACCATCACTGGTTACAAGCTCAGCAGTCAGACGGTTGATGGGAACATTGACAGAACTGACGAGCTGAACTGTCTCTTCAACAGATCTCCACAGGGGGCTGTCCTTTCCCCTTTTCACTTTACCCTTTACCTCGGACTTAAGGTAGTTCTAGGAAGTTCTCCAATGACTCTGCAGTTTTTGGATGCATCAGAAGGGAGGATGTGTCAGAGTACCAGAGGGTGGTGGACAGTTTTGTGGACTGGTAGGAGCTGAACCACCTGCAGCTCAACATCAGCAAAACAAAGGAGCTGGTGGTAGACTTCAGGAGATCCAAGACTCCTGCTATTCATCTTTCCATGGTGGAGATGATACAGGAGTACAAATACCTGGGTGTACATTTAGACAGCAAGCTGGACTGGACCAGAAACTCTGCGGCTTTCTACAGGAAACGCTAGAGTCAGCTCTGTTTCCTGCAGAGGCTCCGGTCCTTCAATGGCTGTGGCACCATGCTGTGGATGTTTTATGAGTCTGTGGTGGCCAGTGCCATTTTCTACTCTTTGATCTGCTGGGGCAGAGGCCTGAGGGTGGCCGACACAAACAGACTCAGCAAATTGATTGAGAAGAGAGAGACTTCTGCCGGCCGAGCAACTAACTTCCAATTAGCCCTCTGCTAACTCGAATTGGTATAAAATAATTAAATCATTCTGCTCCTCTAGACTTTCCAAATGTTATCGGACTGAATGGCTTACAGCTGTAACAGTAGCGACAGAGTAGGCTATGGTGGAGCCTATGACATGAGCATGTGTCAACAGTGTTTTTGTAATTACTCTCACTGCCAAAAGGGGGAGACAAAAGTTCCACACTCCAGCTTCCAACATCAGTACTCTGCTGATAACATACTGTTAATTTACTGGTGACCCACATTACACTTTTCATTAAGTTTACCTTTGCACATCACAGTTGATTTACTGTTAAATTACTGTTAATCTACTTTTGTCCATACTGTGATTCTGCCTCACACATTACTTGCACATTTGCATTTGTATATTTTTTCTATTTACTTACTTTGTATTTATTATTATTATTACTATTTTATTTAATAGTAGTTTTTACCTTTTTACTTTACTATACTTCCTCTTTCCTAACTGCACGTTGAACTTTTCAGCAATTGTAACAAAGCAATTTCCCTGCAGGGATAAATACAGTTTTTCTTATTCTGATTTCTGATTCTGATTCTTACAGTGCTGTTCCTCAGGCTGAAAATACAAGCTGCTCAATGGTCCAAACTGTATAAATGATGTTCAGGAAACAATAAAAATGCTTTTATATTTTCTTTTATACCTTTTTCTCTCCTCTTCCTCTCTCCTCAGCGTCAGGTTTTGGTGGTGCTTTATCAGGAGTGGTTCAAGATCTCCAGTCAGAAAGACTCACAGGCAGATACTGTCACATTATACCTGCGGCAAGTGGGTTTGACCACACCCACTCTCCTGCCATATGTAGTTAACTTGACAGATGGCAATGGGAATATGGCCCTCCACTACAGTGTGTCACACTCCAACTTTCCAGTGGTCAAACTGCTGCTGGATACTGGTAAGATGCAAACACACACATTGCAAGTTATTTGCTTGGTAAAGAGATCTAATCCTGTATAAAAACTCTCTTATTCCCTGTGTGTGTGTATGTTCAGGTCTATGTGAAACGGATAATGTGAACAAGGCTGGCTATACCCCAGTGATGCTGGCTGCACTGACAGCTGCTGAGAGCTCTGATGATCTGGAAGTGGCGCAACAACTGTTGAAGCTGGGTGATGTCAACGCACGCTCCAGACAGGTAATATATGTATGGTAGAACCTATTAATGGGTTCCCCAGTAAAGTCATGGAATTGACTTACTATGAAAGGATCTGCTGAATTGTATGAGGTGTTATTGCTGTAAATGAAGTTATATTTCAGGCATAGTGCTTATGGGAATTAAATAAATCCTCTGGAGAAATCAGGGGATGTTTCTTATAAATAGGTCACATTGCAGAGATACAGCATAACGTCAGCTGTTTTTCCCGACAACAGAGCATCTTTAATGGAAACTAAACAAATTTGTTAAAAGGGAGGGAATAGCATTTTAGACTACAGAAGAACAATGAGGTCATAGGAACCTGTAAATGTGCTGTATACACATTTTTGAATTCATGAACACAGTGTAAGAAGTTTATCTTCATGCAGATGCTTTTAAGAATTAACTTTGAGACTTCGTCTGTTGCAGGTTTAACCTGTAATCAGACATTGAGTCACCAGCAGTCTATCTCCAGATACAGAGATTTAATTAAACCTTAATTATTTTCCCCATCTGACTTTGTCACTTTTGCTCACACCTCCTCCTGTTCTTCTTCCTCCATCCCTCTTTTTTCTCCCTCTGTGCTGCATCCCGACCCTGCATCGCTCTTTATTATATCTCCTTGTCTCTCCCTCATACCTGCCCCCTCACTGTTTAATTGTAATTCTCTCTATTTCTCACTCTTTTTCTAGACGGGCCAGACGGCACTCATGCTTGCGGTGAGCCATGGGCGCGTTGCCATGGTGAAGCTGCTGCTGAGCTGCAACGCAGATGTAAATGCCCAGGACTGTGAGGGCTCCACCGCTCTGATGTGTGCCAGTGAACACGGACACACTAACATCGTTTGTCTGCTGCTGGAGACGGGACGCTGTGACACAAGCCTCACAGACAAGGTATACTGTTATACTATAATGTTTAAATTCATCTACTTGAATTTTGGTGTCACCTCTCATCCAAGATGTTGAAGAAGGTATGAAAGTGAGGTGTCATATCCCTTTGACCCGGTGATGTTCTGTCCACTTTTACATTTAAGACCTCTTTAACACCATGTTCAAACTGTTCATGCTGTCTTTCTTAACAGCTTTTTTCTTTAAACTTCTCCTGTAACTGGATGTAAATTAAGGCATCATCTTGTTTCACCACAAATCTATACACTGCTAACCACACTTCACTGCATAAACTGTGCTGCTCCACTGATGCACTGATGATCCTATGGGTTAACTGATGCCTGAGTGTTGTGCCAGGCTTTAAATATGTCTGAATGATGTGTAAATAACAGGCTCAACCCAGACCAAATATGCTCAGTCACAGACATGTGTTTACATATTTCAAAAATGGTGCTTTCTGTTGGAAAATAAACAACTACGCTATCGGGTCACCTGTGTCCCATAAAGTAGCTTATCTATATATTACATAGAGGAAGTGACATGGAAGACATTAGATCAGTACTGGGGGGGATGCTCAAGGCTGAAGCTGGAGATTTCCTGTCTGTGCTGTCTCTGGTTAAATTCAGACTGCTATGACTCTTCTATAAGGGTTTGTTTTTTTACTTAGATGCCAGGAATCACTGCTTCATTTCAGCTGTTAATGATTTGCTGTTTGTGCTATATGAATGACCAATATGACTCCTAGTTCCCAGCTCACACATATTGTATGTCTCTAGATATTATGGTGCCTCTGTGGCCAACATGAGGTACCCACTAAGGGAATAGCCATACAGTATCTGGATCCTGGCCCCTGCATAAGGGGTGTTTGTTAGACACTGTTTTCCCTCAGTGGCTAAATATGGTCACCGTGGTTGTTGCCTCACCCAAACATAGAAGGCCTTACTGGGTGGTTTACCGTATTCCACTTTGCAGTCTGAGGTGCCCAGTTGGGGAATGCAATGTCACAACTGGGGCCTTGATCTGCACTTATCTTGTAAACCATGGTGTAAACACAGTTGTAACACTGCTGCTGCTGTTCCTGTAGCATTTCATAAGACCCTTGCATACCCACACCTGCATCCACCTATGGGCTTTGAGTCTAAGTTTGTTTTCATCACTCCCCATTCAACACCACCTGTCTCCTGCTTCTAGCACTTCTATAACATTACAGCAAAACTCCCACCTGCCCAGTCCATGGGATGGGACCTCAGAAGGCACCTCACCTCCAATGTTTCCTAAGAGTTAGCCGAAATCTTGAAATACATCCAATACAACAGTCCAGTAGATGGTTTATTTTGGATTTGACTGTGCCTTGTGGATGACTGAGATGTGTCTATACAGATATTCTCAAATCGAAATCAATCATGTGTCTCTGGTTGACAGTTGCTTTGTGATTTCATGACAACACATGAGCACACACTATAATTAGTGATACTGTAATAGGGGACAAACATTTCAAAACTTAGAAAATGAGGAACTGCAGCAATTCTGGCAGGCAATTTTGAATTATATGCAAGCAGCACCAACCTGTCAGCAAAGTATAAATCAGAACAATCACACTGTTTTTTGACCTCTGTCGTCAATCAAAAGAATGGGAAACACAGAGACGCATTGCAAGAATGATGAAGGAAGCTGCAAACAGTGTTATAGTACATTGCCAGTTCAGTCAGCCAGGAAAATTTACAGCTCTGTGTCTTAATTGATGTCTCAGTGTCAGCACACAGCCAGACTTAAACTATAAAGGGATGGTTGCAGAGGTTTGCTCAGAAGAATGATACCCACAAGGACACAAATACAGATTTAGCTTTCTGTGTCTTGACAAGTTTGACAGTTGTCAAAACAGAGAATATATATATACACGCTGTGTGTGTGTGTGCAGAAAAAAAGTGCTAAAGGTGACAAGCCACAGTGACCCTGATAAGGTATTCATATTTGAATAGATGTGGGGTTGATAAGTAACACACTGTGTCAATATTAGTGAGAATTTCATACTTTCAACTTGGTGTTGCTGCAGTATTTGTGGCGTTGCCTGTAAGAAACGGGGTTTAGAATAATTTTATATTAATGTCACAAGAAGTGATATCACTGTTTTCTTACTGATGTTTTATATCTTGTACTGTAAGCTGGAACATTTTAACAGCATGATGCAAAGAAGCTTATTAATGGATATTATTATAGTCATTGTTGCATATTTTGATGTTAAATTTGGGAAGCAAATAATTAGATCATTTTTACAGAAGCGTGACGAATCATAATCTCAACTGGCATATTGTATTTCAAAAATGATAAAAAGACCATGACTAATTATTTCCAGCTCTTCCAATGATGTTTACAGCAAAGTAGTATTGCCTGAATCAGGGCAGGAGCAGCATTTACGCATGCCACAGAAAAAAAGCCTTAAACCAACACAACACTGCCACTGTCAGGATAAGAATGTTCACTGCACTGTCTTTGATATGCAACTGTGACATTTTCTCTCTGTTTTTCCTTCAGAATGGACAGACAGCCCAGTCGGTGGCAGAGGGAGCCTCCCACCAAGACATAGTTGACCTTCTGAAGGCCCACACTGAGGCCCCAACCTCAGAGCCCCCTTCTACCACGGACCTCCACTGAGCCAGGCCGATGCACTCCAAATCCCTCCAGCTCACCCACCCCAACCTCTGTTTCCAAGACCCTCTTTGCTCAATAACACAGAGGGAAAAACTGAACTAAAGACATTGTGACACCATACAGGACGTTCTCTGTATGAGAGCGCATATGTTCTGTTTACCCTGGAACTTGGGGAGCTCACGTACAAACCTCTGAGACTGGAGCGTCCGACATTTGTACGCTCACATATTTCTTCCACATCTCTGCCAACATGCCCCCTGGGTGTTTATGGATATGCTGCATCAACCACCCAAGTGGACAGAAAACAAAAGGGGGCTGGTTCGCATTGATTAAAAGGCATTGCCATAGTGACAAGGCCGATTGACAGGATATTGCTCGGAGAACGGGATGAGAATATGAAGCAAGACGGAGTAGCAAGCGGATGGAGAGATACTCTGATGAACTGCTGCTAATTATCATCAATCTAGCTCTTCAAGCAAAATACTCAGCACATGATCTACCTTTTAAATATTATACAAATATGACATAAACAATGACATTATTTTTATCTTTTATTTTATGACATTGACATCATTCTTTTCATATTTGGACATAAGCCATTATTAAGAACATAGTATATGTAGAATGTTATTCTAATAGATTATAATCATATACAAACACAGAATCTGTATTTTCTACTGCACTTTTTTTAATTGTGTTTGTGTAAATAGTCCCCTCTAATATCAGTGTCCAGAAGAAACTATATATCTCTAAAAGTGTGAATTATAAAGCAAAATAATAGAGTATAACCTCTGGTCAATTTTCGCATTACCCAGTGGATATATGACATCATTCAATGTATTGTTTTTGTCATAGTAATCATGTTTTTTCACATATGGGGAAAGGGTGATCGTCATCTGTGAATTTCAGCTGAAAAACAAATGCTTCAGTTGGAGATTAAATGTTTAAAGAAATGATTTTTATAACCAGAATATAACCAGATTATAGAAAGACTAAAGTCTTCTACCAGGAAGATTGTACCGTACAGAAGATGCTGCATGACAATACACAGTTACTCCCCCTGCTGGTTGTCATATAGTACTAAACCACAGTATGTTGTAATACTGTCTGTTCTCATGATTAACATCTCTCTTTCTGTCTCTGTCTCTGTCCCTCAGTTCAAATATAATGTATGTCTTGTTCGCCTGCTTATTTCAAATCAAATCATGTATGCAACTGCTACAAAATGCACAATGAATGTCAGGCTGGCTGTGATACATTCCAAGAAAAAAAATGTAGCAAGTATAACTATACCGACATGGATCATGCGACTAACAGAGACATAGACTGTCCGTGGATATGGCAGACATAGGAATGAGTCTGGATGTTTTTTACCGTGTGTGACAAAAGACATTTAATCTCTTAGAAAACCCTGAATACAAAGATCTAATTTGCCTGTCTTAAATTACTAACAATAGTTCATTCTGTTTCTGCCTCCAGGCATTCATATTTCAAGGCAAACTGACAAGATGTTAAACCTGAAAAGTAATATGGGGTTTTAATGGCATGCAGTCCGAGATGAAGCAATATCAATGGAATACTACCTTGTCAGTAAGAAACTGGGTAGGTTGGTTGGCTTTGTGTCAAGCCTTAAATCAAATGGCCTTCCTACATTTTAGAGGTGAGACGTTTTCCATAGAGTGTGTTTTTTTTCTCTTGTTTACCATAAACCTACACCCATATTCCTAAAGTATCTTCAAGCAGGAGTACTGGTTTAATAAGATGTTTACAACTTAACAGTTCCTCTTCAGTGACCGCTGCAAAATTCCCCCAAATGTATAGCAAATCAGGAAGTTACTGGTTTCCAGGAAACTGGTATATGGAGATAATCTCCACCCTCATTTGGAGTGGGATTGTTACAGATGAAGCAAAGCTTTTCATGAGGTAAAGAAGATTTGCTAGGGTCACTTAAGGTGGAATTTAAAGGGAAATACCACTCAGTTTAACAACTGCCATATCTGTGGTCTATGAAGATCCAGTCTGCACTTAAAGTCAGAAAATAATTCACTTTCTATGTAGGCAAGACTCCAGACAACCAGTCGATCTTCTGAGATTGTCAGAATTTGTTTCATACAAAATCTATACAGCAGCAGCTCCTATTAGTGCTTTCGGGAAGCTGGATTCCAAATGTATTGGTTTGCTTCAATCATGATAAATTAGTGTTTCATGCCTTTGTAGTGCTGTCTTTCTGAGATGCAGTGTGATCTGACCACTAATCTTGCACCAGTACTCTCTCATTCCCAGACGCTTTATAAATATGGGTGCAAATATGGAACCATGTAGACTGATATGAAGATAGACTTATTATATATAAAGTATCTTATTTATATATAAAGTTCTATTTACAGTGGCTACAGCACCATAAATAATTTCCAACAGTGGGTTTGTAATCAGTTCATCTTTATTTGTTTGAGTTGCAAAGTAGCGCAGATGTCCTCGACAATGAGGCTGCATTTACAGTACACAGGATTAGAAAATCTGTCTTTTAACTCTTCTCAGCAGATCTGATCATTTGTGGTTGTCTGTATATTAAGGGGCAAAAATTTGAGTGTGTAGCTTCCCGTATTTCAGACAGTAAAAGGATGATCAGATCTGTACTGTGATAAGTATGTCGTATATCTGGTCTTCCGTGCCTGTGTATTAAGTCTTTATGGAAATCGCATCCATATGTTTAATCCAGTGTGACCCAGATGTAATAAGGTTTCATAACTGGCTGAGCACCAAAGACCTGAAATCAAATCTGTTTCACATGGGGTTAAATATATATTTTATCTGTTCCAGTAAATCCCGCCAAATATGTGTACATACAGTATTGTGAAAAGTATATAACAAGTATTGTCTGACAGTTTGCTCTAAAAATGATATTAAGTATTTATTCCAAATGCTATATTTTTACCATATATAGTATACTTATGTATGCATGGACAAATATTCCAGTGATTATGTTGGAGGTGAGGTTTGGGGATCCAGCAGTGGATGATTGGAAATGACGTTGAGTGTTCCCTGATGATGTGATTATTGGGTGGTATAGTACATGTGTGATCTGACAAGGTTGTGGACTGTGTCATGTGCCCTTTAATGCTACCTTTGACATTTGTGGGGGAAAATATGAAGCAGATTCGACACTTGCTTAACCTCTAAGGGCAACATCTCCCTTGTTTGAAACCCCCCGTCTGAAAATCGGAGTCTTATGTATATGACAGAGTCAAATGTAAAAACCTGTACTTCTCTGTAATATTCCTTGTACAACGGGCTTGTATGTTACAAACCAGAGAACTACTTCTAAATAAACAAATAAATAAAGATTTAAAACTCCTTAAATGCCTATTTCATGTTGTCCTCTTTCATTTCCAAAAGAAAATATCAGCTTCAAACATATGATGTTAGTGTCAGTTTTTCAGCTTTGCCCTCTCAGAAATAATTAATGAAACATTAGTGAGAAATTGTCATTTTAGAAAGTGTTTGATCCAATGCTTCGTACAATCTAACATTCATTTTAATGAAAAAAAAAAAAAAGCAGAATAATATATATATGTATTAATTGGCAGGTAATACATAGAAGGTGACTAAAGACTACTACTAATTATTAACCCTTACATACTGTTAATATTCTGACCCTTCACAGTATCCCTCATAATTAGTCTCTATATATACATAAATACCTTATCAGTCATAAATAAACTAATGACTTATCCTTAATTAACCTTTCAGAGGGCAGGGAGAGTGGATTCTTTTAGGTTTTTATTTGTTTAGGGAGAAAAAAACATTTGGAATCACACTGTTGTGGTTCAATGTTACCTGAAACAGGAAAACAGACATCATTCAGTTCAATTTCAGTGCATTTTATTGAATGTGAAGAATGTAACAACAACTTTTGAATCACAATTTTTGAAATTATGGGTCAAATTTAATCCAAAACTCAAAAACAATAGAAATAGTAACATAGAAGGCAGCCCTATATCGTCACTGTATACAACAAATGACTTATAGTGATTGAGCTAAATGTATTTATTTATTTATTTAATTACATTTAAATTTTAAGTAAATGACTGTGTGTTGGAATAATTATATTAATTTTCATTTTATTAAGATGCCATTTTTTAACCTGATGCACCAGATGGTTTGTTAATCCAGCTGCCTTGCAAGGTAAGTCATTTTAGCTATAATAGGGAAAACAGAACCAAAACTATGGTTGCTCTGTAACAAAAATAAGTACCAACAATGTGCAGTAACTTCCACATCAAACAATTTATATGTGAACACTCAATTTGAAATATACCCACGGATATGGATTCATATGAAAATTTTTGCATCCTGATGTGCACAATATCAATATGCCAATGACAAGTCATATTATGTTGCTATACACACATATATATTATATTTATAAGTTTTCAATGTGAATTTTGACTGTTTGATAGGGATCTAGGACTACTTCATTATCATGTTTAATATCTGCTATCCTAGTTTACTGACTGCTTAACCCTTTAACATCCACCCTTTTTATAGAATTTTCGCCTATTTGGCCAAATGTTAAAGCTTATAACAGAAGAACTGTAAGGCCGTGATGCATGTATTAGACTTCATTTGACAAGTGACATTTGTTTAGCATGTGGCTAAAACACAAATAAAACTACATCAGTTCAAATAAGGCTCAAAAAAGTGTTTTTGGTCCTTGTCTATAATGAGTCATATTTGAATAACAATAATTAGGACATGCTTTATGCCACAACACCATGCAGAACACCATATACCTTCTACATCTTGTCAACCTGTATAATATTCCAGACCTCTAGGTCTAACCTTATGGGAATTTTTAGATTGTGGTGTCATTGGTGTCTCCAGTTATCTCCAATTGGCCAAATTGTGCCGATTGCTTTGACTCATTACTGTGTGATGCTAACGCTTACAACTGGCTTAAGCAGGTTGCCAGTGACACGTTGGATGTTAAAGGGTTAATATATTCCCAATAGTGAATCTTGTGAAACATCATCTGTTGATATTTTAACACAGAAACAGATAACATGCGCTTTTGAATGCTGATGTGTGTAACCATGTGATGGCCTCAAATCCAGTTATTTTATGGTGTAATAAAAGACAAAGACCAGCAGATGGCGGTATTACTGTGCGGTAAGAACACAGAAGCTGCCAGTGTGGCATTTCAACCCTACAATTATACACAAGATTTTAAGAGAAGTTGCTGCATGAAATAAAACAGTATTGTCTTCTGTAGGGTGAGAAATGATTAATTCTCCATATCCTGACTGAAATCCTGTCAGGATATGGACATTCCTCCTTCTAAGATAGTAATGAAAAAACAGTATTGGTACCAAAAGTGAGCATTTTAGGCCATCAGACCAAAAGAGAGTTGGGTGCAGCAAAATTAGGAAACAACTGGGATAGTTAATGTATGTATCAGGGCAAAAGGGCACAAGACAAATATTTCTGCCTGATTTAACACTATGAGCATGAACACTGCTTTAAGACATTCTCCAACAACAATCAGTCCTCTCTGAAGCATCGAGTTCTCCACTTTAAGCCACTGAAGTCAACGTAATGGACAATTAGGTGTGCCAATCATTACATAACCTTGATCATTATCCCATGTTAACTGCATGATTTCCTGAGGGACTATGTCTGCATGAAAGCACCTGCTATCAATAGACTTTGCATCCTTCATTTCCTCAAATGTTTTTCTTTCCTTTTGTTCCGGCAAGTCTGGCTGTGATTTGTTTAGTGCCAGTCACAGATTTTTCTGATTTAAAAAATTGCACTAGACAAAATGTTAATGAAAAAATACACTGCTCAGAGTAAAAGAAGATTGTCTCATCTCCGCTTATAAAGACATTTTTTCAAGCATTAGTTTGGTCACTATTGAAGGAAAGGAAATGAAAAAACTTTGTTGTGCAGCGGGTGAATGCTAATCAATCAATCAATCAATCGATCAAACTGCATGAGGTGCTGCTGCAAGACACACTGAGAAACTTGGTATGAAACATACAATGAGAAAATGAAGTCAAAATAAAGCTGAACTGGGTCAGCTATTGTCTAACAGGGTAATTCAAAAATAAAAACATGTTTATGGATTTTTATGGATTACATCATGTTTATTGCCATTACTATTTTAATAATCCCACATCCCAAACATCTTAGCAGTTTTCTTACAACAATATAATAACGTCTTGGCATGATTTGATTGATTAAAGCAAACTGGAAATTCATTTTTACAGGAAACAGATGGCTGTTAATCACAAACTGAGAGGAGGAGAGTGATTTGCTCTTAACTGAAGTGGATGATGTGTTAGTGCTGTTTTTGAGTTGTTCCAGCTGCAGAAATTACATAGACACTGTAGTGTTTTGACACGCACACGTAAACATGTGCATGCACGAATACACACACACACACACACACACACACACACACACACACACACACACACATCAGGCAGGCAGATCAGAATTTCCCTACACACACATTAAGTATTCCCATACACTGAGGTTAGAGGAAGAGAGGATAATGAATAAAAATGATGTTGTTCTCCCCTCATCAACTCCTGTTTGGGAGCCAGGGGAGGATAAAGATGAAGGCTTAACAGGCAGGTTGCAGATTTGTGATGCACCAGGGTCTGAACATCCTCTCCTGTCCCAGCAGGTAAGAAAATTTAATTAACTTCATTTCTCACAAATATGCAAAGATACCGTCTGTCTACAGCACAAAAGTGTAAACTAACTGGTTTGGTGTTTATGTGTAATTGCATTTTACATATTTTTATGTTCCTGTTGCTGGATGCTTCCGTGTGCCACAGACACCATTTAGGAGAGGAATAAGCCTAACACAGAGAGTGAAGAGTAAGCCCATTACAGGAATCCACTGTGTGTAGTGTATGGTTGCCCTCAAACTCAACTCACACTGGGCTTCTATGCCAGCCAATTACACTGATATACAGCCTTCATATTTGTGTGTGTACATCCTCACACTGAAAACACACACACACACACACACACACACACACACACACGCTAGGAGGATGTTTTCCTAATTCAAATTGTGAATTTCTGTGCTAAGCAATGGTCCCCATGTCATACAAACACACACATGCACACATACAGTAGAGAAAGAGAGAAAGAGAAGAGAAAGCAGGATGGGAATATAAAATGCGTGTGCACAAACACACACACACACACACACATACACTGAACACACAAGTGCTCCTAATCTGAATTGCAGATGTTTTCTGTGGCCTCTCTGTCTGCCAGCACCATGATGATGAGCCGTCCTCGTTAGCATGAAGACTTTTAGCTGTAATTATCTGGTAATGGCACTTAGCCCATCAACTCCTCCTGTAGTGTGTTCCAGTGCAGGCGCAGTGTCACACACACACACACACACGCACACACACACGGATGCAAACACACATGCTGGCATGCATCTAGACAGCTAGACACTAATACAGACAGACAGACGGACATGCACACACAAAGCTGCAAAGAAATCCATGAATACAGACAGACAAATACACACAGGCACACAGGAAGACAAACAGATTCACAAATACAGAGATGCAAACATTCATGGCCACACACTCAGCTAAACAGAAATTGATAAACACAAGCAGATACACACAAATGGAGAAAACATACAGTATACACAGAGACAAACATAAACATACACACACGGTGCCATATCCCTGCTGCTCCTTCTGCCCCCATGGCTAATCTGTGCAACTTATTATCCAGGAGATAATAGGAACTGTCATCCATGAGGCAGAGGAAGGAAGGAGACAAAAGGGAGAGAAAGTAGCAGAGGAGCGGCCGTGTGTTCACTGCGTTTTTTAAACAGAAAGAGATTTTATTGCAATAACTTTATGAGGCCAGATGTGGCATATTAACCGATCTGGCTCGTTTCGCAAAGTCGAAACACCTTATCTCGGCAACAAAGGTGCCACACAGGGAAAGTGTTACAAAGGGAGACGCAAAAGTGCTGATAGAGGTAAAATGAAATGGACCAAGAGAGACAGAGAGAGAGAGAGAGAGAGAGAGAGAGAGAGAGAGAAAGGGGGGGACTGGATGGATAAAACGTATGAAAAAAGCTGATGCAATTGGAAAGAAGTAAAAAGAGGTAGAGGGAGACTGAATGTTTGCTTTTTACAATCACATTTTACTGCAATGGTTGTGAAACACTTCAATTGTTAATTTTGTGAAATGATTCTCATGCAGGAGGGCCATAAACCTACATCTTCTCAGCAAAGCTCTCAGAGACCACACAGACACAATGGCTGAGGGGAAGGTAATAAGAGAGAAGGAGAAATAATGGGGAAAGGGGAGAGAGAGAGAGAGAGAGAGAGGAAGAGGAGAGAAATAATGGCGAATGGTTAAAGGAATGACTACAGTAAACAAAAGCACACACTCTGTTTTATGCCACGTTTAACAGCAAGTGCGGTGCCCTAAAAACAAAATGGTAGATTAATCTTTCTTGGATGAAAGAGCCAAGAAGATTAGCAGCCTGATTGTTGCTGCACTCAGTTTTGATGGAAGTAAAATTAGTGTAGTGAGGGCCTCCATCCAGCGGGAGCAGTAGTGTATGAAACTTATACGGAGAGATGATATACAGTATGACATAGGTGTGTGGGTATGGCTGTGTTTTAATACTATACTACATATTAGATTAATGCAGATTTTGGTGTTTAGAAAGGACAAACTACTAAATTAAAATTCAGCATGTTCAAAAATGTCATTTCAATACCCCTGATTTTAAGTGTGCAGTTGATCCATACTGTATTGTCCCACAAAGTAATACAGAAAAGGAAACAGAGAAGCTGAAAAGCAGAAAAAACTAAAACAACCCCCCCCCCAAACCCCACAAATGAAGCATATTAAAAGTATAAAACTAATACTAAAACACTTATTTTCTGTTTGTAAAGTTTAAACTTGCATTAACCAATTTTTATAACCACTTAGGGTCAGTGCAACACGGTGTAAACACAACACTGACATCTTGTAAGGTTGTTGTAGCTAATGTGTTAGCTAACAGTTACCTATTTACACATGCAGCAGATACGGAGCAACATTAGCAATTTTCAATATTTTTGAATGAACTGGTCCTACTAAACTTTGCACTAAAGTTCTTTACAATTTACGATGTTGTACAAAGTCATGAGGCTGTGATATGTAGCACAACAAGCTTGTTAAGTACAAGCTAACAAAGTTTCTACTTACAAGCATTGTTGGTTTGGCTCTGCACATTAGATTCAATGACAATTAGAAAAACTTAGAAAATTGCCAGCTATATCCTTCAAGGGAAATATCTGGCACTTTAGCTGCTAAATTCTCTACTTTTTTGGAAAAGGAAAACAGCACACTGCCTATATAAAATATTGATTAGAGCAGCTTTAATTGGCAGTGGCATATTGCCGTTAGGGTGATGTTCGATGGCACAAATCTTGTACCTCTTCCGTCTTAGTAAAAAACACATAAGTTAATTTATTGCATACTAACTGCAAAAAGATTATACTTGGAACATTACACATACTGTAAATTATTATGTGATACTGGGACACAGTGGAAGGTTTTTTGTGTAGGTGTAGTTTATGGGATAAAAGGTTATACTACAGTATAATGTCATTTAAATTAATAAATAGATCAATTACTAGTCATACTACTAGTACTACCTTGATTTAAATATTTGTGTTACTAATACAAAATCATAAAAGCTTTTGTAATTTATACTAAAACACATTGAAATGTGCACCTAATATGCTACAAGTTTATGCTGGACTTTTCTCTGCGGAGGAAGAAGTGAGTCCACTGAGGTCGACTCTTGCTATTTTCAAATAAGTTTCATGACAAGAGTTGTCATTCCAGGGTCCCAAAATATTTTATTCATTTTTTAAGTGACAGGTGGAGAGACGAAATGTTCTGCACTCAGCCACCTGGATGCCCTACTAACTAATAGAGTCCGACATGAGATCCATTTACTGCAGCTGAGGAGAGAAAAATAGTTGCTGAGAGAGAGAAATGAGGAAGAGAGAGAGAGAAAGGTGTGTCATTGAGGAGTGAGGCTGGATTGTCACCACAGTACGTAAAAAAACTGAACTGTTACAGGGACTTTAAAAAGACTCGAACAGGAAAATAGATTACTGTTGTAGTATAGCAATGTTAACGACACAAAAGGTTCTGTGGTTATCATGCAAGCATATGTGAGGATTCTGTTTGCAGGTCTCTCCCCAGTGTAAAGACACATGGATATGTTGCAGGTGTCTTCCTCTTTGTGGCCATTGCTGAAATTGGCACAAGCCTCCAGTGGCCATGAAAAGGTTTAAAATGCTGGGTTGCTTTTCGAGAGGCATCCCTACACCTTGATATAATAATAATATCTGAAACATCAGAAGCAGTAGTAACATATACCGGAAGAAACACTCTAGTCAGCGCAGTGACAGTTCCTTGCTGCTTTGCTTCCAGAAATGTCTTTATTCAGGTGCATAGTTTTTATTTGTTCAAGAAGAACTGAAAGAAATCACACACCTATTTTAGTAAGGTGCTGGCTCATAGGCAGACATAGAAGAAAGGAGGTGAAAGCTGCAAACTCACAACACATTCAAATTCTAGATAATAACATTTCTACATACTGACTTCTTCAGGAAAACACCCAACTGCCATCTGACTGACATATATGGTGTCAGGACAGGTGTTTCAAATCTCCAAGCAATCAACCTGAATCTAGAAACAGAGTCCATAGAAAGGCTACAACAGCCTCTACTGGTTCTTTCACATGTGGCTATGTTGATGTTGGAGGCCTTTCTTGTCTATGATTGGCCTCTTTATGGACTTTATCTCTTTGTTCAGGTTGATTGGCCTGAGAACTCTGATTTGAAACACCTGTTCCCGACACTACATGCAATGACTGTTGAATTTCATCCTGAAGAAAGCAATGTGCTAAAGTGCCGATCTCTAGAGCTTGAAATAAAAAAAAGTTATGTCTGTAGCTTTCCCCTTTTCATTGCAACCACAGAGAATTCGTTAAGCAACAATTACTGTATACTCTTTATCATTGGCAGCAGTGTTTTCTTAATGAGTTATATTACCTTCTATACAGACATCTTTGTTAGTGATTTAAGTGATACACATACAGTTTGCAGACATTTTCCCTTTTAACCTTAAATATAATAAATGATTATGAGAAATTAAAGACAAATGAATGACTTCAGGACTAATATTTGTACATTTGAATTTAAGACAGTTTAATATTTTAAGTCCCTGCAAGCATACTGCCCACTGTATCATTAACTCATTCTTTAAATATCAGAAACAATATCAGAAAACTAACATATAAACCTCTGGTTTTGGTGTCAGCCCTTCAGAATCAAAGATCATTTCCAAATGTTTCTCTTTTTTTACATTCATTTATTTTTACTGGGAGAAAATCTATAAGTGAAAACAATATCAATGCCTTCACTGACAGTATTTCCAAGAAACTACAGAAGATTCTCTACAGAGCATAGAGTACAACCCACAAGCCTTTGATCCACCACAAGTCCTTCAGTTATCGTGAATCTTCAGTCAAACCAGTGAGCAGCCTCCGCTTCTCTAATGCTCAGGAAGATGACAGCGTAGGGCACTAGCAGGGCTGAATCTTCAATGAAGAGCAACAGGAACCCTGGAACAATGGGCAGGCCAAAGAGCGCCCATATCCTCAGCCAGCTCTGCCTGCCGGCTCATCCATCAAACCCCCAGTGAACTGTCACTCCTCCCTACTCTCCAGGGACTACACACATCCCCTGTCTCCTGTTACTTTTTTCAGTCTACAGTGTTTTACCCTCTCACCCTCTGTTTCTCCTTCCCTTTACTGGAACTTGTCTTTTTCTCTGGAGAGTAGAGGAACATAGACATAGAAGAAACAAAAAAAGGAGGGTACTGGTGCTGTCTTTATATATTTTCAATGGAACACATCAAATGTTTGTTTGGGACACACTGATGCCAAAATCACCCGCATCTCTGGGAACTTATTCATCCATGTTTCAGGCATACTTCCACTGCGTGAGTTAGATACTCTGCTGAAGAAAAAAACATATGAACTGAGATTGTGGCACTGCAAAAATACACACACACAAAAAAATCTATATTATGGCCTTGGTTTACTACTTCATTTCTAACAAACAGCAAACAGCCCATGAAGGCTTGTTCGTAATCTTTGATTATAGTCTGGTTTTTCTGTGTTTAACAGTAAAATTTTGTTTATGACTTAAAGTTTATTGAATTTAAAATTTCCAGTAATACAAAAGTATATCATAGAAAACCCAGTAACAATATTAACATGAAATGTTGTGTAAATTTGTCAGATGTCAACAGTACCACTGTCCTTAAGAAATGAATGTTTAAATAATGTCAATATAATTTGTCCTTCAGTAGCGCCATCGCTGTACCCAACCTCCTGCATTCATAACAGTCTCAACAAAAAGCTGAATACACTACAGAGAAAATGTCTCTGTATGTTTATGAATACAGATAACAACATGTTGTAACAAGTAAATATCAATACAAGCATACCTGTGTATTTTATGAACCCGGCACTTAACGAAATCAGTCAGCCTAATACTCAGAAACGTGTGTTCACTGGTACTTCTGTAGTGAGTGAAACCGCAGAATCATTCCACATTTATTATTGTAATTTTCCACCTCATTTATTAGGCTGTAAGATATTCTCTCAAAAGCTGCCACCTTACCCAGTTTTGAGATCCATTCCTGAAATAATGGGCCTCCTACAGCTTTCCATTTTCTCATTATTATCTGTTTACCAATCATAATACATAATACTATAATAGTCTGAATCCAATGTGCTAGTGGTTACAATTTGGTTAATGGGTTGAGGATTTCCAAGTATTTATACACCAAGACAGAACTCATAATCTACCCCCACAGTCTCTATGATGTACTCATAGTCTCTGGTCCAAAAGATCTGTACTTTTAGGCATGACCACAGTGGACTAAGTTGCCCATCTCCCTGTCACATCTCCAGTAGTCTGGTGCTTCTTTTAAACTCAGTCTGAATAACCTGTTAGGGTACCAGTAAAAGCAATGGAGAATTTTGAATTTTAACCTTATTCTGATATCACTAGAGGCCTGTTTGGTAATCCCAATGATTTTATGCCACTCCTCTTCTTCAAAGGTGGAGCCCAAGTCCCTTTCCTACAGTATTTTAAGTGGCTGTGGTGGTCTTGTAACTAGATTTCTTTATAAGCATATAATGATAGTGGGAAGCCCCGTGTCTTGTCTCTTTGATATGTACAATCACCATGATGAGGTCAATGCCCTGAAGAGGAGTATGTATAGAGCCAGAGGTGCTGACAAGGAGATGTATCAACTGGAGAAATCTCCAACACTAATTATTAGCTAAATTAAACTGCTCAACAAGATTTTCAAATGATTTAAGGGCACCTTCTACATATAGGTCACCCAAGGTATGAATGCCCTTATTCACCCACTCCCTCTATATAACTGGGGATTTGCCAACAAGGAGTTTCAGGTTAGCCCATATACCAGAAGACTTATGTATGGGTTGATTTGGAATATGTGAGACACTTTCCTCCACATTGTAAGTGAGAGATGATGGGGTGGGTTCGGGCATTTGGTGGCATTCTGGCAGATGAAAATATTAATGGGGGGAGGGAGGTGCATACTGACTTATTTTTTCTATTGTATATTGTACCATGGAAGAGTTCATTCAGGAGGAAGTGCCCAGTGTCACAGGTGCCTCAGGCTAAAAGCGTAATAATAAAATAGCAGATTTGGGGGGCCCAAACCACCTTTTGCTATGGTCTTTTGTAGTTTACCAAGTATTCTGTGTAATTCTGTGAATAGTAAAATTAATGGAATATATCGAGTAAGACATTTTTAGGAAGCTCACCTAATATAGTTCCAAAAATAAACCTGGATACATCAGCTAGCTATTAATGTTTTATTTTGTTATATTTGGACTCCAATAACTACATTAACTGTTTTTGCATAATTTATTTTTGCATTAATATCGATACTTACCAGATCATCTGGCACAGACTGTACACTCTCATGGTTTGTGGAGTTTTACCTTATTGAAGGTCAAAGGGTGTTGGATCCTGTGCAGATTATAAAACTCTCCGAGACAAACTTGTGGTTTTGAGCTATATACAGTATAAAAAACTTGACTTGACCATAATAAACAAGTCTACGCCCATTTTGGGTTGGTGTAAAGAACTTTGATGTTAAAAAGCTATATGCTATCACCTCTGCACATTACATTCAAATGGCAGAAAGATTATCTATACATACATTTAGCCTTACCTCATAAAAATAGCTGCATCTCTCCATCTTTTTTAACTCCTCTATGGTTACCACAGTGTCTATATGCTCTTACAGCAATGTTCTTGGGTTGCTTGTATGTTGCCTGGTAACGATTATTTTTGACAGCAAGCCGATTTACTCTAAGTCAGTCAAAAGCATATAAGTGTAGGTTAGTGATGTTGATTGATGGTGACAAATTCAAAGCACTCCGAATTTGAAGGGACTGAAATTTGGATGCTTAAGTGTAAAGTTACAAATCTTCATGTATTCCTTAAATGAATACTGAAACTACTTTTAAATATGTTTACTTAGCAGCTTCCAGGTTTCTTAGATTCAACAGAGAGGGAAACAAAATAAAGCATCAACACTAAAGGTTGGACAGTTTTTATAAATTTAATATATCAATATATAGAGATATTTATCAACAGCTTGATTTCATAGAAACGTGAGTGTGACCATTTTGGCATACAGTACAGATATTCCATGTAAGTACAGAAGTTGCTAAGTTTTTAACTCACCCCCCACCCCTCCCCTCACCAACCCACCAGTCCATCCCCTGCCCTCCCGCAGACACGTAACACAGAAAAACAGAAAGAGTAAAAGTATACAGGAGCACAAAACAAGGCACCAATAAATTAAAATGATAACCCCTCTTCTTTTTTTTTTTTTTTTTTAAAAAACACACAACAACAAAATCTATTCAACAGAATTAAATACAGTATGAACACTAAAAATCTGCAATGCTGTTAAAAAGCAAAAACACAAATGAATGGAAGAGACAGGAGAAAAAGTAAAATAAAAACACTTTGGCAGATTATTAATTTTTAGTTACAATCAAGTAGTAAAGAAATCCAGTGCTCTTGTGTACAAATAAATTCATATATAGTCTACACTCCTTTTTACCCCAGAGGTTTATGTACATCTTTTTTACAGATACATTTAAAACATTATCAAAAAGTTTTTGCTGTATGAAAACGTATTTACAAATCATGATTCAAAACCATTGGACTGTACCATTGGACCAACCCCCCCACCCCCTTTTTGTCCTCCCCTCTTAAGAACATTATCTCTTTACACAGTGCAGAAGGCTTCTTGAAAAGTTTTGTGCAACAAACAGCGTTAAAAAAATGCCTGTCGTATGGCTGTGGAATGGACAGAGCCCCGAATGGTTTTTGAGATTTCCTTGCGGAGAATAACACATCAGTGGCATTTTGAGAAAAATGCAGGTAGACAGTTTTGCAAAACAACTGGAGCCAATAGTATCAGTGATGATGTGTGCAATGATTGCCCACCTCACTCTCCCTGTTGAAGTTAATATTGTTCAAACCTGTGACGGTACTGTTGTTATCAAAATGTTGCCCCTTGTATATCATCATCCCAACCCATAGAAAGATTTACATACACAGATTTCACCGTCTTCTTCCCCCAAACCTTCATTTTACACTGACTGGTAGAAAAATGTAGGCGACTGAACACTGCCCTTCAAGTAATCAAACATCAAGTAGATCAAATATGAAACTGGGAATGGTTTGTCAAGGAGAAAGAGAGAGTGACAACTACAACTCACTTACAGACTCACAGTCCAAAAAAACCACATGATAATAAGAGGAACCAGTTGGTGAAGGAAAGTCACTGGGTCAACAAGAGCTAAATGCCAGCCAAGTAGAGTCAATGAGGGTTCCTTTCACAGTCCAAAACTGTAGCCGGGGGGGCAGCTTCTCTTGGCTGAGCATGCTTGTTCGCCTGTTCGCTGGTTCACAGTCAGGAGAGGGTTTTCTTTTCCAGCTCTGGGGGTTTCTTGTTATTTGTGGGGTTCCAGGTTATTTCCTCCAGCGTTTTTTTTCCGTTTGTCCAGTGTGTATGTATCTGTCTACCCAAAGACTGATAGCCCTTGCCAAAGAAAAGATGTTGATGGCTAAGATGAAGATGGGGGTGGCAAGAGAAACATGAGTGGACTGATAAAGCAAAGCTGACTTTGCTCTTTAAACTAAAATTCAGTAGTATAACAAGCACAGAAAGACTTGAAGTCCCATAGGTAGCGTTACTTTTGATACAGTGCATGAGAAAATGAAGCGGTGGAAAGATGTGAGAGATGTTAGAGAGCATTCAGTGCATCCTGGTTAAAGCAGCATGGATCAGATTTTCTGTTTGGGAACGATCACTAGAAGAGTGCCGAGAGGAATGAAAGTTATGCACAGGGAGCACAAATCAGGAACGCTATGATTACGGCATACAATTATAATAGATTATGGGTTATCAGGGCTGTTAGGATTTTCTATGATCAGCTAATAACATATAATATATTTCTCATGAAATAAATCAGAAATAGTCTTGTTATGGATGGATTTTGGTTGGACCTGTTGTGAATGTCAAATGCCTCTTACTATACACATTTGTTAGGAATATTCCATTACTTAGTGTTAAATAACCGTGTACAAGATATCATGTTGCACATGGTTCTCCAATGCAGTAACTACTGCGTTAACACTGAAAAGACTTCAAGTAATAATTAATAAAAAACTAATCTGGAGACACACCTTCCTATACAACATAGCACCTGTATTATTATAACTGAATAATTCAACATATTTACCTAAACACAAACATACGCAAACAATGCATTATTATTCATCTTCAGCATGGTGGCAGGGTGCTCAAAATTTTTGAATGTTTATTGGGCTTACTGATTGTAAAACTATGATGACGCCGACTTCAAAGCATTGATTAGCTCCTATTTGATCCCCGTAAATATGGAACAACAATCAGTAGGTGTTCAGAAAAGCATACGGTCACAGTATGCCCTCTACTACGATGACAATTACCGCATATGATGAATGACACTCTGGACTTTCTACGTGTCCTTCTGGGGAGACGGCTGCTCTGTCGCAATGATAACTTTTCTACAATGCCACGCTCAGTCACCTCAATAAATAAGCAATTTATTCTCCTAACTGCAAACCCTCAGTATGGAACTCCATTACACCTGAAGCAAACATGGACACGAACAACAGTGTGCGGTGTAGAGCAGGTTCAGACCAGGGTTTGCATTTTTTTTTTCAAATCTTAAATTCACAAAGATATCAGACCTGTGGTGTCTTTCCTTCTTGTCACTTTACATACATTATTAATCGTTATTTTAATCTTTTCTTTAGTACTGAGAGGTTTTTAGACAATGTCAGCATCTATAAAAATTCCCATGAGCCAGCATACCTCCTGATGACATTAAAACTATTTATACATTTCTATCAAAATGCAGCTGTATCCATTTAAACTGTTTCATATATGTCCATCCCAAATCCTGCCTAAAAACCACTGCAGGAACCAAGCAAACCAGTCCAGGATCATGCTGAGCTGAGTCACAGTCTCCCCCACCGTGTAACACATTTCATTTTGCTTCATCTGTACAAGGTTAAGATGAAGGGAGATGGCATCCCCCTTGTGCTCAATCCTCATTCGTTAGATAGGCGTAGGGGGAGCGCCGTGCTGGGGAAAATGTTGGAGGGGACTACAATTTACCTGTCAAGCGTACCGCTTGTCAAATACAGTGTATACAAATCACCCACTGTGCATCATAAAGTGGGAAGAGAAGGGTACCATTTTTCTGAGAGTGGTCAGGGGAGGGAGTGTCAGAGTACTGCGAGACAACATCAGCAGAAATCTGGAAGAATAAATGACCCACCATTCATCATCTGAGTGCAGACCTGTTCGCATATGGTTTAGTCTCAATCCTGGCAGTCATATCCTGCCTACTTTTGTCTCTGTCTGTTTCGTGTCTCTTCCTCCCCTGCGGTTACCTGAGCATCTAACACTGAGCAAACCTCTCCAGGAAACAGTGTGAGCCATGAGTGATAACTACCAGTAATCAGCTGTGTTTTGACTGTGTGCACAAATTGCCTGTATAGTTGTATGAATACATATGCTGAGTCTATTTTGGAAGACTTTCATGTTTGCATTATACTGTATGCTTTTTTGCTTGCTATTCAGCCATATGTCAGGTTTATAAAAAGACCAAAGCTCAGCCAAAACAAACCCTTGTTCATATTTGTTATTCTAAGAATGGAAGAACGGTATTGTATGTATAATTCCGACACACAAAAACAGCTCTATATCTTATATAATGCATTATGAGTGTGCTTATCCACTTTGAAATGCCCTGTAGAGACTAAATGACACCCAGAATAGGACAATTGTTAATTTGCCACAACAACTTGCAACAGCTATCATGTTAACTTGTCATAACGACTTCTAGTAATTCACCATTACAACACATTCTAAGCAATTATTGCAATATTCACTGGGCATAAATTCCATCTGATTCAATGGGCTGGAAGCATGTCTGTGGCAAGCCAATGGAAGATCAGCTCTTTACGCTGGTTTACACATTTCCTCTATATCCAGCTTTCAAATCAAATCAATGCTTGGCTCAGTCAGTGAAGGCTTAGTGTATTACTCATCTTTTAATACAAAACGGGGCTACTTACATCCACACTGAACAATCAGCGACAGCAGGAAGTGATTTAATACAAATGTGGGCTCTTTCTCTACAGCATCTCATCTAGAAACACACAGCTACACGGTTAAAGGGAGAAGTGAAGATGCGGTAGTTATAGGGCTCTGAAACACCAAAAGCAGTGCTGTGCAAACATTGAGTTCCATATTTACGGGGTGCTTTAGTTCAAACACTTGTGTTTAGGTTTTGAAACAAGTTATGTCCAATCAAATGAAAAGTGATGGTTTGGGAGCTGTACCCATAAAAGTATATTATTGTTAAAGGCTCTTATAGCTAAAAATATAGTAAAGACATAAGAACTCACACTTGGCAGGTGTCTACTGCTATCAATCTTCTAATATATTGATGTTTGTTCTTTCTCCTAATTGGGAATCAGAAGCCGTACACAATGTTAGAACTGGCTCTTCATTTCAATCTGTACTTTATTTTCTTATACTTCATTTCTATATTCCAAGGTGTGCAACTATCCATTTAAATGTATACAGACTCAACAACTAAACAACAGAGAACAAATCCCTGACAGGCTTGAACAGTCTTTTTGTTTTTTCTTTTAAATAATGAAAACCAAAACCTCTGAATCTCTTGAATGAAATAGAAAATAGTTTATTTTGTTTATTTATGCTAGATGTGATGTTTGAATCTCTGTGACCTCAGAACCTCAGAGCCTTATTTCTCAAAACAGCCACAGGAAAGTGTTTTGTAACTCTCTATGCTGTCTGGAAATGGGCTTTTACCTCTACAATATTGATTGCAGAAGATGCAAAACAAACAAAAAGTCAAAGAGGAACACACACCGACCGAAAATGAACAAACAATCCCAAGTTCATTATCGACTGTGCGCATACCTCTGATACCAGGAGAGAGGATTACCCATAATCCTTTGCCTTTTCTGCCCTGCTGCTTTTTGCCTTGAGGCACTACCCTCTGGTGGCACAAATCCTCCTATTCCTCTCAACAGAAAGCACCCTCCCTTGCTCTTTCAACCCGAAATCACCTCCAAACACGCAGACAGCCCAATCATTTTTCTCTTTCTCCTTTCCCCTTGGCTATATTTAGCTTTGCCTGCCTAAATATGTCAAGGGAATCTGAGGGGCTGGGTGTGATAAAGGGTGACATTCCCCTTTTTAAAAAAACACCTGTCTTGTCAACTCAAGATGTAAGGGGAACTATGAGGAAAAATAAAAAATAAAATGCCGACTATACCCTTGCAAAATCTACCTTGAGCACTGTGCACTGAGAGATGCTGATTTCATATTTACAACAGCAAACACATACAAATAAATAAGGAGTCATAATATGAGGAATTAAAAATACTGCATGCTGGCTCTTTCCCCTTGCATGGTGGCCAGACAGCCTCGTATTTACAATGTGCACTGAGACAGCCGAATGAAGTTAGTTCGAACAAAATCATCGAGCAGCATTTTACACACCACTACTGCTAACAGGAGGCAGAGAGAGAAGAGAGGAGTGGAGCAGAGGCTACTAGCACGAGCACTAAAAACTAGCACTAAAAGGAAGTAGTAGTGGCTAGTAGTGGTAGTAATGTTACTCCAGTGGAGAAAGTAGGAGAGAGAAGGGGATTTACAAGATGTACATGTCATCCCTGCTCCTTAAAAGGGGAGGCAAAATGAGGACTCCTTCTCTTTCTCCTTTGCGCTGCACTGGCCTCATTGTAGTGGTGTGGAGGCTGTGGTGAGAGGAGGGGCCAGGATGGGATTGGGGGTGGGTTGGGGGTGGATGTGGGGTGGGGGGCGGGCAGGCTGCATCCCCCCTCAGGGATAGCCATCATCCTCCAGACTGAGTGCCACGCGCTGCAAACAGCAGATAAAAAGACCGTTACCACAGTAGGCTGGTGGAGAGACAGAGAGAGAGAGAGAGAGAGAGAGAGAGAGCGAGAGAGAGCGAGAGAGACATAGAGAGACAGAGAGAGAGAGAGAAATGAGATAGGAAACAGGAAAAGGAAACACAGCGGCATGATGAACAGAGAACAAAGGAACAAAATCAGAGGAAAAGGAGATAGATTCCAGTCTAGATGCCACCCACACCAAAAAATTCTCCTGCTCCTTTTCTTATCATCGCAGTCTTCCCTTCTCCCTCCTTTTCCCTGACCTTCTTCTTCTTCTTCTCCTCCTCTTTCCCATTTCCCCCCTTGTTCCTTCCCTCCTTCTCTGGCTCTTCCTATGTGAGAAATGCAGGATGCTTGCCTACGGCTGCAAATATCTGGCCCACATAATGCCAACCTGATTTCTCTGGCTGTCTGAGTTGCCATGCTGCCACAACACGATGAGAGGAGGAGAGGAGAGGACAGGAGAGGAGAGCAGAGGAAAATAAGTTAAAGGACTGAAAGACAATAAAAAAGATCAGTACAGAAGCTGATAATAAAACGGGGAGACCAGAAAGAGTATCGTCCCTCCCTGCAGCCCTTCACCGAGGGTGGTTGGTTACTTCGACCTTGAATCTTAATATGACTCAGTCGTGCACCTGTTTCGTGTGTGTGTGTGTGTGAGTGTGTGTCTCCAGCCTGTCATCATGCCAATGATACCCAGAATTCTTTGCTTCCTTTCTCTCCGGAGCAACACAAAGAAATCTGTGTTACCATGCCAACCGATCAAAGCGCTAGACTCCCATCCCCCCCCATAATCCTTTTTGGCTGCCCTTTCCTTCATTGCTTGCTCTCCTGTACCTAAAACAACAAATATATTAATTAAATGGCGTAAGTACCCTGATGACATCCTCTTTTGCTGGTTCATTTAAGCACATTTGAGTCCAAATCACAGATGGCATTGTCTCTTTTAGAAAATGCAGCTTCAAGCCAAACAGTGATTCTCAAAAATGCATCTGCATCAATGGGAACTCAACAGGGCAGTCTGCAACTCATGAAATGTGAAGATACGTCGCTTCTGCAACTGCACTCAAGGTAGAATATGAGATAAATTCTATTTTAGACTGTCCTAGGCTCTGATTTGTGCTCCCCTTTCTATCTTTTATGTCTTATTTAAGCTGTAACAGAAAAATAAAATTCACATAAGGGCAGTGTCGTGATGTTACTATCTACTCTAAAAATCCAATTTATTTGCAAAAAGGTCTAATCCTGTGCTGTGCTGTCCTGTCAGTCAGCCTTCTGAGGTGACTATATAGCTACTGTTCCTTGGCCTCACAGACATCTCAACACTAAAATCATCTCTGTTGTACTAATAAACAGACACCACTGCAGAAGCCCCCCCCCCATAAAGCATGCACATACTGCACTGCATAAAGACAGCATTAATTACATAAGCCTTAATGTCCCCTTAATGCCTGGGTAACCCTTTGTTGTGATTTTTAGCTAAAAAATTCCTAGCTTGTGTCAAATACTTGCTGATGTCTAGTGACTCGTAAAAAATTTGAACTTGTGCATCAGCTGCTGCTGTAAACCAACAGATGATATGTGTTTTGTTGGCAAATGGGGCCCTCAGGAGAAAATTTGTCTTCCAGTAACGAAACAAAAACTTTCAACAACCAGAAAAACACACAGAATGTTAACAAAAAAAAATGGGATGGCAGGTTGGCGACAAGGATGTGTGTTGATAAAATGTATGTACTGTATGATTATGGTCAATGAAAGTGAATAAATTGTGAACATGGTGTACTGGTGCAGGGCTTAATATGTGTGTATGACTGGTGTTTTCAGTGATAACTGCAAAAATGATGCGTGAGTATGTGGGAGTGTGCATGTGCGGGCCTGTTCTTTCTTTCCACCAGGCGTACATGTACAACAAACGGGCTTTAGCAAATCCCTACGCATCCTCCCATATCCCAAAGAATCTTCTTCCAAAGATTCTTTTCTCTCATTTGCTGCTGGAGAGCATTGGTGCCCCTGAGTACCAGTGCGAGTTGCTGTCTGTGATGCCGCCCCCTAGAGGGAGCGCTATGAATGGCTGACTGTGGCTGCCACTCACTGCTGGGTAGACGTGACCGATGGACTCGCTGTGTCGCCCGATGTGGATTTCGTCGTCGTCGTCCTCTGTGGTTTTGCGGTAAACGGGGTTATCGAAGTTCATGCTCTTGGTGTTCTTGCGCCGCCAGTTGCGCCAAACCAGGTATCCGCCGGTGCAGAGCAATCCGATGACCACTGTGGCAAGGATAGGGACTGCATGTGTTTAACACACACACAACAACAACACACGGCGGGAGCGTTAACACAGCCCAGGGGACACAGAGCGGCGCTTTAAGCACTCACACGCACAAACACGTCTTGCACACTTTCTTTCATGTACTGAAGGCTCATTATTTTCTGTCTTTATTTTTCAAAATCCTATAAAATCCCATGCAGAGAGAGATTTGTAGGGGAATGAAATAAGGGGGAAAAAGTGTCACACTGTGTTAGAATTCTTTATTTTAGAGAAGCCACATTTTGTTGGCATTGAATAAATTAGAGAAGTGATAATATGGTAGCAAAAAGATGATCGTTTTTAAAAACGTTTCCTGGTAAAATTGAACTATAAAAGATACCAATAATGGAAAATAAATGGAAATAAATTTAAGCCTTAAAAGCACTTAAACAGCTTATTTGTGGCTTCTCTTCATGTTCTAATAAGCAAGGAATATTCTGAACAGTTCTTGCCACAAGAGGATCTTGTTTACTGTAGCTAAACTGCTGTTATTAATGTCTTCTTGCATCAGAACACGTGCAAATTTTGAATGGATGAGGACATAAAATCTGTTACCAGGTTTTTATATTGGAGGTGGACCACCACAGCTGAAACTAAGACCACCTCTGTGAACATTATGAAAATACTTTTCTGAAATAAAACATCAGCCTTCAGGGAGAAGGAGCAGAGGTGCTACAGTTTTTTGCACAGAAAATACCATCATCTAAAAACTAAATTGATCACAAGATCCATCAGGATAGGGGTGGCTAGTAGTTAAAACCAAAAACAATGAGCCTTCATACTGAATATGAACATTCATTTACATTCCCTCTCAGTCTGAATCTCACAGAATGATCAAAAACACACATAAACATGAATGCACATGCACTATCTACAACAATGAATGCCTGCATGCACCATCATACATACATACTATAAACTCCACCTGCAAGGTACACAAGTACATGCATGTTCAAAGACTGAAACCCAGTTTTCTATCATTTCAATGTTGTAGCACAGCATGCTAATCCTGAGGCCAGCGATAAGGACCCAACAATGTTTCTTAACTGTCATATTACCATATTCTTCTTGTGCTACATTTGGGCTATGATTTCTAATTTTGCACTAGCCTGGCCTGAAAAATTAAATCCTATCTGCAGACTGCCTGACTCTGGTGTTTTTGGATGGGAAGGAGAATGGACAGGGGAACATGAAGCGGGAAAGAGATAGAGGGGGACTGGAGCATTTGAGATCTTGAGTCTGCATCCCCTACGGAAGCCTCATCTAATTGCTCTTTTGTTGGATGGGCACTTGAGATCCCTGTGTGACTGGGGCTGAAAACCCCAGATTCTCCTTTGTTCTTCTCTAAATGCTTACTGGTTTAAAAAAAACATCAGCTTTTGTCTCATTTAGAAAATTTCACTCCAATTAGAGAGCAGCATAACAGCCTGACTTTGGCTAAATACTGATTATCATTGTTGGGCTGATTCCCCTTGTGGAGATGTGGGTGGGCGTGGTGCATTAGTGGATGTGAGCGGAGAACTGGGGTGCAGAAATCCGGCCCTTGTAGACCTCCAACAATAATTAATGTTTCAAAGCTGCCAAAAAATGCAGAATGAAGGGATTTACTGCCTCGATGAATGGCAGAAGGACAGAATGAGGGATGGAGGAGGAAGGGTTAATAGTCTCGGGGGTTGTTTTAATGAGCTGATATCTCATTTGTCGAGAATGAAAAGAGAAAAAAAATTGCTTTACGATGTTTTAGAGCTCTTATAACTTATCAAACTATTCAATATTAGGGATGAAAGAGATCTCAATTAGCGACATATGTTGCTACTATAAGGTCATTTGCACATTCAGCTGATTTCTCAGTTAGGTTAGCCATGAAAGTATGAAATATTTCCATAAAATTTGATTTTCATTTTAATCAAAGCTAATAGAATAAATTAAGTTTGATTGTGAGAACTTGTATTCTCATTGTACGCCTACCCTAAATTAGCATATATGGTAGTATGGTGGCTTAATAGTCATAGTTTTTTTTTTTTGTTGTTTTTTTTCCCCAAGTCAGAAATTTCCTCTGCTCTGAGCAAAAAACCACCATTTTGTCTACTTAATTCCCACTTCAGCTATTTAAGATATTTCCTCCTATTCAAAAACTGATTCCAGCAACTGTGAAACCCATTCTCAGTCCACTGGGGGTCACAGAAATAGGTCAGAGCACTGGATTGATTGCTGTGTGAGCATACTGTATGATCATAGTGGGAACATGAGCTTAATGTTATAACAGCTGGTCAATTGTGATGACAAAACATGAATTGAATTTCCCATTCGCTCAAATCTCATTAATAATGGTATAATGTGCACATTACAAAGGCCTGGCCATCGCTGACTGACAAGCTTATTGGACCATAATGGTTTTTTCTAGCCGTAGGCCAGGAGGCTATTGTTGGATAATAGCACAGCTCAGTACATTTTCTCAATTACTAAACTATTGGTTACTTTCTGCTCAAACATCACTGTTGAGGCTAGTGTAGAACCTATATGTTCAAAAGTCAGATATAGTTATTATAACTGAGTCAAAAACACACTAATTTTAATCAGTCAGGTGGGAGTACAAACACTCTAAAGGCCAACCACATGCAAACATGTGCACACACATACAAACCACATACACACAACATGCAGGGCTTAAATGACAAGCAGAGACGGAGAAGCAAGGAGGGAGAAGCAGCAAAGACAACACAGCGAGAAAGTCAAGAGTACTCACCGATAGGAATGACTATTCCCAGAACAGCTACCGTGATGTTGTTACCTATGAGGTAGTGATCACTTGCAGCTGAGATGAACAGAAAGAGAGGTAAAAAGAAAAAGAGAAACAAAATCTAAGCAAAATGTTCTCTTCCAAAAAACACCCTCCCCAAAGGCCTTGCTGGAGGAAAAACAAAAGTTTGCTGCAGCAGAGAAGCATCATGCTGGGGGGGAAAAAAAACAACATATTTGCATAATATAATGGCAGGAAATCCATCTGATTTCACTTTGGACTGTTTTTTTTTTCAACTGCATGTGTAAATGAAATGCGGATGAATCATACCGTATAAATACAATGAGATGCTTTTTAATACAAGAGGAGGAAAATGCAATTCCAGAAAGCAATGCATCAGAATTTGTACTAATACTGTTCAAAAACTAATTTGGATTTAAGGAGCAATACATCATTCACAGGAGCTTTAAAACGTGTTGCGTGACCTTGAAGGTGAACTCACTATACTGAAATATTGTTGCATCAGATTGTTTGTCAAGTCTTTCATATATTTGAGCCACTCTGTTGTGCAGAATACAGTATCTAATAAGGTGCAAAAATATCTAGACATGCTTTGAATCCTCAGTCTCCACTCTCCTTCAACTCTAACCCCAACAGGTTGGTGTGGAGCTTTGACATTAATCCTGCTCCCAAACCTCCTATTAGCAGCGGGCCAACCATTAGCCAAAGTGTGATCAGATGGCAATAATGAAGTCTAGTGAGGAAGATTAGCAGAAGAGATCACAGTGCTGGCCCCCGCATACTGTTACGCAGGCTTGTACTAAAAAAGAGACTCCGTGAGGGCACAGTTGGGATGTGACAGATGGGACATAGAATTAAGACACCAATCATTAAGAGAATAAACCGCCTTCAGTAAATGCAAACACAACACATGTATACTGTAGAGAGAAAGAGACTTCCATAAAGAGACACAGCAGGTGATACGACTTCAGGCCAAGCTGTGAAGCGTCTGAGTCAGCAGAATTAAATCTGGCTTTTCTTAAAGTATGAGTGACGTCGAATGGGTCCTAAGGCTCTAAAAGACGGATTAATAGAATCTTATTAAAGCAGCAGTTATGAAAGGAGAAGTACTGGAAAGTAAAAGCAGAGAAAGAGAGAAACAGAGAGAAAAAATGCAGAAGAGCTCGGAAAAAAAAATCTCAATTTCATTAAGGCTATTATTGTCGGAGGGATTTTAAATTATACCTCTATGAAAATGTCATTATTTTTATTTGGCCCCATTGCATACCATATGACACAAAATGTCATACAGAATCATTATGTGTAGTATACTTTATACAGTAAATAAACACGCCTCTTAAATATACATGGTGTAAATATACATGTTTTGAGTTGAGTGTAAGGATTGTCTGATCATCTGTCTTTATATAAACTACTTATATTAACACATGCTGTGTATTGAAGGTCTGAAACTAACGGTCATGTTCATCATCGATTAATCTGTTGATTATATTTTCGATTATCGATTAGTGATTTGGTCTTAAAAATGTAAGTAAATGGTGAAAAATGTTGATCACTGTTTCTCAAAGCTGTCTGACCAACAGTCCACAACCCAAAGATATTCAGTTTGCTATCATAGAGGACAAAAGAAATCAGAAAATATTCATATTTAAGAATATTTAAGAGGAGAAAATTAACATTTTTCTTTCAAAATGATTGAAAATAATTATCAAAATAGTTGACAATTAATTTTCTGTTGACCGACCAAACGATGAGTTGACTATTTGTTGCATCTCTAGTACACTGTCAGAAATCCACTGAAGATTTTCATGGTCCTCTATGCTCTGAAAGTTATTTCAAACAATTCTAATTTCAGAGTTTTTTACTTTCCAAATTCACGGCCATCAATATTAATCTCATAGCACAATGTGCAGTATACAGCAAACAGCATTTTTAAAAAGTTTCTCCAGTTTAATTGAAAGATTGATGAATAATTACTGGCATAAAGAGTGGAAGGTTCAAATTTCTAAGAGCATTGGATGCATTTGAGCTTTGTGTACCAGCTGCTGTTTATCTTCTTTCCCCCCCCCCCCCTCCCTCCACAAGCCAGCCGCAGCGCAGCACATGTGTAACAGCTGATGCCGGTAAACTTGACAGTGTGCATTGAGTTGAAAATTATAACACATGGCCCGTGGGTTCAGAAACACGTCTTGCTCATGCCCCCATTTTCTCATCCGTGTCTGCTCCACCTCTCATCTGGAGCACTTGTGGTGTGGTGAGGATGCTGACAACTTCTGAGACGAGAGGAAACATGTTCTTGCTTCTTAGCAGCTCTGAAAAATCCAAGGCCCCCCCCCAAAAAAGTGATGAGACTAGCTGGAGCAGCCTTTCGCTCTAATTCCCAGAAAATCACTTTCTTTCTTGCCTCTTTTCCATCCCGTCTTTTCTTATCCTAGTAAATGCCGTTTTTCCTCCCAACAGTGTGTCACTTTTTAACTCCCACCCTCCCTGTTCAAGCGCTTGACTGTCATGTTCCTTTTTGTGCTTTGTTCGTTCTTGTTCCTCTATAGCCTCTTTATCGTCTCTCTTACCTCTTCTTTAGTTTTTTACGCCTTGCTCTTTTTCCTCATTCATTTCCCTATCCTCCCCATGTCTTTTATTCTTCCGTTTCCTCCGACTTTCACACACACTCAACTCTAACTTTCATCATCCTTCCTGTGTAAACGAATGAGCAAAACAAATCGCGCATCCACATTTCTAGAAACTGCTTTCCAATAACACAAAAACTTCAAAAATGTCTAAAATGGTACACTTACAAGAGTTAGAACTGTTATCTATATATTCTAATGAGGAACAAATAGCAGCCTCAGCTGTGTGACAGTTACCACTATCTCTTGTTTATGTCTTTATGAAGCAAACTCAACTCAACTTTATTTATATAACACTTTACACACAACAAAGTTGATCCAAAGTACTTAGAGCCCATAGTGACAAACCAGACCTATAGAGAGAGAAATACCTAAGCTGGTTAAGTTAGGCACAGTTAAAGGCTAATGAGCAGAAGTGTGTTTTAAGGTGACACTTGAAGATCTCAATAGTTGGATGGCGGGAGGAAGAGAATTTCATAATTTTTGGGGCAGCAATAGTGAAAAAAATTCAAAAAGAAAGCTGAAGTCTCTGATTTCTGCAAGCATGTAGTGTGCAGCACAGCAGCATATCAATTTTGCTTTGTGTCACTATCCAGGATTCTTCTCCACATACAAATACAATTTAAGTCTTAGCATGGTTTTGTGTTTCGTAAACCGTTGTTACTGTTGTTATATCCTGCTGTCATTTTTTTTGTCTGGGCAACAAACTGTAAAGTGGTATTTTTCTGGCGCACCAGTAAAGCTTGATTGGTGCGAGTGCGAAGAACGCTGCCAGTTTTAAGAGAGCGCCAGTGAATAAAAGAGAGGAGGGGAGAGATGGAGGGAGAGACACAGAGAGAGAGAGAAAGACAAAGAGAATGAGAGAGGCTGTCAGAAAGTGAGGATGAGTGATGAAAGGTGGACGGCGAGAGTGGAGGGGACTGTCGTTTGTTAGCTCTGACAGCTCTGTTGCACGCTGCTCATGAGGGCCCGGCTGCGAGCAGACACAGATACACTTGAGAGTATGTATGACAGAGAAAAGTGGAGAGAGAGAAAGAGGATGCACAGCAGATAGACGGATGGTCACACAGAGAGACGAAGGGGAAGAGATGCCGGACAGAAGAGAGAAACTGATTTAAGTAGAGGTTTTGAGTTCCCTGCTGCTTTAATGGCAGTTTGTAGCGGCAGTGATGACAGTGGAGCATTTTACACACAGAACGACACACATACTGTACACTCACTCTCCAATGCACAAACCCTCCTCACCCTGATCCTTACCTCTGTGGGAGAGGTTGGCGTTGCTCTCTCTCTGAATACTGTTGGGGGCCACTGGGCCCAATAGAGGTGTGTGTGTGGATGTAGACCTTTGACTGGTGCTGCTGAAACTGGTCGTCTCTGTACTCGTGGCAACAGGGGTCCGAGGATGCTCGGTGGAGGTGCTCCTCGGGGTCTGAGAAGGTGGCTGTGGTGTCAGACGCCTGGCCGGGGGTCTGAGTGTGGTAGCAGCAGCAGCAGCAGCAGCAGCAGCAACAGTAGTAGTAGTGGTGGTGGTTGTGGGTGGAGTCGTGGTGGTGGCTACAGTTGTGCTAGTGGTCGTTCTAGTGGTTGTGGTGGGGGATGTCATGGTGGTGGTGGTGGTTGGAGCTGCTGTCGTGGTTATTCTGGGTCGAACTGCACGGGAGAAACAGAACAATAATCGTTAGCGTTTGGATTTTGGAGGTTTTTTCACTTCTTGTAATATTTCTGCTGTGTGCATCAATATACAGCATGTTGTGGTAATTGAATGAAAATGATGAAAATGGTCCCAACTCCCCAGAGTTTCAAATAAATCTGGGCGATATGATTCAAATAATTACTGGGAAAAATCTTGACACCTACATATATCACAATAAGGCAAATGAATACAAAATAATATATAATGTACTGTAAGGAAATTAAACTGATGTTCAAAGCAATGAACTATGTTCCGCTCTTACACATCACAAAGACCACTTAAATAATTTTATCATGCTTGGAATCATTAATTTTGATAATAGAATTTTTACCACAATAACAAGATTTTATATCATCATGTGATTGCACTGAAAGTCAATCACAGATAAAAGTAAATTATCACCCAGTCCTGGTTTTTGTATTGAAATATGACTCAATAGCTAACATGGCTTATAAACCTCTGCTTTGTCTCAGAAGGGAACTGTAGATCAACTATCACTTTCACAACCATTTATAAAAAGTCATCTTTCTGACAGCTCCAACTCCGCCAACACTGATCATTTATTTGTGCATCAATATTGTATAGAACACACGCCACCACTGACATAACCTTTCTGTCGGTGATGTCAGACAAAAAGTCATTTGATAGAAAATGCTGCAAAACAGACAAGGCCTTACTCCAAACTAGACAGATACATAAAGCAGACAGCTGGAGAAACAT
Source organism: Thunnus thynnus (assembly GCF_963924715.1). Lineage (NCBI taxonomy): Eukaryota > Metazoa > Chordata > Actinopteri > Scombriformes > Scombridae > Thunnus > Thunnus thynnus. The sequence goes on along the minus strand of NC_089524.1, from coordinate 9,729,083 downwards.
AACATAAGGAGACATTTTATCAAGAAATATGTCCTGCATGAGGAAGCCCAAAAAATTCAGTGCACATGTACTCTCTGTGTGCATGTGACTGCGTGCTCAATGTCCATGTTCCCTCTCCTGTCCTTTCTCAGGGGGATTCTCTGAACGCTGGCCTACATACATCCTCATTTCTCTTTCTCTCTTTTCTTTGTGTCAGCTCCTTTTTCTTCACCTGTGCAAACATGTGATGCAAAACAGAGCGGGTCCATTAAGGATAACAATTTAACAAATGTTGTGACTGTAGAGGCATGGGGATGGGCTGACGGGTGAAATAAGGTCAGCAAAATAATGGAGGAGTGCTGGGAACACGGGTAAGCTAGGAGAATCCCCGATCCACCTTCTAAGATGGTGTTACTGTAAGCATGAGTATCAAATTCTCAAAATTTGAGTTGGCTTTTGAATCCACCGTAATTAACACAATAACTTTTTAATATGTTGTGTTGCTAACAACTGATGTTGTTGAATACGTATAGATTTTTTTGGGATAAAAGCTGCAATAGTCGATACGCCGTTTTATGTTGGTTTTTGGGGTAAATATGAATTCATGTATGAGTATAAAAGCTGATTGTGCATGAAAGCAGACTACATAAAATTCCACCCTAGCAATAGTGAAACTTTTACATTTGTATTGGTATTCAATATATACTTACAATTTCAAAAGGAATCAGCACTTTTCCACCAAATATTTTGGGGGAAAGCAGTACAGGAAGCTACTTTAAAGAAAACCATTAAAGAAATGAACTAGTCTTGGTCTAGCTGTGATGAGGGAAGAACCTACATCATATTTTCAATGAATGACATGAAAGGCCATTATTTACATTATTATACCACACCAAAAAATGTACCTCTTCATATTGACTTCAACCTTTAATGGCACTGGAAATGTTTCCCATGGTCATCCATGTATAAGGTTGGAAACCCTCAATATACTGAATAGTTTAAAGGGGAACGTTTAAATATAGATATGTATAAATACTTAATAATGAGGTGGACTCCTTTTAGCAGTGTTGAGGGAGTGAAACCCCAGACCGGTTTAATATCCTTATGGCCTTGCGCTCCATTTCTCAGCATTTACATACATTGAAATGAAATTTGTCCTGCATTTGACCCATCCTATACACTAGGAGGAGTGAGCAGCTGTAGTAGGCAAACGGGGAAGCAACTTGGGGTTCAGTGTCTTGCTCACTTGGACACACAGACAGGGGGAGCCGGGGAATCGAACCACCAACTCTGCGGTTAGTGGATGACCCGCTCTACCTCCCGAGCCACAGTCGCCCGTGTCACTGTGATTACAGCGATGTAGACTAAATGTAACATTCCTCAGCATAATTTCTTTAATTAACTGTCAGGACAGCTGCCTTGCTCAGTCATTCTTAGCAGACAGGGAGATGAACCGCTCTGAAGGAGACAGGCCATGACCTACTGCTCCCAGGTTTGCAGATGACCTGAAAATGAACACTCATGTAAATAACACAGGCTCATATTACCTTTGAGCCTGAAGAAGGAAAATTCCTCTACAGTGTGCTCCCGGATCATGTGATTTATTGGTTCAGAGTGTGACCGACTTACCCACGGCGCAGCGCCTCATATCTGGTCCCAGCTCCATGCCGTCAGGACAGGCACAGGTGTACTTGGGGGAGTGGTCTGTGATCTGAGGGGCCTTCAGACAGAGGTACTCACAGCCACCGTTAGGCAGACTGCCCATGTTACAGGTGTCCGGGGCTTGAGGGACACACAGAAATAAAAGAGAGGTTAAAATGGTTTAGAAAAATGTGATTTTCAAATAAAATAAATGATTCATTTGTTTTACATGTTCCAAAGCCTTGTATCTGCATAGAAAACTGTATTTAAAACCATAATTTATAAACCTTCAGTATTTACATGTATATATATTTGGTGCTTTCTCCAAATGTGCAAATTGAAATCCAATGTCAGGTTGATGAGCACAGAGGTTTACGAGTGGAAAAGAATATTAAGAATTGAAGACAGAGCCCCGGTTGTGGGTCTCGGTCAGCATCAAAAGCATCACAGTAATTGTGAAGTGAATTCAAGCTGGCACAGCATGTACTTTTTTTTTTTTTTTTTAAGAAAACCGCAAAGAAAAGTTGAAGGCTCTGTACAAAAGTGCAGCACAGAGCCTACATGACTTAGCAAAACATCTTAGTGAATGTTTTTGCTTTATTTTCATTGTATTTTCTTCAGTGTGTTTTTGCTTATTGTACCTGATCTTTGACTAAATTTTTCATGTCAAAACTCTGGATTATCAAAATACTGCACCTCAAATATAGAAACAAAGCACAAGGTCTTGAATATTATCATGTCAGGGTCAAAACTGCTTGCAGTACTTACTGCTAGCTATTCATCTTTATCTTAAAATGTAGTGAACTGCAAAATAACATATTTAAACCAACTTTAACAGTCTTTTTAAGATACCTGTTTCTTCTATGACCTATTTTCAGGTCCAATAAAGAGATGCTTGAGTCTAAACTTTCTTTTTTAAAATCGCTACACTGAAATAAAACATTTACATGTAGTTCCCTAACCCAAGACTCCAAAAATATTGCTACTCTTGTCATGTGGGGAAGCACCAGAATTAGGTCAGGTCGTGGTCGATTCTGCCTCCTGACTTGTGCATAGTTTTAGAGAGCAGCACATCAGAGGAATCATCTGCCGTCAGGGGAAGAAGCAACATCACTCACATACACACAGTGAGATTTTAATAAGCTAGGAATACATTTGTGCTACTTATACAGTATCTCAGCATAACTGTTCATGTTATATGAACAGCTGTATAAATTAAATTCTCTGAAGCATCTTCAGTTCCTTGCTTTCTATATTAAGAAGCGATGGAACTCTACGCGTAAACACATGTTGTTGAAATGCCACACAGTTATAATACATTTAAATCTATGCTGAGGGGAAAAAAGGGACAGAAGGGGAAGGCGAGAGGAAAAGGATAGGAGGACAGTAGAGAGGAAAGAAGTCAAAGAACAGAAAAAGAGAGGAAAGGAGGTGGAAGGGAGGCGATAGGAGAAGAAATGAGAGAAGATGAGGACAGTGGAGGAAAAGAGGGTAAATGACAGGAGAGGTGCAATAGCTCCAGTGTCCCCTCCTCTCCCTCTGCACTCCCTCCCTTTATATCTAGAGGAAGAACTAAAACATGGAACCTTGGCTTCAAAGCACAGCTGGATGGAAATAAATATATAAATATAAATAATAAATATAGCACGACAAAGAGAGGACAGAGAGGGAGACTCTTTTGAGGAAGTGTGCCGAAAAATGAAGGCACGTTGAAGGGGGGTAACAGAAGCATCTGTGTTTGAATGTGTGGGGGTGTATTGTGGCAACAAATCATTAAGTTTCCATTTAGGGTATGTATGTATAGATATTCACTGACAATGAGAATGAAAAACAAGACAATAAGATTGAGTTGACCTTGCAAATTGCGTGAGTCAAAGTTTCATTTAATTTAATATTGTAATACTGCTAATATCCTCACAGGGCAGATAGAGTTCATTCATTATGTCTTCATTTAGCCTGGTTGGGGCTGGTTGTTTTATGTCTTGCTTTTGTCGGCATTTTGGAGAAACATGCTTAATTCTGTGATATCTCTTTGAGCAGAACTCTTGATTTATTAATGAGAGAATGCAATTAGCTCCCTACTGGCACTCAGGCAAGAATGCTTTGAGCTCTGAGTGAGGGGAGAAAACAAAGCGTGAAAAAACAGACTCACACGTGCAAATTGCTACCACACATTGTCAAACGTTTAAGTACACGCACACACACACACACACACACATACGCGTACACACACAGGAATGTGTTCACACACCTGGGAATGCATCCATCCTGGGAAAAAAAGTAACAAACACGATATTTGACATGCACAGCACACCCATCAACCTAATCACTAAGGTTGTAGTCTCCTGGTCGATTAGCTGGTCGATATGCTCTTGTCCGACTATATACTCTATGGTTAAATAATCTTCGTGTTACTTTCATAAGAAGTAAAGTGCTACACCAATAGCTTTCCAGGATTAATCCATTATTTCCTGCAGCGGGAGGGACAGACTGACAAATTACCTGTGAAAATGGGGGTGTATTCAAAACACCCCTGTCGTTTTCACAACTTTGAACTCACTCAACCTAATGGAGACTGTTAGGTCTAACTGTACTCAGCGTTTACTGAGTGTTTACTGAACATACTGAACGTATAATTATCACAACAAGAATCCCCACCAGGCTAAAAAAATATTTTTTAATGCCAAAAATAACGCAAAATATCCATTCATTCGGAAATCAATAGCGTTTGGGAGTCTCTGTGGAAGGAAACTAGGAAACTATTGGTAGCGTAACTCCGTTTAGGAATAGGGCATTGCGTAATATGTTTGTGTAGCAGGTGGGAAAGAGTGAGTGTGGACTGAGACAAACTAAGTAGATGTCATCATATGTTACCTACGTCAACACATAAATGACACAAGTAACCATTATAGAAGCATGAATGTACAGTATCTCTTTGTTTGGGACACAAACACGTGTAGACTGCTAAATAAAAATCCTTCCTGGGACAATGTAGACCATATCCTGAACACCCGCACAAGTGTTAAGACTTATTCTGGCTGATTACACCTCTGCTCATGCTGCGACCACCTCATATGGGATCGATGGTAGCGATGGGAAAGATTCATGGTTTAAAATGCTGTGCATTGACAAAATTACATTGTATCCATTAAAACTGTGTTTAACCATCTTGGATTATGGATTTTGGCTCATGTGAGGTGTCCATGTTTGCTCGGTTGCCCGGCAGTTCCATATTGTTAAGTGCCAAGTTGGATATATTGCAACTTTCAGAAAAATCCCGGTTGAAGTGAAGGTAAAAGTCGGAATTTTTGGTAACTCTGTGTACCAGCGGGCCTTTTTCACAAAGAAGTTTTTGACAAGTCATAGAAAAAAGCACAGGTGTAAATAAAGAAGTTAATGATGATGAGTTTGCTGCTTCAGTTTCAGGGTCCTGGTATTGTGCATGCTGGCTCACTGTCACATTGTCATGGCTTACTGGAACACTTGATTAGATCCATTGTTCCATTGTTGATGTTACTGGTAACACCTGTGCTTTTCCTACTATGACAAGTGAAAATGTCTGCTGTAAAAAAGGCCTATAAAAATGATGGAGGTGTCCTGCCCTTACAGGTGAAAGAGAGCTAACAGAAGGAGTTATAAATCAAGCACAGCCTATATAGCCACATAGTCCTGAGAGGAGGTCCAATCAGACAAAAGAAGTCATAACACCTGCCTTGATGAATCATGGGTGTGTGGGACCTTTAAACAAATAAATATAGATATTTAGAAATAATCTGAAAAAGGATCATTTCATATATATGTATTTTTTAAATGGAAATAAAATGTCCTTTTGACAGTATAAGCAGTGCAATTGCAGCCCATGTAACCCCGGTAAAATTGTGAAATGTAAATCTTGGACTTGGATTGACGCTTTAGGTTTTGAGCCTTCAGTCCTTCACAAGTTTTGGAAATCATACCATAACCTTAATACAATGGTGTGTCTTTACACTGATTACACACTGATCTTTCTACCCTCAAATACTCAGAACTGACCTGCCAACAAAAAAAAGCACCAAAAAATGTTCCTAAATATCAAGCTGGCTGCGTATAAAAGCATCTCTCCAGCATGTCTTACCCTTGGGTTGCCTCTGTTCGTGGAACACCACCAGGTCCAGGGGGTTGTTGAGATGCTCTGCTACTTTTGCCACATCGTTCCCCGTCAGACGGTTGGCGCTGTAAATCGCTTCATCCTCCAAGTCTGTCCAATATATGCGATCCTGGACAGAAAGAGAGAAAGACAGTTAAAACAAAGACACATATATATACATGCTGACCCCTTAACTCTTCACCCTCCTTGATTCATAAATATGTTAGAAAAAACAATTGAATATAAAGCAGTATACATGCCAGTCACTCAGGCTGGCATACATAAGTGTCTAAACTATATCTAAATCTTATTTTCCAGGACACTTGACCTCACATTGAGGAAAGAGAAACATCTTCTAAATGAAGCTAACCACCTGCCCATTCTTATTATTGTCTGTAAGGTTCAAAAGTTGCCCATCTAGAGATCTACAGAGCAGCTTGACATTGACAAAGAAAGCAGTTTTTCATTCTGAATTATGTACAATATGCTCCCGGATCCCATGCATATCATTTGTAAATACGGTAACAGAAACTATGTAAAGTAACTCCCCTGGGAAACCCTGCAGTATATGTTTTTTGGTGATGAAACTCTGCAGTTTGTTGCAGAGGTGGCTGTTTGATCAAACCCATATACACTTAAATGTACCCGGTTTTGTTTGTGTGGGGATATTTTGCTACTGTAATCATCCTTTTTTTTTTCATTGAAATATGATTATATTTAGGTTTGTGGATGTACAATAAATCTAGAGGATAGACTCATTTTTAGAAGATGTTTTATGCCTGGGGTAGCTTTAATTAAATCTTTAATTTGAGAAATGACAGGTTAGAAGGGCCCATTTAAAACATTATTTATTGAAGTAAGGTTAAAAGCATTGCATTTTAATCAAGGAGAGGTTTAAATAGACTGAATAAGTTATATCCTGACGGGGAGTGTGCTGCATTAAAGTCGAGACGAAAAGAAAAATGCCTTTTTAACCCTTTTAGATCACATTCCCAGTAAAAAAAACAACAACCAAACAACAAAAAATCATTTTCTTTGTATTCTAATATCAAAATCCAATCATGTTTTCTTCCTGTAAAACAAAATATGATGTGTGCTTATGTAGACTTGAACCAACAAATTTCAACCAAAAATATCCTGACATCCACCCATCAATCAATCCTCAACTTTTAGCAGCACAGAGCTATGATTCATTATAACACACAAACTTTTCAACGTTCAAATCAAACTCCTCCCAACGTTACATCCCGCCTGTCTAAGTTAGATACTCTCTCAGAAGTTAGATACTCTCGAAATGCTGTTTCATCTGGACTTTAACTGCATCCTCTGATACTTTCAGCATTCAACACTCAATCCTGCCGGTCGATCAATGATGGCTGAGGAAATAATACTTCCAAATTAGTGCACAGTTATTGAGTCAGATCACCATATGGTTAGGATATTTTTTAGTTAAAATGCAGTACCCCTTGCAGTACTTGTATCATGAATAAAGTCACAACTGAATTTGTAATCAAAGATACTGGAGTAAAAAATTCTCTCTGATATACAGTAGTAACAGGTCTACACTGCTCTGAAACACTGTGTGGTCATTAACTACCAAAGACTGGTATTTTCTGATGCATCTATCTATTTCTTAGTCATCCTAAGAGTACTCCCGATTTAACAAATTTAATTAGACAAAGAAGTTTGGCATCTTTTGGAGATTACAAAATAGTCAAAATAACTTCCTCAGTGCAGTGGCAGACAAGTGTCTTTTACAGTAAAACACATATCAAGTCTGCAAAGAGGCTGTCCTCTTGAGAAAAAACATCAGCCCTGGTTGTTTGTCGTAAAAACTTAAAATACCAGTGGTTATGTTTAGTGGCAAAGCTGAAAATGTTGTGACACTTCTGCAAAGATGTGGAGAGGAAGTCACGATATGTGGCTGGATGTGCAATGTGCTCGACTTTAACCCTAACCAAGAAGTTTTAGCTGCTTAAAATGAACCATATCGTAACTATCTGGGTGGCATTGGATAACACTCATATGATACATAGTATGTATGGCAGCCTGTGTTCCTGAGCTACAGCAACACTAGAAAACAGGCCATCCATGCTGACTACTGGCCTGGTATACTTACTTACGGTTACTGTTTCTCTCTATTGTAAAACTTCAATGTGTAAAGTGCTGTAGAGTAAAAAAAAAAAAAAAAAACATAATGAAGATATGTTGTTCCTGTCTCCATTAGTTTCTCCTATACAACCTGTAAAAATAAGGAATAAATACTTCAAGCTCTGACATGTAAAGTAATTCTCTCATCTCTCTCTCCCTTAACAGCTCCTCACAAATTCTCTTTAGTGATACTACAGGATGACGGCACTCGGTTTCCACGGCAACCTAAGACTTCTCCGTCGACGCGGGCGCACATCAATTAAGCAAAACACAGAAAATGACAGCAACAGACGCTGAGATCACAGGACGAAAGGTTAAAAAAAAAGAAAAAAGAAAGAACAAAGACAATTCAAGAAGGTGAGTGTGAGACAGAGAGATGAAACAAGTCACTATGGCTCATATATGTATTTCTTATTAGGCTGAGTTTGTGTTTACAGTTTTATGGTCTTCTTATAGGTCAGAAACCTGCAGGGGTCCAACCACAGATGTGTCTGTGCATATTTAAGTAAGTATCTGTGTATATCTGTGTGTGGTTCAGTTACTGCTGTAATCCATGCTCTCCATTTGTACTGGGCTAGTGGACTTAACCTTTCTCTCACCTTCTTCTTTTCTATCTTTCACTGAGCTCTCTATCTTTCCATCTCCCCCTCACTCAGATTCAGATAACCTTTACTTATATGACAGTAGTGCAGAAACAATGAAAGACAAATATCAGCCATGTTGATGAGACAATACTCAAATCTATCATTTCACCTTTGTCTTTGTCTTTCTGTCTCTGTGAATGTCTTTCTAAGGCTCAGTCAGCCTGTTTTTTTTCTCTTTCAATTTCCCCGCTGTCAGTCTCTGCATCGGTCACCTTTTCTCACCTTGAAAGCGACAAACAGCAGCGCAGGCCCCAGCAGGTCAATACTCTTCATTGTGGGATTGAGGTGAATCTTTCATGTGTCAAAGGATGGGCCAGAACTTCTATACACAAAACACACAGATGCTCTCCTGAACACATGACATTGCATCACATCAGTCGGAGCTCTGTCTGCTGTTGTCAAGGGGATGAGAGCTCATCTAAATGGATGTGAAGTCTTTTTTAGGGTCAAGGGGAGAAAAGCCCTTGATGATTTTTATCATGATTCTGTCCCAGAAGAACCTTCTGACAAATACTGGGGCCTTTTAACTGACACATTTGCTTGATTAGCTTCGGGTGCCTCCTGCATACTTAGATGTCATGCTAGAAAACAAATACAAATGGAAGCTCAGACAAAACCAACCCATTGAACTTTTGAAGCCTTTGATATTTTGTGTTTGATTTGCACTGCTTGTTGCATCAACCCAAGTTATAAAAAATGTATGTAGCCTTGGTGTTAAATCTTTATAGGAATCAAATGATGTTAGGATGCATTTTTCTGTTAATCTCCACTAAGCTGCAAAAAGAGTATTAAAGCTCTTTCACATGCATGGTACACCCACACAGGTGTTCCCAGTTCAGTTGATTAGACCTCTTCTCAGGATTGTGGGTGTTTACAGACATTATTTGATTGACACGTTCCTCACTATTCCGTTAAAGCCGTGGTAACGCATGCTCTGTTCTCTACAAATATATAATTTAATGGTCATTCACTTAAAATGATCCCAGTGTGAATAATGACTTCAAAGGATGTGTCCTGTTTCAGTGTGAGCACTGACTTTGACATACTAATTTTCACTGTTTACAGTCTATGATGACTTAGTTAAATATTTCAGTACTTATTATTAATATTAACTTATTATTATCTCAGTCCTACCTGTGACTTTATGTCCTTTTTTTGGAGCTTAATGCCAGGAAATCTTGTTGGACTGAAGGAAAATATGATCATAGCTGACTCCCAAATCCATACTACATACTAATTCAAAGCAGGTTTTCAGTATGTCGTGTAGTGTAGTGTCCTCACTGGAAAAGTGACATCATTGAGCATACTGAAAACAGCCAGTATGCATACTAAAAGCCCATTCTAGGCTCAAGTCTTATGCTGCATCCAAAATCCATGCAACCTACTAATAATATACTTTTTTAACAAGTAATCACTGTTTTTGCAGTTATTATACATCAAATGAAGCCTACCACACATCTCATACCAATACAGAAACATGTTTACTTTTATTTTACTCAGGGAGTTTTCACTGAGAGGAACACGCTGATCACATTCACACACTTACACACATTCATACCTGAAAGCTCCACTGGAGCAGTTGGGATTAAGGGCCTTGCTGGAGGGCAACTCTGTGGTGGTAATGAAGGAGGGGCAATCCCTGTTCTTTTACTTTCCCCACCCAGATTTATCTCGCCTGTCTGGGGATTCAAGCGGCAACCTTCCGGTCACAAGCTCGCATCTCTAACCCCACCGCTGCCCCACAATATAATCTGCAACCTCATACAACTGGCAAATTTGAAAATCAATTTCTTTTCCTGCTTTTCCCTTATCCGTTTTTCTTCTTATTTTCATGAGCAGCCTGTACGCTACCAGGCATGTAATCCTTCTACATGTACAGTTTTTCCCTTGACCGTATCTGCTGCACATTGCATTCTTTTCGTCTGCATACTGTCTATTTGAGTACACTTCATTTTGTCACTTTTCCAAAGTGAACACTCTACATACTCAAAGCCTGCCTAGAATTAGAAAGTAGTATGATTTGGGACACAGTGACAGTTTGATTGATGGTGCAAGTATTGCATAATTTTCATAGTAAAAAATGTAAAAAACTATTAAGTATGTGGATTTCTTTTATACGAATGGCAAAAACAGAATAGTATTAAGATAAGTATATAGTATATACTGCACACAATAACTACATAGTATGGAATTGGGACACAGCACATATTTTAACTTTTCTTGCAGGGTATGTGTAGGTTGGAGGTCTGAGCAGACACAGACCTCCTGGATGTAAAGATCATTTAAAATCTGTTTACTTCGGTGTTGAGTTCATGGCAAAAGGACAAATCTGTGCCTTAGTGCCTTTATATTCTTTCTTCCTGTCAGTGTTTATTTCCATTGTCTATTTCTCCACCATCATCCTCTCTGCTTCTTTTTCCCCAAACTCATCTCATCTTCTCCTCTATCCCCTGTAGTCAAACAAAAGAGAGGATGAGAAGTAATTCAATGACACTAAAGCAAGAGAAAGAGAAAACATTACTCTCTGCATGCCTTCACCATCTACACTTCCTCAGGGCTTGGTGTCCAGGCAGGGGGTGGACACAGACTGGAAGGGTTTGTATGTCTATGTGTGTGTTTGCGTGTGTTTGGAGGTGGCGTGTTCAGACTTTCAAATAGGAGCCCTATATCTTTCCTCTGCACTGTTAAGACACATCAGTGTATTGATGTGAAGTTTGTAGATCATTTGCCCATGTGGAGTGACTATTTAATGTGTTTCAGCGACAGCACTGATGGGCTATGTATGCCATAATTCAAATTTTAGTTGTTTTGTGAGAACATCGGCCAAAACTGGGACTGGTAAAAATAAAACATTTTGGTCCCCATAAATGTCCTTGTTCACAATTATTATCATTTTTGTGATTATCTCAGCTCCCCATTTAACTTCAAGATGTTATGCATGGATGAAAGGTACATTTGATTTCAAACTGAGCCCTAAAACTCTAAACTTTAATACCCAACAGATCTTATATCTAAGGACCGTCAGATCCCTCCCCTGCAGAAATGCAAAGCTGGCAAACCTCAGTTTACAATGACCTATAACTCAAGTCTGAGTCTGTATACATTTACTAAATTATTTTTTCATCTTTACCATGACATACAACCAAACCTCACCAAAAATAATATTTCTTCTAAAATGCATTATATAAGATTTGCTGCAGCAATCTTGGTGGTTTTATAATCCCAGTCATTCTGGTCAGTCAGAGGTGGTAAAGAGATGCATTCATCAACATCTCTATTTCAGTAAACATTGCCCTATTATCTGGTGTAAAGTATTGTTCCTAAACAGGACTAAACTGGACCTGGTAGGCATTTTAACACAGACTCACACCCAGAGTGATTCCTTGAAGCTCATTTACCAGATTTAATTGAATGAACAAAAAGGTTCAGCGTTTTTGTTCACAACTGAAACCAGGCAACTCTGAAGAAACAAACTTCCCATTATCGGTCTGTTGGGAACGGGACAACCCGCTGCCCTGCTAAAAGATTTTTAATTTGGTTCGTATCATAACCAGAACAGAACAAAGACCAGAAGAGCCGAGGGCTATTAATCTCCAGGGATGAACTTTCACTGCTGCCTGAAACGTTGGGTTTTCTTCCTCTCTCTTCCACATGCACACACATCCACGCACACATGCGCACACACAGCTGGACATGATGGATGTCCCCTTTTCCCTTTGCTTCTCATCCTCACAGTGTGTGCAGCAAAGAGAGGAATGGAGAAAGCACTTCCTACTGATCACATTTCACCTCTCTCTCCCCCCCCCCACCCCCCCATCCTCGCTCTGCTCTCGTCGGGTTTGTCTTTTCCATCTTCCACACCATCTATACTTGATGGGCTATAACAGACTAACTCACTCCTGCCTCAATAAATACACCCAAATTTGTTTCATCGATTGCTGTATTCTACTGTGACTCTACGGTCGTCAGCCCTTGAAAATATAATTGCTTCTCTGGGTTTATTCTGTGACTTTACTGTACTTTTAAAATATCTCCATCTGTCGTTTCTTTTCAGTCTCATCCCAGTCATCCCAGTCTTACAAACTCGTTCCTATTAAACCTTGAAAATGTACAGTCGAGATTACAGGTTTCCCTTAATGACATGCAGTATTTATTAAGCATTTATTTAGTCCACCATCACTTAACAAAGAAGATAGCAAAAGTTTAGTCAAAGGGAACACTACAACAGCACAGAAAAACTAATGTCCAATGCTTAAATTTGGTGCACAGAAAATCTAAAAATACACAGCCTAGATGGGAATCTACAAACCACCCATGAGACATAGATACGGGAAGAAAGATCTATTTTTCTGTGCATATCTCAGGTACCTTTGGAGGTCAAATAAGGACATTAGCATCTAGTTTGCCAAGTCTAAGAGTGGGAAAATAGAAAAATATATGTGTACTGTATTTGAAAGGTTATCAGTCCTCATTTTCTTTCTTAATATAGTACTCATTTTTATTTATGCTGTTTAAGCGAGCTGGTTTGAGATTGATTTTATACACTTGCCAAAATTGGTTGTATTTATTAGATTAGATTTTTATTAGCCTGATATTTTCTTGAATTATGATACTTTTTATCTAGCTGAATGAGTGGTATTTTTAATATATACATTTTATAGGGCAAAAACATTAGTGTTGGCCTTGTGTATTTCAACAGCTAAAATGTCAGACTGTGATTGATTGCTTGTGGAAACTTCTAATATCCAAGACTGACTATTCAACTGCTTAAGAGAACCCTTATTAATAAAGAACAGATTATATTTTGCAAGAGCGAGGCAAGAGTATGTGTGACTTGCTTTTCACAACATGCCAGCATAAATTCAGTGCAGCATAAAGGCAACAACTACCTTGAAGGTAGGAAATCAATCTAAAAATGTCTGGTATGCTCTGCTAAATAGGAAACGCTGAAGAAGTAGAATACAAAAGCTATCTTACATAAGCATAGTTTACTTTATGAAAAGACGTTTTAGTGCTTGTACAAAGTATATTGAGAGTCTTAAAGCTTTCCGATACTGCTGATACCACTGATGGTTTCACTGATACTTGGGCTGTATTGTAATCTCAATCCTCCCGTACCTCAAAGACAGTGAGAGCGAAGGGGTGTCCCAGGTGATGATGGGAGGACAGCAACACTTTGCGGTTGTCTCCATTCAGATCCACGCTGGACAGCAGGTGCAGCTTGGAGTCCACCCAGTACAGACGCCTGTTGGACAAGTCTGAGAATATGGAAGTGGAAGAAAGAGAAAGAGAACAAAACCAAGGAGAAAAGGAAAAAAAAAGGCACAAGAGGGAGACGAATGGAGAGAGAGAGGTCATTCCAAGAGAAAAGGCCTAGGGTGAGAGGTATATGAATGTAATGGCCCAGTAGCTACACCATCAATCTTCTTTGACATGACGGCTGAGGCCCTTGCGCTGAGAAAACACAGATGTGATTGTAATATTGCCGGTTGACTTCTTTGCTGGGGAAAATATATGTGCCCTTGAGCAAATTGATTAGTCTTGCTGGACTTGTTTTAAAGCGAAACTTCACTGTTTTACAATTCTATCTCCGTGTGTTTGTCCTAAATACTGTTTACTTCAGGACTGCACTATTCCTGTCTCCTTGCTATGTGGATATTGTAGTGCCTTGGTAAGCTTGAAAATGTAGAGAATCCACTGCTTTTGACAGCAAAGGACAAAATCCCAGTATGACATTGCTTTTTTTTGGTTCTAGTTTAAACATAAAGAAGAATAAGTAAGCAAATCAAGACATTCCTCTCAAATGTAACCCTTACCCTAACCAATATACTACATACATTTTTATAAAGTAATTTTATATACATTAAATCAAATGATATGAATCTGGGACATCTTTAAAAAGTGAAAAAGAAAGAATAATGTTGACATTTATTTAATTTGTAAATTAAATACATTATTTGGATGTTTTTGACTGGTTGCCAGTTTCAACCACTTTTCACTCCGGGGTGAAGTGAACATAAGTAAGCAGAAAAAAATTATTTTCTTGGCCAACATTGGATAAATTTGAAAGTATAAATTCAGGAACCATTTCAGAATGGCACAATAATGGCAATAACCACACTGTGATTTCCCTTCAATTTCAATTAGGAAGTCCAAAAATATCTACTTTACAAGCAGAAGTTCAATCACATGCAGAGCTGCAACGATTAGTTGATTCATCGATTCCTTGCCAACAATTAAACTGATGGCCAACTCCTTTGATAATCGATTAATTGTTCTGAGTCATTTTTTAAAAGAAAAAATGTCAAAATTCACTTGTTCCAGCTTCTCAAATGTGAATAGTTTCTTTAGTCTTTAGACAGTAAACTGCATATCTTTGGGTTATGGACTGTTGTTCAGGATCAAAGAAGATATTTGATTATATCACCTTAGGCTTTGAGATTTTTCATTTTTCACCATTTTCTGACATTTCATGGACCAACAACTGATCCAATTAATCGAGAAAATAATTGTCAGATAAACGGAAAATAAAATAATCATTAGTTGCAGCCCTAATCACATGCTATGAGGTCAGCCCAGTAAACTGAAAAAGGAACTGCGATATTTTCACGCCAAAGAAAAAGAGACAAATCACAGAGTCATTTTCATCCCCAACTTCACCTCTCCTGACTCACAATCACATGCTCTGTTCACTGCTCTGTATGAAATCAATGACCAAGGGAAAATAATCCACCTCCTTTCCCACAGCAGTGCGGCGCAGGTCTGGCCAACTCTTTCATTCCCCTTACTCTAAAAAATAATTTGTTTTCATACAGATGTAGCGACACCTCAATTCCACAGAGTGTGGCAACTATGTGCCTCTCTTTCTCCGCAGGCAAGGGCAGCTGAGAGAAATTGGCTGGTGCCGCGGAGGGAGTTGAAAGGGATGATGGGAGGTATCGATGGAACAGAGTGTCTGGCTTATTAATTCGAAGCCCCTTATTCGCTGGCTTGATTGATGAGAGCCAGACACAAATTGAGCTATAACAATAAGAGCTACTCAGGGGTTGCAGCACCCACACACTGTTTTCTACTTTCAACTCTCGCTGTTTGTCTCTCTTTGTTTCTTTCCCTCTCTCCATATCTGTAGTTGTCTCTTTCTTTGTGTTGAATTTACTCCAACCACTTTCTTCTCTCTCTCTCCAAAAGCATAATCAGCATTATAACTTTGTTTTTAAAACTTCTTTCAGGGATGATTTTCCTGTCCTGTATCACCTATAATATAATTTTCTCCCCCTCAAAGGAGCCTTTCATGTTCAAAGTTACACATTTTCTGTCTTTCCTTACCCAGGGTTATTCCATTGGGCCACTCGATGTGTTCAGACACCAGAACCTGTCGATCCACCCCGTTCATCCCAGCCTTCTCAATTTTGGCCTGACCTCCCCAGTCTGACCAGTACATAAATCTGTGGAAAGATAACCCAAAAAGTTAGATACAGTATGAACATTTCCAAATTCAGTAAAAGAAGAGCTTTAAAGAGACCCTGTTCTCACTATTTGGCTTATCTGGAGCCAAGACAAACTTTCTGACTGAATCTACTTTACTCTTTCTCACAATGTCAAACTCTGTCTGCATCTCATTTCCTCTCCAAAATCAAATAGTTTTTACTTGTGAAACAGGCCTTGAAGACACTGCAGGCAAGTAGATACTGTGCTAAACAGCAAGTTCTAGAGACTCAGACCACTTTTAAATGTGTGCATGTGTGTGTGTACCCATGAGAAACCTATGAATGCTTGGCTTCATTTGCATGTATTTGATGCTTTTTAGAGTTGCGAAAAGAGTCCTTTGGGGAACTCAAGACATCCAAGACAAAAGGGAAACAGGCATATAGAGCAGACTAGAGTCATATAAATTCTGCATATAATTGTTCAGCTGCTAACAGATAGAAGTAGTACTGCAAATTGTTTTGTTGTGGTGTAGTTAAAAGGTTTTAAGCGTCCATTTGGACAAAATATTGTTTCTCTGTAATTACAATGACTTTTCCCCTATTCAGAGCATGTTCAGCTTCCATCCCTGCTATTCTCTCAACCTCCCACTCCCTCTCTCTGTTCCCTGCTCCTCCACTGTTGTGGAAAAAAAAATCTTTCAGATAGGCCAGTAGATCTTCAGGTCCTCCACAACATATAATTATTTGAAAATAGTTAAAATACCCCAAAAAGTCAAAGATCAATTCAAACAATCAAGAAATACACTGAAACAGACAGAGTTCAGTGTAATTATAGATTTACTGTGTATCAAGTGCAATACAAGTAAACTAAGGGCTGGTTCATGAAGCAGACACCTAAAACTGACTGATGACAAAGCACTTTCATATCCACTGCAGCCAAATTCTAGGGAATTTCAATCATAAGATCATATGCTGACAAAGGCTTTACTCCCTTACACTCCTCACTACCATATAAATGCTCACATTTGCAGACATGTTATTTCCTTCTTGTTTTTTTCTTATAATGCTCATGCCTACAACGTGCTATCTTGTTTTCCCCCAGATATCTGGTCCTGTGCTGGCAGTTTAACCCACCACATCTTGTTGTTTTCCTCAGACATCAAAGGCTTTTTTCTGGCACTTTTACCCACTACTTCTACAACTTGGACTTACTGCATATCACATGAGTCTTCACTTCATGATCTGAGTAATCTCTTCATGCTCTGCTGTAGTACACACACACATTTCTATCTGTATTTGCTAGATACTTTCAAAAGAAAGCTTAAAAACTATCTCTTTACCCAAGCATTTAAGTAGCTTTGCACTTGCTCTCTGCTGCACTTTTAAAATGTGACATTTTAATTTATTGTATACATTCTATGCCTTAACTTGTTCTTATCATATTTTATTCCTTGATTATTATACAATCTATGTATTTTAGTTTCACTTTATCAAGTAGGTTTTTCTTTTTTTCTACATGCTTTTATGTCCTTTTCATGTAATTTTTGTAGTAAAACACTTTGAGCTGCATTTCTTGTATGAAAGATGCTATACAAATAAAGTTATTATTAATATTATTATTACTATTACACACACACTTCTATCTGTAGCACACACACACACTTTATTATGATCAACAAGCTGTAGTACACTTTCCTGCCCTTTTGCTCAACTCCTTTGCCATCCTCTCACACTCTCATCTATCTGTCCCAAACTCCCTACACTCTCCAAAATCTCCTCCCTCAATTCAATCTTCTCCCACTCACCCTTGGTGTGGATCCACTGCGATGGCCCGCGGCTCGCTCAGCTCGGTGGCTATCAGCACTTTCCTCTTCCGGCCGTCTCCCGTGGCGACGGAGATGCTCTTGTTGCCCGAATCGGTCCAGTAGATGTTCTTGTGGACCCAGTCAACGGCCAGGCCCTCAGGGGAGTGGAGAGAGTCGATGAGTGTCACCTGCTGCGAAGAGTCACTCGCCTTGTTGATGTAAGCGCTGGCGGATCGAAGAAAAGAGGCGAGTCAGTCAGTTCTACATGCTGAATTGTAATTTTGAAATACGCAATCGTTTAGGAGCAGGCAGAAAAGAGGAGACAGGATACTAAATCACAAAAGCCTCACTTGCTGGATTTGTTATTCTGATCTTCTTTTCTTGCGGAGAAAGATTTGTGGTATTCCTTATGGTAGATAATGCTATGTCAGGGGCACCCAAACCTGACACCTCTATAACAACCTCAGCCCTCCCACCAAACAGCCTATCACAGGGCGAATGAGTCTGTCTCCTTCTATCAGCAACAAAACAACTAGCCTCTTTCTCTGTTTTTGTCACTCTCCCCCTCTGCGTCTGTCTTTTCAATCTCTTTTCATCTTCCTCTTGCCTCCTTCGTGCTTTCTGTCCATTCCTCTCTACCTGTTTTCGCTCCTCTCTTTTGCCTTCCTCCCTGAACTCCTTCAATAGTGACACATCTTCAGACAAAAGCACATTATTCTCCTCTTTACATGAGGGCTATAAAACAAGACAATACAAGACGTCCTGGTTAAAAGGTTGGGAAAGGAAATATCTCAATTTATAGACCATCTCACATGTTAGCAAAGTGTACAAGACAAAACATATGGATGGGAAGAGCATCTTAATTTAAAGGAGAAGGCTTGCGTGAGGGGTGGGGTAGAGATGAATGAGCCTAGGACTTGGAAGCAGATTGTGTTGTTAATTGGGTGTGTTACTATTTGCCACCACAGACACCTTCATCCGCAGTGGGGTGGGGTGTTAGTGTGCTTCTGTCGTGCGATACATAATCGAAGGCTTCTCTCTCGTGTCCCAGGGTTTATAACATGGATCCAACACTTGTCTCTCACTCAGGGGGCATATTTAAATGAGTTCTGGACTTGGTTAAAATCCCTCATGTTGCTAGTGCAACTGTGTTGTATTAAGGAATTGTAAATCACAGACGGCTCTGTGATGAAAATGATAATTTTCAGAAATTCAATCTGAAACATACCGCTCTGTTGCAGCACGTATTTTTTTATAACCTCCATTCTATAATATTCCCTGTCTAATATAATAAGACTAACTACATCTCAGTGCTGACATATCACGCACAACACATTCCAATCACTCTAATATTTGACTTAACTAATACATACTTTCACACACTATTGATTTTATTAATAATAGTGGTATTTTTTAGTAAAAAATAGAGTGTGATGAACAGGCTTGGAGGATTGAGTAAAAGGAAGGCTAGAATAAGGAATGAGACAGAGACAGATGAGCCCAAGATCACTGAGCAGATTGCATCTTTAATTGGTTGTATTATTGTTTGTAACAGACATCTCCATCATGGGAAGAGGTTAATAAGTCATCGACCCGTAGCATGCTAATCACTGTGAATTAGCTTGGAAAACCACAGCGTCACGGTGAAGGCCGAGGAGGAGGAATCACTTTTAAATTCGCTTCTATTTTCCATTTGATTAAAAAAAAAAAAAGCTCCTTATCAGAGGAAAAACCACTTTGCTGGAAAGTCAAATGCCTGGGCAGGAAGTGTGATCAATCATGTCATTATCATTAACATTCAATACATTTTGCTCTCTAAAACAACTGCAAACAGTGGAAGAAAAATGCATACTTGAAACACTACAGTGTATGTGAGAAGCCAAGTACTAAAGAGGTGCCAAGAATACAGATATGTAGCTGAAGTGCACCAGAAAAAGCATAATCTCAAAAGTGGATGATCTATAAATTATGTACATAATTAAAGCTTTGAAAATCCAAAAAAGTTACATCATGCAAACAAAATGAGAAGCAAAAACGCCATGCATTGAGCTAATGCTAAACTTTCATGCTTTTGACTGTATATAAAAAGGGATTTCCACAACCAAGAACAACACAAAGAAGATTTAACAATTCCACTTGTTGCTGACAGTTTAGGGTGTCTGTGTGTGTTTGTTTGCTGCGTCAAAAGGAGAGTTCATTTGTCCTTTCTCTGTCACAAGAGGACTGTATCACTGAGTTCGTGTTGAAGTATGTGTATGTGAGTGTGTGTATGTATGTGTGTGCATGCAGATGAGTGATGGTGGTGATTATTGAGGCCGTAAAATTAGGGAGAGCATATGGCTCAACTGAGATGACAGAGGGCCCCTCCCACTACCTAACAGCCATCAGGGTGACACACACACACAAACACACAGAGCACTGTTGTATCTACTGTATGTGTATTTGTGTGTGTGTGCGTGTGAACATGTGTGTGAAGGACAAAGGCTCCACCTTTTACTGTCAGACAGATGAGCCCTCCAGGTATGACACACACATAAACACACACGCAGCCCCCAGGTGTGTCTATCTCGCTACCAGATGGTGTGACAGGTTGAAGCAGACAAGACGGATGGATAGAGGAGAAAGAGAATGACAGAACGGCTGAAGAACGAGGAGAGAGCGTTATCTAAACTTCCAAAGTCCTGGCTCTAGTCTGTACAGTGGCGTTTATGGTTACATACAGACTTCATTAACCTCTCTTTACACTTGTTTTTAGAGAAATGCTATTTATTCCAAATTATAATCCTATTCACAGTACTAAAAGGATACCAAGTGCTATGATAAGGATAATTATTTTTTAGGAAGAAGCAGAAATTACTCTTATTTTTATCACCATGACTCAGCAGCGTTCAGTGACACAGTAATGCAACAAAAGGAATTTATTTGCCCCTGGTTCTTGTCAAGGTCAAATGTGCACTCACAGAGTTCATGTAACCCAAAAATAAATCTAATTGACTAACACTTTTGACATTTTGTCCAACATGCATGACATGCTATGGCAGAGAGATGTGTGTATGTGTGTGTGTGTGTGTATACCTGTATATTTTCTGATGATATAGATCACACCAGAACATCTTGTTAATAGACACGTCTACATCCAGAGCCACGGCGTTCTTCAGTGTGGGAACCACCTGTGTGTATTCACTCTTCAGCAGGTCAATACGACGGATCTCATGGCGGTTGGTGAACATCAGGTACGGACTCTTTCCTGACAGAGGGGAAAGACAATCATGTCACCATCATGTATGAGCACTTTTCTTGAAGAATGTTTATTACCTGACATTGGCAAATAGGAACAGAGAGAGGCCACAAATCTCAAGATGGGGGGTGGAGACCCTTGAGGCCCGTTGACCTACTATTGTGACCCCGAAAGAGAACATTCATCATTTTCAATATTCTTTACAAGACAGGGCCATCAACAACACTGTCCATCACAAGTGTTTGTGTACATATGAGAAGGAAACCTTTGCTGATCTTGACAATTACCAAACATCCCAAACCTCTATTATAAAGGTTAACCTGCATGTCTAAATCTCTGCTTATGTGCAATCCATGCTGTTTCTGAGCCTCAGATAGACAAGGTCACATTGACTTCAGGCTTCAGTGCTGCTGACTGGCTGCATAGTTTGATCCAACTCTGCATCAAGATGTTTTACCAGGTCTACAAGACTTGGAAATTGTCCTGACTTGATATAAATGATAAGTTCGTCTGGGAATATTTTAAATTATCTTTGAAACATTCTGGCCGTTAAAACAATGGTGCCTACACATACTGTTGTTGAGAAACCATGGGTGGTGCCGAGTGTTGATTCTTATTCCCAAGAGAGAACATAATGTGAGCTAACTGAGGTCTTGTTTTGCATTTGTACTATTTAGAGCCTTAAATCATGCATTTTTGATGTTGTGAGCATAAATAAATAATCTAAATAAACCTTTTAAAAGGAAAATATATTCCCTACACACACACTCAGAGAACTTTTTTGTCACAACATAATGATGTTCACTTAATTATTCACACAATTATGCTCTGCAGGGAATAACACATGCAGTATGTGAGGTGGCCCAAACTAAAAGCATACAAGAGTTTAAAAGGGACACATCCATTTAAAAAAAACATTGTCTTTCAACATATGAGATTGTGTGTTCTCTTGCTGGATAAAGTAATGAAGCACAATGTGCTGCTGGATAAAGTAGCCAGACGACTAGATATGACACATTCTATTTTTAGTGCAACAGCATGTCAAAAATGTGTTTCTGGGTTCTCTTCCTCAGGTGCATACATTATGTGCTGTTCACTGGGACATCAGTTACCTCCGGCATATTTTCAGCAGGCTGAAGGTGAGCATGACTCAAGCATTTGAATAATTTTCATGCAGTCGACAAGGTCAACTCCGTCTTTAGTACATACATGCGCGAAAAATATCTCAGCGTGTGTGCACGCCTGCATACAGCAGAGATACCCAAATGCAAACTTACAAGGTATACACTTTTCTCTTACTTTAAGTATTTTCTGTCGGTCTGCCTGTTCCCTTCTCAATTTTTTATCTCTTTCACAGAGATACCCACCCTTCTCATTTTCTAGCTCCTTTCCTTCATCTCCCCTTCTCTCTCCTATCTTTCTTGTCACTCTCCACTGTCCAGTAAAGCAGAAATACCATGCAGGGCATTTAAAGAAGACAAAGCTGGGTAACACTGACACACACGTCATAGTCTCACACAGAGTCAACCATGCCTCGATAGGTTTCCTCAGCCCCGGTTTACTA
This sequence comes from Thunnus thynnus, assembly GCF_963924715.1. Lineage (NCBI taxonomy): Eukaryota > Metazoa > Chordata > Actinopteri > Scombriformes > Scombridae > Thunnus > Thunnus thynnus. The sequence continues at coordinate 9,706,508 of NC_089524.1, read as the reverse complement.
CGGGCTACTGCACAGGGAGAAAATATTACATTTCTACTACTGTTTGGATCGAATCATTTTCCTCAAACTACTAGGTTTGCAACCATCAATTTCACCTGCTGAGAGAGAGAGAGAGAGAGGGAAAGAGAGAGAGAAAGAGAGAGAGAGAGAGAGAGAGAGAGAGAAAGAGAGAGAGAGAGAGAGAGAGAGAGAGAGGCAATGCAAAAGAAGGAGAGAAAGAGGTATAAGTAAATGTGATGGATGGAGGTAGAGCTATGGGGAAATGAAGAGTAAGAGGATGTAATTAGAGAAGGGAAAAGAAGTAAAAAAAACATCAACAGATCAAGTGACAGCAGGGGACAGAAAGTCAGGTGTGTATAGAGAGAGAGAGAGAGAAAGAGAGAGACAGGATGAGAGAAGCAAAGGATATTTTCAAGTATGTGTAATAAGGTCAGATAGATCTAACTTTTCTTTCATCAATCCCCCTGACTCACTTTTTCAAGACAACTTCTCTTATCCCTCATAATTGTTGTTGCAGCAATATGTGCCCCTAAAGGCAAAAAAAAAGAAAAAAAAAAAGAAAAAAAGAAAAAAAAGCTGAGTCACTGTTTTCTTCAGACCATGGCACTAGAGATGTCTTCAAAGAGTGCAGTATTATCTCCTCCATAGAGCCCACCCGAGCAACAGCCATCTTCCTTAACAAGAACAGGGTCCCCTAGATATATTTTAATCTGTACTGCACGTTCAGGGCTGCTCTGCCCCGTTAGCCAATTAAGATAATGCATTGAAAAGATAAATATGGGCTGGGGAAATGCCGTCAGGCACTGCAGAGGCATTGATTTGATTCGCACCAAAGCAGATGTTTATGTTGTTGAGATATGCAAAGTAAGTGGAAAAATCCAACATAAAGACAGACGTAAAGGTCAGAAATAAAGGAATGAAATTCTGCAGGCTAATGGGGATGCTTAGGAGCAGCCAGTGTGAATGGACCCACACTGACTGAGGTTATTAGGATGATGTTATGTCTGGAAGTAGACACACACGTCTAAGTCAGCCATGCTCGTTATGCCACAGAGACCATGCTACATAATGATGAATAGATGGTGCGGCAGGAAACAGGAATGCCCAACTTGTGTCAAATGTCAAAAAGTCATCCCACTTTCTAGCATTCTTATGACAAAGCAAGTTATATAAAGCTTCATTATTCCATGGTGAAAGGCCTCCTGGGGAAATAGTTGAATTTCCTTCTACTGAATGTGTAACAAAGCTTTCAGTGTCTTATGTTTTTGTGCACCTGCATTATTAAATTATGATCTGAACAAGGCATAGATTTAAAAAAAAAAAAAAGAAACGGAGATGATAAATATGTAACTGAAAATTTGTTCTCTGAAATAACATTTCCGTGTTCCCACAGTCAGACAGAATAAAGTGTTATGGACTATTCTATTAAATGCATAAACTGTAAGAAAAACTTTAAGATGAGATTTGACAGTATTCCATAAAATCTTTGGTCCCATGGCAAAATCTTTTGACAATGGGGAAAATCTGACCACTGCTTTAAACCCCTTTTGAAAAGTGTGTGCTCAAACTGTCAAGTGTGTGGCACAAACTGCTCTTGGCACTGTGGTTAAGTCTGCAGTACACTGTAAATGAGAGAGGGAGAGAGAGAGAGAGAACAAGGGAAGGAAACAAAAGCAAAAAACAGAAAGCAGTTAGTAAATTTCCTCTGCATCGGTGTGACAGTGCGTCCTGCTGTGCCGTCACATCGTTACTTCTCTCTGTACCTGTCATAAATATTTATTTGACTGCTTGATTGCTTGATCGTTTACTGTTACTTCAACTATACACCCGATGTTACCCACAAATGTAAAGAATCAAGTTTTGTCCATTCCTATGATACATTTTAGGCTATTCATGAGGTTGCATTATGTTTTTCTATGTTTATATAGTTGACGCTCAAAGAGGCTGGTTAGCAGATGTTTGTTGTTTTGATTAACACTTCAAATCTGCAGAGAAGCCGTGCAGCTTTTTATCAACTCTGCATATTGTTCATTCCAACAATAACAATATAGAAGATGTTTTTTGTTCATATGCTCTGGTGTTTCTGTATACCGTTGACATGTTGCAGTATTATATGTGCATCACATGTTCTATAAAACAGATTTTCATTGGACGTTTGTTCAGTCAGATTATCATGTGATTAGAATACAGTGTATACAGCACTGATATTTAGTGTCTAGGTTCTGTCCTCATGAAACTTAGCACAGCAGAGGGGGGTGATGATGAGTGATGACTTATTATATTATATTATATTATATTATATTCCATCTGTGTCTTCCTCTTGGTCACTATTGCTACAACTCTGGTTTATGTATGACAGATGACTGGATGAGTCCAAAACTTTCTTAAAAAATGCCGTCTGTGTGGACTGGCCATTATTCTCACATCGCCCTTCTCTTCCTCTCTTCATGCCTCTCATACATAAACACCCACGCTTCCTCTCTCTCGCTCTCTCACACACAAACAATAATAACTCAAGCTGACGACTCAGTGAGTGGCATCACACCCATAAAGGTGTAAACACAAAAACAATGAATGCAATTAGTGTAACGCAAGGCTTTCTTCAGGGGGACTTAATGGACGCTGCCATGTACTAATACAAACACTCACTCATACACAGAGAGACACACACACACACACACACAGTCGTGTTTCCATCACTTCAGAGGACATTACATTGACTTACATTCATTTCCTGAAGACTTATCCTAACCTTAACTATAACCACCATGTGCCTAACCCTAACCCTTACCCTAACCTTAACATAACCCTAAACTAACCTTAACTTTAAATCAACTCTTCACCCTAAAATTAATGATTAACATTAAGTGGACTTGCTTTTTGTCCCCTTAAGGGACACACGACCCCACAACATGATTGTGTGTAAACAGATTTACGTCCCCACAACGTGAGGAATACCTCAGGAATACACACACACATACACACATGCACAAATACCAGCTTAGAAGAGGGAACACATTATGACTCCAACCTGGGACTTTATTTTTAATTAGCATTGCTTGTTCAATAGTTGCACATTACTCTGAAATTAATCTGCAAAGGATAAAACCCTGTGCTAGGATTAGAATGAAATGCACTTACTGTGCATTGGAGAAAGCATAGAGCAGAGGTTTTCACTCAGCTTTAAGTAGCTATTCTCACTATTATCTGCATAGGCTCAGCTGGCACCAACAACAGATAACACCAGTAGAAAATGCAGAAAAACATATGGCATCTATATATGGCATGGCGTGTAACTGTAAAGTGTGGAATGATGTTATGTTTTGCTGCGTGACACCAAGGGCATTTCGCAGCCTGAACTTGAATATGTGCAAATGATGTTGGCACTACGCACACGTGTCACATATCATCACAGAACATGACATTCCTCTTGGCCAGTCAGTCACAAAGGAATTGCATCTGTGCATGAATGTTGACGTGACTCTTCAAAACAACTACATGTGCATTTGTGTGACAGGAGTCTAAAGTATATATGTATGCTAATGTCCGTGGGTGTGCATTTGTGTGATTGGGCATCCGTGTGTGCGTCTAGGAATGAGTTCATGGCCAAATGCAGCTTCATTAAGTCCACATTACCTCAGCTTCACAAAGCAGGCATCTCTGAATTGATGGTCCCATCCCTATTTGTGCCTCTGAATAAATAAACCACAACACAAACAATAATACTGTCACGTTATCAGTCTCTCGCTCGCTTCGTCTCCTTTGGCATGCTACGAACATGTGCCACAATCAACAGTACGAATGTATCTTTGCATTACTTCATTGAGGAGAGAGAGATCCATACAGTGCAATGCACCCATCCATATATCCATCCATCCATCCATCCGTCTCCTTGCTTCACTAATAAATGCCTTGGCCTCTGACAAGGACTGTTTGCTCTGCTTCACAGAAGTAAAGATTCACACAGAGACATGAAGCAATCAGTGGTGTTTTTTTATGCCACTTAGCTCAAGAGTGAGGGCCTGTTTCCTGCTTTAAGCTCTCTCATTACCAGACCAGTTCATCCTATAATGACTCAACCTAAGATAGATGGCGGTAACCACTAATAACACCCTTTTCTCTCGCTTTTCCCGCAGAAAAGTTAATTTGCCGTGTAACTCAATCAGTTAAAGGTTCCACTTCTGATGTCAAGGGGTAGTTGCAAGGCACTAACACAGCTAGAATGAAGGTCTCCCTGAAGAACTTAATAGCAAAGGTAAAGCACTGATAATGCAATGTTTAATGTATCAGCAGTTACCCCTCTACTCTTTTAAATAGAAATGCATCAGCATTGAACGTCTGGCATGTTTTCAACACTGTTTGGTGATATAAATTTTGCCTCATGAAGGTCTGAGGAAGTAAGCATTATTAATAAAGAAAAAAAACAACAAGTGATCAACAGTGCGCAGGATTATTTGGTCTCTTTTCAGCACTGTTCAATGTTAAATGTAAATCAACTTATCACTACATCAATACACATCACAAGCTTTGTCAGTGGAACAACTAATCTGCAGGTGTTTAAATGGTTGTTGACAGACAGCATTCGTTATCAGTAAAGCCAGCTGTAACAGAGTGAGAATGAGGGGTTGATTAGAAACACCCAGAATTCATGCGGAGCTTTTCAAAAGACATTCTGTGAACTAGCGACAGTTTCATCTTCACTCCAGGATTTAGGCAGACCATTTTTCAATGACAATCTTGTCTGGTGCTGCTTTGAGGGCAAGGTTTTATTTTCATTCATACCACTGCTTGCAGTGTTTACCCAGTCCAAGGAGGGGGTACAGACCCAGCCTGTGTCCTTTCATGAGCGGACAGACCCCCTCCCACAACATCCTTCCCCTGACACTCCAGGGAGAGCAGAGGCAGCTGGTTGCAAACTTTTCATTAGTGAGGACTGCAGAAAAAGATGGCAAATATTTATCTTTGCACAGATTGCTGTTCAGGACCTGCATACAAAGCAAGCCTCTGCTTTCACAGGGTCCCACAGAGAGAGAATAGCGTAGGATGTGACTCGGCAGCTAGGGCTGCTAGAATGGGAGAGTAATTGGTGTGTATATAAGAGTGGGTCTTGATGTGCTCTTTTTAAGTACATGTTTCCCCGTAACTCTTTGTATTTTGGTGTGGACATCCATCTATGACAGTGTGTGTCTTTACCTGTACAAATGGTTAGGCGTGTGTGTGTGTGTGTGTGCGTGTGTGTGTGATATATGGCTCACCCACAGCCTTGCAGGTCTTAGAGGCAGGGTCCATCTCGTATCCTTCATAGCACTCACACTTATAATCTCCTTTGTAGTTGATGCAGATCTGACTGCAGGCATCTGGATTCTCACATTCATCTATGTCTGTGGGGAGAAACATGACACAAAGGCATAAAGATCAAAACAAAACAATGGACACACACATAATCATTTTTGTACCTGTTCATCATCTAGCATGTTAACAGTCTCCATCAAGAGAATCTCCACTTAAAATACAGTTTCATACAGTTTCAACTGAAGCCTATAAGATTTGTGACCTGCAGAGATTTGTGCTTCACATATATGAATACCATAACTTTTTAAAAAAAACAAAACGTAAGTAAGTAAATGTAATCATGATAAACAAATTGTCTTTGCATCAGTAAGCCATCATTGCTTTCCCATGTAGTAGAGGTTAATGTCGTACTGGTGGACTGTTCTTTACATGAGTGAATATTTATCTGCAGAACATTGAATCGATCCAGCAGACAGACATATTAAAAAGTTTATTTTTTATATAGGTCAACAGAGAGACTCTGTGACAAGGCGATGCATGTAAACACCAAATAAAACCATAAAGCACCACTCCAGCATTTTGGGATGTACTTGTTTGCCAACAAACTCAGCCTGATGAGAAAATCAATACCAATTGTATCTTACTGAGAACAGGATTCAGAATGTGTTTAGTGAAGCTTAGCACCAAGATGTGAAGCAGGGGAAACTGCTCGCCTGGTTCTGTCCAAAGCAAAACAAATGATTCAACAAATCCAGCATCTTCAAAACAGCGTTATTTATGTACTGTATATTAATAGAAATATAAAATGTAGAATTTTGGTTTAAGAGATGATTTCATTATAAGATTTGAGCTATTTTTTTTATGTCAATCACCATTTACTCTGCCTATCATGCCTGGGCAGCATCTCCAGCTACAGTAGATGTTGCCATACAGTGAGGATAGGTGAAAAGCGTTCATAATACTGCAACAAGAAACTTTCAGTATATATAGCAAATGTTCAGATAGATCAGTTATAACGGGTGGTGGCCTGCTTTAATAATGTAATAAAATGTAAATAAAGCTAAAGACAGGTTCTACTCTGATCTTTAATAGATCTATCCAATAACATAGACCTGACAACCACATTACAGCCTCTACAGCTAGCTCCTTAAAACTTAAAACTGCTCCTAAATCCAGAATGTCCCACTTTACATTTTAATCTCTATATGTAATAAATAAACAAGATACGAAGTGTAAACAAGAGTGCTTTGAAATTGTTGGAGGAAGCAGTTTTCCCAAAAGTTCACTCCTTCGTCCAGTCTTTGTGTTAAGCTAGTCAAAACACATCCCAGAGCTAGTGAATGCAGACACAGGTATTAATCTTAAATGGAACTTTTAAACATGCTGACCTGTTCCTTTAACTAAAATATGGCCAGAGGTCAGGTTAGTAGTCCTGTGAAAACCAGGCTTTTCATTGAGCTCAAAACAGCAGACAGAAAAGATTTGGCTGATCCAGCCCAGACAAGGTGTGATTGCATGTTAGTCATGGTCTTCTGCATCAAAGCAATAGTTTTGTTGCGTAACTACTTTTTTTTCTTTACCTCCACAAGTCTTTTTGTCCAGGAGTTTGTACCCAGAGGGACAGTCACACTCATAACCAATTCTCCGGTCCCTGCAGATGTGGGAGCAGCCACCATTGTTGTCTGTACACTCATTCAGGCCTGTGGAGAGAGAGAGGCAGAAGGAGGAAGGACAGAGGGAGGGAGGGATAGAGACAGGAGCGGAGGGAATTAAAGAGGAGTTGAATATTGATGAAATAACTTCAGACAGACGTAAAGAAATACTTGGACAGAAAAACAAAACACCATATGTGTGTGAATGGTTTTAATCATTCTGCCAGTTGAGATCATTTATCCCTGTCAAATGGGTTTGTGTACACATCACATTTCCATTCTAAAAGGAAAGACAATGAGCTTCAAGGCGGTAAAAAGGAGAGATACTGGTATGGGTGAGTGTACAATACATTCCTGTGTGCCTGCTTGTGTGTATGTTCATGGCCCCACAGGCAAAAAAACACCTGGAACCGATCCATTCTCCAGACAGGGAGCTTGGGCACGTGCACCAGGTGCCACTCCATTATGATACCTTTTGTTAAACAGACATGTGTCCTCCTTCATCTTCTCCATTTCCTCCTTGTTTTTTTCTTTTTTTTTTAGCAGAACAGATTGGACTCCCTCTCAGTCATTCTTCCTCTGTGTCCCTTCCTTTTTCTATCAGTTCCTGCACCTCCATTTATCCCTTTGTCTTTCAACTGCCCTCCAGGGAATGTAGAGAGATCGCTGCAGAAAGCTAAAGCTGGTACTTCATTACCGGTTTACATTAAAGATTTAAACTTCAAGGCTACAGGTACCACTGTGACACAGTGAGACAGAGAGGGAGAAAGACAGTGAAACAGCAGGAATAGAAATCGAGAGAGACTGAGAGAGAGACACAGAGGGAAGTAATGGCTTTGAGAAATTAGCATGACATTTAACTTAGATTAAGGCTGTAATTTATAGTACAGCCGGTGTATTCTATTAGACAACAACACATCAGCTCAGTCTCAACAAAGTATTGAAGGAGAAAACTTCTTTAAACTGATTCGTTTTTATCTCACAGCCAGGACAGTTACAGAATAAGACACTACATGGCCAAAAGTACATGTCTGCAACGCCCAAGCACACAAAGCTAGGTCCATAAAGAAAGAGCTTTACAAGTTGGTGTGGGGAAACTCGACTGGCCTTGACCTCACCACCAGATCACCTTTGGGATGAATTAGAACGCCAGCTTTGAGTTGGCCCTTATCCCCCCTACATCAGTGCCGGACCTCAGTAATGCTCTAGTGGCTAAAGGGAGCAAATCCCTGCAGCCAGGTTCCCAAATCTTTTGGAAAGAGTGGAGGCTGTTGCAGCAGCATCTTTTTGGATGCTATGGTGTCGATATACTTTTGGCCACCCTTCCATTCAAAAATGTATTTTGTTTTTTGTTGCTACACTTGAATGTTTGAGTTTCACTGAAGACACTGATGCATGTAAAATTTTTGTCAATCCAAAACGGTGCTCCTAAATCTCACTGTGAGACTTGTCCACCGACGACCGATTAGGAGCTCTGGCAGCCAAAGACACCCTGAGGCAAAATTCTGACAGTGTCAAAAATTTTAAAACAAATTCTCACAATGTGACTGCTGTTATGACCCATGACATGAAATGATGCAGAATAAACTGACTGGCATGAAATTTCATAACTGCAGTTTTTTGAATAAAGTTTAGGGGGAAAACTAGTTCCTTCAAATGTTGGCACACAAAAACCAACATGATGGAGGTGAAACAGGTTTGTGTGAAGTTTGTGTGACTCTGCTGCATTTCCAAAACATATGGGCGACGCAGATCAATGACGCGAGCCGATGACAAGCCTCTGTTTTCATTTACTTTTTCTATTTACATCGAAGCACTACAATTCGCCACAATCTGAAATGCCTCAAATTGATACTGTTCAGTCTGACATATTGTGACCATGATTTTATTATATGTGACATGCAGTAAACTTAGACGATTGTTGTTGTCTCAGAGTCTAAAGGCGCCTTTACACAAGTGTGATGTGGAAACTTGAAGCCTCTAGTGAACTTTTCAGTGAAGTAGGAGACATTTTGTGTTTAGCAGTTATACTTTTTAAAGGAAAAACTTCTGCATATTCATAGATTCTGGATTTTTCAAAGAGGGACAAGAGGGAATAGATATATTTTTAAGAATTTTCAAACTTTTTTGTGAGGAAACGATATCAGACAGTATTTTTAAATGTCTTCAATGTCTGGAGGGACCTTTAAGTGTAACATGACCTTAAGAGAGCTCTGTAAATTCAACTCCTCAGGGATAAAGAAGGCCTGCTTTAGCCTGGCCTTGGTTCAGGAACAATCACATTCTCTAGTTTGTAGATAATGGTAGTTGTCAGTTATATTTAAAACAAAGAGGAGGTACAGGTTTGCCTTGAGACACACAGAACATCATGTTCAACATTAATGATATGGTTACAGGGCAATGTCATTACAGTGTGTATCCATCTACTCAAGATCAGAGCTATAGCTGAAAGGGCAGTACGCTCACATATCATTTTATACCCATGTGACTGGCTTGAGATCACTCCTCTTCAGAGCGAGACCCTGCCTGAAGTGCAGTTTCCTTAAGTACTGTAATTTCTACTCAAGCAACTTCTACTTGCACATGCACTTGAGTCGAATTTCACTGATGCAACATAAGTTACTTCAATCGCAATTACAGGGGCTGCATTTACTTGATATATTTTATTAACAAGTATGTTTTTCTCTACTCTGTTTGCAGCTGAATTGCATTGATTGTGATGTGAGATTCGTGACTGAAGCTCACTACGAGATCGAGAGGTGGCTGATGGTATGCCACTAGTGGTTCAGTGTCATATCCCTTGAGTGGTATGCTGCTCGCGTTTCACCGGCACATACCGTTTCCTAATGGCAGGTGCCACTTAAAAGTGGTAGGCTGCCAGATTTTTACACTAGTAGCGCTCCCTGCAAATGAGCAAGTTTTACGACAAGTACTGCTGTAAATGTATATTTTTTCTGTCTGTATTGACAATGTAGCACAACATAGCACCATAAATAAAGGAATGTATAAGTTTCTCTTGTCCGTTCTGCAGGGATATGTGCGATGCTTTTGAAATGACAGTGAAGTAATTTCATATATCCTTGACGATGAACCCAAAGCTAATGTTAGAGCTAGCCTTAGCTAACATGGCCTAGCCTAGCCACTGTAGCCAGTCTGACTAATCCATGACAGACATTTAGACCCAAAATACCAAATAATAATTCTATTATTTTAGTCATGTTTAATTTATTAGTAGTACCTGTTCCAATTTTGATTGATTACAGTTGTGTCAGTTATGTTCTCACACATCATGCTGTTATGCACTGTCATTGTCTTGATAGGAAAAAGTAAATTAAACCAGAAGACAATCATGGCACATACTGCACTGTTTCACAATGTGATCGTTAAGTAGCCTACTTTTAACACTGGTGGCACACTGATTTTGAAAATATTCTGCAAATTTTATTCGCTTTCTTAAGAGAACTCTTATACATGAGATAACTTTGGCAGTGTGGATGTTGACTCTGATTACAGTAGCCTAATCTGATCCAATGGTCAGGTCAAATTCATCAATAATACCATCAAATCTTAGTATTGGAGCACATTTGGCCGACTGAAGAATGTTAATTCACAGTCTTCCCTTAAAGTAAGTCAGTTTTGTGGATTTATCTTTGGTAAACATGCAGAGCAGACAATAGGGCTCTTGAATTCTTTCTTTATTTAAAGAACTTGAAATTGAGTGGTATGTTGGTAGAAAGTGGCTTATGCTGCTGGATCAGAAGTGGTATGTTAGTAGAAAAAATATACATTATATTAAGAAGAACTAGCTTATTGGCAGGGGGTGGTACTGGTGTGACAGTCTGACAGTGGTCCACCACTTTCAAGTGGCACTTGCTGTTAGGAAACGGTATGTGCTGCTATGTGTGGCATACCACTCTAGGAATCAGCATATGATGCTGAACCACTAGTGGCATACCATCAGCCACTTTTCAATCTCAGTGCTACTGGCTCGCTAAATGGTAATTATCTACGGTGTGTGGATAATCCGTCTGGCTCCTTATGGATAACGTAGTCCAGTCACGTTTTCCTGGCTAAGATCGCACTAGAGGGGAGAGTTGCATGGTTCTTTGATCCCAACAAGGCAGTTGAGAAATGTTGTGATTTACCCTGCCTTGATCAAATGAAGCTCCTTTTACTAAGAGCGACCACCCGCATTTCAAGTAGTTGATGATGCCTGGGAATGAGAGTGTTCATCAGTGCTATTACACTACCATGCACATAGCATATGTGCCTGAGGTAGTGAAAGATCTAGTAAAGATTTGAGTGTGTATGAAGAGAAATGGAGAGAGATGATCTTACCGCACTCCTTCACAGGTTCATCAGACCAGTCCTTGCAGTCTTTCACATTGTCACACACCTTGTTGCTGTCAATACACTCCCCGTTCTTACAGCGGAACTTTCTTGGCCCATCGCACTTTGTAGCTGTGAAGAAGACACAACAGTATAACAAACAACAGAGTTATAAATTAGGTTTTTGTTCACTTCTATTTCCCTTTCAGGTAGAGAAATACCATTTTCAGGGAATTTAGTAGGTGTCTTTGAACCAAATTATTATTCTGCAGCACAAACCTTGGTCCTCCCAAGATGCAAATTGCTAACATGATAAATTGCAGGGCAGTTAGTTCCAGTAAAAGTACAAATTTCTGTTCGTTTTTTCTGTGTATGAAGAGATTTTGGTCAGTAAATTAAATATGATACCTTGCGAACATTACTGTAAAAGTCGGTTGCAGTTTGTGGACATAGTCAGCACATAGGTACCTATAGGTATATGTGGGTTATTGGTATTTAGGGTGTAAGGTAAGAGATAGTTTGCTTTTAATTAGTTGTAGACAATACAGACAGCCTTGGATTACAACAGATTCAAAACCAGATCATATTATGCTTATATTATGCTTTTTACAAGTCATACTGTATTACAAAGATTGGAAAAAGGCAAGCTCTCACAAGTACTGTAATGCAGAGAATGGTTGAGTGAAACTAATTTACAAGATCATTCAGAAGATTCCCCAATAAGTGTTACTGTTGTATGTGAGCAGATTGTCTCATATCAGCCATGGTTTGCCACTGAAATACACAGGCAAAGCTGTATAGTATGATAACTTCTCACTGTTTATCTTGTCTCTATTTTTTTCACTCATAAAAAATGCATGTACAGGTGCATCCACACACATTTTGTAATATGCCCTTTTTGGAAAGTGTCAAAGAGTAAAAATTGAATTCAGGTTCGCAGCTGCACTTCAAAACACTGGCTTCTGATGGAGACCTTGAGCTTTTCATACCATCAGCCGTGTGCCATGATATGTAAAGGCAAGAAACAAAATAACCACTGAGTATTATGTGTAAGGTATATATATGTAAGGTAACTCACAGGACAGATGGGCATAAAAAGAAATGCTTTAAAAAATAATAATAAAAGGGTGCAGAGTCCATACAAAATGTATGCAGGGTAGGGTTTGAACTTTAAGGGAGTCAGGGGCAGCTGAGCTCCCCTGAAAGCAATAAATATTTTAACGTGGTATGAAAGGGGACACATACTGAGTCAGAGGTGAGAGTCAGTGTCCGTTAATGCATACAATAACTTAATTGATATGTTTTGCACTACTTGTCTGTTTTGTGTATGCTACTGTATATGTAGTGCGTGGTGAAATAAACATCATTGTAGCTTGTTTGTTATAGCAAACCCCCCCCCCCTTCTTGCTTTAGTAGAGCAAAACTTACTTTGCACTGCTAAAGTTTAAACTGTTTCTCAAGGTGCAGATTCAACTAGTGCAGCCAACTGCAGCCATCTGTGCTGCTTTCGATATCCCCCGTGAATTGTAATTTAAACTGAGTGTGACAAAGGACTACAAAATGCATGAAGCCAATGATTTGCAAACAGATTACATTTGTAAAGGGTTGCATCACCTTTTTTTTCCAGCAGCAGAATATGGAATATGAGTTCACTGTGACAGTCAGATTAATTTAGTGTAAATTTCACAACGTCTTTATCTAAGTGACGAGTGTCATATTGTGTTGCTGATACAAAGTGTGAGTGAATCCAGCCAGGAAGTTGTTGTGCATGTCGCATGGCTCTTTCCTTCTCTTAGTGTTTTGACACTTACTGTTGACACAGCCAGCTTCATCGCTGTAGTCTGGACAGTCGTGAACTTTATTACACTGTTTGGTGCCGTGGATACAGGAACCATCACCGCACTGGAACTCATCAGGTCGACATGTAAGCAGTGCTGGAGGACATAAAGCACAAACACACACACGTTAAAATTTGCTGACATGTTACATTATTATGCCTGTAGCAAGATCGATCTCATCTGTGGGAAGAAAACAAAGAGAGGCTCATGACACAAAGCAAATGTAGACATAATCTTAACTCTGCACACATACACACTCAGCCCGTCATTTCCATTCCACTACTGTATCTCTGAAGATTTGTTTGTGTGTTCAGCATGTGCTTTGTTTCTTTCATCAGACCAACTCGGAGTGCATTCCAATGCAACTCTTACCTGCATGGAAAAGGCCCAGATAGGAATGAAAACCAGGCAGGTAGTCATTCACTGTCTGAGGAAAACCCACATCCAGTGATCTATTGAGTGTGTGTGTGTCTGCTATTGTGTATAGGCATTTGTTTGTGCTTGCTCTAACAGTGGAGGGCAGGTTTATTTAACTCATTTGTCTTTTTAACTGGCTGTTTAATTATTCATGTGTTGTGTTTTGGACTGGCTCTGCCAAGGGAACGGAGGCAGACATGATCGATGGCTGCGGAGCCCACGAAAATACGTGGCACAAAATCATTGTATCAGGAAATATGGAATAAAACCAAACCCCACACAATGTTTCACACCAAGTGAGCTCACACATAGGTGAGCAGACACATACATACACGCCAAATGACCAAACTTAAGTACACCTATACAGCAACACACAGGGGGGCTGACTCCGATGTCTAAAGCTCAAACAGACAATAAAAACAAACACATGTTAATGCTAAAATCAGCATAGTGTGGAAGACATAATCCTGTGCCATCGCAAAATGTGCTGATTCTTTCAGCCAAATGATTGGGATCTGAGCTCAGCTAATTATGATAAATCCCCAGGATGAATAGTAATAATAATGGATTGCCATCTGCAGATATTTTGGCAGGAGAGAATGGCAAGAACCTACCAGAGATACGATTTGAACATTTCTCATTTACATTAACCTCCTGTCATCCTTCTCACATTCACTTGTCTCAGCATGTCTGTGAAATAATACAAGATTATTGAGACAGATGTTTCAGATAAGATGAGAGATAATAACGAGGGGACAGTTCTCTGGGAATGAGCAGCAAAGCTCGACGGAGCAGAGGAGAAGAGAACAAACTGGAGATACGCAATGATTCTCACATTCCTCATTTACATTGAAATGTTGCACCTCCCAAAGCTGTGCTCTGCTCTCTCATTTACATTGCACAGACATTTCGAACTATTACATCTCGTCTCATACGAACCTCCACCCGCCCACTTTTACTCACACTGTGATGAGCAAGTTCACAGACCGAATCAAATACATACAGTACACACAGCTCCTGTGTCATCATATTTGTGAAACAGTGAACAAGGTTATTGAGACAGATGATTCCACTGGCACCTGTAGACCAAGCAAGACCACTTCACTTTCAATCATGTTACCGCATACACAGTTTTCTCTTGTTCACGTAAACCTGCTGTGTATTTTCTATTCATGTCATTATTCCCAAATAAAAGCCTTAATTGTAGACCTGGAAAACACATTTGAAATGATACCTTACTCTCGTAAGCAAATTGGTTGCAGCTCTTTAGCTAAGATATGATTTGATAGTGAGGCTAACAAGCTAGGCTACTTATTTGGCTTAACATTTCCACAAAGAAAAAGTAAAAAAATATTTAAGGTACACACTAGTAAGGCCATAAATTGAGTCAAGTATTCCAGGAAACCACTTTACAGTCACCTTCTACTCCATGACTAGGATAGACTTCTAAATTAGCAGCTAAAATATTTGAGTTCTTTTCAAGTGTCATTACAAACCTGGAAAAACAAACCAGAGAAGACTAACAAAATAGAAGTAATGACTAGGAAAGTTTGAGAGTCAGATTTTTGCCAAAATGCTATGATTGCAATGCTCATCTGCATATTGTTTTTTAATAACAATGCATGTTAATGAATATTGTTCTGTGCATATCTACATAGTTACCTGTATCTCTAAGACAATAGACAATACTGGGCTACTGGCCTTATGGAATTGTGCCTTCAGTGCAACAACCATTACCAGTAGGAGATGTGAGGGTAATTACTGCGCAACAATCCATATACATTGTAATAGCTGCTTGTGCTTTATGTATGGCTTTTCACTAGTATTCACATGTATTGTACCAACCCTCTATGATTAAGTGATTATTTCAGCTCCGGTATTTCTATGCGTATGTCTGTAACTGTCAATTCTTCATGTATACATGTGTTAAAGCGCCTGCATCTACTTCAGACTTGTGAACGCATGTGTGTGTGTGTGTGTGTGTGTGTGTGTGTGTGCATGGCTGTGTTGTGTTCCTGTAACACGTATGTGTATCCTGTATGTGCAAGGCTGCTGTCATCTTCCTGAGTGGTGTGTGGGAGTGTGAAGAGGAGACCAGATGGGGGTCTCACTTGATGAAGGACCTTCACCTCCCACACATGCACGCACACACACACACTCGCACAACAAACACATACGGTCACACGTGCACTCAGAGGTTCTCCTTCTGTTACTACAGATCGCATGGTTGCATGGCAACAAACTCATGGATCATCATGATAAAGTTAGCATTGATCTTCCTTCAATCATCTGGTGGCACAACAAGCTTTGTCACACAGCCTTTGTTCACAATACACAGCATGTCAGCCTTTGAAGTATAGTCAACCAGCAGTGAACGACACATATTGCCATTGTTCTACAACACAACATGCATTATTATGGTCTCGATTAATCTTTCCCATTAAAGGCTACAACTAGTATTATAATTATTAAGAAATTCAGTAAGAAAAACACAGCCGGCAATCAATTCATCCTCCTAACAAGTACTGTGTGTAGCTGTTGCACTGTAGAACAGATAGAAAATACATAAAAGAACCATAAAATTACAATTCGATAACAAATTCCTCTATTATGTGAATGCTGCAAATGTAGTTTATTCTTCTCGGCTCATCAAACCAGCAAAGGAATCTCCCTGAGCATGTACAGTCTGCCTGAAGTCTGCCCAAAATGGAGCTACTCTCCATAGATTTAAAATGTACTCATGGAATTATTTCAGCATCAACTACATAGTCCATGTTCATTTTAATGAAGCAATATGTCAACAGAATTACTTTTATTGGTCTTTCCAATACTATAACTTTGGAGTTCTATGGTGCAGAAGCAAAAGCTGTTGTTTTTAGTTTCTTCAGGAGTTTTCTTGGTGATAATTTAAAAAGAACAAAGGCAACATTATTCGGTAAACACTAACACTAATTCTCTATCCACACACTCATCTATCCATCCTCATACATACAGCATATCCACGGTTGACTTACGACAGTTTGCTTCATCGGACTTATCCTTGCAGTCTGCGTCTCCATCACATTTCCAGTTCATATGGACGCACTCGCCGCTCCCGCACTGGAACTCGCCCACGGGGCAGCGAGGTTTCTGGGGCTCCGTCCTCCTGCTGCAGCGCTCCATGGACTCGTCTGACTTATCTTTACAGTCCGGGTCACCGTCGCAGCTCCACAGCGCTGGGATACACTCAGAGTCATTGCAGCGGAACTCGTGCTGGCCGCAGGTGGGAGCCGAGCACTTCTCCTCGTCACTGGAGTCCCCACAGTCGTCGTCGCCGTCGCAGACGAAGATTGGTGCCACGCACTTCCCGTTACGACACTGGAAATCCTTGGACGGACAGGCTTTGGCATCTACAAGTGGATGAAAAACAGAGGATGTTAACATTTTAAGAGACAATGTTTCTTTCATTTTAATGATTTATCATCATTAATTATTATCATTATAGAAGATGTTCTACAAATAGAGTGAATTCAGCAAAATAAAATCAGCTGTTAAATTATGCGTACATCCGCTTGAGCTTCTTTTGAAGAAGAAGAAGAAGTACTTTATTGATCCCTATGGGGAAACTGATCCTCTGCATTTGACCCATCCTATACACACACACACTAGGAGCAGTGGGGAGCCGCAGTATGTGTGTTTGATGGTGGGAGGAAACCAGAGCATCCGGCGGAGACCAACGCAAACATGAGGAGAACATGCAAACTCCACACACACACACAGAAAGGACCTCGGACGGCCGTGGATCGACCCAAGGACCTTCATTCTGTGAGGCATCAGTGCTAACCACTGAGCCACTGTACTGTCCCTATCTGGTTATTGGAAGCAGATAGTAGTGCACGTGGGAGTGGATGAGAGAAAATGTGAGTTAGAGGACAGATATAGTTAACTTATTGCTGCATATATTCAAACTCCATGGGGGAGTAGGAATATATGCAGCAATACAGTAAGTCTTTCTCTTCATCTCTGGAGATGGAAAGAAAGATAGCTGTGGTGTTAAAATTTAAAAGTTAATGAGCAGAGGGCAATTGCTCTTGGGCTTTTGGTGTCTGGGGAGAGTAAAAGAAAAAAAGTCTCTTAAAACTCCTCAAAACTTTTTTTAAAGCATACAGTACATTCCTTGGAAGTCTGACAGAGTAAAGTGTAGCAGGTGGAGGAGCAAAGAGAACATATACAGTAACGGTTAAACTAACAAGGGATTAAGAGCCCCCCCCCCCCCCCTCCCAAAAAATGGTACACTTGCCTCATGGGAAAAGCATGTATTATGAATTATTCAAGAAAAATAAACATTGTCTCAGAATGCAGCTACAAAATCTCAACCTTTAAGCAATTCATGCAACAGTTATTAACACGGAAGCACACCGGATAAACATGACACAGTACCATATTCGGCACAAGGTCGGGAGCATATGTGCAGCAGAAGTCCAGTATGTAGAAACAGGTGTGTAATGAGCAGAGTGGGGGCACAGCTGCAGGTGTCTGCCGCAGTGCAGAACCCCCCCTCCAGGAATGCTTGAGTTTATGTGTGTACAGTATTCATGTGTATGATTGTCTGTGCATGTGTTGATTTCTCCAACAGCGTCTCAAGACCTTTCAAATCTGGGAAATGATTGCAAAAGTATGATGTATAATATTTCAGCCTTCTGTTAGTAAGAGTGTATGTTTGTACTGTGTTTATGCATGCTGTGTTGGTTATTACTGCAACTGAGTCTTTCCTCATTGCCATATCCCAGCAGTGACTTTATCTAATCCCAGCCAGGCTGGACAAATTAATTTGAATCATGTATTCAGCTAAAAAAAAAACAAAAAAAAAAACACTTGTCCTTTGATGTAACTGTCCTCTCTGGGCGACCGACATAACCGCTTAGCTCTCTCTCTCTTTTACCTACCCACACAGTGCGCCAAAGGGACTCATTATGATAATAGGCTATTGGATTCCCTGCTAGCTATTACTGCTAGCATGCTAATCATCCCCACTCAGATCTAAGTAATTTAATTAACACAAGCACATAAACAACATCAGCAGCATCCCAGCCAATGCTCAGGTGGTTTGGGGGTCACGTAAGGTGTTTGTGTAAACAAACACTTGGGTAAAGTTATACTCAAGTTATATTATTTTAAAAAAAACTTTCTGTACAATTGGCATCAGGGTTTTTGCTTATGAATATCATAAACATATTTTCCTTCACCCCAGAGGGTGATAATGTCGTGTTAATGTCAGACTAAACATCTTTATTTTTCATGCTTTTCAGAGTTTTTCATTAAAGAGAGAGCTTGGTCAGCCAGGTGAGTTAGCTATACACAGGTTTGGAAAGAAGCTTGTTAGTGTGGTTCCCATCGGGATGCCAAACTAAAACAGAGATAGTTTGCTCTCAGTAGCTTTTTTTAACAGTCTGGTAGCAAGCGGTACCTTAATTTGTGTCTCAGGGATAAAAACAACTTTGAATTTGAAATTCAGAGGAATGCGAACTGTAAGTAATAAACACATTCTTCCACAACATTCACCAAGAGTAAAAAACAGATTAGGATGACATGTTTTCCCACCCACCTCTGGATTTTTTTCAAATGTTTCATAGCTGTACATAGTTAGCTGACTGAAATGGAAAAATGGAGCAGAGATAAACAACTATGGGGGTAAGAGACTACATTTTCCACAATAGTTATACTTAGATGTATAGTAGTTGTAATGTTTTGGTGTATTAAATAACTTCCTTTTCCGAATAATTGTTTATGTTTTTTATTAATATCAAATATGGTCAGTTCTGCCGGGTCATCCAGGGTCATTCATGATTTAAAATTACAACCCTCTCTTTTATTTATAAATTTCTTATATATATATATATACATATCTATCTATGTATGTATATATAACACACTGGGATTTATTATTTTCCAAGGTAAACTTCCTAAATCCACACAGCTGTGTGGTACTTCATTTCCTTGAGCTTATCACCTGGCTGCGTCAAAGCTGACACACGCCAAGAAGACTGGTCGATGAGACAGTGACAACATTTCTCTCTGTTAACACAGACCAACACCAATCTTTCCAAACAGAAAGTGGGGAGATCGGAGAGGAGACAGCTGCTCAGAGGAACACATGGGGTGGTAGATCCATTGACAGATGTGAGAGTAGAAAGAGCCTTTCCCTCCAAAAGGGGCATATTCCCGTGAACAGCAGGCAGGCAGATTTAAAAGCATATAAGGGCAGTGAGTATAGATGGTCAGATGTTAGGGGAAGCTGATTAGATATGGTGGGATTACAGTGAACAGACTTAGTTACAGTAATCCATATATTACAATGACATTCAAATTAAAACTTTTACAGAATCTTCTTAAAGTTACTTATGTTGGATGTCTTGGAAATCCTAATAAATTCAACCAATGAAAAATGCTACCCTCTAAAGGATTTAGGAGAGGAAGATAAAAAAAAAATAAAGTAAGAGTCGAGAGAAATCAGACTGGATTACAGAGTTGGACTCTTGACTGTTAATTAAACACATCCATCCAATGGATTATTCTACCAATTACAATGTTAAATAGGTAATCAGTAATCTGTTACTGATTACATCTTGACAGTAACCTTCCCCACCTGTACGTGACCGTGTTTAACTCGGGGTCAAAGCTTTCTATCCATCCATCCCCAGACCCACCACTGGACAGCTAATAGATGGAGCAGGGAGATAGGGCACAGCTCATTGACCTTGATCTGAAGGACAATTGAATTCTCTTCCAGCATGCACTAGTCTATAGCGAGCAGCTCTGCGCACACACACACACACACACACACACATACACACACACACAAACAAACAGAAAAATATACTGTATGTAATCTCTACCAAAACACACTTAAATAGAGGCAAACACATACAGGTGGATGTAAAAACACAATCTATTTGTACTCAGATATGCATCCAAACACATGTAGGGCAGAGACACACATGCACCACACACACTTCACTTCAACCTTTTTCTATGAGTCACTGGGTTTAATGTTTCTGGAGCGTGGAATCCAATCAGACTCTGGTATAACATGTCAGCCACTGAGCCGTGGTGTGGGACCATGTACACATGTGCACAAGCATACACAAACTCACCCACACCCACACCCACACACACACACACATGCTTGTCGACAAACCTTAGTTGACCAGGTGTTCTCTCGGTAAAGCAAGCTAAAGATCACAGATCAACAACCAGAAATGAAAATGAAACACTTACTTCACAGCACTGCGTAAAACGCTGCATTTAACCGAGAACAGAAACACGCTCGCTCTCTAAAATCTGCTGAAAACAGACCGCAACACCTGAAGGCATTTTAGTGGAGAGTAGGCTTAATGGGCCATACAGTAGACAAGCAACATGTTCATTTACTCTATGGAATATCAATATGCATGCCTTATCTTTCGCACGACAGCATCAATAAAAAAGCAAATCCGTGATGAGTCAAGCATGCCTTGTACTGTCAGATACACAAGGGCAATTCCAAACAAATCATCATCTATATTCATGAGGATTGATGGGAAGAAAAAAAAAAAAAAAACAGGAGGAAAAATATTCTGTTCAATGATTCAATATTTATTAAAAATCCAACTCAAACCACATCCTACACTTCAGAGCATGTTTTCATCAGGGCCGTGCAGAATGCCTCAAAAATGTATTTTCACATGGAGCTGAGCCGGGCTTCAGACTGAGGAGTTTCCAATAGTGTTCTTGGTTTGAGAATAACTAGAAACTGGTGTTGTCGCATGACCTGTCACTTTGCCCACTCCAATCTCCAATGAAAACCTAACCCCATAAAGCAGGATCCCCCTAACAAAAACAAAGGCAAAATGTCATGTACTCCCACTATATTCTACCTGTAGAAACAAAATGCCACATTAGGAAAGACTTTCGAGAAACATGTTCCTGTATTATAGAATAAATAGAGGGACTGAAGCAGAGGAGTGCCGGTGATGGTCCACATTTTTACCCTATTTGTGCAAATTATCATTACTTGTTAGTTTGGTCAGTAGATGAAAATCCTACTCAGGCACAGCGACAACTGACAAATTGAAAAAAAATGGTGCAATGCAACATTGTTTCCTAAACAGCAAAGCAGGCAAGCTCTGTCCAGGGGTGCTTTCCATTCTGTTAATTTATGCTTCCCCCCCGTCCACACTCCTCCGTCCTCCAGCTGTGAACTGGAAACCGATCTAACACCACCATCATCAAGAATGTTCCAACCCCTTAAATGCACCTCAGAGGAGACGAGGAATGAGCAGAGAGGAAGCTTCCCGAGGAGCTTAGAGTGAAGCAACATGGGTGTATCCCTATGCATAAGTTTTTTGTTTATTTTATTCTTCATCTTTGCTGTTTGAAGTACATCTTGGCTCATTCAGGGACTATATACAGCTGCACAGTTAAAGTGTTTCCTAATTCATCATCCTGAGCCAGACTTTCACTGACTGAATACGCAATATTTTATTTCAACATTTACAGCTGTTTTATTGCTCCATTATGTTCTTTCAGGAATTAACAGGTAAATAGTCTATAAATAGCCTATCTGTTATTTCTTCATTTTTCCATATTCTGTGACAGCCAGGTGCAGCTACGGATCAGGCACCAGTTCAGCATAGGTGACTTCTACATATTTGACAGTTGAGATGCTTCATGCATCATGAGTAGTTGCCTTCCCCTTAAAATGACACTGTCTCTTCCTCAAATCTCTCTCTCCATCCTCACCGGGAGGAGCTAAGGAGCGAGGAAGCGAGGGAGGGAAGCAAGGAGCAACGTTAGCCAAATGGAACTGGTCTCACTAACAATAGCTGACCCACTTCACCATCTCTATCCTCACTGGAGACTCAGTGGAAGTACGGTATTTTAGGTAAAAGTAGTTTACAATTACTTGATATCACCTTTTTAGTATTTGGATCCACCAGAGAACAAAATCACAGGGTGCAGATTTCAAATTGCAGTGCTGTAACAGTTATGCACATATATGGCTGAAAAAATTCTAAAATTTCACATCCTTTCCTTGCTCTCCGCAGCTCCATGGTGCTCAGACACATCTGTATGCACTGAGTCAATGTTTTTAGGATGGTTAGCTAATGTAGCATTTACTATGTATCAGGCACCATTACCCTTGATATCATTAAAACAGGAAACCGCCAGAGGAAGAAGAGTACCAGAGGCATATGCATCCCTGCATCTGTATCAAGATGGTTGTGTGTGTTGCACATGTCTAGAAATGTTAACCTGTGACTTATTCGGAGTCTTAAAACTGAAGAGCTGTGTGGGAGAAAGAATAGAAGGACAACAGGGATGTGAGGAAGTTATAGATCATGCTTTTGATGAAACACATTCTGCAGGAGCACCGGAAAGGCCTTAAGTGTGTGTGTGTGTGTGTGTGCGTGCGTGTGTGCGCGTGTGTGAAGAGTGACAGACATAGACAGCTTGACATGCAGTCCCTCTCCGGGGTTCTCACAAAGTGTTTATCGGTGCTTTGGCTACATTAAACCTTTGAAGCATCAGTGCGGGAAGATAGCAGCATGCACACACACACACACACACACATGCACACACACATACATACACACTTGTGACTACCAGACAGGCAGGCCCTGAGCCCTCAGCTCTTCAACTTGCTGTAACATAAAAGTGATCCTCTTTTCCTAATGGAATAGGCAGATAGACAGTGAGGAGAGATGAATTTCAGAATAGATTTATCACTGGCTGACAAACAGAAGGCAGCTTCAGAAGAAATTCAGTTTCCAACAGCTTGGCCAAATGGGGTTTACCAGGCACAGAGCCGACAGTACACGCTCGTAGCATTGGTGGGAAAGTGCCACTTTGCATGTCAGTCATCTCTTATGTTTGACAGATATTTAAAAGAAAGTAATATGTAAACAAAATACAAGATAGTAAAGACAGAGCACTTGTGTTTTAAACTTACACTGCACATTTACTATAGCAGCACCTGTAATACTAGCACACTTATATCACTCAAATAACAGCATGAAGGATTTTCTTCGGTGAAATCTTCTAACTCCTCTTAATGGAACAAATCCAGGTACTCAGGGATTCAAACTGATGCCTGCTGATGCAGCGAGCAGCTCATTCTCTCTGTTTGTCTCTCAAATGTTGCAATTAGTTTGAGCTTGACTTGGTTTACAATAATTTTCTCTCTACCCGGCACTGCAGAAAATGCTCGCCGGAGTAAAAGAAAAAAAGTAAATATAACTGCATAGATTAAAGATGAGCTAGAATTTAGATGCTGAGCTCCTTGAGTTCATCAAATATATTGAAGTTAACGATGGACATGGACACAAAATGTAATCAAATGCCTGCACAAGGGTTTACATTTTAGAATCTTAATTCATTAAACAGGGAAACCTGATTTAATTCAAAACATCTATATGAGATCTTGATAAAACTGAATAAATAACCAACCGCTCAGCATAAGAAACATATGGAAAATGGAGTATCCCACCTTTTCAAAGTGAACTCCCATCTCCGCTAAATTTTCTAAATAGTCTTTGTATTTGCCAGTGCTGGTTAAGCTGTCTTTGCAGTGTAAAAACATGTCAAACTGAGTGTGAAAAGCCACTGAAAGTAAGACCTCGATGTAGTGTGGCAGCGCAGCCTGGGGAATCCGAGTGAAATGGCAGCGTAGATGAAGAGAAAAATGGCAGAAAATTCACTGAGAGACTGAAACTCTGTGTGTAACGTGATTGGTATACACCAGGGGAAGGCTTTCTCTTAACCACCTCCATAATGAGTAGGGACTATGGGGATTGCACACACACGTACACTGAACGCACAAAGGCATGCACGTAAACACACACACACACAGCCCAACAGGGACGATATACTGAATAGCACAGGATATTTCAATAGCTCAGTCACTATGCCATCTGACAGCAACTTAGACTTGAGTATGAACTGCCTCACAAGTAATCACGGTGGAATGAGAGTCTATACGTGTGTGTGTGATGAATGTCCTTCTTTGTCTCTGTATACGTGTGGGCTTGTGTATTGACTTAACGTGCATTGTGGATGCCATTAGTCAAAACATTTCATATTTCATGAGATTTCAGCCATTAAATGTAAAACGTGACATGGCCATCACTCCATCCTTGTGGCTCTGTCTCTTAAATCTTATCAGTGCCCCCTCCCTTCACCCACTCCCACGCACACACACACACACACACACACACACACACACACACACACACACACACACACACACACACACACGTCTGGAAAATAATTGGATCTCCTCCGATAATTGTCAAGTAGTAAATCTATGAATACATTAAAAATAGGTCACTGTGATTTTGTGTGATGATTAAATCTCCACAACAAATATGTAATCCTGTATTTTACCGAGCCTGGTGCATGATAATGACATAATTATCATTTTCTACAGTGACAGAGTTGTGGTTTTTCATGTGTGAACTCTCTCCACACAGCTAAAACCATGTTTCTTTCTCCACATTCCAACGCATCTTATAACTATTTAGCAGGCTGGATCTTTACTAGAGAGCCATATAGTCCCACCCTACTGCCAGGCTAGCCTTGCACAAATTTTGATAGTGTCTCTTATTGGTCTGTCTGGAAAAAAAAAAGGTTAAGATCATTTCTAAGCTTAAATATTTTGACAAGCTGATTATTGTGGATCATATAACAACATTATATTTTATTCATTCAATAACTTCAGCTCCAGTGACTCTTAAAGTGTGTTCATAATGTGAACACACTGAAAATGGTGAGGATGAATTGAGACCAAGACCATGTTTGTGCAAGTTGAAAATGTTTCAACTTGATTGAAAAATCCACGAAAAAATGTGCATATATCCCAAAGCTGTGAGACTTTACAGTCATGAATGTACAGAGACAAGAGGAGAAAGGAGGGGGTCTGGATAAAAATAGCATTTGAAAAAAGAAATCAGTCAGAGTACACATGTACTGTAGCTGTAGCTATCTATAGCTAACATCTGTCGATTCATTTGCTACTAGCTAGTTACCTGACAGGAAAGGCGGTGTGTACTTCATTTATTTATTCCCCTCAAGGAGGCTAATAAAAGATAATTCTGTGTAAAAATGTTGTTTAATGAAGGCTACATGAAGCAAAACCTGAACATACTGTATGCATGCTATCATAAACTTAATAAGTGCATGTTTCTCATCTTTTCATCATCTCTGCAAAATGACATTATGGACTAAAGTCTACTAGAATGCATGCTTGTGTGGAAATGAATGGATCTTAGGTCTATAGGTTACTCGCTAGGAAAGCAGAAAAGTCAAAAGGTCTTCCTCACTTTTATGTTCCGTTGCATCCCCTAAGGTTGAAGCAAACTGTTTTCACCTTGGTCAAGTCTATAGGACGAGCAGGCTGTCGTCTCCATGTGATCCTGACTGTGTGTGTGTGTGTGCGCAGGGAGAAGGGCGAGGTTGGGGGTGAGAGAGGAATGAGTAATGTTTTTAAAGGTATCGCTGGGGAGAAATGGTCTGCTTGAGTCTAAAGCAAGTGCAACCGCCTCTGGGTGCACAGCGAGCCTGTTTGTGAGCCGGCACTCCATTACATTACACCTACGCACACAGTGAGAGCAGTCAAAGGATTATAAATGAAGGAGAACATAATGGGAAGAAACTCTGAGACAAGAGGCTACCACTCTCTGTCTATGCAGTTCTCTCTTCTAGTGGAAATGTCGGTGAAGCAAGATAAAAGAGGAGAAACATGCCACCGCGAGCACACATTCTGTACAACTATACACCATTTTAACACATGGTTATCTACGCACGGTTATATTTTTTTAAGCGACTCTTCTTCATCCTCTTTAAATCTGTTATCAAATAATGGAATAAAGGTTGCATTTACTTTACAGCAAGCTGGACTAGAGAAGTTATACTTTATAATGCATAGATGCCCAGGAGTGATGGTGATGTGCAGGTTTACATGTTAATGTGTCTGCATAGTTCACACAGTTTGCATCTCACTTGTGTTCAGTTACAATGTTTGCTGGTAGTTTACAGACAGACTTGTATCTTCTTGAACAAAAAACACTTACAACGTGCCACTTTATTCACTCCCCTCCTTCTATATCCTATCAGGATGACATACACATACAGTAGAGCACACACAAACACACACACACACACACTCAACGTCTCCCTCTCCTCCGCCCCTCTCTGCCCTGCAATAAAACACCAACTAACATATCCCCGGTGGGCATCGATCCAGCAGCAGCATGCTGTAATGTAACATAGCAGCACAGGCTAATGTGAAAAGAGCAACAGGTCCTCAGGGCCCGCAGGAGTGTCTCTGACTCCCGTCTTTCTCTCTGTCTGGTTGTCTCCCTGTTTCCGTTTACCTCACTTTATCCCCGGTCTACTGATTGCGGTAATAGTCTGTGGAGCAGGCACTAGAACTGCAAAAGGGAGTAAAGTCAAGCAAAGTCAGAAAGAGAAAGTCACCTAAAAAGATCCCTTTACTAATGCAGTGGACATACAAGGTAACAGCCTGCACAGGAGACCAGTCCATTTCCAGTTTACCTTTAAACCAGAGAGCATAAAAATCTACAACCAGAAAGGATTCAGGCCAAGAATCAAACCTTTTTATTAGACTTACTACAATAATCTGCCAGTCTGTGGTGAGAAATTAAGGTGGGGTGACTGGAACTTTTTTATTTTAGTTGTTTATGCACCATTAATGTATCATTAATCAGTATACCTCTGTCACAGGAACATAAATCCACATACAGTTATTTGTTTAGTATTTTAAATGGCAGTAACAGTATGGATTAATACACATTAAGAGTGTCCTTTGGTTTATTCTGTCTGTAGAGAGGACAGATCTACTGTATCCCTGTTCAAATGCTTATATATGAAATTTAGACATGAAGTGGAAGTGGGAGCTGTGTAGGTGCTAGTTGATGTAATAAGTGTTTCCATTATGGCTTTTACATTAGCATGCTATTTGTAGCTACACTGTCATGATGATTTTCATAGCTCTCTAAGGATCAGAAACAGCCTGCCTGACTGTGATACAGCTAAGCTGCTGCTAACGCTGGGTTAGTACACATAGATGAAAGCACTAAAGTGAGAGAGTGGATGCAACGAGAGGGGACGAAAGACAGAATGAAAGAAATGAGGATAAAAACACAGAGAAAGAGAGCGACCAAAAATGTTGTTTTTTTTTCCTCCCAGGTAGTAATGACACAAACAAGACACATTTAATTAATATTTTGGGGAATTCATTCACTTGCTTGTGGACAAATTTAATTAACTCAACCTCTTAATTCCAACTCTGACACACAGAGTTTTTATTCACTCTTATTAACAAGCGTGTGCGATGCATTGGAAGGTTAAGAGGAAAACCAACTAATCCTACGTGTATCTGTCCTCATTTAAGTGTGCGTGATCTTATTAGGGTTGCAGAAATGTAAACTTCTCCAGCGATCAATCTTGAGCAAGCAGGGTCATTCCGGCGTCCGCTGAATCAGCGTCTCAACAGGCCACACACATACACACACAGACACAGGCATGCACACACATTAATTCATTTACACAGTTCACTTTGTTGAATTTTTAAAGTTGATGGGTGAGCAGGTAAAGAGCACTTTTCAAATGTTGAGTTAATAAGAAAAAAAAATGCAAAATCAGTATTCGGCAAACAGAAAGAGAAGCCATCCTTCTTGAAAAAAACCCCTATTTACCCAAACATAAAAAAATATGTTTTACCTACACACACACACATCCTGAAGTATGCAAACATGGCTAGCAGCAGTGCTGTGCCTAAACAAATGCGATTTCGCATTAACATAAATTAAAGACTCATAAACTTTCTTCAGAGCCCTCCTCTGAATGTAATAAAGAACCTCTCTTCCTGGATCCATGTTTTATTCAACGTTTGGATATGCTCAATTAGCAGCCCTAATTAACGTTCGTTGTACTCCAATTGTATAGCTGCCGAGGGAGGGAGGGAGGGAGGGAGGGAAAAGAGGGAGAGGAGGGGAGATCAGAGTTGGAGGGAGATGGTGGCGGGGAGGATGAAACGAAGGATTTACAGCGTGAAGGGGTAAATGCATGAAATTTGGAAAAGGAAGTATGTTTCTAGGGGTTAGATGATGAAACGAAAAGGTGGCAATGTGCGCTTGCAGATGGTGAAATACTGCATGCGCATTTTGTGCACATTATAGTTTTGAAAATTCTTTAAGAAAACATTCATCAGCATGCCAGCATTTTTCCACCCGCTCCCTACAAAATCTGTTTTTTAAGTAAATGTTTCTTTTACAGATGACTGTGTCTGCCTATTACTGATAACCCTGGATGGTGGCATGTGTTGAAGAAATGTGGGCAATGCTAGAAAGCTAGTCTAGTGTTCACAGTTTTCCTAATACAACTGCTATCAGATTGATTTGTCACGTATCTGTGTTTGTGACATCAAATATGAATCAATTTGCCAAAAATAATACGTGTAGCAACAGCATGATTAGGTTACGTGCCACGGAAATTGAGCGTTGGTCTGATTTACATGTATGCCTCCTCTGTTTTAATAAAGTGCAAATTGACAGGAGAGAAAGAAGGTAGATTGATATACCTGATCATCTTATTTATAACATGTTGTGAAGGATTCCTTCTTTGCTTGTTTTTTTCATCGGCAAATATCTGCGTTATTCTTCTCCTTTGTCTGACTGTCAACATTGTGCTTTATCAATGCAGAAATAAACAAGACCATTTTCAAATCATCTTTGTCGCAGTTTACAATTGAGGCAAATCTAATTTACTGTGGTGGAATGGCTTCATTCAAAGCTACGTTCGAAAGAAAAAGCCTTCTCAATTTGGTCAGAGTGAAAATATTTGTGCAAATATTTGAGCGAAGCAAGTGACAAGATTGGCATTCCAAGAATCAGCTTACTTTAAATAACATAATATGAAATAATATACAGTATAGTACTACCTGAGCAGTGTGAGATGTTTTTACAGATATTTGATACTGTGTTGCTATTATAAAAAATCAGTTTCTGATCTGTTTTCTTTCAAGAAATGGCCGTGTTTCTGGAATATCTGTTCTTCCTAAAGAAACCTTTATAAGATTTGTTTTGTCTGGTATTCCAGGCTACAGGGGCTAGGCTGTCAGACTACTACACAACAGATACCACATACAAACATATATACACATCATACTAAGAAGAACTGATATAAAAAAGCCTAATAACAGAAATATCATTTGAAGTTGTGGTTGCATGGGTACTTGTTAACGCCTTGTACAGCCCAAAGTACGGCTGTACACTACTCCGCAAGAGTTGTTATATTTACAAATTTAATAAACTTTGTTGTGACATGTCTGAACTGAAAATGCACTGATGAAAAGAAAAAGAAGATGAAAGATCCATTATGTGTCTCTTGAAGTGGAATTTTATGTGTGAACTCAGATAGCGGAGGCATTTTTCCGAGCGTCGGATGAACTTCTTAATATTCCTCGCTATCGCTTTCATCTTTAAATGATAGATCAAAAGCAGATCTCTACAGGTTATTATAACGGCAGGACTCCCACTACATGCGCACACATACACACACTCAAACCACATCGGGCAGGAAATCAATTATCATCAAGACCTCTATGAAATATTTCACAGCTGTATTAACCACTTTATTTTCCAATGCAATAAAGGATAGAGGTTCACACAGGTCAGGCAGATGAAAGGCAATGGAAAGAGCATATAGTCTCTGATTGCCCCCTGTGTCAATACACAGAAATGAAAAGAGAATAAAAAAAGTGAGTGTGCCTGTGATGGGCAAGGGAGAGGAGAGGTAAAAAAAAAAAGCACTCTTGTTTTAGACAGTTTATATTGTACATCAGAGAGGCAGAAATGGTATGTGAACAATGCACTTGCAGCTTGGGTTACATGACTAAATCAACAGCGGCTGTTGTTTTCATTAGGTCGTGGCCACAAACTCCCTAATGTGATCTCTCTGTGTACTAGCAGCCTGCTCTCTAACAACTTACAGACAGAATGGAGATGAATGAACGGGTGGAGAGACACAGAGAGCGAGGGCGTAGAGAGTAGAGAGAATATGAAGAAAATAAAGGGGGAGTGAAGATATGTTTCTATCCACCTGTCAAGAAAATTATACCACAGTTTTTGAAATGTGGGAAATTAAAGAGAAACTGTAAGTTTCATGTCTTTGCATCAGCTGAGTTCAAGCAAATACTGTAAATAAGCTTTCTGAATGTCAAAAACATTTACATTAAAATAACTGGAGGCTTTCAAGAGCTGATCATTTTCGGGGAGGCTGTTAACATCCCACAGTTGTAGAGTTGATCATATTAAATGAGTTTCTGGGAAAATACAGTATGCTAAAAATTCAGTTTTTAAACTTATTTAAATTCCACTCGTTATCCAAGACAGAAGTTTTTGATTCAAATAAAAATTGTTTCTGGCATGTGTACAACTCAATTTAATCTGTTCCTCTTTTTTCTAAGAATAGTTGTTCATAGACCATAAAAACTCAGGCATCAGAACCCGACATAAAACAGAGACAGACAGAAAGAGACAGAGTAGATGCAAGAGAGGAAATTATGTGAAAAAGGAGACAGAAAATGAAGTAAACCCAATGTTGCAAACCACAAGATGCCTCAATGGAAACAAACAATAATGCAACATGTGTGCAACATGCTTTTAAAGTACTCATGTGATGAGCTTCTGATAGTTAGCCACTCTTCATGGTTTAAAAACAATATATTACATTGAACAGCAACAGCTTAATGTGTTGTGCACATTAAGGTGTTGCTGTCAGATTACCATGCTAACCTCAGGGTGTTCAAAGTAATGAAATGGCACCACTCTAAATTAAAATCAATTAAAGTTTTTGGATATAATTAAATCTTAATTGCTTCTGCAGTTGGTGAAGTTCATTAAAAATGTCAGTTCTTCTTATTTTACACATCTTTGGTTGTGCACATATGGGAAAATATTGAGAGAATGTAACAGTATCCTCTATCTTACAATGTGTATGTATACACATACTTGCCGTGTGCACACGTATATTTTCTGCATCACTTTCAGCATAAGAATGTATGAATGTTGCAGTGCCTGAGGGACGATGGCGACATTATGGAAATGGAGCAAGATGCATAAGACACCGACTGTGTACACACACACACACACACACACACACACACACACACACACACACACACACACACACACACACACACCCTTGTATTTATCCTTTCGAGGATTCTCCCCAGCTACATCCATTCCTTCCTAACTCTACAAGAGACTCTTGTAAAAACTGATGACAAGAATAAGTTTGCCTTTACTCCACAAAAATTGAATCACTCTGAAAGTCTGAAACCCACATACAGACGTTTAAACAGAAATTCAGAAAAACTCTGGATATATAAATTTAAAAAGTGTTTTTTTTTTTCTATCTGACAGAACACGTTTTGTAAAGGGCAAATATTATATGCAATCTATATTCTTCCGAAAATTGCCGTGTGTGCATGTGTGTTTGAATGTGTGTTTGTCGCAGGTTTAAAATCAATAACGCTGTAGGCCAGATGTCCACCCTGATGAAAATCAATGCCTCTTTTTACAGCTTTGATACCAGCTGTGAGGACGTAGGCTACAGGAGGTGGTGTGACATGGACACATGAGTGCATCTATAGAGTGTAAAGGAGAGGCAGATGGAGCATATGTGGTTGGTTCACAAAGCTTTATGTATGTGAATTACATTTTTTACCAGCATGAGATATCCACTGAAAAACATGACATGCAGTATTATATAAAATTATTGAAACCAGGAAAGGGATAAGTTAAATATACCTGCTGATAATGTCTGTGTTTAATAGTATTCCTAATCCCACTCTGTTTGTACACTGTAACTATGTGCCTCCTACTAAAAGTGTGCTGCCACGCCATCTCCACACCGTGCATGATGCACTTGACTGAGCTTTGTGCTCTGTGTCTTCATTCACAAAAACAGAGCCCTACTGTATATGCAAGTCTGCGTTTGCCTTGGTGTGAGTCCATCTATGTAAACATACATAAAGGATATGGAAGTATAAGACACACCTTGAAAGATAAACTTCTCAAGATCCATATTTCACTTCCCTAAAACACCATTGGCCCAACTCTCCCAGTCTGCAGACTGACCTGTTTTTCCCCATTTCAAGCTCATCAAGCAACAGCCAAGAACAAGGACAAGATTGTGGGGAGGAAAAACAGATCAGTTTGACATCTCTAGACACGTAACACAGAAAACATGTATAAATAAATGAAGAGATGAAACATTTGACTTTTTTGGCAGCTTTGACATAGAGTTAAAAATAATCCTGGCTGCACTTTGGACCAGATCTTCACTGAATCTCAAAACATGCGACGACCCAGGTGACAGACTAGAAAGCGTAGAAAAAACTTGTACCCTTGCATTGCAAAGCTGACATTCAGTAAAAGCCACATAACCCCAGTTTTGACATTTTTATGTATTCTTTTAGATCTAAACTAAAAATTGATCATCACCCCAGGGTGTGTGAGAAAAAAAAAAAGATGCTGCCAAAAAACATTGTGAGATGCAGTTGTTCCTGAAAGAAGAGGTGCCTTAATACCACATTTCTAGGAATGTTATCACATGGGACTTTTAGCTTCTCAAGTTATTTTTCCTAACCCTCTCTCAGCTTCTCACCTCAGACATCATGATTTTCTTTCCACTATTCTTTGTTATTTTTTTTTCTTACTGCTCACCTCGGCTGTTCCTGTCTCTTTTTAAGAGTTTTCAGGGTCTTCAATTGGCAAAAACTTCACAGTGAAGGTATGTCATTCTGTGTTATATGCACTTAAAAAGACTAAACATATTAAAAACACTTTCTAAAACTGAATTTTAGACATTTTAGAAACTGGAGAAGAGATGGCTATCGAAAGGTCTGAAACTACACATATGCTACACATCATAAAAGAAAAGACAAGTCCAGTCATGTTTAGTAAAAAAGATAAGCAAAAAAAATCATACTATTTGTATTCTGCACTAATCAAACAAACTCCAGCAAACAAGAGGTCTGTACTGAGAACACTGGATTCACTAATGAGTATTAAACCCACTGCAGAACTATTTTCTTCATTATCTCTGCTGCCTACAGCCAAAACAGATGTGGGAAATTCCATAACAGCAGTTTACAAATGTCAGATTATTTCAGGCTAATAACATTTTTCAGCCTAAGAAACAAAAACAAAACAGCTATCTTCTGTTGTGAGTGAGTGATAATTCTAAAGCTTTTTCAGTTTTGCCCTCAGTAATTGACAGGAAGGAAAAGGTGAGTTCAAATGAGGCTCAGAATAGATACCGTACCATCCTTTCTTCCTGTCAGTTCGTAACTCCCCCGCCCTCCATCCCACATTTCCAACAACTGCCACAAACTTACCTGCAGCGCACTGCTCTTCATCTGCCCCGTTCTCACAGTCCCTTTCTCCGTCGCATCGCCATGACAACGAGACACATTTGCTGGCAGCCCCTCCGCAATCAAACTTCTCCGGTGGACAGGTCTGTCGGCCTGATGTGAGGGGGAGGAGGTGAAAGACGGCGAGAGGGAGAATGAGCACAGAGAGGAGAGAGACAGCGGGAGGGAGAGGAAAATGAACAATAGATGAGAAAGTTGGGTAAATAGATGGATGACAGGGGGGGAGCGAAGAAGGGAGACAGGGAGAGTAAAATGAGAGAAGAAATAGGGAGGAGGCAAAAGATAGAGAGAGAAGGGACAGCCAGTCAATGAAACAGTTTGATAACTTAGTTATCTTGTTGCTCAAATCGATTCCCCCTCAAAGGCCTGCAATTAAACTAGACACACAGCAACTGAGGAACAAAGAAGCAGGAACACTGTCAGGCACACACAAAGCCAGGAAAATACACACATATACACAAAGTAAGAAAACATGAAACACACAGCCAGGAAAATACACAAAAACCAGGGAAGACACGAAATATAAAAACACTATATTGTGCGTACATGTAGCTCTGTGTACATTGGGACTGCTCATGTTTATTATTGACAGTTACATGTCAAAAATAGTGAAAAAAGCTGGCCAGAGTAAATCAGCACATCTTCATATACAACAAGCTGTAACAAGATAATTATTCGGTTGTGTGAGTGAAAATCAGTGAAAGCACAAGCCACAACACATGCACACTGTGTGTGAGTGAGAAAGTAGTCCCTCTAGGTAAACGCCCATTACAGTAGAGAAGGCCATTGTTCCTACATGTGTAACCCATGGGGTTGGTACAGGTAGGAAAAACACTGCTGTCCAATACATCAAATTTACACTGAGTCCCCACAGCAATCCCTGTCCCTTCCCTTTTGCAACCCCCCCCCCCCCCCCCCCCCCCCCCCCCCCCCGCCTCCATCTTCTCACACACACACACACACACACACACACACACACACACACACACACTCTCACATAAACACACTCTAACACCATGGGGACTCAAGCCCCAGATTACATTACAGCACTGTGTCAAACTCAACTCCATCAATTATACATATTTGACCACTAGCATGCCTCTTGGCAACACGCCTGAGTGTTTACAGTGTGTGTGTGTGTGCGTGTGTGTGTGTGTGTGTGTGTGTGTGTGTGTTGCAGCCACAGATCAATAGTACCTATGAGATTTACCCATTTCAGTCCCATTCTCTATTTTATTAATCTCATATTTCTTCCTTCTCATTTTTATTTTTAACAGTACTGTAATAATCGCTGCCATTCAAAGGCTGCCTCTCGTGGAGGGATGCTGGGAGTCTCAGTCTTGCAGGTAGTGATTGCCAAGATGTTCCCCGACTGTACAGTTTGGGTTTCCAGGTTCTACACTACTGAAAGAAAAAGCGGCTACTTGCATTTTAATTTTGCTACGAAGCTGGACAGGTTTGAGGTTTATAACCAGGATTCCTCTCTTCCTCTGTATTTTACTTGTGTTAATCTGCTGGATGACCAACTCCCCATTCCTGTCTCTCTTCCTCCCGCTCTGTGAATATCAGGCTCTTGTGTGAGCATCTTTTCAATGTGTCTCCCCCTAAATGAGATTTCCCCTGGCCTTTAAAGAATAAAAGCCTCCCAAAAGCAAATCCCCTTTAAGAGAGTGAACGAGCCAGCGCCATATCAGCACAGTCTGGTTATTACTGCCAAGGGGACTGAATGGACTGTGTGAACAATAAGTGTGTGTCTGTGTCCATGTACTTGTGTCTTTTGATGCACAAAATGCAGCTCTTCTAGTCAATGTGATAGTGTGAATGTGAATACTAATGGGAGGTGTGTTAATGTGAGGAAGGAGGGCAGTGAATTGTCTGACATCTGGCTTACTGTTCGGTCAATTTAAATGTGTTATGTGTGTGTGTGTGTATTGGAGAAATTGTACATTGACAGATAATGGTCTCATGTTTTCCATTATCTATCTATTTTAAGTGTGTTAGACAATGTGTTTGTGTGGGTACTTTCAGTGTCTTTCTCACTCTAATACAAACCTACACACACAAATACACGCTCCCAGGAGTTTAGTTCACTAAGTGTCTGATTGACAGCTGCGTTAAGTGTATGTAATTTGTCTGACTGACCATTTTGGTCTCTGGGCTGAGTCATGGATCAGCTGCCGATCAAATCACTGAATACAGAAAAGTAAGAACAACAGAGAGCTCCGCTGACATTGATTATGACAAAACAAATTCGATGATTTTCATCCCCAGGGCAAGAACGTTCACTAAATGAAAAGGACAATTCCAATTTCCTCTTATTGTATGTTTAAGTTATAATCTGAAACTATTAAAATGTCTGTTCCATTGCTCTCTATAGGCTTTTGATATAATATAATAGCAATTCCATCCATACATTCATACAGTCCATAATAGGTTTTTTCCATTTGGTGCCTTTGTCAGCAGAGTATTGCCTGCCTTTCACAGAGAAAATTGGTTTGTGCAAACTCAAGACGCATTTTACGTTGCCTGCAGAAGCAAGAGCAGTTTGTGTGGCATAAACACAAGCGGTAGTACGTGTAGGCAATTAGCATCATCAACAACAGCCACTATGTCTTTCCAGACAGAAAAAGATGCTGCCTAAAGACAGTAAATCTCGTATATCTCCTCTCCTACATCACATAAACTCCCTGAATGACTCTCTGAGAACTTCAGCATATTTAAACATTTTTATTAGTGTTTATTTTTGGTGAAAGAAAAGAAAAGCATCATCTAAAATATTTTTAGCAAGCTTGTTGCTGTTTGACTTTGCCAGTCAAGACTGTGATGGTGTTGATAATAAATGTGTAGTCGAGGTACTTTTCCCCAACTTTTGAAAGTCAGTGCTTAGCACAGATTTGCCCTCTCTCTTTGTTCCCCTTACTAAATGCTGACAGGTGTATCCTGGCAGAGCAGGCAATGAGGAGCATTGATAGACTTATCGACAGTAAGGTGGGGACACATCCGTGACTGCAGAGATATTCCAACTATGATCATACTCGAGGCCAAGTGCAATATCTGCCTGCCACTCTCGCCACAGAAAACTGTGTAAAGGTTGCATCTTTGCAAAAAAGAAACAGATACAACAACATACTAAAATGATGATGGGGCAACTTTGAACACATGCATGTAGATATTCTAAACACACATGTAAAAAGTGTTCATAGAGACAGACACACGCACACATACTCACACATAAAACTTCAGCTATAAATCTTTTTCTTGGCTGCCAGTCATAGGCGTTTAACTGAATTCACTATTCTCTAAACTTTGTACTGAATGAATATTTCATGAGCTATAAAACTCCTGGGGCACAGAGACAAACACTGGGCTGTTAGCAGCCAGCTAGCTTGCTTACTGCCAAGGCCTACAGCGAATAACAGCTGAGAAAGTGATGCTAGCCATGCTCCAGTGGAGCTTCTTGGTGGTGAGCAATAAAAGATGCTGGTTGGAAACAGCAGCTCCCAGGTGGATGTATGCATTATCGAATGAGTGTGAAACAGGGTCAAAACGAATGTTTGCGGTCAGTGAATATATCCAGGATACATCAAGGTAACAAACAAATGCAATTGGCCACATGACCAGGTCAAACCCTTTCCTTGGACTTCTATTTCATACATCCATATAAACCTCAACAGATTCATACAGATTCAGCTCTCTACCCTTTATTCATACTGCAACTGGCAGTAATGTCCTGTCCACATGTGAGGATGCGAGGCACGTGTTTTCTCGATGTGACTCTGAGCAAGAGGAAGGAGATAAGATCAGATAAAAACATTATTTTTATAGAATTTTAGTTCTGTTAAATAGTCCATAATTCAGCTAAGCAGGTCTGTCTAACAAACACGAGGCTTATCTGCTATGACCGACTGAGACTTGACTAATGGCTTTATGTTTGTACTGAATACATTAAATCCAGCTAAAGTAATTGTCTTCAGCTTTTGATATAGCATCTGACAGTATGCAAAAGTTAATGCTGCATGCAGACCAGATTCATTAAATGTACATTGTTTGAGTAACCTCAAGATTTTATGGACATTTTATGCATTAATAGAAGAAACTGGTGTCCTGAGTATAAGTGCCAAGGGTGAATTTGCACTGGCTACAGGAAATATAATGTGTGTAAAAATAATAAGACTTGGAAGTTGGATTTTGTTATTTTGTTGATATACAGTAGAGCTCGACAGATTGTATGATAAGACTGTATGATCACGTTCCATGTGCAATTCAGTTCAATATCATTACAAATCAATGTGAATATCCCTGTCTAGATTTTATTAGTGTGTAATACATTGTGAGGAAAAACTGTAACCTTCAAAACAAGTATTTTTTTACCAGTCTTGGTGTCATTATTTTGGAATTTGTGCAGTGGATTTTAAATAGGTTTTGCTGGTCCTGGGGTCAGAAAACTCATTTGGCACATAGGGGACGATGCAGTCTTTTTAATTCAAACAAGTTCACAATGAGAAGTGGTGTGGGCTTCTTATTCTCCTCACGTGGCCTGCCTAAGTGTCTGTTATGAGCAGGGAATAGGGGTGGACTGAGCAAGGCGCTGTATGCTAATGAACTTTTGATTAACTACCTTCTTAATTTCCCTTCACAAGGAGGGAGGGGATTGGAGCATTGTAGCGGGGCACCACGTCCACTCTCCAGCTGCCTGCCTAGCATCAAAGCTAGCCTCCCAGGTGATTGATTCAGACGGCTCGTAGCCCTGCACGCTAATGCTAAGATAATTTATTTATTATGAGGTGTGCATATGAGGCCTGGAGGTAATATAAGTCATCCTTAAGTCACTGTCTGTCACAGTGAGACACAACGTCAAAACAAAGGCACATGGGAGGAGCATATGTGATAATATGGCACATGATGAATGGGGAGGAATGGAGGCCTATGGATGATTTACCCTGTACCGGCGCTAAGGATTACAGTAGCATGAATTTAAAATGCTCAAAGTTACACTGGATTTACCTGCACTTCAGACAGCACTGCGCTGATTGATGAAGTACCATGCTTTAACGTCTTTTTATGCAAACAGCTGAGAAACATGTCTCATCATATCGGAGGAATATTATGAATGCCCAAATGTTCTGCACTGCTGTGAATATCAATTGGCTCCACATCGACTCCGAAGCAAAAGGTATGCCATATTGAGCGTATTCATAGTTTCATAAAAAATATAGATGCATGGGCACTTTATTTCTATTATGTACCATCTGTCAAATATCTTATTTTTCCCTTTATTACCTATCAATATGTGAAACTCTTTCCTAACATTATAGTCAGACATGGCATGATCATCATAAATACCAGAAATTACAGGAAAATGATGAGTGTGATAATGTATGTAGTTGTGTTTTGTTACGTTTGTGAAACAGTGTACACTTTAGTGCGCGAGACTAAATTTCAAAAAAGCATATTCTGATAATAAAGTGAGGTCAAATCAAATGAAGTGAGAGAGAATCAGAATGCTGAACTTATTTCTTGCATGTGTTTGACAGACCATCAATTAATTCTGAACAAACAGGGGGTCCATAACAGCTGATCGTCTGTGAAATAGGATAATTAAACTCAAGTTTAAAAAGCAGCCATGAGGTTGCACCATAAATTGGTGAGTGCCTGCTTGAGAGCAGTAAATTTTTATTGCTCGGCTACTGTGTGTGCAGTAAAAGCAGGGCCAAGGCATCCCTTGAATCAATACACATCTATGTCCTGGTCCATTCCGGTGAGTCAGTCAGTCAGTCACCCTGCGGTGGTCAGTCTGCTTATAAAGAGACCATATAAAATTTCAGCCGTTTCATTTCAGTCTGCTTAAAATATGGCTGTCAAATAACATTAATGTGTCTCAAGCTTTTGTGTTTGTTTTCAGCCTCAGTTGAATGATCGGGGAAAAATACGTATAGAAGATATAAAGAGACGGGCAAGAAGGAGGGAATCATGGAGAGCAGGGAAAGTGAGAGATGTAAGAGGGGGAGGTGGAGTCAGATAATGGTCATAGAATGGAGAATATCAATGTGGGGACAAACCATTTAAAGGAAGAGTGGATGCACTCAAAGACAGAAAGAGAGCCATTGAGTTGGATTCTGATCAAATTGGGGCTTCTTGTCACCCGAGGGCCAACAAATGCACACGCAATAGACATAAAATCCTCATTTGGTCTCTCACTTAATCAAAAAGAAACTGCACACCAACAAACACAAAACATGCAAATGAATGCAAAAATTGGGCACTACAAATAGGTCAAACTGTAATCCATTAGTAGCCCACAATGAATATACTGTTCTAATTTGAGAGTCTGCAATTTCATTCAAATAAGTGGAAAGCTTGTAGTGGGTGCATTGTTAATCTCTTTCAGGAATTGCACTGCATGCAGTATGAATGAAATGCTGTAACCTTTATAAAAGAAAAGAAAAGACTAGAGAAGACAAAGGACAGGAGGCAAGGGAGCTTTAAGCTCACAGAGCACTCATATGCATCAATGATTCATACAAGACCAGAGATGTATGGATCAGCCAATTATTCGACTTGTAAGGACTTTGCAAGTCTAATGGTTTGATCGGTTGTAGTGGATTGTATTGTCATGGTGACGCTCATTAACCTCATTCTAAGCAGTGGTCTTATTTTCAAATGGATTCTAATGGTTTGTGTGTATGTGTGCTCATATGGAATGTGCACCCTCACAGGGTTAAGACTCTGCAGTGGCTCCAAACTGGTAGACATTTTGAGCCATCTGAAGTAAATTTTTACTTCCCCTGCTTTAGTCAGCCCACATAGAGTTCAAAGAGTAATATGGTCAATTGTTAATTGATAATATTTTCTGTATGTGTGTGCTGGTATTCAGTGGTTTGCCTCTCTAATACTGTGCAGAGATACAGTTTGACTGAACAGTGCTGAATGTCCACTGTATTTGCCTTCGGACAAGTTTAGGAAAACCATCATTGTTCTTGCACAAAGTTTCCAAAAAGGCTGATTTTTCTCTTTGAACCCTGCTTAAGGCATCATCTCACATGAAGCTTGCCCCAGAGGGTTAGTGTGAGCTGTCAAGTTAAGAAAATGGAGAAAACAAAATGACATGATAATCCTAACTTCACAGGTCAGTGATAATTCTTTTCGTATATGGTGTTAAATCAATCAACAAAGTGATGCATCACTCGCAATGTGCAGGAAAAGAATTCTTTATCCAGCTTAGACTCGCTTCATGGACGTGATTACTTCACGTGAGTTATTTTGGAGACAGACTTTGTGTGTGTGTGTATGTGTGTGTGTGTGTGTGTGTGTAAGCGTGTACAGTAAGTATAATCAGTGTATGCATGAGTTAACGTGGGTATGTGTTTGCATGTGTGTGTACTGTAAGAGTAAGGATGGTTACATATATTTATGTATGCATGGCTGAGTGTGTGGGTTTGGTTGTTTGTAAGCACGGGTACATAATATATGTGTGAAAGCACGAGTGTGTGTATTTTACATATCCCTACTAAGAGCTAGAGCACAATGTTTTATGGCCATGGGAAATGGGGAAGGCTCTGGGATGAGAAATGTTCACTGGTTTATTATCTGCAGAATTTGAAAAATATTGTAAGGAATGGACAATTACTAATATAACTTTGTAAAAAAACAATGTCATAATCTAGATGTTCATATATATGCTGTAAGATGGATGGTACATGGAGCCAACATCATCAAAATAATATCATCCATGTGCAATTAATTAATTAATTAATTGCATTCAAAAGCGCAATGTTTAAGAATGGGACAGTTCCTCATTAACTACATCAACTATTAAAACAGACCTTTAAAATTTCAGGGATATGTCCAAAGAAAAAGGATGTTATAACAATGTCCCTTTTTCACACATTTCTGTGTGTTTTTGACTCTTTAAGCTCGGTTTAGTTACCCTTTGGCACTGAATATAAATCAGGGTGAGTTCGGACTTGGAGGCCAAGGCCGACCCGCTAAATTTTGCCTTGAATGTTGCCGTATCGCCAACTCAAACCCCTCTTGTCCTTCAGATGTGAAATCCAATTTACGGAAAGGGCGTATGTGGTTAATATCAGATTACATTTTAAATGAAGGTTAGTGTTGATTAGTGGCTTTCATTGGAACGCTGATCTCCAATTATCGCGGCCCTGATGTAAGGAGAGGGGGGAATGTGCTGGAGAGAGAAAGATCAAAGTCAAGGGAAATGAGAGAAAAAAAAATGATCAAGAAAAGCAGGTGCAGAGAAAGGAGAAAGTAGTGGGATGTTAACAAAACAAGGAGAGGCAAAGAAAAGCCATGCAGAGGTGTAACATCAGAAAGAAAAGTAGGCGAGTCAAAAGTCAAAAGTTGAAAGTAGATACAGATGTTCACAGATAGCAAACATACATTATGTTTACTTTAAAATATTGCAAGTTTTATCCAAATCAACTACATTTAACACCAGTAACTGTTACATTTGCACTGGCAAGGATTTATTATGTCCCACCCAGGTTGGTGTTTGTATTTTCTTGTACTAATACATTCATTTCAGTTAGCTAACTCTAGTGGAATAGATAATTATGTGAAAGTAGAGTATGTACAGCATTAATGTTTGGCATCTCTATACGTTTTGTATGTGCCCATGGCTTCTTCTCCATAGCAATGGCAGCTAAGGCTCATGGGTGCTGTAGTATCCTTAGCAGTTTGCCAGGTCAAAATCACAGACAAACGTGATTTCTCAGAAATGAACATCTGGAACCAGTAGCCCCTCCGACTTCACAACTCTATGGGGATAGAGTTCAGGGCCACGTGCAACAAGATGCCCATCTGAAGTCAAACCGCCAACGTTGTGGTTACAAACACCCTTGACAGCTCTTTTAATTCCTTATTTTTTGGGCTTTCTGAGTGGTGGCATTTAACAGTGAGTGGCAGCATGACATCAATGCTTTGTCCACAGAAAGAAGAAGTAGAAGCAGGTGGCTCATTGTTCAG
Organism: Thunnus thynnus; assembly: GCF_963924715.1. Lineage (NCBI taxonomy): Eukaryota > Metazoa > Chordata > Actinopteri > Scombriformes > Scombridae > Thunnus > Thunnus thynnus. The sequence continues at coordinate 9,663,519 of NC_089524.1, read as the reverse complement.
GTCTACCTTAAAAAATCTGTTCCCACTAGTCTTTTTCACATCTCATTTACGATACACGCTTTTCATTCTTAGGCAAGTATAAAACCTTTTTTTTTGCTATATTTTTTTGTGAATTCTTGGTGTTTTATGTGCAAAGTGAAAACGTGCATAAAAACAGGTGGATGGAAATGTACCTAGAGAGTTTATATGACTGAGATTTCTCATGCGTCTCTTAGCTGGAACAATCATTTTGTAGGGGGTCTGAAGTAGAAGCTGCTGCAAAGTTGAGTTCAAGAGGTTGCTCTCTCTCTCTTTCTCTCTCTCTCTCTCTCTCAAGGCAGGGTGAAAGAGGGTTGTTAAATGTGGAACCATTAGCACGGTCTAGACTGTGGCTCTGTCAGTGCCGTGGGGGGAAGAAATACAGCGCAACACCAGCGCTCTCATAGGAAATTGCCACTTTCTTCCAACAGGCCCCTCTTAATGGTTGTTTAGTAGACGACACATTGGGCATTAAAAATACCGCCGGTGGCTAGTGCCACATCTCAGCCAATGAGAGATTGCACGAAAGGGAGGCAGACAAAAGGAAATAGAGGGAGAAGGAGAGTCGAATCAGTATTTTGGGATGCACGGAGTGTGGGGTTGAACTTGACAGGCGAACTCTGAGCTTATTTCCTCTGTGGCAGTTTATTCAAAGGCTGGGTCGGGGCACAAAGGCAGGAGTGGAAAGATTAAAACAGGCAGCCAAATTATGTGGAGAGCGCAGCTGACTTCTGAAGGTTTCTGAACGGACTTTTCTAATATTTTAAGACAGCTACTGGCTGTGTAAAGTTGGCTTTCAGAGTCACTGCAATGTAAGGCATGCTCAATTACATTACACGCTTTAACAAGTTTAGCGGCTGACAAAATATCAGAATTTTGATTCACTACGGCAAAACAATTTCCTGCACAATTAATTTGAGTCACAGGAACCCCACAGAGAATGTCTGAAAACAACAACTCTAAAGTCTGTTTTTATGCCTCTATCATCTGTAGCTTTTGCATAAGGGAAATGAAAAAGCTGAATACTGATGCCTGCTGCGAACAATTGGGTGTTATTTTGTGCAAAACATTTGTATTTTTTACAACAAATAGTTTTATGTTTTACCATCAAGCTATTTATCTCAAAACATATGATCATTTATGTCGGGCCAGCGATAAGATTACTTGCTATGCATGTGCTTTTGTCACAGGTACAGTTTCTTCATCTTCCTCTCATCCCTCTTTTGTTTATAGTTCATATTATTAATCTCTGTGTTGTGCATACTGACCTCTTGTGTCATTCTAGTCCTGCAATCGACCACATGACAGCCATTTTGACTTGTCAAACTGAGGTTTTAAGTCCCCTTCCACTCAAAAATGTGTTTTTTCTTTTGTTGTTACTTCACTGTGATGTTTGACCTTCACTGACACAAGAAGGCTGTTTTCACATTTATCTGCTGAAGGGTAAAAGTTTCTCTAAACTCACCTTCAATCTCAGTTTAAGATGCCTACTTAGCAGTGTGATGGAAACTTGGAGCCTCCTGTGCACATACAATGAGAATGAACTCTTCAGTAAAGTAGTAGTTAGACATCTTGTGTCTAACAGTTAAACATCTGAAATAAAAACTATTGATGTATTTATAGATTTGGATTTTTTAGTGAAGGAGGAGAAGAAGAAAAGAACTGTTCTTTTTTTTCTGACTGTACCTGTTCTCATGATAATCTGCTGTCTTTTTACCACTGCCTGCCAGCCTTAAGTCACTGAGTTTGTTTGCCTGTCTGACTGTTTTCTTGTTGCTAACTTTAAAGCTTGCCTTTTGGCTAATTAAAGACTTTTTGTTACACCTGTTCTGTCTCCCAAGTCAGCTTTTGGGTAGCAGATCTGTGAGGAGAAGAAATATGAGAAGAACATAAAAGCAATGTTTTGCTGAAAAAACAGCCTGGAGTTTTTCAGCCGATCAAGGTTAAATTTAGAAGGAATAAAATAATATGAAGACGCGACTGCTATCGTGCACGGTTCTTTACAAATACCACCAAAGCACAAGCGAAAGCAATCCCATCAGGCTGTTCCAGCTTCACAAGAAGCCCTCTGAGAGCAAAAACATATTGACCACCAATCAATCGTAATCAGCCAAGAGCAAGGGTCACTAATTGAACGGAAGAATGGAATTGATGAAAAAAAAAAAAAAAATCACATGGTGGCTGTTGCAGCGTAGGTGGTTTTCACAGTTTGATTGCCATGTACAGTGTAAACAAGGAGGCGAGTTTGCTGTAAACAGCTGTTTCAACTTCCCATAACCACGACATGGGAGTCCAAATATTCTTGGTTATCAGAAAAATCGATCTGAAACTGATCTGAAAACATTGGTTCAGAGAGGTTTCCCCATTCTGAATTTGCTGGACAGCTTGTTTCATAGAAGGACTGATATCTAAAATCCACGCTGAATAAAATTTGAAGTTGATCAATAAAGTATTAATTGATATTTGATTGATAAGAGATTGTTATAAGCTATATGTCCAAATGAATAGTTTATTTTCCAGTAATCAAGGCAATACTCAATTATAAATTTCACCTTAAAAAGCTCTACAGTACTTACCTTGAAGTGATTCATTAAACTTAGCACTTAAACTATGAGATTGTCTCTGTGTAACTTATGGGATTTACATCAATAATGATCAATTACAGGCTCTGATAAACAACAGTCTTCCAAAGTTTTCTTAAATAATGTATATTTCTCACAGGACTGCCTAGGTTTAGTTTTCTGGGATTCATCAGTGTATGGTAGCTCAAATGTAATGTGTCTGAGGGTATTTCTTGTTGTCTATATTATGGTTAGGGGGCTATTCTTTGTCTTCCTAAAGGGATCAATACACTTAAACTTATTACTAGTATAAATCAAGGTAAAGACGTTTGTAGTAAATGAGATGCCACAAAATACAGCAAGATAAGCATAATGCACAAGAAGGCCTCTGATGATGACCTTATAGAAAAGTGAGAGTGAAAGTGAGAGAAAGAAAGATGGAGAGATGACCTTTACTGTTTGTCTTTTTAGGTGACATAAAAATCACTGACGGTATTGTATCTTCAATAATTTATGAGCCAGATTTCATATGCAAACCCACGCACGTGATTCTGTCACTTTGCGTTGTGACTATATGTCTGGAGACAACTTACAACTGTGGAGGTGGACACTGTCACTGTAGACTGCCCTCACCAGAAAAAAAACCGAGCTGGTTGTTTGTTCAAATGTTTCAAACTATGTTTGCATTTTCCTGACCAGCAACGTCTTGCATTTGTGTGCTTGTCTCCTCTCTCAGTAGAAAAATGCTACTCTGTTAATGTTATACTGCAGAAAAAAGTCTTAGGGATCAGGTCAGGGTAGATGGCTGGATGAACAAAGCATGTAACTTTGACACTAGGCCTGTCCCCTGCCAACACTTAATGCTGGTTTCTTTTAATCCTGGCAATAATTTTTCTCTAACCATTACCAAACAAAGCATGAAAGTACATTCTTGACTCTGGAAATAGTAGTTTCACAAAACAATCCCATGTCGGACATCTATGTTAAACATGGTCAAAGTTCCAAACATGTGGTAAACATATGTAAAATGCTTCAACCTGCTCTGAAGACTTCATTTCTTTAGAGCTCTTCTTCCTCGTGATGACATCAGATTTTCTGTGCATGCCCACAAACGGCCATCCATTCCATAGCCTTTGTTGCTAAGGTTGTTGCTAAGGTTGTTCCACACTTTGTTCATGCTCATCGGCTTTGGGCTCAAACATGTATGGATGTATTTGAGAAGTTGCTGGGGCCTTAAAGAGACAGGAGCTAAAATGGCCTGTTTCAGGCAGAAGCTGAACCGAGGGGCTGCATAAAGGACCGTTATAAGATAATGGAAATGGAAATGTGCATAATACGTTCCCTTCAAACTAATATTTCCAAGGTCAATAATGAACGTAAATGCCTGAATTTTAAGCCAACACAGACATGAGTCATAAAAGTGCTATGGATGAAATCATAACAACTACTGAGCTCACATGTTAACAGATCCATCTCAATGACAATTGAACTCCCTCTGCTGATGAAGACCATGTGATGCAGTTTAAAAAGGCAACTTTAACCAAGTAGTTTTAGTGCTAAGTAGTTTAAAATGAACGAAACCTTAACCCCAGAGTCATTTTTGAACCATAATTTTTTTTAGGTACTTACATACAGTTTGACCTATTTTGTTGTTTAGCTAAGGGGACTTGTTACCCAAAACGCTGTAAATACCTCTATATACATTCTGCTGGCATTCTGCTATGAGACTAGTATGCAGACATAAAACAGCTGCATAATCTATATGTGCATCCTTGTATTATTGTGCATGTACTACCTGAATAGAATGTCCCCTTTTTCATATGGAAGTATAAAAAGTTATCACAGCCTTCAAAGATAAATGTACTATAATTCACTGCATGAAAAAAATATATACTGGAAGAGAATTTCAATTAAATGTAGACACAGTCTCAGCCAATCAAATGAAAGAAATGGAACAACTAGCCTTGAGTTTGATGTCAGACACACAAAGCCTGTTGCCTTGATTCAATACAGCTCTCAGTGGCTGAGCCAGGAACCAGAAGTGACAATCACATGTTTTATGTTTTAAATCTACATTCGCCAGTGACTACTGAAATTGTTGATCCCTGCAAGTTGAAAAATTGTTACATGCTATTTGATCATTTTTTTTGATCATTTAAATCACACCAAACGGTCTACTGGATCGAAAGGAAATTAATGATTAAAAGTAAGAAAGGTCGGCACGTGTATATACAGTGTCAGTCAAAAGTTTGGACACACTTTCCTATTCCCTTGAATGAGAAAGTGAGTGAAATGTGAAATTCAGCTGAGGGCAACAGAAGTTTTCCATTAAAAGAACAAGCAACAAGAGACGAGACAAATTAGACTACTCTGATTCTGAAGAGGGAGATCAGAGTGACCTCAAAATACTCACTCATACACTTCAAGTCACACACACACACACACACACACACACAAATTCATACCTATGAGAGTGTGTCTCTTTCTGTTCATGACTTTCTTGTGTACATCTGTTTGAATATGTGTGTATTAGGACGTGTGTCTTTTGATGGTGGGGTCACTGACTTTCTATATGAGAGAGTAAGGTAGAGTGATAGTGACAGAGGCAGAGAGAGAGAGAGAGACAGAGAGAAAGAGAGAAAGAGAGAGAGAGAGAAGGATAGAGAGATAGAGAGAGAGAGAGAGAGAGAGGCCACCTGGGAAATTACTCCTGCCGCTGCCTCAAGCATGAAATTGAAGCTGTCCGACACTGCAACTCACTGGATCCTTCCCGTTCATATTCCAAAATAATTAACTAGCACAACCTCCTGCCTCCATGCTATAATATGCTGACCTTCCTACTGTCTCAGTCACACAGACAAGGCAAAACCCACATCACTACACAGAAGCAGGTGGAACTGATGACAACGGGGATAAGGAGCGATAGCGGGGGAGGTAGAGCCAAGTTCAAGTTTCAACTTAAGGACAGCAGCTAGTGCTAGTCTGATATACTGGGGCAGTAATGGATAGTTAAACATCAGATACATATGCAGTCCACTACCAGGAAGTATTTAAATTTTTCTGTAACTGAATTAATACACTTCATACATTTTGATTTTCATACATAACTATTTTATATAAACACACATAGTGTTATCCTGCCTCCTGATAAATAAATACATACATAAATATTAGTTCAGAATTCATACATGTGTATACTTTAACATGACTACGGGGGATATTTGCTAAGCCTGTTGCAAATTACCATCAGGGGAGCAAAATTCTCAGTGTAGTTTTTTAATTTAGCAGGGTATAAGACTAAAGATGTAAATGAGCACAGCCACATCTGATTTGCATGGTGTGCCGTTAAATATGAACTGATGCTGGACTGTTCAACATATGTTTTGCATGTCTTGAAAGTAATGGAGAAAGAAAGTGTTTTCTGCTGCTAAACTTGTGCTATTGGTTAAAGACACTTACTAATTATTTACTAATTGTTTATTATATTGAGATATTTCAGTGGATAAGTGAAAAGTCTGACCCGCACTAGATGTAAAGGGAATCAGGAAAGTCAATACAGAAAGAGCAGTATTTCTATCAGCCTTGTGTCAGTTATATAACATATGCATACTCTACATAGACAGCAACTAGTTTTTAAACTATTGATTTCAAGTTTTAGCATATAGTCAAAAAGCAATAACTGCCATCACTAATATCCTCATCAAAAACATCCTCCAATGTAACCTTCCTCCTCCTATATAAACCCACAAGAATAAAGAAGTACCTGTTCGCCTGAGCAGAAGCAACACAGACAGCAATTGTCCTTCAGCTGTGTCAACTTCCAATCTCTTTTTAAACTTTTCTCCTCAGTAGTGCTAAGATTACCATATAAAGAAATGGAAAAAGTCTGTAGTGACTCGATATGAGCTCTAAAAATCATTTCTACAAAAAGCGGGAGAGAAGTCACGCTGTGATGAGAGGCTGCACTTTGACAGTTGTGTCTTTAGATGAATGAGTTTCATCAGTTGGAGTGAAATAAGTAAGAAGTAAAGTTTGAAATCATGGCAGTTTTAATCCCTTATAGTGATGGATAAATTCGTAAAAAAAAAATCTAATCATATTATCAGTAAAAAAGTAGTTAACATATCAGCATTTATTGGGGCTTATTACTTTATTTAATATCAACTGAAACATTGACTCTGTCTTTGTACTACAACATCAATGTTTTTAATTTGTAAAGGGGCTGAGAGCAGGATTGATCACAGCCAGAGTTTAGTCTGTGGAATTTTAAAATGTTATCATCAATGATTTCAATACTGACCCTCAAATCAAAGAACCCAACGCTCCTTTTTCCTTGTGAGTAAATTAAAATATAACTGCTTTGATAATAGTAGAGTCAAGGGGAATGGTAAGACTGCTGTTTTCTCAGTTTTATCTCACTATGCTACAGTATTCTACCGTGATGTGTGACTTGAAATTACTCCTCTTCCATAGTTATCAAAATTCTCATTTCTGTTAGTCTTTTTTCCTCCATTGTGTTTCACAATAAGGCTTTTCAGTACCGCTGAGTATGAAATGTGCCTGAATAGACTTGTGATGATTAGATTACTTTCCTTGATGATACAAGACTTTTATATTATGAATATAAAACATCCTCCAAATAAATAGAAAGCTTAAGAACTCTTGAACAGTTTTCTCTCCGTATCCAAAGTTTTGAAGCATCGCTTGGACTCACAGGGGACTGTAGAGAGAGCGTTACATGTTGGTTCAATATGTGGCTCAGCGAGGCTGGCTGAGTGTCTGATTCAATAACCTTTATCTATAGAGGGACACTTGGATGGCGAGAAGGGCTCACTTTAATCCCTGTGTAGAGGGTAGATATGCAGCAGCAGAGCCGAAAGAGTGTGCACACATAAAGATGGAATATAAATAATGCTTGAGAGAGTCTACACAGCTCCTCTAATCAGCACTGATTGTCAAACCGCGGGATCTTGCTGATACCACTCAGAATAAATGGATGCTGACTTTGTAATGGCTAGACCCTGGAAAATCTGAGCTTTGATGTCTGGTACATTGGATCCCCACAACAAAGCATATTATGTAAGTTCATGATGGCTAACTGTAGTAAATGATAAGTCATGTTATTGGAAACAGGATTAATTGTGTTTGATTATTTGACATTTTGGCATCAGGTACAATTTCCTGACAAGTGCCTTGTGACCAACCATTCAGTGGTGAAACAACAATGGTTAAATGTTATGAGGGTGCTTAAGAAATATTATATATGTAATATTCATTTGGTTCACAAGTTCTTCTGGTGAACAACAGATTATATTTGAATCTGATCCATTATGATGTGGATCAGGAAGTTTTATTGTTCTGGAGAGTATAACCAGATAAAAGTTGGATACAATTGTTGCATGTGTGATCGGTCTCTCTGGAGTGACCCATTAATCTTAACAGAGTGTGATTTTATCGGTTGGCTGTTATCACACCTACTTATATAACATTTCTGAAGAAACTTTTTACTTCTGTGGGGTTAGGCAGATGTGATCAGTCGAATCCTCAACAGTTGTTTGTGTACAGGCATTTATTTCACTGAAAATTAAAATTAATGACTTCATTTCTTTGCGTGCTTGTGTTTGTTTACTGATTTTGTAACATTTGATCCCACATTTTTAATGTCGTTTTGACATGTTCTTGCACTCAAAAGGGCTTCAAACTAATTACTTGTTGATTTTCAAGTTTGTAATTACAATGCAACTGAGATACTTGAACAAAGGGACAAGGAGTGTTTATATGAGAAATAATTAGGGTGGTTTAATTTAAGTAACATGATCACTGAACCATTTGAGACTCTTTCAAGTGTAGAAAGTAGAAAGTATGTCACATTTAATCAGTGAATTAATGTCACCCAACTAGTCATCTGTATTTTTTTAGCACTTCTAATACTTCTCATAATGCAGCTGTAATGACTACTAAGGGATATCTGCATTTAACATTGGTGCAGAACATAGTGTGCCAATATGCACACTTTTTCATGCATCAACCACCACTCGTCTGATTGAGCATTTCGTCCAGAATCCCATCAAGACCGAGATTCATTTTCAGATGTGTAATTACAGACAGTCTGTGTATGTGTGTGTGTGCGTGTGGTTTCAGAGGTGTCATCGGAGGTCCATAGTTAATCAGCAGTCGACCAGAGGTCTCAGAGATCAGCCCATCGATTCCCTCCCAGGGAAATCAATTCAATCAAAAGGCATTACTTAAACTAAACTCAGATCAGAAAAGTGGAGGACATACAGCATGGAAGACCAAGAGGATTGAAAAGAGGATGTGATACAATACGGTGGGCTGGTTCAGAGGGTTTGAGGATACAGCAAGGGACAGAGAGATAGGACAAACAAGAGCATAAAATAGAAGGGGTGGCCCGATCAGATTGAATGAGAAAAGATAAGGTGGTGGGGATAGCTTGGGTTGGTAATGTAATGATACACAGACTGGTAAAAATCAAAGGAAAAACGAATATAAGTTTTCTCTCCTCGCTTGGAGAGGTTGCTCTTTCATTCTCCAGCATTCTGAGCCATATAGCAGGATAGAGAGAACACAGCTCTGGTATAGTTTTAGCTTGGTGTTAGCTGTGCTATTCTTCAATAAAAACACATTGACACAAAAAGATCTGGGGATATTTGGAGCTATTAGTTACAGCACAAGCAGAAACAGCCACGGTAAGATGTTTGCTGAAGAGCTGCAGACGACAGGCTCTTAGTGCACATTCGGCAAACAATACATCTCCAACAGGTAGCTAAACAACTTATTTTACCTTGTTTATTATTAACTTATTATTTATTATTGTTTATTTTACTTTACACAACAAAATGTTCTAAATAAATAACAATATTGAAATTGAGAAGTTTGGACATATTTTTTACAACTGAAATTACATTTTTGTTATTATAGAGAGAGTAAAGTACTGAAAAAAGGTACCGTTGGGTACTTTTACCGAATTCCAGGTACAGGTACCGGTACCAGTATCTGTTCAAACGTGAACGGTACCCATCCCTAGGTAGCTATCCTTTTAATATATCTTCATATCAATATTGGATTTATAAGATGTTTGCATGCAACTGATGATAACTGATAATTTGATTTTTCTGGGACTTAATTCACTAAAATAGTCAAAAACACACACTCTGGTTATTTCATCTGATATTTGCACATATTTGTGCAAATTCTGTTGCATGCACACACACACATGCACACACAGCTGTGAGGATCAATATGGTTGAGAAAGTTAGAGAAGCTCTCGCAGCGTCTGACCTTGATTAGACATAATGAGACTTAACCACAAGTCCACTAATCTGATGAAATGACTTACAGATTCACCTTGTGATGAATACTAAATGCAAGCATTGACTCTAGCTGTATACACACACACTTATGCGGGTACACACACTCATACCCTTTATAGGCATGTGCACGTATCCACACACCCACACATGTCCTTGGCCTATCCCAATAGGACTTATTACTTTGAGAATCTTCAAAAGTCTCTTTGATCACCTCTTTGAAAATCATCTTAATAACAACTGCAAATAGAAGCTGGCCTGTAGTTACAGCCATATGGAAAGTTTTGTGATAAGACAGAGGTGGAAAAACTGACCTCTTTCAGTTCAGCTCTGTTCTGTGTCTTATCTTTTGAGGAAACACTGGCTATGTGTGAGATTAATATGTGAATCCCCGTGAAATGCCAGTGAATTTCATGGTATGACAGGATTCGACTCCTTCTCCCGGCTCAGAAGCTGACAAGTTTCAGTTCAACTGTTGAACAGCTTATTCATGAAGTTTACATAGAACCATAAAACTCTTGCTGAGTCTTAAAAAGATAGCTCCCAATATCTACAGTACCAACCTGGTCACTGCATTTAAGCCCTGTTCAAATAGACTAGCACACTGTTTCAAATACACACAGGGGGCTCTTTTGTGTTAGGACCGGTATGAGCGAGAGGACAAATACAAACCAAATAGGGTTTATTCTACTTTGAGGCAAATCTTTCAACTCTGGAAATCTACCATTGCATTGATAATTAATATCTTTGTCTCTCTTCTGATAAGAGAAACAGCAGAATTGCTACACACAACAAGGTATGAAACCTGGATTGTTGGTTGATGTTTCAATCATTTGTGCTGGTGAAAGGGTAGCCACTTTTTTGTTGCCAGACAACCCAGATGTTTTTGACACCCAGGCTGTGCCACCATACAATGAACCATCTAAATAAGGACAGTTTATTTTCTGACACAGTGATATTGCTGGTCTGAACATACCCTTCACACAAGCTTAGTCTTTGGAGTTTGAGGGGCTGCTTCAAAACGGTAATGCTACTTATTACAAAGAGGGCAGTTATGGCAGTTTTAATATGGATCACCTTCACCAAATAGGTTGATACTTACAGCACTTTAATGATATTTGTGGCACGGTCCCTACAAAAATCATCTAATTACCTCTTATGAAACTCACCCGAGCCTTACTTGTTGGGACCCATACTAAAAACATAATTTATATTGAATAACACATATGAAGGTATGACTTAGGTTTTGAGCTCCTCCATGAATCCTGGTGTGTTGGTTCTGACCAATTACCACACCTATACTATATAGCAAGTAGCTTTTGTGAGGAATGCCACATAAAGGGACATGGGTGGGTAACAAACAGGATAGAAACTAAAGCAGCAGGAACATCTCAACTCATTACTAATGATAAATAAAGCCTGTTATGATATAGAAAACAAAGTGTCACCGTTTAACTTGTAAATTACTACTATGAACATCACTAAATTGCAAAATAAAGGTAAAATAAAATGGTTTGGGGAAGCACAACTCAACCTATGCACCAACTATAAGAGATGTGACTAGGCCTTAACACTTAGCATGAACCTGAAGATTTCAAAACAAAAAAAGTTCATAAGCTTGTAAATCTATTGTGTAGCTCAAAAGCCTCTTGTGTCAAAAATTAATTTCACCTTCTACCATACATTTCCAAAAGCCAGTTAATAACCTCCCAACAAAAAAAATCTCTCAATGCCTTTTAAACTCCCAGCATACACATGGTCTCTTCCTCCCCTTCTCTCAGTTGTTGATCTCATAACTTCACGACACAAACACTTACATGCTATATATAACCTTATTGGCCCACCTCACGCTCATCACAACCCTTTGTGGTCCAGTTGCCAACCTGTGAATACTGGGTTACCTCTGACTTACTGCTGATTAAAAACCCCATAATCACTGTGGCTGTGTTCCATTTTTCATAATTGCGACAGGGAGCGACCTCAACACCTGCCAACCTTTTAAATAAGAGTGTAACAGGTGAAGTCTGTTTACAGGCTGTTTTCCATCTTTCATAATTACACTAGTGTATGCTGAGAACAAAGGTTCAACAATCACGCAAACTCATATTTTAGACTATTTCAGTGCTAGACAAATGATAATGACTGTCACATGCGTTACTACATAGATGGGCATGGCCGTTTTCTCAGCACAGTAGTTATTTATCCAAAGGTGTCTCAAACAGAACAAGTGAACATGTAAATTACAGTAAATCTTTTGCTATGTGATGATATCCTTTGTGAGAAACGGAGATGGATTCGGGGCTCAGAAATGATTTCTAATTCTCACTCTTAGTGTGCTGTATTAAAATAGCTTGAATGAAGCAAACATCTTGTCCACTCATGCATTTACTGAGGCCTTGATTAAACCATGTATGGAGGTCCTGTGTCTGATGGTGCAGCCAACAACATAAAAATCAACTGAAAGCAATTTTCTGAGGCAATGTGCAAAAAAGAGAAGGTTGGCACAGTGGCTAGAGCACAGCAAAATGTGACACAGTGAGACCGGTCGACCTTGAGAGTGCTTTATGCCGAAGGAAACGGTGTGTACGTGTTGGCATAACACTGTGTATGTGTGTGTGTGTGAAAGTCAACTGGTTTAAACACAAATTACATGACTATGAAAGCTACAAAAACAATGAAGTCTTGTCTGTGTGTGCATGTGTGCTGGATATTGTGCTTTCGTTTCATGTAGACTTTCATTTCATTAAATACACACACATGCATGTATACACTACACAAAACAGACACGCATACAAACACACACACAAACACACACACTTGCAGCTGTTAATGCATTCGAGGAAGTAAAATGTGGGTGTGTGTTGACCTGACTGTGTGTACATGGGTGTCCCTCTGTCTGTTTATATGTTTGCCTTTGGTATTGCTTGTCTACATGTGTGGCTGTGTGTGTCTGTCTGTCTGTCTGTGTGTCTAGTCAGCTACTTACTGCAGATTGCATCAGCCTCATCTGAACCGTCTGCACACTCTGGCTCTCCATCACAGCGCCACCTAGCCGGAACGCACTGTCCATTCTTACAGGCAAAGTCTGTGGTCGCACATGTCTTCTTTGCTGTGGAGACAGAAGAAACATGCATCATTAAGTCTTTAAGAAAATTAAAGCAGTGATATGAAGCTGTGATAGTACGTTATAGTAGATATTAAGTAGGTATTCAACTGGAATAATCCTCTGGAACACGGGAAGTGATAGCAAGTGCTAAAACATTACAGCAGTGAGCACTACGGAAACATGTCAAAAGTTTGGTAATCCACTTAACACAAGGCAACAAGGCCAGGCCATTAAAATTTAACTCAAGCAAAGAGTGACTCTTGAGCACCAACTTCAAAACAATTTTCCAGTCCAATTTTAATTTAACCATTAGCAGGCAATGTTTTGCAGTTATGCAGCCAGTTGTTGGCTGGAGTCTCGGTAGTGTGTTCAAGTGCAGCTTGTAACAGAAACCATGAAGCATTTGATGAGTTAGTCTTTGTTGGTGTCTGTTTTTTGAGGTCGACTCAGTGTATCAGGGCCGTAAGTTAAGTGGGATCCTCTGTAAGAGCTTTGGACATTTCTCAGCCAGACTGATTTTTGACATTATAAATGACTCAGCATGGATAGAAAAAAGTCTCCAGTTTCCTGCTGAATCCATTTTGATATTTCTAAATTTTGGAATAAATTGTCAATCAAAATAAATTCTTTAATGAGGACCAAATTGATTTGTTGCATAATTTGAGTATTTTAGGTAAGCAAATTTGCTCATGAAAAGAGACTCATTAAAGCTGCACTGTTTGTTTTGTTTGGGGTTTTTTTGGTGACTTGGGGAAGTATGACGACCTGAAAACACAAATCATATTATAAAACTGATATGATACTGTATACTGGACTTGCACCTGATGAGTGCAAGTCCAGTATATCTGCAGCTGGAAACAACACTGATGAGACTGGGGAGAGAAGACTAAAACAGTAAAATGTCAGGCTGTAAAACATAACCAATGAGCTAAAAGACACTATGAATCTCCCTAGAGATGAGTGGAAACTGCAGAGTTGGGTAATGATTCTCTGTGAGGTTGTCACTATGAGCGACCCATTTCACATTAACAGTTTGATCATCTGATCAGTGCAATGCCAGCTTAAGTAGTGTTGGATATTGCATATATGTTGCAGTGAAAAGAGTATGTCACATGTGAGCAGAGCTGCACCCCTAATGGTGTGTGCCTGAACTGGCTCAAAAGGTTTTGTTCCATTTTATCCATCCCACGATCCACCTTCAGGGTCCAGCTGAGTCTTCGCAGAACCAACTCTGGCTCTGTTTCCTGATAGCCTATAGACTCCAAAGGTTTTGTGCAGTCACTCTCCAAGCAAGGGGAAAATTGAAGCACTTGAGTCTGTCACGGGGAGAGGCTAATAAATCCCTCTCCTTGACAGCGAGAGCCACTGAACAAGAGAAAGCACTCGCTTGGCGTGTTAGCGATGCCTTGCCTGGCCATGATGAAATATACAGAGAGGGAGGCTGACAAATGGCAAGAAAGTTTGTGTGTGGTTGTGCTTGTGTTGCGGTATTTTTTTTCTGATGAGCAGAGAGAGTAACTTTGACTGCTGCTGTTCCATTTTCCTTCATGTGAGTAAATAACTAATATTTTACTTACTATGACTTGCCATAACTGTACAATAACTAATGTATTACCTACAGTGTCTTTTACTTCAGAGGTTTTGCACTTTTGGAACACATGGGTCTTTTGTGGTCTACTTGTGGACACCAAAATCATTCACAATGTCATGAAACCAATGAAAATACATATAATTGACACTTTTGGAATTGTTATGCATTTTGGTAAATAGGCTTATTTGCTTTCCTGCTGAGAGTTAGCTGAGCAGATCGATACCACTTTCATTTGCAATGGAAATGTGTAGCTATCGCCAGCAGATGGTTAGCTTTGCTTAGCATAAAAACTGGTAAGAGGGGGAAACAACTCGCCTGCTAGCACATCTATAGCTCACTATTTAACATGTTATATATCATTTGTTTAATCTGTATGAAAACCAAAATGTAAAAACAACAAGTTGTGGTTTTATGGGGGGTTATGTGCGAGACCATTTCTTGGCTGGGAGCAGTGATTAAGCTAGCTGTCTTCTGACTGTAGCCTCATATTTAGGGTACAGACATGAGAATGGTATTGATCCTCTCATCCAACTCAGCAAGAAAGCACATAAACATATTTCCCAAAATGTCATGTTGTATTTTGAAATGTTATACATGTGCAAATATAGAAATATTTTTCATTCTGTCTAGTACATAACTGAATCTGTATTATTAGTGCCATGCACTGTACCATGGCAGCATATAAACAGTCTTATTCTATTTGGCAAGAGAGAAGCTAGCCAGCTTATTAGCTTGATGTTTATATGTGTAGCCTTGGATGTCCTGTGGTGTGTGGTAAAAGGCAGAGTAATGACTGATGGCACAAGTGGGAGCCATAATAATGATGTACATGTAAGAGGAACTCACAACATCTCACCCATGGGGACTAAGGCTCTTTATATGTATATCTAAATTTATTTATATAGATGACATGTTATGGCAGCTTGAAGAAAAGATAGAGACAACCACACATTCACACACTCACCAGCACAGAGTATTGATTGTAAGTAGAGAGAAAAAAGGAAAAGGGAGTCTTAAAGACATGAGAGAGATGGGATTGAAGAAGGTGTAGGCCTAGAATAAATGAAAAGTGTGACTCTCGGGATTAGAGAGCAGTCAGGGCCAGAGACAAAGGTAAATAGAAAGAGAGGAGAGAGCAGAGAATAGAACAGAAACAAAAGACAAGAGGGAAAGAGGCTGTCGAGGTGGGGTCTAGTGTAATGGAATCAGTCTTCACAAAGGACCGAATAAATCCTTTCCCTACCTACCAGCATGTTAGCATAAATCCCATCTTTTCCTGTCCACTCTCCCCATTTTCTTTTTTTTTTTCTTCCCATTTTTCCCTCCTTCTCTGTCTGATAACAGAGCCAACTGTAGCCACACACGGAGTACACACTTGGCAGTTTAATTCACAACTGTAGTTTACAATTAAGCTGATGTAAGACATCCACAAATAAGGGCTTTTCCTCCACCTTCATATCATGACTCACAACAATGGTCATCTCACTCTCCCGGAAAGCAGCCTGTTTAATTCAGCCGGGGATACAAAATGGTGCAGGTGGCAGGCCGGCTTACAACATATCACACTCAAAAGGATTAATTAAAATGCAGAAACCAGCAAACATAAGCCTATCAATTTCCTACAACCCTTCCTTTAACTCTTATTTCTTCTTATCTTAAGGACAAAAAGGCTACAACTCACCTTGGTCCCTTCTTGTTCTGAGAGACCAAAGGCATCGAGTAGCAGTTTTTCCTCAGTGAGCAAAAAAAAAAAAGATGCTTTTAATTAACCTTAGCATGGAAGATGTTACCCGCACATTTGTTCAAGAGTGGCACTGGACAGCAATTAAAAAAAAAAATCCAACAATGGAACAACCATTAACCACTCCAACAATGTAGAGCAACTATTGGACAACACTTTTTTAATCAACCCTTAAAATAAGCGGAAAGAGATAAGTTACAAAGCTCGTACATTCAATATGAAGACTTTGAAAATGACATCCCCTCTATAAGTAAAAATGTTAGGATTTCAATAAAATACATTATGGAAAGCTATTATCCATTTTGAAAGCTGAGAATTACATTTCGGGAGTGCCGTCACTGGGGGTTTTGAATACTGAATGAATAGTGATTGGTTCTATGCAAGAAAATCTTCCCTCAGATGAGTATACAGTACACAACTCTGGAAAGAGAGCTTTCATATAATGAAATAAGCATTCGAATAACAGATTTTTCATCTGCAACAGGCACGGAAACTGACACTAGGAATAAAAACCTCAATACGCTCCCAGAACAATATTTAAGAGGGAAAGGAAAGAGCAACACTGCATTTAAATATCACATACATTCCTCTAAATGGTGGACAAATATATAAATTATAAAATAGGTGGACATTTGCACATGCAACATTCACATTAAGACAAACGTATCAACACATCTGCACTGAAAAAAAAAAACAATTCCCATGCCTCTCAAGAGTTGCTGATGCACACACAAACAGCCGCTTACATTTACATTCTGATGCACCAGGACCTGTCATATATGAATGTCATCCATATGGAACAGCCTAAACCTGCCTTATGAGGTGTGAGAGCGAATGTGGACGTGAGAAAAACTACACACACACATACACACACCCTCACCTACCGACCACCTTTCCTCTTAAGAGTCGAAGCAACACATTATGTTCTTTTAGTCTCCTTTCCCCAGATAGAAAAAGTGATTAATATTTATGTGAAATAGAAGACTGACCGGAAGCTTACTCACAAGGTTATTTTAACTCCGTTCTCGAGTCATCGCTAACTTTGTGCACTTTTAAACTGCAACGTCAGATTCTCATATCTTATAATGCCACTTCACACGCACTTACTTAACCAGGGATTTCTTAGGTTTATGTTTCCCAGAGTGCTTTTCAAAGAGCCTGTACATACTGTAGATTTTCAGTATGTGAAGATAGAGAAAGTAATTCCATTAATAGAATAATGTTGCAGAAAAATAAGCTGCGTGTTTAAGGTTTTAACTAAAACAATTGAACTTTTTTGTTTGACAAATTTTACCAAACATGTGCTGAAAATATATTATATTGATATAAAGTAATAAACTCTACTGTAGCTGTGCATACAAAATATTGAGACAATATCATGTCTGTTACATTTGGCCCTATGCAAATGCAGAGTGAGAGATTGTGAGTAGAAAGTTTCTGATACTGTGCCATACAAATCAGAATTGGTTTGTTATGTTATGTATGAGACTGAGATAGTGAAATGTAAACTGTAGAGTTTATACTGTAACATTTGGATAATCAGTCCTGTGATTCTCTACTTGAATATTATACCTACAGAAGGGTCAGGCAAGGCCAAACCATTACAGTAAAGCAATGCCCATTATAGCGATACATGGAGGTGACCAAGTGGGCAGCGCCAAAAGACATGTTCAGCATACACTTCAAAGGTATTAACGCTGTCCACCTTTTCTGCAGGCAATACTGTGTTCATCGTCCTCTGACATTCTGCCTAATGTCATGCTCTGAAGACTCCCATGATAAATGAGTGACTAAGCTGACCTACAGATTTTCATATGGACTCATCCACACAACACACACACACACACACACACACACACACACTAAGCACCTCTTAGGATTCTTTACCACATCCTCATGACCACATGATTTTACATGGTATGGTTTGACCCGAGAACAGGTGAAGGTCAGCACCTCCCTCCGAGTCATTCAATTTACACACTCTATTACACGCACACAGAGAATGGGAAATGGAAATAAAACATCCAACAGCAGAATAATAGCTAAGGGAGCACTGTGTCGCCTCTAATTAGGATGCGTTGACTGTGGTCCCTTAAACGTTGATTAGCCTCAATAACAAAGGTTTGAAACAGACATCTGGTGCAGCACTGAAAAATATTTACCATCCCTCTGTCAGGCTGTGACACCTAAATTTATAAGTGCAAGCTAACAAAGCAAGCGTCCGTTGTTCACGAGCCTTTGCCCTGGCAAACACCAGATTCAAATATATTTTTTATTTGGATAGTATGAAGATACATTCAGATACAATACAAAAGGTAAATTTTCATCTTTCTGTATTTGAAACAAATTAACTGCTGGAGTGTTTTTACAGTCTGTGTTTATTGGTCACCAATAGAAATTGGTTGCAGCAACACAGATTGACAGTAGAGATTTGCTGTAACTATAGACACTGGCTGTTTTTGTGTAGTGTACAGTATCATGTGCCTCTTACACTGAAAGTGATCATCAGTGAATGTTTCCAGAACATAAGAGGAACTTCTTCCAAGCCTTTTTGTCATCTATGTATTTGTAGATGTTGCTAGATCTTTGTAGCTCTAACCCAAACACTAGCAAGCCAAATCTGACCCTGCTTCAACCCAAACACAACCTTATAACCCTGACTAAGAGAGGTAAATTTGACTAAGACAGGTAAATTTGGTTCAAAATAATATAGTTCTGATTCATAACACAAACCTGGAGAAATGATGGAGAAAAAAGCCCAACCTGAAACACTATGAGTTCTGTTTACACAAATTTTGGAGAAAAGCCAGAGTAAACACTGCGGTAACCATGTCACACTGTTCAGGTATTCCATTACCTACAGTACGTCCTGATGTGTGTGTGTGTGTGTGTCTTGAACTATTAGTATGTAACAGAAGAGTCTGTTTGAATAAACCAACCAACCAAATTTAAGTGACAGAAATAGACCTTCAGCACTGAGTGCTTGAAATTATTTCTGCAGTTCACCTCTGCAGTGCAAAGATGCTCTGCAGGTTGACACCAAACAAAGCCCGTCTGGGTAAACTGATGATTATGAAAATGAACTTGGCTGTGCAGCAGTCTTGTTCAGATGGAGTCATCTTCTTGGTTTTTGAAGAGATTTTTTATTTACTTTCCACAGTATTACATGAAGCTCAATACGTCTAAATGACACACTACATATAAGACTTCATTTCTTTCTTTTTTTTAAAAAAAAAAGAGAAGAATTTATCAATGTTTAATTTTCAAGGGGAAAAAGTTTTCCCAGAGCAAATCTGGAAACTGTGACTGTATGTTCTGCACATCTTTATCTAAACTCCTTAAGTTCAAAACTAACAGCATAGAGAAGATCTCAGAAAAAAACAATACCGTATGTCTCTGGTTGTAAACAAGTCTATGGAGGACCCAGGAAAGAGCAAAACAGGGAAGGGAGAAAAATAAGAGACTGGAAAAAAAAAAAAACGAGAACAGGGCAAGAGTGAGCATGGAAGAAAGAGGAGAGGAAATAGATGGTCCTCCACATTGTTGTGATCGGCTAAAGAGCTAAAGAACGGGGCATGTCAGTGGAGGGAAAGGGGCCGTTAATCAGTGAGCAGAGGTTGAACCACAACTAAGAGCGAGCGGGGAATACGCCAAGAAATGTATACAGTATGTGCCTGTGTGTGTGTCAGCAAGAAACAAAGAGAAGGATGGAATAAAGTAGACAAGTATAATATTGGTCTTGTGAGGAGATTAAAGGCCTGTCTGGTTTCCCAATAATCAGCGGGAGACAGAGAGATATTGTGGAGAAAAGACTAGAATACAACAGCAGCACAGTGAAGCCGCTTACTGTGATGTAACGGACAGCGGGGAGTGATTGGATGTAACATTTTGAATGCCACCTACATCAGATGAGAGATAAAGAAATAATCAACTCATGATCCACCCATGGATTGATTGCAATAAAAAGGGCAACTCAAATGGCAGCTTAAGTTTCATCTATCTACTACAGGAAAGAACTAAAGGCACAGAAAACAGGAAGGATCTAAGAGCCAAATATGATCGATCAACTTTATTTTAGGATTATTTTATTTTTAAATGCAGCCCTTATTTTACTTAAAATGAGAAAAGAACATGTATTTACCATTAGAGTACTTAGCCTATTAATTATACCATCTGTGTATTATAGAACATTATTTTCTTTCATGTTGTTGGTGTGTATACTCATTCACACCTCACATCGACTGTATTCATTTTTCTATTCGTTGAAGTAGCAATCGGCTCGTTTTGAACAGGCGCTACACTAGTTACAGTCAATACAAAGTTTCTCAAACTGTTCAAAGCCAAACTATCCATAACTGCAACTTAAATCTATGACTGGAGTGGTTCTTAAGCGTGTACATTCGCAAGCATCACAGGTGGATGATACTTTCAAATTGTGGTGTAGGCCAAGAATCTGAGAAACTTCTTTTGCACCTGTGTTTTTGCATGCATGCTCACAGCTGCGTGTGTACCTGGTTGTGAATCCAATGCACACACTACAAAGGCTGGAGATGTGAAGGGAACTCATGGATTGGCAAACCAGACAGCTGGCTAGATCAAACACACTATATATTATGCTCCTCACAGCACATCAAATACCACCTACCAGTTCAAAGAAGCTTGTTACTATTTTATGATCTCTGTTGCTGGACACAGGAGAGCTGAGCCAATCCTCAGCCAGACGTGGTCTCCAGATATTTGAGACAAAAACACAAGTGAATCAGTAACGGGGTGCACCAGAGGTGAGCAGCAGTCGGGAGTACAGACACCTGAGTGACAGCTGCATCACGTGGTAAAAGAGGATCCTCCTGAAATTTAATGTGGCCAAGATGAAAGAGATGACAGCGAACTTTAGGAAAACTGGAACCCTGTCAATTCAAGTCTATATCTAGAGATGTTTTAAAGTTGTTTCTGTTGTTTTTAAGGCAGCTCATATCCTTGATTTCTCGGAGTTTGTTGTGGTGAATTCCATATGTTGTGGTGGATGGTGGAATGAGAGCAAGGGGTGCACATTACCTTACCCTTGTACATTACCAGTATTCAGTGTTCTTTTTGCTCTTTATTTTTTGTTTTTATTGCACATTCTCAACTGCGGTAAGGACACAATTTCTCTCTGGGACCAATAAAGTAGTCTTTCAACAGTGAAATCCTTCAGTTTCCAACCACTTGAAGAAATTTTTTGGCAAGCAGGTGCAGCCGTGCTTTAGAGAAATAAATAGTTTCCTTTAATTTGACAAATGAAGAAGAAGTGTGCAAAAACAAAGCGGAACGGAGCAGACACATCACGCAGCAGTCATATCCTGAGGATTTCAAAAGGGGGCAAACTCCAAAACGCAAAACAGTATCAAGGAAACTAAGACGCTTTGTGGAAGGAAAGCTTGTCAGCTCCTACTCCTATACAACTTCTTCACAGAGGTTAATCTTTCTCTTGTGTGTGTCTGTGTGTGCTCATGAATCTGTTTATACCTTTGCTTAAGTCTGCATCTGTTTACTCATTTTAGGAGAACAGATTGCACCACTTTTTCTGTCTTCTAAGCTTTCAGGGAAATGTGAAGAGCCTTTGTATGGCTCACTTTGCTGTGATGGGGATTAACATTAAGAGAAGCTGATGAGGGAGGATGCTGTGCAGAATAATAATATAGAATAGGAATTATTTTACTATGAAATTTCAGTCGCTGTGAAAACAGCATTACCTAATTGCATAGAATAAACACATACAACATGCAAAGAAAGTACATGAAAAAACACTTAAGCCTACATACTTCAGACATCCTGTTCATCCTGGAGCCTGTTCTCTCTTTGCTCACACTGGCAAGAATCCTTGGAGTCAGCCATGTTTGCATGACACCTTAGCCAAATATTAGCGCTGTAAAATGACCGCTTAATTCACGCTTGTCTTGTTGGACATTTTCTCGTTCCATTGCCTGTTTGACATGTGAATCCAAAAAGCCAGCAGTACAGTCTACCAACCTGATTGTTTTGTGAGAGACGTGACTGCTGCAAGGTCTCAATTTAAAGATACTGATTTTTACATCAAGTATACAATACAAAAGGTTCTCTAAGATCAACTGGAAGATATGCTTGTCTCTGACTGAAAAAGATAAGTTTAGATTTTCCCTTACTGAAGGTTTTTCTTCTTGACAGCATCTTTTTACTTTGGTGTACAACTGCAAGAGTTCCGTTAATAAATTTAGTTATACAAATGTATTATCTTACTATATAAGCAAATTCAATTGTGTTGTAATTTGTTTTTTTGTCACCAGCAGCGTCCTAAAATCAAAATGTTAGGATACATTACTGTCATATTCCCCACGGTTGATGTGCGTCAACTCTCTAGACAAGCAGCATTTTTATCACATTCATTCCCTTTATCATAACATGACCTGTAACTTGAGAATGTCTTCTGTATTTATAATGCGTTCAGTGTGTGCAACATGGCTTCAGTTGATGCCCTTCAAAGTTTTTGGCTTATTCTTGCTTCTGGACATTATGAAGTCTGGAATTAATTTGACACAATGTGCCTTAAGGGCTGTGTAGTGTATTGTATATTTAATTTGTCAGTGAAGCTAATGTTAGTCTTGCAGCTTTGTCTGTTACCAATGATCTGGTCAGTTGGCTGACTCTCCATTATTTTGACTAGCTGAGAAGAAAAATCACTGTGGGCATGTTATGCCATTGTCCTCTTGGCTCAGTGTTGTTCCCAGTTCTCTGGATTTTAACTCCCAGAACAACGGCGTCTGCATCACCCGCATGCCAAAAAGCCTAAGGCCTCCCAAATCCTGTCACATCCTGGGTCCCCGATCCTTGCTCACCCCTTACATAAGCGGGGCATTACAGCTCTGCAAAGCAGCTTAGAAGTGGAGGGGAACAAGCACGACAATAGAAGAAGAAAAAGAAGACGGACAGACAGATACAGGGCCACTGTGATGATCAAAGACAGAATCAGAGACATATCATATATAATGGGAGGAAATTGCTTGTAAGGAGACAAAATATAAGAGCCTCTTTCTTTATTTCCCTTTTTATGCATAATCTATCTCTCAGTCTCTCCTGTTTCTTTTCTTTCTCTTTCCTAACATTCTACCCCCCCCGTCTCAAACACACAGCTGTTAAAGCTTTAAGACGGGCCTATCATTCACTGTGATCAAGCTCCAGAAATTCCTCCAATTAAATGAAAACAAATTGATTGTCCCCTTTCAACATAATCATCTTTCATTCCCTGCCCCTCCTAAACACTTCCTCCTTAATTCTTTTCTTTCTTTCTTTCTCCCCTTCTAACCTTCTTTGTTCGGACGCAGTGTGCCCAGAAGGCTCTTAGCGAGCTCTCGACACAAACAAACGTGAGTGTATTTGTTGTTGTGAGGGTGATCTTGTCAAAGGGATCAGAGAACAGTTGCTTTGTATGCCGCGCAGTGCTAGTTTCAGAGCCTGCTAATTAACTAGCGGCACAAAAAGGGGCCATTGTGGGAGCACATGGCGAGTGAGAAACAAACAGGGCCAGGCTTGTTTTTGTTTTTACAACATGAAGCCTGTCAGTCCCTCAAACGATGGCGTCGGACAGCAAAACGCTCCAAGCAGCACTGCGGTCCAGGCTGTGACTTACTGATTCTGTTGTTATAAAGAAATAATAACTTTGCAAAAAAAGTGATGCTGTCCCATGTACAGGAGAGAGTAAAAGCAATAAAGCGATATGCACATTTCCATATTAAAAAGTATCACTTTTTTTTTTATAATCTATTTATCTATCTATAATCTATCTATTATCTTATAACAGTGAGACATTTCAAGAAAATTATACTTTCATGTCACACACAAGGACAGCACATGCTGATTAATGAAAAAGTAAAAGTACAGAGTAGAAACACCACAGTGATGAGCAATTCAAAACAGATTGATTCATCTGTCCATTATTTTGTCTATTAATTGGTTAATCTTTTGGTTTATAACATGTCAGAAACTAGTGAAAAATGCTCATCACAATCTTCTAAAGCCCACAGTTTTCAAATTGCTTGTTTTTTCTGACCAACAATGTAAAACCCACAGCTGTTCGGTTTACTACCACGTATGACAAAGAAAAGCAGCAACTCTTCATAATAAAGAAGCTTTGGCATTTGGCATTTTTGCTAGAAAAAAATAATTTTCTGTTGATTGATTAATCGATGAGTTTTAGTTGTTTCAGCTCTAGATTGTAATGATTAAAAATTGCAAAAAAGCAAACAAAGAAAAAAAAATCTAGCATTTATCCAAACACAATATGTAAGAATGTAGCTTTGGGATTTAAAATTCTGTTCTTGTAACAACGTTACGGTAGGTCATCACAGAGAAGAACAATATGTTTGAGTTACTGTAGACAGGCCAACACCAACAAAAGAGGTTGCAAAAGGCACATGAGGTGTGTGTGAGTGGGGGTATTTTAATAGGCGTGTGCTAATTTATGTATGTGATGGTATTCTTTTCCAAGATGTCTAGAGATTCTATGAGGTCATATCCCTCTGCTTCATTCCCTCTCATTAAACGTGACATATGAGAAACCCACTGCCCCTGCACTGTCTACTACTACCACCACACACACACACACACACACACACACACACACACACACACACACACACACACACATACAAATCCCCCTAACAACAGGCGATCTGGGTGACATCCGGCTCTCAGACTTGACCTGCATTGATTTTTTTAAACACTCAGACACTGATACCAGCACTGTTACTCACATACATACTCGCACACACGGACACAGACACACACATCATACCCTCCCCCAGGTCCCACCCCGACACTCCAATCTCATCAGACTATCAGAGGGCCACTTTCATAGACAGGGTCATCGTTTTAATATCAGCTATCAATCCTTTAGCCCGCTCCTCCCCACACACGTAAAACCTACAGCGTACGGGTCGTGCATTCACTGGGGTGCTGTCAACACTGTTTGACTGATGATGTGTTCATAGATGTGTGTTAAATTCCTACTGTACAATTATAAATATTTTTTGATTTTATTTGACAGCACAAATTGTGTCACAAATAAATTATTACAATGAAAGCAGAAACACTTAGATAACTACATCTACAGTTCCCTTTTCCTTTCAGTGCTTGATTAATACCAGTTGTTTTAACTCAAAAGGAAAAAAATGTATTTGTGTAAAGATGCTGTAAACACACAATTATGTTGATCAAAAAAAAAGTCCTAACAAATCCTCACACAATTAAAAAAAATCCTTTTGTAAACGAGACTGGCTTCTAGACTCGCTGTAAAGTCTGACTGCAGAATGAACTACGCTCTCAATGACCTGCAAGTGATATGGTACGTTTTTATGTATGCACAAACACACAGACACAAAGGGACTGTCTCCAAAGGCCCCATTGCTGACAGTCCATTTAAAGCTCTCCAACATCCTAACACGCGTGAAACACACGCACATGTGTGCAAGCCGCTCACACACACATCTACAGACATACACGCATAACATAAATGTCCCACTGGGGCCATGAAACCTGTGTGATGACTGGGGGGAAGGGATATACAATACAGTACTATATGAAACCTCAGTTGAGCCACCCCCTTTGTGGCTACGTATAAACACATGCACGTACATGCACACATGTGTGAACATGCTTTGCAGCACACAGCACAAAGAGGGGAAGATACTGAATTCAGCTTCTCTAACAACCTATGTTCATTTTAACCCTCATCCTACCAATATATTTAACGCACAAGGACTACAGACTGTGGTCCCTGGGGACCCCAAGAATAGACTACTGTAAGAAACAACCATCATAGCAAAATGTTAACATATTCCTTCTCAAAATATTATTAGTTATGTAATTAATGTCATGTGAAAAAAACAGATCATTATTATTATTTTAGGGCAGTTACAGTTAATTTGCATATTGTGTAAAACAAAAATATATACTTTCCTTTAATACAAATTGCAGCTTTTATCCAAAGTGCAATCTTTCCATAGAGCCTTCAAAATGACTGACAGAGTGCCCCTACCCCCCCCGTAGTGGTGATACTTTAAATTAAGACCCATGGCAAACATGAACTCAATATACAGTTCCATCTATTAAAACTGCATAGGCGGAATTGAGTGCTTTTGACTGGGGTCCCCCGGGACCAAATACATTGGTGTTTTTAAAAAGCACTAATTAAAACAGAAACACAAAACAATGATATTAAGTCATTAGGAACAAATTGATTGAGAAAGTCATGAAAAATTGGACAGATAGAATAAAGCACCTGTGAGATATGACAAAAAGTATACCTCTGGGGTCTGCGGGGACCCCAGACGGTAGGATTAAGGTTAAAACAATTAATTCATTTTTCAGCTCTTTTTCATGAATGCTTAATTGCTCAATGATTATCACACATTCTAAACCATAAGTGCTTAGCTATGCATGTGGCATCAGCACTCAAGTGGCAAAATAAAAATTCATAAACTCTGTTCTGTAATTACTCTTCTAGCAAGTAACTGACTGACAAGCGGAAACAGGCGAGGTTTCAGTGGCCCCCTCCCAAAACAAAAAGAAAAGGCCTTTTTTTTACTAGCAAACAACAATCCCGCTGGCTGTATGAATCGATGCTCGCTGTGAGCCTCGTAATTCCCCTCTCCCAGCCCTGCACTTCCACTATCGCCATTCAAGTCCCCAACCGCACACATGCCGCGCGCTGCTGGTCGGTCCACATGACAAATTACCACTGGGCTTATTATCAAAAATCAGCACTCGCCAGAGGGAGTGGTTGGAAAGAGGAGGAGAGGGGGAGAAGAGGAGGGGTGCGGTGGGGAATCCAACAAAGCCTGCCGAACATCCGCAGACAAAAGAGAGAGAAAAATTTCTCCTGCTGCTGACAAGCAAAAAGAATTAATTTCAATTACAAATGGCCAGTAGGCGATTTGAGGGGGGATGAGGGAGGATGCCATCCCCCTTGTTAGCAAAATGACCAAAATGCATCCCCCTTGTTAATCTGCCATCCCCTCTCTCCATCCCCTGGTAGCAGAGAGAGTGCAGGGGCAGAGGGGTTGTTTAGTTAACTATGTTAGTCTGGTCTGCTTGACTCATTGATCCTTTATCTGACTGAGGTTTGTGCTAGTCAAAATCTATGGCCCCAACCAGGGCTCTGAAATATCAGTAGCCTAACTGTGCTGTGTATTGATAAATATATGGCGCTGTCCGTGGTTCTGAGGTAGCAGACGGATTTGCCTTTTTCTCTCAGTCCCGCCCTTCTGTCAGTTTCGTCTTGGATCTTAAACTATATAATATAAATACTC
This sequence comes from Thunnus thynnus, assembly GCF_963924715.1. NCBI lineage: Eukaryota > Metazoa > Chordata > Actinopteri > Scombriformes > Scombridae > Thunnus > Thunnus thynnus. The sequence goes on along the minus strand of NC_089524.1, from coordinate 9,635,853 downwards.
AATTCTATACTATATAATCTATAGAGAAGTGTCACCTTTATGATCGAAGTTGCAACATGTAGTCATGGAAGAGTGAGAGGATCACAGAGACACACTCTAACATACTTTGTTAGAGTCACCAAGACTGTAACTGTAAGTATTTTAGGGCAGACATGACTACATATAGTATTATAGTTAGATATAGTTTTTAGTATTGATGTTTGGTGTAACCTGGGAGTGGAGCAGGTAATGTGACTGAGGAAATTAATCTGCACTGACCACAACACGCTCAGCTGCTACAGGTACATAATTAATTTTTCAAAACTGTTTGAAAAATAAACATCATTAAAATGCTTAATGTCCGCATCCAGTAAAGAATAGGCCTTCTCAAAAAATGTATTTATACAAATAGCAGTTCTATTAAATTGAAATTATAATTACGACTATAATATTAAAAATTAGGCTAGGTCTATATGATGATCCTGCAGTCCTACGGTTAGGGTTAACCATAAGCCTCCCATTGGGCCATCCCCCCTGTTAAAAATGAACAAATCACCCACTGCAAATGGCTGCTGCTTGGAAGCAACAAAGAGCCTCAGGAGTTGGAGCACGTGTACGTCTATGTGTATTTACTTTTACAGCGGTGTACAGTTTGTGCATTCTTATTTGACTTTTGGTTCAAAAGAGGATAGAAGAGAATGGAGCTAAAAATTTGAGGTGAAAAACTAAAAAATTCCAACCTGCTGCTTTGCATTGTTTAGTTTCCAAAGGCGATGGCGGAATGTGATTATTTTTGTGACAAACTGATCCCGCCTCTCTGTGTTCTGCTGCGCTCTCAGCAAAACAAAACCCTGTACACAGCGTCCCATCTTTTGTCTTTCCTGCCACGCTCATTCGTTCTACGTTCCTTATCTGCTCTTCTTCTCCACCCTTTCCCTTCTGCCTGCGTTGCACACTCATTCGCTCCCGCCTTCCATCCTTTCCTCCCACCCCTTCTCCCTTTGGCAAACAGCCAGTTGTCCCTTTCTTTGTCTGCTTTGTTTGTGATCACTGATTAGAAAAATAAATAAAGAAATACCTATTGGATGAAAGGATCGTGGCTTGAGTTCAGAGTGAATAAAAAACTCCCACTGGGAGGATCCTCAATGTAACAAAAGCATCTGAATTTGAGGAAGTAATAGAATCATTATAGATAAATATCGTGTGTATACGCATGCATGTGTCAGAAATGGCAATAAAGATGACAAGTCTCAGGACAAGAGAGAAGGATTTAGCTCTCTGTGTGTCTGTATACTTGCTTTGGCTTGTTGATTTCTCTCATTTGCACTTCCCTGATATGACAATGACCTTAAAACTATGAAACCCTTTGTTAACCACTTGTGGGGGATTGTTTAATGTTGTTTAAGGGAAAAAATTAAGGGAAGAAAATGGATACAAAACTGGATATTGCAATTTCTGTTGGGTAAAGTTGGACACAGCTCCACCTAATCCACTAATCGAAGAAATAGAAAGTAAATAACCAAGATACCTGATGGTTATAAAGATGTTTACTCACTGCCTCAAATTAACTTTAAGGGTAATACTTTATGTAAAAGTAATTTCCTTTTGTTCTTTGTTGCATTAGAATGCAAAGCAGAAACAATCGAACATATAAGTGGGAACTGACATCATTTTTTTTTACTATCACTGTAATTATGAGTAACAAAAGTCAACATGACATTTCCACAACAGTGCGGTGACTTACTAATACCAGAGATTGCTCTTTAGAGCTTCACCACTGGTGTCTCAAGCAGGTTTACATTGTCAAAGTAATCATGTTTTCTCGGCTAATCCCTTTAAGGCCAACATGTCCCATCATCATCGACTGCATGAATGAAATTACACAATGACTAAGCTCTTTTCATTGGCCCACAAAGCAGCTTGATTTGGGAACATTAGGAGAGAAGGGAAAAAAGGGATGTGGAGCAAACCATTTGACACAGCCTTTGTTGCAGCTTATGAATCATCATACCCTGTTAGCTGGCCAAATGAGCTCATCTGTTGGGTATAATCTCATGACATCTCAACTTTAAATGGAGGGGCTGCTGGGAGTGGCCTGTGGTACATAATTTTATATTACAGTATATTGGGATTTGACTTTCATATCTTGAGATTACCAAATGATACACTACTTCAGAGCTATAATCCCTGTGGTGGAGTATTAGAATGATGTTTGATGTTCACTGTCACTAAATTTTTGTCACATTTTGACAGCGTCACACATGCTGCCAATTTGTCACAGTGGCCAACCACGGTACTGCAACAAAAAGATCCACTGAAACCCAAAAATGATTGACCCCATGGAGCATTATAATTAGAGAGATATGCAAAACTGTTGACAGGACACCTCAAAAGGCACACAAAGTTAACTATAAGAAACAAAGTATCCAGTTTTCATATGTCCATGGTATAAACTGGTAAGTTGGTACTACACCACTCAAACTAAGAGCTAAAATTAGCATGCCTCAAATTTCATATTTCACATACAGTATGTACTGTCTTTAATTTCTGTAAAAGTGACAACTACTAATAAGTACTGGCAAGACAAACACGCAGAAAAGAGAACCACTGGATGTTTTGTAAAATGTCAGCGAATACATAATACATAATATACTACGCTATTAACAACTAACATTAGCTAGCTAGCTATAATTAGCTACATTACAAGGTTCTTCCCAAGCCAACTCACATCAGTATTTTGTTTATTTTTGTGATTCCCTCTATGTTTCACATTCTACTCCAATGTTTGCTCTGGTTTTGGAGAAACTCAATGTGCAGAGCACATGGCAGGTAGGTCAGGGGAGGTGGGAATTTGTGGCGTTTCCGGTAAATACACAGATCTCTGTATTTACTGTGTTTACAAAGCTTGAAATCCAAGCAACCAGCCAGTTTTTTTTGTTCAAAGCGCTAGTTACAAATAGTTTCTCTGATATCTGCTGGCATCTGCTGAGTAAACTCAGACATTAAAAAAATAGGAGACCTTTATTCTTTTCAAGTTCCTGTCTTGAGGGTAATTTATTTTAATTTACCATGGGAGATTAGAAAAGTGTTTTTCCTCTGATGTTTTCAACAATACTTTTAATTTATGAATTCAGGAAATTCACAGAATTAAACTAAAAACAAACGCACCAAATCATCTGCAAAACATTTAACAAACAAATCAAAGAGGATGCAGCTGTAGATGAGCATGTTTTTGACAGGAATGACCTAAAGTTACCTCTCACTGTGTGGTTCTTTTTAATCATCGTGGGTATCGGGGGCACGTTTGTGGAATAACCACTCTCCCACTTCCTCCTTCTGCATGTTTCCCAGTCACCTAGGTGTATCCACGGATACCCCGGGCCACCGGAATACAAATACAACCCAGACACTTGCCTCTCAGCCCTATTACCACACACACTCACACATACACACAAATCCCTAACCACCCTGTCTTCTCTCCTTTTCCACTGTCTCCCACACCATCCCCCTTCATTAACCGTTTCCCTGTTTCAACAGACAGTCACAGGGGACTGTTTGTTAGGATTTAATATATGGGACAGTGGGGCCCTTTCTTTCATTTGCTCTTCAAAGATTATGCAGAATTTACAAAGTGGGATGCATTACGTACATTTGAGCTAACAAGGGGTGGTTGCTGTTCACCTTTTGCTTGCTCCTCCCATCCATTGAGATGAAGATTGATGATGTTTTTGGCATGTCTACACAATCATCCTTGGTTTATTTCTACATTTGTGTACATCTCCACCTGTCTGTGTGATTTTCAGTATGTGCGTGTGTGTTTGTATGTGTGTGTGTGTGTGTGTGTGCTGCAGGTGGGGGGTGCCTTTGGATTGCTTTGAAAAACCCAAGGGAGGGTTGATGAAAGGGCCCCTAGCAGGTGCTCTTGGAGACACAATACAATGGTGGAATAGCCTCTGGCTAAAGCAGCCGAAAAGTGATGCCAGGAGGGCGGAGGGTGAAGGGCAGAGGGTGGGTGCCCGTTGGTGATGGGGTGGGCAGGTTTTGGAGCCAGCAGTGTGCAGGCACGGCTTTTTGGTGGCAGTGAACAAAGCCGACCTCTTCATAGCCATCCAGAGATGCAAATTGCTCTTCATCAAAGTTTCACACTCGGCTTCCAGCGAACAAAATGGAAATGCTGGCTCCTTGGCTGGAGCTGCCAGTACACCCCGTCCTCTGTCCTCTTTCACCATTTGTAAGGTCTTAGATGAACAGCAAGGTGAGAGCACTCATTCACCCACATACTCACAACACAGTCACATTTTCACACATACTGAGCGTGTGCATGTCCACAGTAACACTCTCACACACGCTTGCAGGCCCAGCTTTCTTTCCACTGGCTGTTTTTTGATCCAGTATCCCACAGGGAAGCTTGCGATGAGCCCTGCTTCAAATTAGGCTGGGCAACAGCCATCAAAGACATCCCTGCCGGAGGGGTATTTAGATCTGATCAGCTTCATCCCAGAGGTTCCTATCAGGTAAGGCAGAGGGGTGTGTCTGTGTCTACGTGTGGGAAAGAGAGACAAAGAAAGCGAGTAGTTATGTGCCTAGCTGAGCGTATATGTGTGTACAAGGGATGCCTTGAAAATTTTTCGGTACTGATTCCCTTACTGTCATCGTTTCTCTTTCCTCTTTTCCTCTCTTTTTGCCGCAAGCTACAGAAAGGGGAAGATGGTCTGAACTCTCTGGCTTAGTGTGATAACAGCAGGGCTTTAACCTTATACAGGACTGTCTTTAAATACTCTGGTGAAGTCTGAATGCTTTTTAAAAAACGTAGGCTGAGCAAACAGGTCGAAATACACCACATTAGCATTTCTGGAAAGTATTCCTGGATGGTGATGATGTTTTCTAATTCTTCGGTGTGTGTTTGTGCGAGTATGTGTGTGTTCGGTGCAGCTTGTGCCAAGCACTAGGGGGGTTTTGTTGAACCCGTTTGACCACCCAAAGTCCTGGTTAGCTTGTAAGCTGATCTAAGCTTCAAACATGGCTTCTTACTGAGGATGATGGTGGAGAAAGTAAGTGGAATAACATCCCCCTTGTAGTACAAATTACCATATTTATCATTATTTTAACTATAGATTGTGTTAAAGTATTGAAGAAAACCCTCTCAGTTTGAATCAGTAGGCTTCTATTGATGGTGCAACCAGCCACCATGACGTATTTGACAGCTAAAGCTTGTCCACCCACATGTGAACGAGGGGGCTGTTTCAGACATGTAAAGTACAGTGGATACACAGAGAGGAGCAAGATGCTCAGGGGCCTGCAAAGAGCCCTGTGGTTCTTTTTGGAAGCTCATGTGTGTGTAACTAATAGATCTTTTCAACCAAATTGTCCCAGGAACTAAGGAGCTCCAGGAACAACAACTTGGGGAAATAAAAGTTTCTTTACTCCATTTGGTTTTGTGTTTCTGTTGTTTCACAGAAACTGCAAAGATTAGGCAAATTAGGCAGATAGCAATGATTTGGATCAATTTTGCATGTGATTAAACAGAAACACAGTGAATTGGTTCTCTTCCTTAACTGCACTGAAATAATGTGCAAATAAAACTAAGATTCAGTTAAGAGTTTCTCTCTGCTTTCTATTGCTCTTTCTTCCCCTTATCGGTGGCCAACTAGCTCACTCTCCTTCTCTTTATTTTTCCCTTTTTTTTAGACTGTTTGGGCAGTCCATTATGTAACTGTTATGTAAAAGTCAGTAACAATAAACAAAATTCTCATCCCTAGTCCTGATATTGACAGAGCAAGCAGTGCTCACTTGCAGTCTAAATGAATGTTATAGTTGTTACAAGGCCTGTGAACTTCAGTGCTGTTGAGTCCAACCTGTTAATTAGTTCCTGGCTGGGAATAAAGTACCACTTTTTGTGGCCCAGAAAACAAAAGTTCAACTCAGTTGCTCTAGTCTAAAAGAATGATGTAGGACAATGGTGAAAAAGAACAAATATTGATCAAACATGTGTTATATTTTAAACAAATTCTTTGCTGTCCACTTTAAAGCACTCAGGATTCTTTGGTTTGGCCCTTCACTGTGTTTGTAACACAGGAGGTGCAGCTTGAGCTGTGCCTTCAGCCCTACATGCTATAATACACACCTAAACTCTATCTTAGCGTTGAGTGCAGCTCTCACTAGATAATAAGTAAGAGCAATATGGGACCACCCATTTATCATATGTCTCCTGTTATTTTCTACCATGCTTGACTGAATAGAGTCTGCATACAGAGGAGGCCTTGCTGATTAGTATTCTTTAGAGTCCGTATGAACAGACAGGCCCGCAATCAGAATGCAAGGAAGTCCTCTCTCAGGCGGTGAAGGAGTGATGGTGAGGGGGACAGACAGCAGAGGCCTGTCTACCACGTAAACAAAGCTTTAAAGATTGTATTTACAATGCTGCACTGTCTTAAACTAAAACACAGCGAAGCAAAGATAAAGTCCCCCCATCATTTTCTTTAAAGGTGTGGTTAAGATTGTTTTTATGCTTTTGTAGAGTAAATGTTTATGGGCTTCTTTTTTGTATGGCCACAATGTAAATAGCCCTCTTTTCCACTGAAAGTGAAATATTGCATCTGAACATATCAGACAGAGCAAAACGGATGGGAGAAAACTGTTTTGACAGTATGAACGAAGCATGTAAAGTTACAAAAAAGTGAGCTTTTCAAACGAACAAAAGGAAAACAGACAACTTGTGAGCAGGGGCACAAAGATCAGTAAAACTGGTCTGTAAACTGATCACTGCAATGTTCAGAATACTGAGCAACATCAGCACTGCAAATGCTGATTATTTTCATTATTGATTAATTGGCGAGTTCTTTTCTTAATTAATTGATTAATCATTTAGACTAGGAATGTAATGTAATGTTTTTTTAATCTGTTTCTTTTTTTAATCATATACAAACAAACAAAAGCAGCAAACACTCACATTTGAGAGGCTGGAATAAGTGAATGTTTGGCATTTTTGATTGAAAAAGGCTGAAACAATAGATTAATTATCAAAATAGTTGATGATTAATTTTCTATCAATCAACTAATTAATTCATGAACTAAATAAAGTTTAATCTCTACATTATATGTACATTCAGTACACAACGACAAGCTAAGAAATGGATTCAAGGCCTGAAGCTAATTATTTTTATTATCAAATAATGTTGATTTCTTTCTTTTTTTTCTTGATTAATCTATTAGGCGTTTAGTAAAAGGCATGAAATGTTGTAGAAATAATAAAACATGTCTATCCTCAAATCCATATGCCATAAATTCAAATACATTCAGATTTCCTTTGTAGCAGTACAATCCGCACTGACCCAGTTCCATCCAAATAAATTCAGCAGACATTAAATAATCATCAAATACATTAGTTGAAATCTTGAAATAAATTTCATAATTCGGAGAACAAGATCCAAACACTTAGCAAACAAATGTTATTTCATTTTTTTAAATAACAACATTAAAATGTCAAGCTGACAACTTCCTCTCCTCACTGCGCTCCTCCATCCTTAATTTTATGTACATAATGGCTCTGAGATATTCCCAACAGGATCTCTCACCCCCTCCCTCTCTTTGTCTCTCTCTCCCTCTGTCCATCTTCTCTCTCTCTCTCCATGCACACTAAAGGACCTGTTTTTGTGGCCCATGTCAGTGATATTGCTTGGCTGGGGCCTTTCAGACCTGACGGATAAGGGGCCCATAGGAACTGACTGGGCCCTGATAAAGGTATGGCAGAGGGGGAGCGAGTGTGGGCTCCGGCCTCTTTAGCCCTCCAGAGGAATAATTTACAGCTCTGCCACAGTTGATTTCCCTCACTACAACCAAAGGCACTCAGAGACTGGCCATGCTGTAGCACCATAGCTCACTGGCAGAGCGCTGAGCATAGCAACATACAATCACACACAAAGGAGCTAAGAGGCAGCAAAGGGTGAAGGAAATGGTTTGAATTATTGAACATTTATCATAAAGAAAGGAAGGACAAAAATAACATTAATGGGAGAGATGGGGGTTGCAGCAGTGTGTGAGGATGTGAACCAAATGGTAGTCAGTGTTTTTCCATATCTATGTACTGTATATCTACAGCTGTAACTTTATTGGACAATTTTGCAGCAAACCTTTCCTCTAGCACTTCATCACATTTATTTATTTTAATTTATTAATACTTTAATTTATGACCAAATACCATGAAAAACTTGTTAGCTTTGTCAATGGGAGAATTATAGCATGCTAATGTTAGCATTTAGCTCAACGTGCCACTTTGTTTAAGTACAGCCCCACAAAGCCATTAGCATGACTGTAGCTCTTGGTTTTTTGTTTTTTTTTACACCTCTCTTGATTACTTTGTTTGTTAATCATTTGATCAATAAAATGTCAGAAAATATTGAAAAATACCCAAAGTTTACGGAGGACCACTGAAATCTTCAGTTTGCTCTTCTTATCTGATGAACATCCCAAAAGTTCCAGCAAATGTTTAGGACCTCAGCTTGATAAATGACTCGAATCGACCAGTGCACACATACAAACATATGTGGTAACTGGTTTTTGTTCACGTTTGGATATGCAGGTGCCTTTAAGTCAGAATCCAAGTTGCTTATGTATGTATGTTTGCAGCCACATTGTACTCAACATCCCAACTGGCTTTTTCAGTTGTTCCACATAAAAGAAGATCTAAACTCTCTCGTCAGACTACATAAACTTCTGTACTACACGCTCATACACACATTCCCGCTGGTTAGACTAAAAGAAGAGATTGTCTTTGACATCTGCCTCAGTGTGTATTGTCCTGTTCTCATTTGTATGGGGCCTAATATCACCCTAACCTTTACGCTGAACACTGGTTCAATTGCATCAGCATAAAACTGCTTCAGTGAAAAGCCAATTACCTTCTCAAACGCACCTCAATACTGCTTAGGCACTGCCCACGCCGTTGCTGAACGCACAAAACAACAGACATCGCTGGCGAAGCCACAAATCTGGGGCAGAGCATGTAAAGGTGACAGAAGGGAGGAAAATCCAATTGTATCCCTGATCAAAACTCTTCCACATTTTAACAAGCTCTTACCTGCATTAAACTGTATCCTATAACGGAAAAGCTGACATTGTTTTCTTTTTTTTTTTGTTTCAAGGGTTATTCAACAGTATCCCGCTGAGACTGATGACAAAGATGGAGTGAAATGAAGCAGAATCTAGTCTGCTGTAAATGAGACGGAGAGGTGATGCTGCCTGTTAGGTAACATAAACACTGTCTAGTTGCTGCTACTTCCTGCTTTGCTCTTTGTGTAGAAGCCGCTGAAGGACACAGCCTGTGCCACTTTCAAATAACTACTTCTTCATTCAGGTTTTCTATGTGTTTTCTAAGTTCCTTTTTTTCTTTTTTTTTTTTAACACAAAGCAGTCAAAAAAAATGAAAAAAAGGGATTTGTGTCATAACACATCTGCACCGCTTGAGAAGAAATAACTTCTTCAATTTAGGAAGTGGTTCAAAGATGACATTTAGCTGTTATAGTAATTTAAGACATAATGTGAATGGAATAAACATTGTCTCTCTTTCTATATATGAACTCGTTCTGCTATCTCTAACCCTTCTTCCTGAGCTAAGGGAGTGCAGCTCATTAGGCCTCATTGCTCCCTTGTTCACTTTCAATTACCGAGGCATCACTCATCTAAAAACTGCAGTGGAACACTCAGCTTAACATAAAACACAAGCAAACATTACACAACCGATCTGCAACAAATAAAGTAAAGTTACAACATCCTCAACTTGTTTAATGCAGTTTTTGGTTTAGACAACTAACAAGAAATATGGTGTGCAAGCAGCTGTGAGAGGGGGAAAAGCTTGAATGGTTGAAGTTTTGTTCAAAAAGTCATGCTGACACTATGGCAACACAATAGCATTTCAATGGGAGTGAAGGTGGCAGTGAGAGAGGAGTGACTCTGCGTGTGTGTGTGTGTGTGTGTGTGTGTGTGTGTGTGTGTTAGAGGGGGTAGACATACAACCCCTTTCTTCATGTCTGTTTACGAGAAAGAAAATGGTTGAGTAAAGGGGAGCGGGGAGACGACTGTTATTACCTCCCTTTTGCTCCACCCCTCTATCAATCCATCTTCACACAACACAACCCGTGCGAACACACACACAGCTTTTCCCAACTTCAGTGAAGCATGGAACAATCCCCCTTTCAGACCCGTTATTCCTGGGAAAAGCTTATGGATCTTAATTGCATTACTGAGAGGCGGCAGGGGCCGGAGGGAGCGTCCAAACCTGGTGAAAGCAGAGCGAAAATGGAATTTTGATCTAACAGAAGGGAGAATAATCCCTTGCTGACACTCCAAAGGTGATCGCTCTCTTTCTCCCTCCTTTACTCATTCAATAACTGTCTCTTCTCTCTCACAAGTTGAATTTCCATGACAGTACCGCCGTGCAAATTATACCAAATTAGAACAGTTAGATGTAAACAGCAAATTTGATCAAATTGCTTCCATACTGACATGTTTATGCTCTCTTGAAGTGGAAAATCTTTCAGTCAATAAAGAAATTATGTGATAAATGGAGGTGGAAATGCACATGATGAATTATTAATGAGTCAGATGGCATGACCGGACCATTGAGTGGTTCAATTTCATTATGAATAACAATTCAAAAGAGTCTTTTTACTCTGTGAAATCTTGTCTGCATCTCTGCATCACAACCCCCCAGAAAAGTGAAGCTTGCAGTTGGTCTTATGTTCAAGGTATCCAGTGTAAGGCCATTTGTAGTTGCATTAAAATATTGCGCTTAATATATATTTTCTTGTAACATTTCTGTGCATTTACTTAATTTCACTTGAATATAATAAAAACATAACTTGACATAAATAAACCAGCCTATAAAACCAATAAACTTGACCAATCAACTCGAAAAATTGGGTTCAATCCAAAAACAAAGCTTGTTCACGCTGCATATTTTGCAAGATTTTAGAGATTTGCATGATTTTGTTTTAATACTTAACACTGCTATTTAATCATTAACTCAGGGGAAAGATGTGCATGTGTGATGACTAAGATTGTTCTTAACTGTGTGTCTGAGTTGCCAATATCACATATCTTTTTAAAAAAAATAATTTTACATCTTGTTACATCTTATCCTGTCAAAGTGCCAGAGCCAATTTGCCCATATGTTGAAGCAACTTATTCAAACATGACATCTTAACAGAAAACTGCCACTACAAACACAGAAAAGTCTTCATGTGTGAAAGTAGCTTTTTTTTCCTCCAATGTCTTCTGCTCCTTTTTACTGACAAAGAAAACACTTGATAGCACAGCTCATACTAGATCAGAAGGATGGCTCCAATTAAAAGGAGCAGTATGAAAGGTAGATCTGGTGCTTGTGGAGATATGCAAGTCAAGAAGGAGAACGTAAGAAAGGAAGACGGACGAGTAGCGAGTCAGTTGAGAAAAGGCGATGCGAGCGATGAGAGAAGAGTGAGAGAAAAAGATGTGGAGGGTTGAACTGTGAACTCCTCGCCTTTTTTTCCAAAACACAGGGCAGCCATTGTTTGGACTAAAAGCCTTTAAGTCAGTGTCTCAGCCCCCCCCCCCCTCACCCCTCCCTTCCCCGCACGAGGTGACAACTATAGGCTTGAACTCTTAGATTAATGCTGTACCCCTTTCTGTCCCTAACATGGACCCTGGACTTTATAAAAGCCTCCTCCCCATCATTTAGACTAGACACACACATACACACACAACCCCCAACAACTCTTTGGCAGGCAAGCACAAACAAGGCGTAAAGGATGGAGCTTCAAATGCTGGACAAGCCACGACTGGGCAGTAATGGCCGATGCTGAACAAAAGCAGGCAGCAGAACAAGTGTAAAAGCCCTAACGGCACCTCCTGAAGGCATCTGTATTCTTTGGTCTTGAAGTGGTCTTCTTTTCAGATCACTAGCTCTAAAACTGTGGTCCTGAATCCAAAACAGTAAACAGGCCAGACTGTGTATTTTCACAGAAGTACATATATTTTCATTAAACACGTAATTGTAAGTGATTTATCATGGATTTTTCCTTATCAGTATTGCAAAGTTTTTCATGGTTTATACCCAAATTTAGCGGAGCATAGGAAAGTTTAGAGGATGACAGTTTGTGGGGGCTTAAACTCAAGCATGAGAGAAGGATTAGTAAGGAGAGAAAGGTGGGACTTCACAGTAGTGATGAGCGCAGCAAAAAAAAATCAAAAGTTCTTTGTGAAAAGGTTAGGAGGTCCCTCAGATAAGGAAGTATCCAATTATCTGCTGATCAGATGTGAACAGCGACAGGGCAATTTGCACGGCGGGAGGAGGAGATAATGAATCTCTCCATCCATGCAAGGGCTTTTCTCTTCTTTCTGCTGATCCCAACTGTTGGTACAGAGGGGGAATGATAAGGGAAGACAGAGGAAGAGAGGATGAGAGAGCGAAGGAGGGAGCAAAAGTTGAACGAGAGCAAGAGAGAGTCAGTGAAGTAGATCAGACATGAACACCAATTGCAGATAATGCTGATGGGAGTGCAAATATATTCCTCTGAAGTCCTGAGTAATATAAAATATTGAAAGGCGTCTTGTATTGAATTGAAGAAATTAAAAATGAACAAGGAGAAAGCGAAGTGACCAACCTGTATATCAATTTATTCTGAACCACAACTTTTAAGAAAAAAAAAAAAAAGGAAAGAGAGAACTCAGGGAGTGAACAGCCATTTGGTTCAAACTTTTTATAGTTGTGCGACAGGTATTAATGATGCTGGGCTGTTCTTGGGGCAATAAGCACCTCTAATGGCAAACACAGAGATAAGCTCTGTTCTTATGCAACGCTGCGAGACAAATGGTCTCATTACTGCTGACTGAAACTAGGGAGAGTAGTTTAACCAAAGAAGACAACGAGAACTATCCAGATGGGCACTGTAAAAAAAACCTCTCTCTCTCTCTGTTCGCCTTTTGAATAAAAGAGGAGAAAATAAAGAGAATGGATGAGCCATAATAATGGAGAAGATTCAACTAAACAGATAGATAGAGAGAGAGAAAAAAAAGACATTTCATAACACATTCCAATAAGAGAAAACATTTTGTTACAAGTCTAATTCACTACAGACACACAAAAGTTGCTTTTGTCTTCTCTGGATTATAACAACTAAAGACGTCTTGTTCTCCCTACAATATGTTGCTCTTCAAATATACTCACAGTCTTTGTGTGTATGTTAACATATGAACACATTTGGAGGGAATACTGACTGCTTGCTAAGTGCTCTAGATGTTTTGGTATGGCTGCTTGAATTGCTTGTTTTCTTTCTGTAAATATACCGCCACAATTAAATCGATGTAGGAGCAAACCGAGAGGCGGAAATGTCAGCCGAGAAGTGCGAACGCATGACGGCATAGAAGAAACGTGTGCTTCATGTGTGTTCACTCGCACATACAGTACACAGACAAAATACACAGTACACAAAAGCTGAGAGACAAAGCAAACATGCTAACCCCACCGCAAACACTCAAGAGATAAACACATGCTTAACACTATGGATATATAGACATTCATGTGGAAAATTGGTTTAAAAGGAGAGTGATAGAACTGTTTATGTGCTGTCTCAATATGTGATTGTACCAGATGTCACCTGAAATCTGGGCATCGTCCATCCGTCTTGTTTATAATGCCTCAGGGCTGTAAGCAATATTCCAAGAGACTGACATCTTCTACTACATTTGACATTTTGACTCATTGCAAAGAAAAAAAAAAGAGAAAAGATGCACTAGATTGGTTGCATCACAAAGATGATAGCTAACCATCAGTGATACGATGCAAGGAGGATTGTTTCAGTTCAAGCTGTTCTGAAAATTACTGAGTTAAACTCCTGTCAAACTGCTGTCAACTAGGCTATAATATTCCTCCGAGGGTGACAGGGAAGGTTGTTGACACTGACACAATGTCTCATCAGTTGGAGAGTTTGGCAGTTGAAGAGAGAGAGAGGCAGGCAGATTATGTTCAAAGGATGCTTCCCTTTGAGGGGTTGCCCATAAAAAGTTTTGAGTCAAAAAAAATCTTGAACCTGCACTTCATTGTACGCTGAACACAGAACTTTAAACCTCTTCTCTCCTCCTTTGTACAGTTGGGGCCAGCACAACAGGCTGTCAACATATGCTGCCATATATATGGCAAAGGTGTTAGCAAACAGTTGCCTATTTACACATCCAGCAGACACGGACCAACATTAAGCATTCATTTGGAGTTGTCTTTTAGGTGACTTGGTGAATGTAAGACCATTACTCACTCTCCTTTTAACTCTGTTTTGGTCTCCACCAATTCCTCTTTAGCTGATAAACAATCCACTGTTCACCAGCTACTCAATAACTTTGCCGTTTGTGGGGCAGGTAGCATGCAGCGGGTTTATCAGAACTTTTTCAGAGATCCATAAGAGCGAACCAAAATAATGAGCTAAAATTTGGCACTGATTAATCTAACATGGCAACAAGGCATGATTGGTTGTCCCTAAACTGAAGCAGTCAGCAGAGGAGTCAGCAGTCAATGGCGGTATTGAACAGAGCAGTCAATGGTGTTATGAAATTGTTTTTTCAAAAATTGTGAATCACCACAACCCTGAAAGATCCTTGAGCATATAATCATAAATGTGCGAAAAAAAATATTAGGCTGATGGGTCCATTTGTATGGGAAATTAGCTGAGATACATACAGACACATGCACGCATGACCAAACGTATCATAACTTTTGGTTGAGTTTGCTTTACCAGCACACAACTTTTTATCAGCCATCATTTAGACTGCAAGATGAAAGATTCAACTCAATTTCCAAATGTTTTTGATGTCCACCATAAATTTTTCATGTTGTTGCTGGTTAGCCCTTTTCAACAAAAGGATGAAAGCACCTTTCTCTTCAATGATTTAGACGTGTGAACCAATTAGTATCATAGAGTTAAAACAAAGACATTGAGGCTAATTCGGCTTGTGTTGTGACTGACTTCACCATCACGATAGCTATCTCTTGGGGTGAAAAAAGTACTTATTTTGTCAACGATGACAATTTCCAGCCATGCTTCTTGAGCTTTGCACAGGTGTCTGAGGTGATTTCAGACACATTGTCTGGCTAAACAATTACGTGATTGAGAAGTATGAATAATAATAGGTATTCAAAGAGGATTTGTTAAGCCTCTGAAGTGCCACTTGGCTGGTAATTAAGATTGGGTTACCATGTAAACTGTTTAATGTAGCACTGAACAAACTTTTAATTGCTTGTTTGGGTGGAAAGCACTAAGAATTTTCTATTGTATCTAGCTCCTGTTCCTGTGATGTTTAAATGCATTTATTGTAAGTCACTTTGGATGAATGTGTCTGAAAAATTAATTTGAGGTAATGTACTGTGTCATCATCATCACACCCATAAAGCAAACAAGTTAGTACATCAGTCATTTAAAACGTGACCTTTAAAAAGCTTGGTACCAGAACTGATAATCTTGTAAAAAAAGGTATATGCAGTATCTAAATCCAAAGCTTGTTGGCAGCTTACGGCAAAAAGACACTGACATTTAGCGGTTTTCTCACTGCTAACCATTTTGAAAGCCAAATTCACATAAAACCCTGTGAAACCTAAATCAATCAGTCCTCCAAAAATGTTCCAAAGCTGCTGTTAATTACACAAAGACTGATCCACCATGGATGATCATCCTCAGGCAAAAAAGACTGGGAGGCCCAGGGGAGTTAATCAGGTCAGAGGGAGACGCATGGCATAAACTGGCACCACCGCCTGTTATTCTGCAAGAGCAACAGGAAGCGTCTGGCACCACATGGACAATGGCTGCACAGACCTCTACAGCAGCCAAGACAGTATCAGTTCTGTCAAAATGCAAACACCTTTAGGGGTTGGAAGGATTTAAAGAGGAATGATTTTATTTTCCTATTTGATATGTAAATGAACCAAATAGAACAATAGCCCAAATAGACCCCAAAATATTTTTTTATTAGAAGAATATATCAAACAGTAGAGATTTTCACAGACGCTTATTTCAATGCTTGTTTTCATTCTAGGAAAAAAAAAGGTTATTATTGTTAAAAAACAAGCCTGTCTTTTCACAAGCAGATTGCATGGCCTTCACAGACCTTAGACATTCAGAAAAGTGCCAAACTGTCTCCAAATGTTAGAGACAATCTTTGATTAAGTCTTGGAAGTCATTCAATTCACAGTCATCTGCCATCACTATAAACCCCTTGAAGGCTGACAGCTGGCCCTTTGATGTCAAAACATGCCCTTTGGCAAATATGTGGGGATATGGGGAACCCTCCTAAATTATCCAAAATATATTTTTTTTTTTGTTTTTTTATTCACTTTCATCCTCCTCAAAAAAGACAAGCAAGGTGAGGATGATACGTTCAAAGATCTCATGCTGATGCTCTGATGTGATGTTCGATTGATTGAGATTTGGCTTCAAAAGAATTTCTACCCTTAGCAAAAACAGTGTGTTTTTTTTACAGTTTCATATGGGGATCCAACAGAATCATTTATTACATTTTCAATAGAGAATGTCACGCAAACATTCCCCTCAACGTCATTCAGGACTTAACAATGAGGACAAACAAAAACCTGGCAGAGATAAAAATCACAGAAAGGTTAAAGCCAGTTGGCTTTGAGAAACGGATTGAGAAGAGACAACAATAGATACTATGAATTGATTTCTTTGGACAAAGCAATCCTGTGATTTTATTTAAGATACTTTTTTTTAAGGAAGAGGAATCAATCAAACAGTGTGGAAACAATGGAGCTCAATATCTCACCGGCTACACTGTCAGATCAGCAGAAATCTCATGAACCCTCAGCTCAGAGAACATTTTCACAGGAGGGAGAGATATGGTCTCTTGTGCCTTTATTCTGCCTAGCAGCCTCTTAAGGAGATCAAAGGCTCCCTTGTTGTAAAACTTATGCAAACAAAGCTTTTTTATTACGCTAATCATGTCCTACTACTGCTTAGCTAAAACCATCCTCTTTAACTGCTTAATATCCCCATCTCATTACAGCATACAGTGTTTCCTGTATTGGCGGCAGGCAGCTTATGGAGCTCAGCTCTATTGATCCGTCTTAGTGATGGTTAGACATGCCTGTGCTGAGAACAGGCAAAGGGGAAGAGCAGCGAGGCATTCACTCAGTGTGAGATGTGGCTTTCTTTCTTGGCCCGGTAATGATAGCAGAGAAATCTCATTTCACGACTCGCTGCCATGTTTGCAAAACCGCATCGGTGAAGGCACATCCCGAACAATGCTCCAAGGAGACTCTGGTGCTAAGTTCAACCTGTCTGGGTCCAGGACACATCTACACAAAAATGAAAACCTGATGGGCGGAGGTAAGGGCAGGTGAGGGGTCTGGGACAAACGTTGACAACATCTGCTTCTATGGTTGCTAATGGCTTATTGATTTAAGTAGCGCTTTCCTTCGTGAAAATCCTCCCCGTCCACATGGATGAAGCAAAGTGAGATCAGCTCACTCAACCTGAGAAGCAGATGTTCTTTCCACTCAATATTGCCTGACAACAATAACAGTTCTCTTAACCATTTAGTATGACCAACAAACTCACACCAAACCAAAGAAAGGGATAGAGAAAGCATTTCCTCAGACCTTGTTGTAATTGTTGTCCTGACACAGCGGCCGAGCCACAAACTTTCTCATTTTACAGCTAAACAGTACCCTGAAATATGTTTCTGAAAACATTTGTGGCTGGTGAAGAACAAAAGGCATTCTCACAGCCACAAAACCTTTATTAGCCTTTCATCACCCTTACGAAGTAACATCAAAGTAAACAAGCCTCAATAGAAGTGCCGTCTCCATAAATGACCAAATATATCTACATGAGTGCAGGTGCCAAACTGATATTTTGTAAAATTTCAAATGTAATAAATGAAATATTGACTGCCTGGTTACAGATACATAAAGATAACCTATAAATGATCAATAAAACCTTTGTTTTGAAACATTTAACTGTTCAATAATGTTTTTTTGTGAATTACTTCTTAATTTAATGACACCATATCCCTATCATTTACCGTTGAATAGGTGAGTAGGTCACCCAGCCCTAAGAGTTTTATTTGCAAATGAGGGATGGAATGTTTCAGTCGCTTTTCCCATTTCTGACCAATAAAATTATATAGTTCATAATGTTGTAAGTGTTAAAAATGTTGTAAATATGATTTAAAATCTAATTTAAAGACACTAGGTATTTGCAGACAGTTTCAGCTTCCTCTCAAAAGTGTTGTTCTACACTTGTCACACCCTGGAGTTAGATCTCATTATCATTTAAATCCATATTATAATGAGCACACAGTATGTGCGTTAACCTGCTCAGACATCAGGACACACCAGCAGTAATACCCTTCCTCTGCAGGGATTTAATAGCTACTGTTAAGTGTCCCGTCCTTGGTTGCTCTGTGTGCTTTGTTTGCCCGTGAAGTGAGATGAGTGTGAGCTCACTAGAGGAAAAATTATTCCTGAAAGGTGCCTTGGCAGTTGACTGTAACACTGTAAAACCGTAAACAGTGCCGATATTCATAAGTGAACTGGTTGAATCCTATCTCACAGTATGGCATCACATTTATGTCACATCTTTATTTTTCCGTTTTTGTCCCAAGCAGCAAACATTATTTGCCACAGCAACAGCTCAAACTCGCAGCTCTGAATCATGTGCATATATAATTTCTGTTGGAATATAAAGTGTGGATGTTAAAAATCTCCTTATGCTCAGAGTATGGAAATCTGTTGGGGCAGCAGAAAGTCAGCATCCTGTGCCTTCATCATACACAAACCACATACTACAAATGGAGTATTGCTCACATACACACACATGAACACCCACACACTTTGAATTTGGTGAGTTACAATGGGATTCCTGAAGGCTTCAATTTGCACAGTGTCTTAAGCCAGGAACCAGACTCAGGAGTCCAATCTGTGTGAGAGCAGATTTACAGAGGAGAGAGGTTATTAAGGGGCATGACTGTGTGTGTGCATACGTGTGTGTGCATGTATGCGCCTTCTGTTCTTTCCAGTACCAGGCGGAGGATGGATGGAGGCCCACCATAACAGCTTCTCCTCCCTCTAGTGTGTATGTGCAAGTATATGTGTGTGTGTTTGGGGGGGTATGTATTAGCCTCCACCTCCTCTTTCCCCTCCTCTGCTCAAACGTTGTGTCCCTTTCCATCTTTCTCCATTTAATATGCAGCATTCTGCTGTCTGATGACTGTCTCCATCTAGGTTACAGAGATCATTGCTGATCTGAAAGGCAATTTCAACCCTATTTACAACTGGCTCTACAATCCAACTGCAGACATTTGATCTTTTTCTAGAAGAATATAAGGATACAAAACTTGTGCCAAGGCAGCAGGTACATTTAAATGTAAGTGCTGTTTCAGCAGTACCCTGAACTACAATCTAATAATTATTATTAATGAATGAATCACAATGTTGCTTACTATTAGGAAACACGTATGATTTAACATGTAGAACTGTCAGTGAAGAAGTGATAACTGTGACTACCAAAATGAGATGCTGACAATTTTCCAAAATTACAAAGGCCCCATTGTCTCCTGAATGTAACATCCCAGAACAGGTAGAAAATAAATTGTATCTATATTGCACTTCACCAGGATTAAATGTGCTGAAGAGCCTTTTACAGAATTGCCTCTCTCCCACCCCCTGAGCCACAATGCAATGAAGGCATAAATACATTTTAAAAGCACTCTTTTAAAAAGATGTCCATAGGTTCCTCTACCTGCCTTTGCCTACGGCACTGTGCGAATCCAGAGGCAATTTCGGATCAGTCAGAAGTGAGGAACATCACTCCTTTGTACCTGTGCACAATCAAACTTCATCAGGCACTCTCTTTCTACAATCCATGTGATCTGTACAAAAGAGTTAAAAAAGTTTGAAAGAATCTTCAAACGTTACTTGTTTGACTGCTTTGTTTCCTCAAAGCATTAATACCATGCTAAAATATCTTTGAGAGTAAATCTGGACCATAATTCAAAGCTCTAATGTAGATTGCGTTTTGAAATTACTTTCAAGAATGAGTGTATTTCATTCACTGGTGTCCCAAACTCTCCAAAGGAATAAACTGGAGATTCAGCAGCCTGACTCCCTTATCACAGGAGTTGCAGTAAATAAAAGGTTTGAAAAGTCCTTGAAGATCTCTGTAGCCAAGGACTAATCTTTTTTCCATCCATGTGCCTTGTTAGAAGATTCCCAGTGTCCCTTCCAATCCCTCATTCACTTCCCATCCATGTCTACAGTGAATGGTAATCTCTTTACATCTCTGATGGGATGAGCTCAAGGTTGAAGTCCAATTATTTCTGGGATGAAGAGATTAGATGTGTAATGCAAATCCCCTTTCCAATCCTGTGACAAGGTACAT
This sequence comes from Thunnus thynnus, assembly GCF_963924715.1. NCBI lineage: Eukaryota > Metazoa > Chordata > Actinopteri > Scombriformes > Scombridae > Thunnus > Thunnus thynnus. Next base: position 9,615,460 of record NC_089524.1, on the reverse strand, counting down.
TATAGGATAATTCCTCTATTATTTCCCCTAATGCCATATTTAGATGGTTCTTGAGCCAGACAGCACTCTTGATATGACTTGAGTTTGGTCGAGGTTTGAAACCTGTGTAGCTTACATGCCAAAAAATATCCACAGATGTATACATACATGAGAAAATATGATGTAAAAGGGTTGATCATGGGTTCTTCACCACACAAGCTTGTCAGAGCTGTATATGTAAAAAATGTTGTGACACACTGCAGCCAGCAGCAACCCAGATTAAGGTCAGAGCAGCTGTGTGGTCTATTAGAGTGAGAGAGGTTTTTTTTTTTTTGCATGAGTGTGTTTGGATACACATGTGTCTAAATGTGTGTGCACGTAGGCAGCCGTTAGTAGGCCACTAGGTCCCTCAGGACTAGTTGGAGTCATCGTTATCGTCATCTCTCTTTTAATGAAAACGCAACCTGGAAAAGATTCAGATAGAAGAACTTACAGCAGCCTGATTTCAACTACATGGCTAAATCAGGCCGTTTAGAGCTTAGTCATTAGCCTGGTTTCTGCTACGGGTCCTAACAGAGCTAGTCAGCATTTAATCACCAGCTCAAGTCGCACTACAATTGATTTATCAAACACAATATTCCAAACAGAAAATGTAAGGTTTTTTTTATAATTACTGGAGAGAGAGGGACAGAAAGAGAGGGAGAGACACGGCGGAAAGGAAGCCAGCAAAGGAGACAGACAGACAGACAGAGAAGCCTTTGAACTCTACATGCCCAGGAGGCTGACGGCAGGGGAGAGAACTGCCGTGACCTTGCCTTGGCATTGTGGTGCCCATCAGTAGAGATCAGTGTCAGTGTATACAGTATGTGTGTCTATGTGTCTACCTACAGTCATTACACAAAAACCTCCTCACTTACCTTTTGTGTGGAGAGACACTCAGTGCCTCCACGCTGCCAGCTGTATCCTTGGCAAGCGTTCGCTTCTAAAGGTTCCATTCAAACTGCCGTTATCAGTATTTTTCTACTAAGAATAGATGAAATGACTGTGTATAATGTAAAAGGGGTTGCACATGATGTTGAAACAATAATTATCACCCAACTCTGTAGGTCCCCTCAGCTCTATGGAGCATTTTAGCGTCTTTCAGCTCATTCTTTTTATTTATGACCCAAAACATTATGTTTTGATTAACTCTCACTGCTCTAAACAGCCTTGTTTCCAGCTGCAACGGTCGGATGTTTTAGTCAGCTTAAAACAGCTGCCTACCATGCACATACCATGGAAGCAATTTGAGGTTTGGAGTCTTGCTCAAGGACACTTCCACATGAGGACAGGAGGAGCTGGGGATTGCGCAACCAACCCTGCGATCAGTGGATGTCTTAGTCTACCTGCTAAATGGCAGTTGCAAGGGATTGTTGCGTATGTTTTCCAGATTTTTTTCATAGAGTTGGTGGAGTCCAAAACAGAGCTAAAAGGAAATTGAACACTGGTCTTACAAACACCAAGTAGCCAGAAACACAATTCCAAATGAATCCCAATGTTAATCTGTGTCTGCTGGATGTGAGAATGAGCTACTTTACTACATTGAATCTTAGAATGAACAAGCAAGGTCTTCTTTTTAGATTCACAATTTTTACCCAGTAATGAACACAAAATGCATTTCATCACTGGTGATCCATAGCAATGGAAGCTATAAACAAGAAATGCTTGTTATCTTTACGCACAGAATTAGAAAAGTGATCTAACTCACAAAAATCATCAACAAGCATTTGGCAAGTTTAAAAAAAAAAGTCTTAATTGTGATGTTTCACAATAAAGAACAATTAAAACAACTTTGGAGACTGATGCTGTGCTTGCTGCGAGTGTTTCTTAGGTGCAGGCTTTGCATCCTCTGTTCAGGATGTTTGCTTTGTTTATTCAGATGCATGCATATCATTTTTCTTTCCACCTCTTTTGCTCGGTCTGGGTGATACATCCATCTCAATTCCAAGGTTACCTGTCTCTCACAAGTCATTTATAATGTTAATGTGGCAAGATCTCAACCATCAAGGATGCAGAAAAAAAAGGCACTTGGTAATATATACCAGTGGCTCTCAAACTTTTTCACATCAAGGATCCCTAAACTGACATAAATTAGACCACAATTTGATAAGATTTTGTCCCAGGGTCCCCAATCTGATAAGATTTTTGCCTTTAGATGTTTTATTACAGAAAGTTTATGAAACCTGTGACCAAAATAGTCTTACATTCTGTCATTGTGTTACTTATGGATGGAATTACAGTGAAAATAAATGATTCCCCTTTTTTGCTGGGGACCCCCAAGAACCCCGTCAAGGACCCCTGGGTGTCCCCAGACCCCACTTTGAGAACCAGTGATATACACATCTCTCTCGCAGGTAGAAATAAACAAAGACAGCATTATCTGGCAGGGAAACGGATGAGCCGTCAGCGCGCTTTATGGGTGGGTGAAGAAATGAGCAGGAACAGCGATATGTGCTGGCTGTTTATGGGTGTCTCAGAGGAGAGGGGAGTGGAAAAGAAGAGAAGTGGGTGGATGAGAGGAAAGGAGAAGAAAAGACATGAGATGGGGCAAGAGAATGATTAGAGAGACAATAGAAAAGGGAGGGGAACATGGGTGGGAGGTGAGGGGAAAAGCACGGCAGACAGGTGGTATATTGCAGGTGTCCTAGCAAAACCAATTTGTATTTTATCAAGATCAGTAGGTGATAACGTCTCCTCATTTCCCTTCTGCCAGATTTTTACTGTACACCTCACTGTCTCACTTCCTCCGCTACAAAGCCATGAATGGAGAACAAAAGATGAGCGGAGAAAGGAGAGGAAAGCAAGGAGATCGCTGTGATCTCTTATCCTCTGATTCCTCTGGCAAGATTACAACTAATAACAGGAAAACATGTCAGAATTGGGAGGCAAGAATAGCCGCACCAAAGTCTGGAATAAAAAAAAACACTGTACTGCAAATATCGCTGTACCAAAAATAAATGATGGGAACTGTACTGGCAATCATCAAGAACTAAGTCAGGTGTACAAATGCCAGCTTTCATGCATGAAAAAAGTAGGATCACTACACAGAGATGAAAGCCCACACACATACTATCTGGTCATGGAACACAGTTAAAACATGCTAAGTAAGACATCAAACTTTAATTGCCACTGTTTGAAAATTAGGTCACTGGAGCAGCAAGTCTTGAATAAATACGGAAAGGGTAAATAGAATAGTAGGAAAATAAAGAAAATACAACCAATGAGTCTGGTGCACTATAAACATACTCAACATACAATGTCAACACTGCAACATGATAAGTATAAGCCTACTGACTCAAAAATGAATTTAAGTGGTACACTAATACTATAAAATATGTGTACTGATTTACACACACAACCACATTCAGACAGACACGCAAATGCACACATACAATGACAGTCCCCTGCATATCCAACTGAGCATTCTCAGTGCTTTGCCTTTGCCTAAGGGCACTTTACTTTACTCTAGTGGAAATGAAAGTGCATAAACACATTCCTCATTACAACACGGGGCGTCTGGCAAAAATATCCCAATGTTATGCAAGGGAGAGCGCTCAAGGCATGAGCACAAGACTTTCCCGTATGCTAATTCAACATCATTAAATATCATCAATAATGCATTTACCTGGAGTTTATATTACAATGAATTTCATAACTGCTGTGTATAGTGGGGATAAATAATGCATATGGAGGATGTGCTGCCATGGCCTTTTATTGGTAAGAACATAAAATGACATCGGATAGATAGAGTAACCTAAAAAGTAAAATGAGACAAAACAGGTATTGTTACTTGTGTTGTGCCATGTTTGTTTCCTAAAATGGTGATGTTTTCACAGCGTGATGCACCTGTGTGTATAATGACATGGATCTCCACGGAAACAATCTTAATACACCATTGTGATAATACAAGGAAAATTGCATATGCAAATCGGACAGCAGGGATAATAATTTAATTTGTAAAACGATTATGTTTCTGTGTGTAAGCTTTTGCATTTACGTATATGCAGATATTATTCAGGGTGTCTATATTCATGATTCATCCCAAAAATACAATTTTTGGCACAGTTCATGCACTAATAATACCAACAATAATAATAATAATAACAATAATAAGTTTACAGTATGTATGTTGAGGTCTTGAATCATCCTGTAACAATCTAGGTTGCTATCATGACTTGATAGCTGTACATTATTACACCTTATGTTACAAACATATCAATCAAATTTAGATGCATTCCCATAGATAAAGGTATAAATGCCTTGATATCATGGTAATTTCAAAATAGAAAAATGAATACAACATTTAAGAGGTATTCTTTTTAGGTATGGCACTTAGAAGAGTAGGGAGATTAAAAAAATAATTAAAAACAAATCATCAAAATAAATGCAGCAAAGGCCGAGATACTTTAAATCCTGATAATGGTTCAAGCTTCAAAAACCTTGGATCCTGTATATTTGTTAATGCAACTCATTCATTAAACCATTTGCATCTCATAAGTAAACCCCACACCCCATATCCATACATTTTCTAGCCTGAATCTGTTCCGAAATATGTGAGTGGACATCTGACATTATAACAGTATAAAAATAACAGACTCACAAAAGCATGATATGTCACGTTCACTACTTTTTAGAATAATAGTCAATTTTCAGAAAGTCCAGTAGACAAAATTACAGCTTCCTACACATTTAGGACAATAACAAACCTTTTAGCGATAGCTGCACTTCATTGGGTAATGCACTGACTTCAAGTGACCATTAAATACTAATTCGAAGCCTCTTGGTTTACACTACAGCTAAAAATCTCTCTTACTTACAGAAAATGGAAGTTAAGAATAGAAAGCAGCCCCTTCAAAGACAGATTTAAAATGGACAAATCAATACTGGAGCGCTTTTGTACTGTTCTGGAGGCTTGTTCCACAGAGGTAAAGAGTCGCAAGGATCAACCCCATATGTAACTGTCTGTCAGTGCCATGCCTCTATATCATAGCGCTACGCTGTGGCTGGGATGTGGTAATCCTGTTTTTATTAAAGGAAAATATAAAAGGAAACCGTCTGAAACAGGTCTAAGCCCTTCTGACAGCGAAGGATTTCATTACTGCAACTCACGGTGTGCGCGTGTGTGCGTGTGCATATGCATGTGTAGGTGTGTGTAAGAGCAGTGCTACTAATAATACTTATCAGTTGCTTTTATTGTGGAAAAAGTCATTTTTAACCAAACCAATGCTTTCCTTCCAGACATTTTCCTTACATTTTCTCCACTAATATGAGAAGCTATTTTTAAATCACTCTGCCTAGTACAACGCCGAAGGTCACAACAAGAGTTCTCTGCAGCTATTCCCTGGCCTTCTGTAGCTAAATTGAGTATCACACTTCTTCCTGTATTCTTCAGAACTTGCTTAGCATTGCGCTTTGATCTTTTCAGGAATCACACCGCCACCCACGCTCATTCTCGAAGTGTGCGAGTGGGAGTGAGATTAAAGCCACAGTGTGGGACTGTGGGTTCTGGGTGATCGCTCATGTATGAGTTTGTAGATGAAACAGTTTTAGCTGATCAGTGTAATATGGATTGTAATGCTGCATGTTGATCATCACCGAGGCCTCAGATTCAACACCGAAAATATTCTTTTTCAAGGAGAGGAGACACAGCTTAATCCAGCAGAGTGGAGTTAGAGTAAACAAGGCCTGTAATTGAAGCTAAGATTTTATTTGGTGCAAATGATGGAGAGGAGCTTTATTTGTAGTCTGTATGCCCTAACTAACCTGGTTGTAGTGATTTGGTTGCCTTTTACAAACCCCAACTGGGCTTGAAAACAGTGCATGCACCGGCTGGATGTGCATACACATAAAAATGCCCAAATACACACAAAAAGCATGCTGTTTTACATATATACTATTCCACTGAGTGACAAATATGCTATTAAAAGGAGGACCACAGGTGTGCTGGTGAGATGTAAGCGTACTTTGTCTGGCAGTTCATCCTGTGTGCTACAGTGTGTGGTTTCAGTGGGGCAGGGAGGTCTTTGCGTTTCATTTGCTGCCATTCATCTCTTCATCCCTGGCAAACTGGTATTGGGGTCACTGCCTTCATAAGCCTTCATTCCCGGTTAAAAAGAGGAAGAAGAAGAAGGAGGAGGAGGAGGAGGAGGAGGACGAAGAGAGAGGAGAGAAAAGTAGAGAGAGGGACAGAACATAATGAGAAAGCAAGAAAGACATTCAGAATACAGAGAAAGAAAGAAACCCTCCACCGTCCTGTGTGCCAGAGTCATTATGGTCTGCCCATTGACCAGCAAGACTGCCCACCACTTCAGCTGCTCTTGCGCTGTTTACAGATCCTTGTCTTGTAAGGCCTGGGAAAAGCCACCAGCTAGGGGAGAATTTCTAGCTGAAGCAGATAAAAGCCTGTTCCCAAAAAGCTGACTTCAGAAATAAAACATCAGACAATCTTTTTTTCTCAATCAAATAAACAGGTTTCACATGTACCAAGGTTATGTTGCAGTGTGTTGTATAACTTTTTCAGCGGAGGAGGAAGACGCCAACACATACGGTACACGGTGAGGAAAACATAGCATATAAACTAAGGTGGGATGAGGATTCAAAATTCAGCCTAAAATTCTGCACCTGAAAACAGCTGTCATCACTTAAAGAGTAGTGAAGCAAGAAAGCCATGCAACCAGAAAAAGGGATCAGGTTGAGGTGTATGTGGGTGAGAGAAGGAATGATAATTTCATCAGCTCCCACTGAAGCAGAGAAGACTGACAGCCTGCAAGGTTTACATGTCAGGGGAGCAAGTCATCGGAGCTATGATGAGGTCTAATTTTTGATAACCTCTATTGTCTAAGTGTAGTTTTTTTGAACACAAAGAACATAGTTTTTGCTGTCAAAAGGTCACAAACACACAAGCCCCTACATAATGTAAAAACTAAGCATGCGGTTCAAACCTTGCACAGCTACTGAGTGTTTATTAATTGACTGACTTAGGCTAAACAAGAGAAGGATTATTTTGGAAGGTAAGTGCTCTCAAGAGTGCAACCTCAGACTGCACTGGTGAGTGTATGATATGTGTTATGTCTGATAGATCACACTTTCTCACCAGTCCACGTCATTAGGTAGTGAGACTGGTACCTTCCATCATCTCACACCAACCCACTTATCCTGTTCAGGGTTGCATCCAGCTGGAGCTTAACCCAGCGTGCATATGGTGAGAGAGAGAGAGTACACCCTGTCTGTGGTTATTAAGCCATGGGGCTAAAATACTGACAAACACATTGAACTGACAAACACATTGACACTCACCCATGAAAGAAAACTGAGTAAACATGGGAGAACATGGAAACTTCTAACAGAAAGGCTCCAGCAGTCCAGGTCAAGTTTGAACCCAGGACTGTCTGTCTGACTGGCGAGGTGACACTGAGCCGCTGCGCTGTCTGTGATAATGGTAGGTATAATAATGAGGGGTGGGATTAGAGACAGGATGTTAGGGGATATACAGTAGTACCTCTGAATCAGCACTGAATAAGTAAGTCTGGCTTTATTAATTGGATACTGAAGGATACTGAAGGGTACCTGTAATGCTGTGTTCACATTAAACGCGGAGAGAATTTTTTTGTACGATGCGATTACACACAAAGTCAATGCAAAGGCGTGAATTTTACAGAGCTCAGAGTTTATTTTTTAACTTTTCGGATTAAAAAGTGGATTTAACTTCACTCTCGCTTCTCAACCTGTCTGCAGCAGCGAGCGGCAGAGGTGCTGACCTCCACTGTCGGGTGTTATAATATAATTAGTCACTCTTTGTCCATATTGACTGCTGACTGGAGGGGAAATGTACCTGAATGTACTTCATGGACGTACAGAGAGGAGAGGGGAAAAAAGAGGAGAGGCTGGAGGGAAATAACAGAAAGAAACAGAGTTCCTGGTGAGTTTCAGTAAGAGACTGAACTGAATACACACACCCAGACACAGTCGGTGCCTGCCGTTGCTTGCTAGTTTACGGCTAATGTACAGTAATGTATTCTGGGTGTGTAGGGTGAATAAACACAAATGATCCCGTCAAACTCACACGAGTAATGCGAGGCAAAAATTTGCTTCATGTTTGGTTGTGAACACAGCGTAAGAGAAATTGTTTTAATTCTGCCTTTCGTATATTACCCATATTACAAAAACATGCACAGATTATTAATACTTTATATCCCTTAGTGATTATATTTAGCAATTCATAATCAGCATCCACATGAAACTTTTAGGAGATGTGCTTTATTGGACTTATGGTTTTCAAACTTACTTGTAAGGTTAGAACAAAATTAAATTAATCTAAAAATAGCCTATAAACCTGCGTTTCAAGACTTTTATGCATCAGAAGCAGTACAAGAGCCAAGGGATTTGTTGCTGAGTCCTTGCCATCCAGTAAACATTTTTAGGCACGGACCTTCACTGTGTCTGGACTATGACTAAAGGCTCTTCTTCACGGCCACACAGCAGGGGAAAAATATGCTAATATTTTAACACAGCCGCTCAGCGAATAAATGAATCCACGCATGGATGAGCACAGACTGACACCCTGAATATCATCACATCAGATAGTATGGGCTAAGTGACATACTCATGTTGAAATAACCAGACACTGTTGGGTGTGTGCAATAATAGAGACTGAAAGGCCAGTTTAGGTGCATCGTTCATCATTATTACCGCAACATCTCGTCCAGCTCCATCTCAGAGAGACAGCTCTCTTTAACGTATTTCTAAAGAGCCATTCTTCCAAGGTGGTAATGTGCAGACACCCAATAAGTGCTGCTATTAAGCAGCCAGGAGCACTTTTGGCACATCTATAAAGACACTGATATTACTCTCCAAATGTTCACAGACTGCCAATAGAAAGGTAGAAGCTGGCTTGGCAAAAACACTCGTGCCATTTTACAGCTACAGAAATGATGATCTGTAGGATGATGCTCACAGTGCACTGAACAAATGAACTACTGTAGGGTCATTGAACTTCCCTCTATGGATGAAACCATAATGTATATCAGAGCAATAAAAAATACATGGGATCTATACATGAAGTGTTTCTTTAATTGAATAGCTTGCACTGTCCTCATTGTCGGTGCAGACACAAATCAACAGTCACTCACTTAGCGAGTGATCCTGACAGACGAGAGAAGAATCTTTCATACACTTTGAAGTGGCCAGTTTAATGGGTAAAAAGGTCTTAAATAATAGCACCAAGTGAAGTACCATATAAAATTCGCACTGCAATGGTACAGTATGACATCAGAGTTATAAAATGTTTACTACGTCTGTGGCAGTATACTGCTGGTGATGATATTTTCAGGCTGTCCCCTCATGATGCTAAAAAGTACATCTGCATCTTAAAAGGGACACTCCACCGATTTTACACGTCAAAATCCCTTTACAAGTCATGGGGAGTACTCAGTCTGTGGAAACAAGTTGTTATAATGCCTTCTGTGTCTCTGGAAGGAGCTTTTGTCAAGACCGAGAAAACAGCTCTACTGATGTCACCAGGGTTATCTCAGTTTGGCTTGGAGACAACAAGTCTTTAACAAAAAAGCTTTCAAACTCCACTCCGCAACAAACTGGCAGAGTGGAGTTTGAAAGATGTGGTTCTCTACGAAGCAGGGAGGGTCTAAAAGAGGAGATGCAATCAAGTTGTATAAAATCAAGTGTTTTATGGAGTTTGATCATTACCATAGTGATAAAAAAGTCAGGATCTGTGAATTACTCTTAAGCAGTATATTATTCACGACAAATGAAAAAGCCATGTTAAAAACTTTTACCAACTTTTATAGTAACACTGATTTCATCTCCAACTGTGGACCATCTCAGAACACGGAGGACAAAACCCGATCAGACAAACAATCAGTCACTGCACAGTATAGGGAAGTCCTGTGCCCTACAACAATAGCAGTTAAATTTCCCCGCAGAGCTTTTTGGACAATCGTGATAATTAGAGTCATGCCTTCACTTTGCCTGCAGTGGGGGAGCCGAACAATTCAATTGATCCCTTTTCATAATTAATTGCTGCTGAACAAAGGAGCACTTAGCCAACAAATGGCAGTAATCCACAGGAGACAAGGCGTTACAGTAAGGCCTAAAGGTACGTTAGTGCATGTCTGTGTGCGGGCTTTAGGCATATGTAGCAGTGAGGATTTTATTTACACACCAATCACTTAATCCACCAGACTGATGACCTGCTTCTGCTGAGCTGATTCAAAACCAAAAAAAGAAAAAAAAATCTTCCATAACTTACTTAGGTGGAATATTTAAACATGTTTGTTTGTTTTTTTATTTTGCCTGATGAATAAAGAGTAGGTGGATAAGATGGAGGAGGGAGAAGACAAAAGCATAAATAAGACAAATCCGAGACAAAAAGGAGAAGAAGAGGAGAAGGGAAATGAAGCTGAGGATAAAGAATGAGGTCTGATGTGCACCCAAAGCCCAGAGGGCATAGAGCAAAGATGGGATCACACAAGGGCAAGACAGGGCAGGAGGTGAGCTCTCACATTGGATCTGCGGGGCAACGATGGCAGCTCTTGCGATTCAACTAATACCGAGACTATGGATGCGTTGCATTTCAAGGAGCAAACACAAGCCTCAAGCGGTGAATTTAACTCCCCCCCCTGCTGAGTATACAGGCATCTAGAAGAAAGTGGGTGAGAGGTAGGATGGAGAAAAGCAACATGGCAGCGAGACAGAGATCATTTACACCTCATCACCCTCTTGTCCCTTCTCTCTCATTCTGTCACTCCCCCTCTTCTCCATACACCCTCCCTCTCTACAGGCTTCGTGATAAGTCATTATGGCAGACCACACTTGGGTAATTGGGGCGAGGAAAGGAGAGGAATCAAAGCGAAACGAGGGATGGCACTGTGACCTGCATTTCTTTCCATCTCTTGAAACCCATTAGCTACAGTAAGCTTGTAACTGCCTGCTGTAATTGCTGCACTTATATTTAGATTTCATAAATGCAGATATTTCATATTGTAATCACTGTTATCCTGCCAGTGTTGCGTCCTCAGGGACTTGGATTCTCAGTTTGTAAACTATGAGCACAGACAGCATACAAATGCGTGCCATTAATGCGCTGCATTTCAGATGCATATTCATACTACAAGTCCCACTTTTTAGGCATTTGCTGTACTAGAGACTGGTTGTTTCACTCCAAAATGTTATTGGCCAGATTTACTACTCATTACTTACTTTTACATCTCATTTTTGATGCACTCTGCACCTGTTTTTTTAAACAGTATTTGCCTAAAATATGTTGTATCCATGGAACTGTTCATTTTTGGACCTAAACCTGCATTCATTCTTTTTTTTGGCCACTTAAAGTTGCTTATTTACACATCTAGCAGATATAGAGCAACATTAGCATTCATTTGGAGCTGTGTTTGTGTCCACCTGATGAATGTAATTCCAATATTCACTCTCCTTCTAGCAACGTTTTGCTGTCCACTAACTCCTGAGGGAGTATCTGGCTTGTTAGCCGCTCCCCTGTGTTCACCAGCTAGTTGCTAACTTTGTCTGTTATTTGGTGCTGAGCAGGTAGCTTACAGTGAACTTTTTCACTGAAAAAAACTACCTGCTAGGGCTAGAAATGACACTGATGAGAATGGTGAATCAAAGCAGTTAAGTTAAAGGCCAGAAACCAAAACAATGAGCTGAAAGATGCTGAAACGCTCAGAAAACCTGAGCAGAACTGCAGAGGTGGGTAATAACTATCTGTCACTATGAGCAACCCCTTTCACATTTCATGTAGTCATTTGATCTATTGCTAATATAAAAATATTAATTATAGCAGCTTTAAGGAGTAATTCTGATTTAACATACTTTATCTTAATTGTTTTGGCCTTCATTTCCATCAGTGCTATGCAAAGTGATTGCACAGTAACATTACTATAACAAAGTATAGATAAAGAAGCCAGCAACCAGTTAACTAACAAACTTTATCTAGAAGTAAAACCTAAAATGAGTTCACCCAAAATAATATTTCACCACTGCCCGAGAAAACTTTGTGCTTGTGCAACTATGGAAAAATATGAACTAGGAATTTGTTTTGTAATCCGTGATGGATGTTTTATAGTTGGATAATCTTTCTGTTTTTTTTCTCTTGGCTTTTATTTTTTCTTCCAAATAAGTTTGACTAACTTGGGGGTTTGTTCAAAACTTGTAAGATCATCTGACTGTTTTCGTGTGGCCTCTGTGACCTCTTAGCAACGTAGATATCAGCGATTCATCTGGGGAGCATAATGCTATCAATACAGATGTATAAAAATGTTGGCTCCCTCAAAAAAAAAAAAAAAAAGTTGGAATAAACCAGAATTATCCTTTGGAATATATTGTAGGTCTCTAAAATGTCTGAGATCACACAATATCGATCACGCAGTGGTAGAGAGAGAATGAGGGAGAGGATGAAAGAGAACGAGGAGCAGGAAAGCACAGAGCATGTGACCACTCCGGGGCATCTCCTTACATACACACACCTACTGTAACAAAGGCTATCATGCATAAAGCCTCGCTCACCACTATGGCCCCTGGCTTCTCAGGATTGTCGATGTCATTTCTAAATCGCCTGAGGAATCTTTTGCCTCAAGGAAAAAAGGGAAGCCTCAGGTTCAGCAGACCAGAAAGATGTGCACTACATCTACTCATGGTGTTCTGAGTTTGGTTTTAAAAACAACAAAAAGAAAAAAAACAACTCTAAATCTAAAATCCCGACTTTACTTTGAACATCAGACATCAGATCAGAACAAGCCTGAAGGGTAGAAGATGGAAACTGTGCTACTTATATTTGGTTTTATTTTAAACAACATACATTTACATTTTGGGAAAATGCACTTGTTTGCTCTCTCATATGACAATTGTGATGTTATATTTCTTTGCATTTTTTTGTGTCCGTCTAGTTATTGTGTAGGTAATGTGCTCATTGACATTAGATTGATATTGATCTTCTCATTGGACTGTCGGTAAGATGGCAAACAACTATATTTCCCAAAATGCTGGAATGTCAATTTTAAGTAATATATTGAGATTACAAAAGTAAATGTGTTGGACTGATTGCAATTTCATTAGAACCGAGTGGCGAATTGCAAAACAGAAGGTGGGAATTTTCTTTGCTGTGACACTATGAAGCGTTCTGGAGATATTAGACACAGTGTGACTCAACCCTGTTTTCAGAATGACACCTAATTTGTTCAAATTCTCATTCACCATCCTCCTCAACTTCAGTGTATTTTCAACTTTGGTAGTCAAGCTAAACCCTTCTCACGAAAAGCTGAAATAGTGATTCTGTCCTCTGATGTTTACGCCTTGTACTAAAAAAAAGTACATTATGTTATACATCCGCTCGTGGAGTTGTTGGATGAATAACAAGAAAAAGATGCCCTGAATCTCTTGAGACATTTGCCACCTTCATGATACATACATCACACTTTCTCTGTCAAATTTTGAGCCGTGGAATTTTTTCTCACATCTACAGTAATTAATGCAGATTTATTGCACATGCACGCATGCAGGCAGACTCTCACACACACATACACACTCTTGGGGGGAATAAAAATGCTTACAAACACGATCTCTCGCTCTACTCCATCCCATCCCACCCCAATACACACACATACATACAAGTACATGCATATTATCCCAGCTTAATCTAATCCATTAGTCATATTAAGCAGATGCAGTAGTTTATATGGACCAGACATCTCTATCTAAAAGCAGCAGATGTTGGGTTCCCCAACCAAAACTGAAAACCAAATACATATTATTACATTATTACATATTATTTATCATTATGACTCTACTTACTGTAGATGGTAGGAATATCAGCATAACATCTTATTAGAAATCCTCCCACATTGCAGCTCTGTGTGTGCGTTAAGAGTGTTTCTGCAGCCAGCTGAGTGGCTGTGGTGGGCATTGGGCCTGAGACAGCTGGTGTAATGACATTTTCACAGCGAGCAACAGAACAGCGTGTTATTTTCTTCCACGGATGGTGAGCCCACAGATTTAGAAAGGCTCAAACAGGCATTCCCATTCAAATCAATATTCTCAACAGAGGTCATTTGGCTGGCACACTCCAAATGAGATGGAGGGAAAGAGGGGATTATCAATGTGTTATAAAACTGAGCATCAGCAAAGTGTTTGAGACTTACGTTTAACGTGCTACCGGGGAAGTTTCATTTCACTTCATTTTATTTCACCGACCCTCCCGGGGGGCATGTGGGCTTAAACATTCCAGCTTTATCTGACGGTTTACTTGTCCCCTTGGTAAATAATTCCATTTCCAGTAATATTTTGAAGATCAATGCTGTAACACTCAAGTTTAGGCTCTACAACACTGACTTCAAATGTATCATATAGCAGATGCAACTCCAACAGGGAGTGCCATTTCTACTGATCTTTTAGCTGCATGATTGTAGCACATGCAGCTCCTGTGGTGTTGTTGCCATGGATGAGCACCCTGAGATATAGCATCCCACTGTTTCCACTGCAAGCAAGATCATATGTGCACCTGGGTCACATTTTAGACTCGCAAAGCCATTGACTTCAGCCCAGCCTGATGCAAGCGCAGGTAACAAATTCACATATTCAGTATAATACAAAAACCACTGCCAGAGAAGATGAGGGGCACGACTGGCCAAATGGGTACTAAATAATAATAAGGCAGCTGCACTCTTGGTCTCTGTGTATAGATTGATTCCATGCCAAGCGGGGACAAGCAGAGTCAAGACAATAAAATACCTATCAGGCCAAATTGATAACAATGTATCATATCAACAGCACTCACTGGATCAGTGAGCTGGATAGATATGATGGATATGCAGTATCTTGAATTTGAGTCCTGCTTGGGACCTTTGCATCCATCCTCCTTCATTCTCTGACCATCACATCCATTACATGTGCAAATAGATATAGATATATGATAGGAGAGGCAGGTCTTTTCGGATTATAGTCATTTTTATGATAACCAGCTCAATCAAAGCGTCTATAGCAGCCAGCCACAGGACATTCAGCCAAATTACCACAAAATATCTGCATCCGCTGGTTTGTGGCTGAACAGTGCAGTGGTTTAGCAGAGCTCTGCAGTGTTTGCAATGTCCACTGGGAACAACTATCAAATACATTATTCACTTATTAATCTAGGGATTTAAAAACAAAAATAATACCAGGGCTCAAGTGATGTCTTCAAGTTGACTAGCAGGCAAAAACATTTTGAATTTACACTAATACTGTAAAAAAGAGATACTAAACCTTTACATTAGAAAAGCTTGTTCCAGAAAAAGGTAGGTAACTTTACCTAATTTTGGACAAAACTGTCACAGATTATATTTTTGTCTTTATTATCTAATCATTTCATCAACTACCAACTGTTTTGGATAATTGTTGTTTTTGAGCAGTAAAACTACATGAATCGATTTATATAAAATAGTTATTTTATTGCCACCTATCTAGTGCTATCTAGTGCGGTTAAACCAATAATCTACTCTTCAGCCAAAACGGTCTATAGGGAACATTCAGTGGTGCCTGTGTTATAACGGACACACAGCTGTGACAAAATAATAGCCTCCCTTGAACCAGACTCATTATCTTAACTGAATAGTACCTACACTGTAATATTCTAACAATATTCATATAATGCTTGACAGATACAGAAGCCAAGTTTTCTCTTACTTTCACATGTGAAACAAATTTTAAGAGAGAAAAAAACTGGTCACAAAGAAAATGTCTACAGGCACTTCTGAGCACAGGAAAGAATAGAAAAGTTATATTCATATTCCTGAAGTACTGCCTGTGTTTTGGTCAGTTATCCATGAAGCAGCTCTAGGGCAGTCTTGTAATGTTCCAAGTGAGTTTAATAGACTTAAAGTCTCTGTTCCACTTGTAGCCTTACTGTAGCTAAGTAGGTCATAAAAGGTTTCTTTCATCTGTCTTTCTGCAAAGTTAAAACATGTTCCTGGAGTTTTAGTTTTTGTCTGAGCAAAACGACTGTGCTAGTTAGTCAAATTCAAAGATTCCTGCGAGTTGTAACTTTCAAGAAAGTCAAGAAAGTAGAGAAAGATACTGAATAAAATAGTTTCTTAGTAGCTTTACCACACACTGATGAAACACACCACAACCACATACTGTAAACATCAGGGGTCACACTTCAATTGGCCTGTCGGATCGATTCGCTCGGGTGTTTTGAGCTGACAATTAAGACCGAGTGTACTCTTATTCATGATATTTTCACATTTCTATAGTGATTTTATTACTCACAAATGCAACTGCATTTTTTTTTTTCAATGATGATGCTTTCTAGGTCAAAACTATTTTAAAAATAATTTCCTCATCTCAACAAACTTTGGAGAGAAAAAAAAAAGGTAACTTCATTCCAACATCTGTCTGCTTTTGGGGGGGGGGACATCCAAGTTATGAAATCAAGATTTTTTTTTTCTTCTCTTCTCTGCAGACATTTGAAGTACTTTAAAGCTTCAAGGCCAAGTCATAACAGCACTGACCCAAGAAGAGGAAGGAAGTGGAAAAATAAAGAGCTTCAGAGAGAGACACTTCTTTTTTTTCTACCATGGTTCTACACAGAAAGATGCTGACATTTTCACTTGACACACAAAGGCTTCTTCTCTCTCCCTGTCTCTGTCACACACACAAAGATACTGACTGACTCTCTTTGCCTGTTACTTTCTCCTTAGGGAGAGCTTCATTGACATGTCCCTGTAGCATCATTAGCAGCCTCTAAGGGTACACAAAGGCATGACTTGCCTGTGTGCATGGATGCGTGTATCACCACCTGTGTCTGATGGCGCATTTCTGTCTGCTGTCTTCCTCTCGGTTTCGGCAGCTAACATTTTAGCAGCTGGTGTATTCATAAAGGAGAAATCCTCACTGTTTTTCTCTAGTGATCTTAAGAGAACTGCGGTTGAAACAAAAAGGGGAAGTTCATAAAACGTCAATTGGCAAGTTGGTTTCAGTGGTACAGAAGTGCTTTTTCATATAAATGTCAAAAGTAACTACATCTATTATTAACTGTTTCACTATTTTTAACAGCCCACTGAAAACATTTGATTATAATGTTTACATGTGAATGTAATATTTCCATTTTAATGCAATTTTCCACATTGTGGTGATGGATCACTAAGTGGTTTTTTTTCCCCCAAATAGAGCCTATTCATTGAAACATTGTTATAAACTACTTAGAGTTTGCACAACCTGTATTTTAATTGTCATTTTCTGTCAAATGAGAGTACTGCCATTGCATTGATTGAATTATTAAATTACTGAATATGAATTTGGGGTGGATCCCCAAGCTCCAAGTCCTCCCTCCATTCATCAAGGATAAGAATAATTGGATTTTGGTCAGGCAGAAGACAAATATGAGCCAACGAGAGAGGGCTTCTACCTCTCCTGAATTTCGGCATGCAGAGGAGGTAAATGAGCTAACACTATGACCTTGACTGATCACCTCCTCACAGGAGCGGAGGAGGAGCGCAGGCTGCTTCTGCAGGAGTCAGCACTGCAGAGCATTCTTGAAAGACTTGAAAGAACATTTTTAGGGGTAAGATTTGTGTTCGCTGCTTATCGGTGAAACTTATTCTGTTTTAAAAACATCTTAGCAATCCTCAGCACAGTCTGTTCTTGACTGATCACATCTTCTAGTGGAGAAAGCCTGTTTCAGAGGAGTCCGCACTACAGAGGAGTTGCAAGTAAATAACAATGAACAGAGTAGCAATATCTAGAATTGGAGGTGGAGTTTACACGATGCAAACTGTGATAAGGGCTGCAACTAATTACTTTCATTATCAATTCATCTTTGAATTATTCTCTAGGTTAAAAGATTAATCATTCAGTTGATAAAATGTTACAAAATAGCATCATAGTTTCACAGAACTCAAGGTGGTGTCTTCAGATGTCTTGTTTTGCTCAACCAGCAGTCCTACCCCAATGTTCCATTTGCTAGCATAGAAGCCTATAGAAGAAAATCTGCAAAAATTCATATAAAGAGGGACTTGATATTGTCTCTTTTTTGCATTTTTGCTTAAAAAATGTCTTTAATGATCAATTGATAATCAAAATAGTTGTCGATTTAGTTTTGTTGACAGACTAATTCATTAATTAACTGTTTCATGGCCCAATCCATGCATAAAGAAGATGAATCATGACATAGGATTCACCGATATCAATAATGACAATTAGATACATTACAAGGAACACTATAAAATCAAAGATCTCAAATTTACACCAGATGCATAAACATTTGGATCTCCCTGATATTGAGTTGTGGCCTCTGTGTGCCCTACTTGCGTGTTAATTGTCTCATAACTTTGAGTAGATTTAATAAGGGGGACCAGTAAGAGATAATTGCCTTTATCTGTTCACCTCATCAGTCTGTGTCATGGAAAATGCAATATGTTGTACATATGAAGCATACAAATAGACAGAAAGTCATTGGCATGCTCTTTGTCTTACACATTAACATACACACACACACACACACATATTACACACACTTCAGCCTCAGGATCCATCGTCATTACACTACAGTATCCTGGGATTGCAGATAGATAGGACCGAGCATGCGTGCGTAACCTTTCTGCTGAGCCTTGAAGGGGTATCTATAATAAGAAGCATCATAAATCGACAACTATTGTACTACAATTGAGCAGGTAAAGAGAATGGTGTACTGCAGTAAAAGAAGAAAAAAGAGAGACAGAGATGAGGATGGCCCCCACCTTGGGGTTAAAGGATAAAAAAGTTGCTGAGTGGTGTGTCAGACAGTTATAATAGAGGTCAGAATGTATTAACTGGATGAGCGGATCATCGAAAGGTTCGTGGCAGTGAAGGGATGTGGTGCCATGTGCACTAGAGGTGCTAACAGCAATGAACCACACACAGCAAACTCACAGCAATATTCTCATTGAAGCTCCACACTGGGTCCCACAGGAAAGGAAAAAAAAAAAAATCTTGAAGGCTTTGTCTGAAATGAGGCAATCCTCCAACGAAAACAGCTTTCATTAGACAACCATCTCGTCATGATGATCATCATCGTCGTCGTCGTCAGCAGCTAGATCAACTCTTTCCCTTCCATGATTTAGAGATCATCTCTGTCTCTCTAATCAAAAGTTGCCTGGATGTTTGAATATTACTGAACCCAAACCCTGCGCTGACTCATTCATTGACTAACACCCCAGGATTAGTGAGCAAGAGAGACAGACAGAGGGAGAGTGAGAGAGTGAGAGAGAGAGAGAGACCCCACGTAGACCATCTGACACCCCGTGATTAGTGTGTGTGCATGTCCTAATCTCTAAAGACTGATACCCAATGATTAGATCCGGGGGGGGGGGGGGGGGTGTAAAGTATGTGTGTGTCTGTGCGGGCGTGTATGTGCAAGGGTTGGGGCAGTGGGGTAAAGATTAACAATCATCATTAACACAACACATGTCCATTAATCCTCATCATAAAGCCTGCTATTATTGCACTGAAAAGTTCAGCTGTTTGTCAGTTCCTGGGCCGCCTGAGCTGCACTACACTCTCTGGCTACACTGCAGGAAGCGCACTGTGTTCTGCATATAAATTGTACCAGACAGATTGATGCACATTTGATATGGTTCCAAAACGAAATGACTCACACAGCGTTTTGAGTCTCGTTCAATTCGCTATCATTTAAGTGGCTACATACAAAGACTTGAGCTGAGACCTTGCACGCTGAACTATTGAGTCATTTGGGAACTTCAGTAGGACTTCACAGAGTTCATAAAGCAATAACATTATATAATGTTCGTCCAATGTCATTTCTATGTGACCGTGCTGGCATGTTACAAGACACATGATCAATCTCAGTGGGAGAAACCGCTAAGACGTATCAGTGATGATTAATGACTTGATGCATTGATTTAATTTGCTTGTTGTGTTGTACTCAGCCAGTGCAATATATGCATATCAAATATAACAACACAAATTCAGGCAACACAAAGTGCTAAAATGATTAGTCAATTAATCAATTAGTCAATCTAAGGGGAACATTTGCATCTGTAGAGCTGAGGGGAACTGCAGTCGGGTGATTCTCTGTGTGTTTTTCACAATGTTTGAACTCTTTTACATTACACATAGTAATAAACCACAGATTATACAAGAAGAAAGTTTAATGCAGCTTTACAGTTTAAACCATCAATTGATTACTCTAAAAATAAGCAATAATATTAATAGTCCAAAGTTTTGTCATATATTTTTGAAAACATGTCAAGTCCTTCCGATTTCCAAAGGAATTTAGATGAACTTGATTTTTTTTATAAAGCACACTTCTCATTCAGCTCATCAAAGCTAGGACAAGCAAGAATATGACTCAACACTCAAAACACACTTTATCTAACAAATCCAGCAAAAGCAAGGCAGAAATCAAGCTGAGTGGCTGAGTGGGCCAAATGTTTGATTTAAAACACAGTCCTCCTACTTCAGTGCATTAATTATATCATTTGCTGTCCTAGTATAACACCATGCACACAAGATTCAAGATTCAACTTATCACTATGAAACACTAACCGTATATGTGGAAAATCCAGACTGAATATATTTGAAATAATTTATAATTACAAAAACTCCAGCAGTGTACGTCGGTTACTATGTGCACAAAGGCTGAATATATAATCCAGTCGATGCCCTTCACTCTGCCACAATCACTTTTCACTTCTATACTCTACTGATACACTTCTTCTATATACATTTACTATACATTCCTCTGCCTAATATGCAGCTCTACCTCTTTCTCCTGTCCTTTGCTGTCCTCTCTTATAGTCTCACCTCATCTACTTCCATTTTATTTTCTTCTCCTCAACTGTCCTCATGTCCCTCGTCCCTCTCATCCATCCTCACATAACTCCAGTTCCGATTCAAAGCAATGTCCTGCATGTGACCCAGACCCGCACACAGTGAGCACCTTGTACCTGCTGTCTAACTGAGAATACCTTTGTTTGAAACATGACTATATGCTGCCTTCAACTGCTGCTTGAAAGCTCCAACTTGCAAGTTTTTAAGTTGCTGAAGTATGTTTTTTTTGGTACTGCTATAGCAACAAAATGAAGAGGAGGACATGCATGTGCAACAGCCACTAATTAATATAAATTATGATATACATGTTGCTACCATGTGGGGATAGCATTTATGCTCTCCATCCTCAAAAGAGTACTTCTGTAACATTGTTAGACTCACAGTGGTTGGACATTTCAAAATAAATCATAATCAGTGCAGCAGAAAAAGAGATCTTTTTTATTTCACACAGTCCCATGCTTTCTTTGTCAAAACCTACATTATCCAAAATGCAACCTGACCACTGGCAGTCCAGCTGGAGATTCAGCTGTGTTATGTTAGTAGCAGCTAATATAGCCTGGAGCTGCTTGCCTCAAGCAGAGTTGAGCGGGCTACAAAAGTATGGTCAAATCTGGTCTGGTCTTCTTTTGAACTCCATACTCCCAAAGTTTTTAGTCCCAACCTACACTGACCCAAGTTATGTCACTTGAGGTAATTTATCAGACTTCGCACAACTCCTCTTGGAGGCACAAAAGGCTTTATGCAACCTTTTTCACATATGCAGTAGTACTCCCCAAGACCTGTAAACAGATTTTGATGTGTAAAATTGGCACAGTTCAACTATAACCTCACACTTTAGGAAAAGTTTTATGAATCATAAGTTGCTATATTTACCTCTCTCTATGGTAAACTTGTTCATGAAGACTCAACTCGGAAATGCAACATTTCTAATAGCGCTTAAGGCAACAATTTCTTACAAATCCAGAGTTCCTGTGCAGAAACTACATGTCAAAGAGACTCTGGCAACCTGGAGATGGATCAGCGCCAGGGGCTAAAAGCAGCTACAAGCTACCTACTCTTCCCACAAGAGAAACACCATGAGTTCAGAGTGCACGTATAACTTATAATATGCATATAGTATTACATACCTCCGGCAAATATTAACCTGAAAAGCTCAATGTATGAATCCAAGTGTGTTAAAGTGTATATCCGAAGTAATAAGCTGTTCTTTAGCATTAATGCAAGACAGTTATGGGGAATTTAACAATGCCCAGAGCATCTAAAGGACACACAAAGATGCCTTCAGGGTACACCTTGACATTTTCAGTGTAAGCCTGTTGAATTTGTGCTAGCTGGAAGTCACTACACTGGGAAAAACTGAGATTTTCTTGAGTTTATCTTAAATAATGTCTTGTTAGTGATATGACTGAAGCCAGTCCTGACAGCCACACTGCAACCTTACACACCTATTCCTCTCAAGATTTTGAGTGCCTCATTGAGTTGGATGGCACACAATGTGTCGAATTCCAATAAGCTGTAGCCAGTGTTAAATTAGCATGGAAAGAAGGGCAGCCTTCATTAGGGGCCCTGTGGTTTGTCTGGGCTGATAAGGGCCCGGCCAGGGGAGCATACGAGCAACACGTCGATCCTACACAATGAGCACCGTGTGACACGCTGGAGCCCCGACGTAGATTAAGACTTAATGAAAACCAAATCAGACGAGGAAGAGGGAGACAGGGAGAGACAGAGACAGAGACAGAGACAGTGGAGTGAAGATAACAAGGGAAGGATGGAGAGGGCAGTCATAGAGGGAGTCCCATCTGAAGGAGAGACAAAGTTAGATGGGATAAGCAGAACCTTGGGGAAGAGTGCACAAGATGGACTTTCTGTGTGCATTTCTATATGTGTGTGTGTGCGAGGGAAAGGGGTTAAGTGAAAGAAAAAGAGAGAACAAAATCACAGTGGGTCAGAGAAGTTGAAGAAATAAGCCTGAAAGTCTAAAGAGGACACAGTATCCTTTAGGACAGGTCCCCAGAGTAGTATGCGGTGAGCTTTAAAGGAATAGTTCAATATTTTTATATGTATACTTATTTGCTTTCTTTCCCACAGTGATAAAACTGATGCATTGTAGAAAATGTTATATATATATTTTGTAAGTATATAACAAGTTTTTAACTTGGAAGCAGGGGTGAATAGCGAGCTTGGCTCTGTCATAAGTTCAACATATGTCTACCAGCATTTTTTAATCCATACTGGAAGTTACCATACCTGGCTGCTGTTCACCAAGAGATACTGTAGGTACAATATGTAACTCAACATAAAACTACAACTAATTGTTTTTTGCCTTTGAGATGTTGGAAATTGTCTTTTTAACTTTGGAGAGAGCCAGGCTAGCTGTTTCCACCTGCTTCCAGTCATTATGCTACGCTAACTATTTAACGTACAGACATGAGGGTGGTATCAATCTTCTCATCTAACTCTGAGCACGAAAGAAAATATGAGTTTTGCCCCAAAATGTTAAACTATTGCTTTAAGTATGTAGCTGGAGTCTGGATTTGAGTAGCCTAATCAAATCTGACAGTGTATCTTTATTGTGTAACTCATAGAAAAAGGGAAATGTAATAAGGACAATTTTTGGATTTTAGGACTATTAATACCCTCCTCCATTTCAACCGTATTATCACACATAAAATGCAGTATAGTTAGATAATAGATAATAGATAATTCTACACTCAATCACATAAAAACACATCACTTAAAATTAAATGTCTCTCTGTTGTTAAAGCAATGGGCATCTAAAAGACTGTTCCAAAAATGGAGAATTTTGAAAACCCAAGTTTTAGCATAACTGTTGGGGTGAACCTGTACATCTTGTGTTAAGTATGATGGACACTGCTACTATTTAATGAGGTGGTGATGGTTGGTGGATGGGTGAGTGTGAATATCAAAAATATGTGTGTGGAGGAAGAGAGAGACTCACTGGCCACCCTGGTTGCCATACAGAGACAGGTCTGTGTGTGTGTGTGTGTGTGTGTGTGTGAGATTTATTTTGACTGTGGAAACTTGTACATGCCTTAATGCATGTACACACACAAATACACACACAGATCTCTTGTGGTTCACTGGCCATTAACAGGACACAGACTATGTACTGTGGGCTCAATTCTGAACACCATCCAGAAAAATGACAGCATTGGTCATTTGGTCAAATGCATAAAATAAATTATGCTTACATTTTCTTGTGGTTGTGCAAATATTGAGTGTACTCTCTCTATTGCAAAAGGCAGAGATACTGTGACCTTATTATACCATCGCATATAGTTTTAGGCAGCAGGTTGGGGTGGATAGTGGGTGAATTAAACGAGTCGATGTTGTGCCTGTCTCCTACCAACCGTCATTGCTGATATCTTTTAAAGATCCCTTGAATTAGGCTCTTGAACTTTTGGGAAAACATTTGCTTCCTGGAAAAGAAAGTGAAGTTTCATTGGTAATTTCATGTTACATAAGTGTCACAGGTGTCTTTTCCTCTTTTACTACAGCATATAGCAGAGTTTAGATATAACGGTGTTTTGATATAATGATATCACTTAAAAAGGTGCAACCTGTGTATCTGTATCCTTTTCCTTAGTACCATGACATTTCACTATATGATATTCAGTAAAGAGAGGTGCATGACACTTCAGAGAGGAGCTGATTGGGATATCTTCCTGTTTAATGAGGTGACAACCACATAGTGAAGGATGAGTGTTTTCTCATCAGCAGTATAATTCAGATTGAGGCCTTTTTAGATGGAGGTCACTGGGCTTTTAATAATGAGCTACATGGTCTGCTGGCTTTAGTGTGTGTGTGTGTGTGTGTGTGTGTTGAGGGGGCAGACAGGGTTTGTGTGTGAGCATTGTGTGTAACAGAGACATGAGGGTGAGGGGGTGCTCGGAATAGTTCATCCTGATATCTCATCTTACTGATTAATATATTTAGCGATATCATACCCATTAAGGCTGCACAATATATCATTTCACCATTGACATCGTGACGTGTGCATGTGCAACAGTAACACCGCCCGACGCAAAATGTCAAGCAAGGCAAATTAACTCAAACATGTCATGCTACAACATTTGATGTGCTCTGGTGAGGGGGTGCACAAACAACCAAAGCAGGCCCCACTAGTCACCTACCACAACCTGAAAATGAACGCTGCCTGTTTTGGTTGTTTGATAAGCTGGTCAAGTGCACACCCTCACCAGAGCACATAGCAAACTGTACTGCAGTCTGTATATCACCTGCCTCTAAATATGCACACAATGTGGCTGCTGTCACAGATAATGTCGCCTGGATGCTAGAGGCATTCAGTTACACGAGGCGACTTTTGAGTAGTACTCCCATAACAGACAAAGAAGGAATAGGATGTAGCCTACTTGCGTGCGTGCATGCGTGTGTGGATAAAATTTGCTTCTGTGTGCATGTTTAGTGTCCATTCTTATGTTTAAAAATAGTGCTTAGGTATGCAAATTGGTGTGTTTCTGCTGTATTTACAGTATGTGTGCGCACATCTGATGACAGGTGCTGCGCTACTTTTTGTCAATTCAGACAAAGCGGGAGTCTCAGCTGCATGCTATGTCCTTGCATTGCTTCACTGCATACGCACTCACAAAGGGGATAATCAGCCATTTCCCCTACCTCAGCATGACACCGTGTGTATGAGCGCGTCTCTGTGTGTGTCTGTGCGTGTGTAACTGGCGCTCCCTCTCCATGTGACAGATGGGCTCCCACAGTAGCAGTTCACATAGGGGAGGTAGAAAGTCACTTTTGGATGTGATAACCTTCACACCTCCCAAGAATTTTTTGGATGGCGGGGGGGGTTCCTGTTGAGCTGGACAGACTTAAGATCTGTGCAAGAGCATTGGCAGGATGTGCCGGGGTGTTAAAATGCCAAACCAAGCCAAATAAGGCTAAAGCGGGCCAAAGCAAACCAAGCTTCACACCAAAAGCCTGTGCAGAGAATTAGTTTTAATATTATGTAAATTGCCTTGGTAAATATGGCTTCAAACGCATCTGCCAGACTTATAAAGCACAGAATTAACAATGAATGTAAATTATACATTGAATTGTAAATTGTGAAGAGAAGGAAGGGGAACCAGATGGCAGCCACAGAAGGTAAGGACAGGGCAAATGGACACACTCGTCTGTGCCGTTTCTGCTACCAAGCAGTTGTCTTTGTGAAGATGTTGGGAAAACCAATCAGAATGTGCTGTGCTGTAGATATCTCCAACCTTGTCTGATATACAGAATGTCACAATGCTGGCTGTGACATGCTATTTACATTATAACTGCTATAGTGAGATGTCTCTCTGTAGAAAGAAAGAAAAAGGCTGCATGAATACAATTCAAAACAAACTAGACTGTGGCTGTTAATCAATAGCTTATAATATTTAATATTCGTTGAAGATGCAATCTTTAACCCTTCTGCATGTTCAAACTACAGCAAAAGGTGAAGTTGCTTCACCTCATTGTTGCTGGTGTGCAGTGAAAATGTCTTTGACTGACCAGGTAAGGTGAACATGAATATATTATTTTTACTGAAGTGATGAAATAGGGGGCAAATGCATTGACTGGTTCCGTAAAGGACCTAATCAACATTTCTCAAAAGCAGAGTATGAAGAGTGTTTCTAGCCACTTGTACTGCACTCCTCCAAACAGACTGATATAATTACAATATACATAATTATCAAAAAATTCAGATTACAGCTTTGAGTGAGGTCTTTACTGCCCCTTAACACAAAACATAAGTAGCCCAGATGGGGAATGGTGCTACCTACAATCAGTGTGGCATGCTTTTTTTCTGTTTCTTTTTTGGCTCTTTTCCCCCCTCTATTCCAAATATATATATATATTCTCTGAATTTTAATGTTAAAATGTGTATTTTTCTTCATCATAGTTCACTGTAAGCTATGTCAGAAACCTGTTGTTCTTTACTTCTTGCACACTTTATCAGTCTTCCCATTTATTTACATTCATCAGGTTCTACACTGATTCAGCCACCTATATTTTATTAACCAATATCAACAATTTAAGGGTACACTGTATATGGTCTGTATGGCCACAGTGTACGCAGTAGTAGACATCAACAAAAATGTGTAATGATGTACAAGTTTGCTTAGTAGGTCAGCATGCAGTAGGTTGAACAGACTGCCCTTTCTAGTGTTAAAAAAGTGCCTTGAAAATATATTCATAACTTTGGTCATAACCACAAAGAGAAGGACACAGTAGTATTAAACAAGAGTGAAAGACAGCCAAAGCTTATGTTGGATCACCACCTGGAAAATGTGAGCAAGAGATCCAACTCTCTGAAACAGCAGGGAGGCGGGGAAGCAGAGCAGACAGAGGCTGTTTATAATGATAATTAGTTTTATACAATAGCTGTATGCTTGCTAAAGACCCTCCCTCCTGGGTGATGTTGCCTTGTCTCCATCACTTTACTATGGACTTCGATTCATCCTTCTCTTCCACTCTTTCTCATCTTCCACTTCCTTTCTTTTTTGCCCCTTGTCTGTGACTCACTTTGGAATTATTTTCATTTTTTCTAATCTCTTCATATCCCTGCATTTGTGTACTGTTTCCCCTCACTCTCTTCACTGATGCATTCTTTATATGTAGGACATCTCAAATGACACTTTCATGTAAAGACTCATCGCACTCAGGTGTAATTCTCCAGTTGTCCTTACAATAACTTTTACATTCAGCTGCTTCCTCACTTTTTCATTATCAGCTCCAATTCAACCATAGACTGTATATAAAGATGGACGATGCATCGCCACCTCCTACCACTATGCAAAAGTGAAGCCAAAATATCTCGTTTCTGGGAGCTGCCCTCTTGCTTGAGTGATGTCATTTGCAGCCAGAATCTGCACAGTAGAATCGGGCGGCGGGATGACGGCCCGCGTGACTCAGATTTTTTTTAGATTGGCTCATGTCCCATTCACTAACATGGAAGGGGCGGGAGTTATGACATATACTGCAGCCAGCCACCAGGGGGCATTGAAGATGTTTTGGCTTCACTTTTGGGGAGTTGTCAAGTCCTCCATCTTTACATACAGTACAGTTTATGAATCCAATACACTCTTCTTCCTCATCCATTCTCTTTCTGTCTCTCTCTCTTTCATCTCTCCCTCTCTCTCTCTCTCTCCCTCCTTCTAATGTTATGCCACTGTGCCAACGAGGAGGAGCAGAAGGAGAATGGAGGAATGAATCTGGGTCACAGGAGGCCATGCATCTCAAGTCTCCACTCCGCCACAATAAAAAGGAAATTGATCTGTAGCTTGCCTGCTCTCCCATTCCCTTTAGCCTCGAGCCCAGACGGACACACACACACACACACACACACACACACACACACAGCCAAGTCAGTCCATGGAAACAGTGTTCATCCGCCTCTTGGATCCATCATCCTTTTTCCAAAGTAGCAGGTGCACCCACACTGAGAGCACAAATGCAGCATCATGCAGACACACACTGGTTCTCTTCCTGCTACACCACCACACCCCGATTTTATCTGTGACTGTGTAATTCTGTTTCTCAATTCAAAACCCTGCATTGGTTAAGAAAACAATTTACTCAAGACCTTACTGAAATCAACATTTTTAGATAGTAAACGCCCTTTAAAATTCTGTTTGCCTCTCTATCGCTCTGTTTCTCACCTTGCCATCATCAGTCTTTGTTGCTGTAACGTGTCACCAGATACAAGCCAGCCATACAGAAGTAGATTAAGCTGAATATATAGTCTGCAGTGATTATCATCAGTCATCAAAAAATCTAAATGAACAATTCCATTACTGATTATGTTTTCGAATAATCATTAAGTCTATAAAATGGCAGAAACAGTTGCCCAGTTCCCCCTTCATAAGTGTCCTAAGCCCAATTTGAGGTCCTCAAATTGCTTATCATATTGTTTAAGTTGGAACCAGCAACTGGAACCAGTGTCAAATATTGCTGAAAAAAATTTTGTCAGTTGACTAAATGACTAATCAATTAATCAACTGATAATTTCTGCACATAAAATATTTGATTACAGTATCAGAAAAATTCACAATTTAAAGTTATTGTGGTATTATAGGTATTTGGTCATAAATCAAAGTGTTGAGCATTTAAAACTTTAACATTTAAAACCACCAAAGTTACTACAATTCCTCCTGTTGGTAACATGAATGTTAACCAAACTCAGTAGAATTCATCCTCTGTGGTCCATAAACAAAACAAACAAAATTTCATGGCAATCCATCCAATAAGAGTAAAAAGATACTTTATTTGTCATTTTAGGCATACAATGAAATTATGTGTGGTAACTCTCAGAGACCAGCAGCAATAGAAAATAAGAGAAAAATAAGATAATAAAAAGGTATTGCACAAGTTAGGATGAATAGATGAGGTACTTGTTATTATAACATTTATACAATGTAGTATGAAGATTTTATATTACAGATGTAATATGTATTGTATGTAATAAAGTGGAGTGTATTAGCAGCAGTTGGGGGGTGGGGGGTATGGTGGATCAGAGTGGTCAACAACTATGGGAGGGTGGGGGATGACGGAGGCTACAGCTCTGGGGAAGAAGCTGTTCCTCGGTATGTTAGTTCAGGTTTTGATAGCTCTGTATCTCTTATCTGATGGCAAAGGGACAAACAGACTGTGGGTGGGATGGGTCCTTACTGATGTCGCTAGCCTTCTTGTGTAAACGGCTAGCATACACTGTGTCCAGGTTTGGGAGCACAGTTCCCACAATCCTGTGTGCCATTTTTACCACGCAGACCAAGCTTCTGGTTCTCAGCAGTGCAGCTGGCATACTGCACCATGCCACAGTAGCAGAGGATACTCTCTATGGTGCTTCAGTAAAAATGATTATCTGAGAGGGAAGTTTGGCCTGTTTGAGCTTTCTTAGGAAGAAAAGCTTCTGTTGAGCTTTCTTTGCCAGGTGGGAGGTGTTAAGGGACTATTAGAGATCTTTCCTGGATTCCCAGGAATTTGATGTTGTTGACACTCTCTACCTCCTCACCACAATAGTGGTGTCGTCAGCAAACTTCACCATAGTGTTAGAGGAGTGGATGGGGGTGCAGTCATGGGTGAAGAGAGTGAAGAGGGCTGGACTAAGCACAGGATGAGGGTTGAGTACGTGTGGTTGCCCATTCTGACATTTTGTCGTCGCCCATTCTGACATCTTGTGGTCTGTTAGTGAGGAAGTCCATAATCCATAAGCAGAGGTTGTTGAGTCTGTCTACCAATTTATGGGGGATTATAGTATTGAAAGCTTAAGTCAACAAACAGCATCCTGAAATATGTGTTTGGATGCTCCAGGTGGGACAGGGCTGTATGAAGTGTGATTGAGACAGCATCTTCCATAGATCTGTTTCCTTGATAAGTCAACTGGTGGCTGTCCAGGTCAGTGGGGGTGATGGCCTTGATGTGAGATAATACAAGCCTCTCAAAGCACTTCATAACATTTGGTGGCAACTGGGCGATAGTCATTAAGGCTTTTAACTGCTTTCTTTTTGGGCACAGGGATGATGGTGGTGGATTTAAGACAGGTGGGGACTACAGCCTGTTGTAGGAAAAGGTTAAAGATGCTGGTGAACACTCCTGATAGTTGGTCAGCACATGACCTCAGTGTGATGTGATGTCTATTTTCATCAGAGTGGAACTCACCTGGTGGCGTTGGGGACGAATACATGCGCCTCCTTGGGCAGTGTCATTTGAGCTCTGACTCTGCTGTTTTAATAGTTATGTTCAACAGTTATGTTGGATATTTAACTGAACTGAACAACCAACAGACTGTCATTGCCATCTCTAGAGCCACGCTAGCTGAAAACACCTAATACCAAAAGAGAAGAAGAAGGAATATGAAATGTGGATATGAACATGAGGATGAGAAAAATAATTATGGAGTAACAATAAGAATTAGAATTCCAGAGACCCAAACAAGAGGTAAACAAATTGTTCAACACAACCACAGTGGCCATGGGCATGAGAGAGAGTGAGAGGGGTGGGAGAGAGATGGAAAGAGCTTCAGCAGCCATGCAGCAGAAAAGAAAATCTAATCATTTTCTCATTACCATGCTTCCTCGGTTAGTTGGGCTGATTTGGAGAAAACGGATTATGCTCTTCGATCCTTCCCCATGAATCCCGGTCAACTTTCACCGAAGCGTACACCATCCATCGGAACGTTTTAGATTACCGCTGGTGCTACCTATGCGTGTTCGCTCCGCTTATTACAAGCTGCGGGACTTCAGTTAATTTAGCTGTCACGGCAAAGACCCAGTGTTCTCACAATCATCAAAAAAAAACAACCATCGTGGAGGAAGTTGATTACCGATCGCGCTGCGCAGTCTGGGGAAAATGAAGACAGTTTGTCAATATAAACATTTCTGCACAGATGCACAAAAAAGCAGGTTCAAGGCATGTTGTGCAGCAAATTGCAGGTAACTGTTGTGCACACATGGGTTCTTTCTATTAGATCTTTGTTTTCTCAGCTTTAAGACTCAAATAAGCATACACAGTTAGTCAACACTCTTACTCAGTAAGAAAAGCTTCCTGGATCAGGGTGGGACAGGGGGTTCTGTGTGTGTGTGTGTGTGTGTGTGTGTGTGCGTGTGCGTTCTTTGTCCCATGTGTCTCTCCTTCCCTCATCAATGGCTGCTTTAGTCCATTAGTACAGAAGTCTAGGGTCTGCAGGGTGAACAGGGAATGGTTGGACTTTTCTATTTCCGACTACGGGGTCACTGGCTTTCCAGTCCCTCATAGCTAATGACCATCTCTGGGAACACACTATAATGTACTCACATACACGCACAGAAGGCAGGAAACCCTTCATCACTGGGACACCTCTGAAGCATATGCAGACACACACACATAGAGAGACTCATTAACCAACACACCAAACTATGGTCTCTTCATCATAGTGACACTAACTGTAGGCAGCACACACACACAATAACAGCAGTGTAACGTACAGAAACACATCAAGGATGTAGCATAAGAAGGCTCCCTTAGCCATTTACGCATATAACTTTACAGCATTTTTCAATTTCAACATTTTTTAGTAAATTCAACATGGTGATTTTAATAGCATAGTGACTCTATAGAGATTATAATAGTTGCAGTATTAGTAGTAGTAGTAGTAGTAGTAGTAAATAATCTAACTCTGTTAATAATATCCTGATTCATTTTGTTGCACAGTATTTACTAACAGGAACTAACATGTTATTCAATAACGTGGTTTACAACCTGATCGAAGTTATGAAACCTGTCATTTGTAAATGATGTCTCAATGACTCAGTCAGTGGAGAAAGTAACAGCTGAGGGTAGGGAACATGAGAGTAGGGCTGTCGCAATATTGCAATACCATGATATAGACAAGCCAACTGCGGTGGATGGCAAGCAATGGCCACAGCCGCCCTATGTTCACATTTTTACTTTATTTGGTCAGTCTAGGCCCTTCTAGTTCTACATTTTAATATGTGTGTATTGAATGTTCACCTGGTCTGGTCCGGCGGCTGAAGAGGATCTCACCTGCCGCGTAGTGTCTTGTGTACTAAGTTCTCGCTGCTGGGGTTCCACAGAGCTTCGCACAAGCCCCCCGCAGCTAGCATCCAGGCTATCAAATTAGCTTGGCACCTTGTAACAGAGCTGTGTTCGGGGTGAGCTGACTGGGGGGACGGTGCTGATGCTCAGTAGTTATAAATACATCTGTATGAATATTTTGCCTCAGTTATATGTTTAAACTCTCCTGGGTCACCACGCAGCCGAGCAGGCTGCCATTTAACGTGCAAGGTAAAGTAGTTTTCCACCAATCATACAATCTAAAGGCGCATTCAGCCAAACTCCGTTCATAAATTCCAGGTTTAAGGAGACTCAGCTGTAGGCCAACAGCAGCCCTCCATGACAACACATATACAAAGATATAGAACAAGAACATCCAGAACGTTTTCTAGTGTCTAGTGTTAAAAAATTAAACAAGAATCACGATAAATTGTAATATCAAATCGCAATACTTACAAATCACAATACATATTGAATCAGCACCCAAGTATTGTGATAATATCAACTGGGAGATAAGCATGTAGTCCCAGCCCTATCAAATCCATCTCCTTAGAACTTCTTACTATAGGGTCACTGGCTTTACAGTCTCTCCCTCATGATCATCTCTAGGAACACACTATAATGTACTCACACACATACACATACAGAAGACAAGAAACTCTTCATCATTGGGACACCTCTGATGCATATGCAGACACACACACACACACAGAGACTCATTAACCAACACACCAATCTATAGTCTCTTCATCATGGTGACACTAACTGTAGGCGGCACACATACACAGTTATAGCAGTGTGTAGCATAAAAAGGCTCCCTTAGATATTTACACACATAACTTTACAGCATTTTTCAATTTCAACATTTTTTTAGTAAATTCAACTAACATAGTGACTCTATAAAGATTATAATAGCTGCAGTATTAAAAAATAATGGATCTCCATTAATAATATCCTGATTCATTTTGGTGCACAGTATTTACTAACAGGAACTAACATGACATTTAATAATGGGGTTTATAACCTGGTCAAAGCTGTTAAACCTGCTTCCTATAAACGATGTCTTGATGACTCACTCAAAGTGACAGTTGACGGTAGGGAACGTGAGAACACATACATAGAAGTTACACAACAAGAACATCCAGAACATTTTAACCTATTTGACAACCTGCCAAATACATCTCCTTATACCTTCCTCCTCCTTCGTTCGCCTCTTTCTTCCTCCTCCTGTTGTATAAAACATTTGAATTCAAAACCTGACCGTGTGATAAAAAAAGAAAACACACATCTTCCTCTCCTTTCTGCACAGAGAGAGAGAGAGTGTCATCCAGTAGCGGCGGTGATGGAGTTGTTAGAGGAGGTCAATATTTTGTTTTGTTTTGTTTTGTTTTTTTGAACAGAAACATCTCAAATAACAGAAGCATGACACTCTCTAAATGCCATTTCATGCTGCTCTAAAATGCCTCTTGCTTTCAGCACAGCTCCTCTAAGAAGCTCCCTCGAGGTGAGCGTCAACATCTGTGCCACACAATTAAAACTTAAGAAAGCAAGCTTGGCCATAACTCATATATCTGCTGTAACCAATTGTTTTTTTTTATCACGGCTGATAGAGAGATGGACGGAGAGAGACAGACAGACAGAGATGGTCTTGCGCACACACATACAGTTTGTCATTATTGAGTGGAGCAGCCCCATTTATCAGTTTAATCAATCAATGGATCAATTTCTATCGCTGCATAAATGTTAGATTGATTTCGAGTAGCTGTGTATAAGTGCTGGAGCTGCCGAAAACAAAAAGGCACACACAGGCACACATTTAAAGGCAAACCTATGCAAACGCGTAAGTGTAAAAATCAGTGTCTTTAGCTCTCACTCCTTGCCCCTAAAAGAAGCAACGCAATCACAGCGCTTCCACACATGAACAGCTTTACCTCCTCTGCACATTTCTTGCTGTTGATTAAAAAGCATGCACCAGGGAGAGAGGGTTTAAAATGAAGGGAAAGGAAGGAGAGACAGAGCAAGGGAGGGAAAGCAAAAACCAACTTTTGTAGGGAAGTCTTGTGTCTCACTGGTCTCAGATTAAAGAGAGATGCAAAAGAAAAGAAAGCAGCTAACTGCAGCCAGAAATGTAGCCTCCCTCCCACACAAGAACATATACATCCAAACACATACATACTGTACTAGACAAACAATAAAACAGAAATTAGAGCAGGTCATGAAACCAACAGATATCCCTGAAATACTGACATACATACAGAACAGGAATATGCAGAAACGCTCTGGAAAATAGATCATGTTGTGAAAGCATGCATGAGATCGCTAAAGAGCGATCACTCTGGCATGTACAGCATATGTATAATAAATGTATGTACATCACAAAAGAAAACAGACCCATGATACACACACACACACACAAATATAGAGCATATTGAAAACAGATGTAATGCTTGCTACCTTATGTGCAGTAACACACAAAAATTGACCTACATGTATGCAGCCTTTGTACTGTAAAAACACATATATAATCACATCTCTACAGTTATGCTAGTTATGAAACACCCACACATTCACACACACATAAACACACACACACACACACACACACAAGCACAATGCAGTCATCTTTTTATGGATTTAGGGGGGCAATTAAATGAAACATGAGAGCAAGCACATGATTAAAGATTTATCTGCCCAAGGTCCCCTCAGCACCCCTCTACACACACACATACACACACACATACAGACACACACACACACACCTTCGACTACCGTGACCATCTGGGGATGCAGGAAGGAAAGCATTGATCTCATTAAAAAACTCTGACTGTACAGATTGCCGTTGCAGCCCCCCGACACACACAGACACACACATACAGAGATAAGTACAAACACCACACACACACACACACACACACCTCCAACTGCATGTTGGTGTAATTTACTAAGTGAAGTATAAATGTGCCATTCATTGAAATCAATTAGCCCGGGGTTGCTAACTTTGAACGCATCTCCATACACCCCCTGAAGACTTGGTGCTGATGTAATGAATTATATCAGCGCAGACTTACATATACACACACACACATGCAAACCCGGAGTCAGCTGCTATTGCTTCTGGCATTAGCAACTTATAGATTTAACCCATTTTTGCATCACTTATCTCTAGTCAACATGGGATTACACAGGGACGGCTACAGAAAAAAAACTTTAAAACAGACTGTTAATAAAAGCGGTTGTTAGTATAGCAGAAGATTGTGATTTTGCCAGGTGACCTGAGATCAGCTTTTTGTATGACTGCCATTGGTCAACAACAGCCGCTCCTAATTAACTTTATAGAATACTGCCAATTGCAGATTTAGCACTGGCAAGCAATGAAAACACCTCACATACCAAACATACAGCATGTAAATGTGGTTTTTTTACACTATGACGTATACAAAACTAGTGCTTGAATGATTCATTGAGAAAAATCAACAATTTTGATAATAAATTGATTATTTAACTCAATTACCACTAAAAATACACAAAAGTTAATGATTCCAGCTTCTTAAATGTGACAATTTTCTGCACTGCAATTTGATAATGTAACCTTAGGCATTTTTCTCTTGTTTCTAATTTTTTCTAAGCTAAATAATCATTTCTAGACTAAATCAGAAAGTAATCGGCATATTAATTGTTAACAAACATAATCTTAATACTAAATAGTTTCAGATCTGTAAAGGGTCCAGTAGTGAATATTACAAATATGTGTGTATTAGTAATATTAAGGTGTGGTGAATTTCCTAAGTGAGGAACATTGCAAAACAAGCAATGCTATGAAACGTGCATTTTGAAAGAAATTTCCACAAAATGATTTAAGTCATAGTTCTTGCAACAGAGTTCAGCTCTGCTATTACTGTAACGTGTCTATGAAACCAGCTGTTTTCATCAATGCTCTAGACTATCTATATTTTTTCTTATTTGGTCGTGCTGATATCACCAGTGCATCAATCTCCCGAGTATATAAGAAAAGAGAATTTATTTTGTCCTCCTATCACCTCCTTGTTTTCACGTGCTCCCGCCACGTCAGCCTCTGTCTTATTTAACTCATCCGACTTTACTTTTACTCAACCTTTCAAGTTTAGGATCAATGTGTCTCAAGTGTGCTCAGATGCAAACATTGATGCTCATGTGCACAAATACACACACTTAATTATGCACCAAATGTTTCTTTGCATTACAAAACTTATCCTGAAGGCCTAAAAGCTTCTCCTGTCTTTGTTTTGTGGCCTTTAACAAATTGGATTATGGGTAAATGAGGTCTGGGCCTTTTGACAGGAAGACATTGTGCCATTTCAATATTCATGACTTTCAGAAGAAGCCAGAAGTGAAAAGAATTAATCAGGAAAAACTGTGAGGGGTCTTAATTACAAACGGCGACATGAGACTATCTCTCCCCTCCTCAGCCCATTACTGGCAGAACATAAAGGCAAATGGCAATAAAATTGCAATTAGTGAACACTTACAGTGAGATCTGAACTCATGCTGCATGTTATGTCAAAGGACAGGGACAGTACTTGATTGAAAGAAATTAGGTGGCGAAAAATCACTTTGGGAGGAGGATTTCAAACAGACAGTCGTTTTGTTGGAATATCAACATAAACCATGTGGTATCAAGCTACTTACTAATACCATTTTTTGCAGAAACTTACTTTAAATTTACTTACTGCAGAAACTCTTTCGTCCTCATGTCTTACACACAGCCACCTGTTCAAGTACCCTCACAAATGAAAATGCTGCCAAATGTGTTTGGAAAAAGTCAGTAAGACTTGTGGGCATCTTAGAAAACAACACGCTGCCTGCTTTTGATTGCCACTCACCTCTCTCTCTTTCACGGTCAGGAGGATCAATACCTTTACTCAAAGACAAAGGACATTGTCTTTGCCCACAAAATAGCCTTTCACTTTTGCTTTTTGGGGAGTAAGGGTGGTCCACTTTGACAAATACATGTTTATAGCGTCAGATTCAAGTGACTAGACTATCTATTTTATCTAATTTGAATATGATTCCCCAATAGTTGGCTAATCAGCAGCAGCCTCTAACATTCAAACGCCAGGTGAGTGCTGTGATGTTCCCCTTCAAATCATGTTTCATGTAGGATGCGGGTAAAACGCACAACGAAAAAGGTAAAAATAAAAAAACTCCACAGAGTGTCAGGGTTTAATTAAGCTGTCTGATCATTTATGAAAGCATCATCACACACAGCAAACTGGACCAAAGCAACCTTGTCAGGGCCATGAGAGGTGGAATACAGCCAATAAAGACAGGAAAAACATCACAGTAACAACACCACAGGCCAATTACACTAAACTACTGCCTCCTGTCACAAGTGGGTCACTGGGTCTTCTCCATGCAGAGTAGAGTGTGTGTAAGTGAGCGTGTTATGGAGGGTCTGGTTTGCACATGTGTCATAATTTAATTAAATAATTCCTTAATGCAGCATTCTATATTTGTCTAGCTTAGACACGCAAACATTTTGGGAGCTTGGGGATGGAGTACAACGGTCTATCAAAATGTTTGTTTAAATTTTAAGTTGTTTTTTTGGTTTACTATGATGAGATACAGAAGATAACTAGAAGTGAAACCTTATCATTTCAAGCTACAATTTTTTTTTTTGCTCTTTTTTTCATTTTTTCTTATAACTAAATGCAAAATTTAAGCATCAAAATACTTCATATCAACACACTCCATCAACAAAGACAAATTCTTGGCTCCCTTTGTAACTCTGGAGGGTAATGAATATAGCTCGGGTGCTTTCTTTTGGATGTTTATTTGTGAGGCTCAAATGTTTGCTTTTCAATATAGTTGTGAGATTCAGTGGTGTGTGCAGCTTCATTTAATCATATTAAACCTCTGAGACCTGTCCGTTGCACACAAACATCATCAACAACAGGAACAGACAAACAAAAAGGCTTCAGGACACAATTTTCCTCATGGAAAATATATTTTTTTAACACATGTTAATGTAAAGGCAGGCGCAGATTTACAAAGTGATAAATAAAAAATTAAAAAAACATGAAACCAGTATGAACAATCTTCCAAAGAGTGTTGAACCCGACAGGATTAATGCAGATGTTACATGCAAGGTCACAGCACTATTCATTATGCTCGCACACACACACACACACACAAAACTGATTGTCACTGCATCTTTTTAAGTGTGTGATTTTTGTGTGTTTATGTGTGTGTGTGTGTGTGTGTGAAAGAGAGAGAGGGGGCCTCTCAGGACCCATTGAGAAGGCGTCACCATGCTTCCAAACCTTCAAGCGTTGCCTCCAATTACACATAATAGGGTGTGGGGGTGGAGGGTGCAGAGGAGCAGAGGGCAAAGGGAGGGAGGTTTGTCATTGGTTAAACACACTGTGAACACATGCCAGGAAGCAAGAAAGACGGAAAACAGAAAGAGACCTTGAGGAAGGCGAGGATGGAGGGAGAGGACTGAGCAGGAAAAAGAGATCTGATGAAAATCACCTTTTCTTAACGACGTGACGAGCAGATAGAAAATAATTTACTCTACATTTGGCTCATCCACTCGGCGTTAGCGTCTTCAAACTGAGAACTGAAAGCTTTGCGGGGAAGCCAACATCCCAAATAGCTGAAGTACAGTTTTGCACGTCATTACGTCCTAAGAGACTCCTGATGTTTCTCCAGTAACTGCGGCACATCAGCTTTTTATTTTTTACTTCAAACACACTTACAATAATCCCCACATCATTACTCCAAGGAAGGAGGAAGGACGTTTTATCGGGAGTTTCAGAGGATAATCAGGAGATGTTTTTTTTCCTGCTCAATCAGCAGTGGAAAATATGGTCCTTAACACAGGTTCCTTCAGTATTTCCTCACCCTTTAATCTCCCTCCAGCCCCTTCATGTTGACACAGTGTCAGTGCATTGTGGTAATGAAGCATTAGCAATGTGTGTACGTATCCGGAAAACACAGACTCTCTCTCTCTCTCTCTCTCCCTGTGTGTGTGTGTGTGTGTGTGTGTGTGTGGTACTGGTATTACTGAGCAGTAGCTATATCATCAAAGAGTGATTTCCCCCTACCACCTCCACCTCCACCACGCCATCCTGCGACGAATGACAAGCAAAATCCCCTCAAGGTAAAAAGACCCGTTCCCGGGATTAGGAGCCTGGCGAGGCGGGTGTATGAAGGAGATATGTTGTGCGTGTGTGTGTGTGCGAAATCTATGTAAACAGCTTCATTCAAAAGACAGGTGTAGGGAAGGGGATGAGGAGAGAGAGAGACGGAGAGAGAAGGAGAGGATGGAGGGAGAGGAGGAGGAGGAAATATGAAGTAGAGAAAAAAAAGTTCCTTTGTTTGTTGGTTTGTCAGGTGTAGATTCATTTTTTGGTGGGGTGCAACTAATTAGGAGTAACTGACAAAAGCAACTTCAGTCATGGTCCATGCATCACATTTAACTGTAAATGGTTGATGGGAAATTATCCTGAGTTTAATTTTGTTGAAGAAAGCAATGGAGAGACTGGTTCTGACACTCTGTAGATCCTAACACAACATGAGTAGATGATTAAAAGCTCTGAATTTCAGCTTTTTCACTTCAGATTTGTATAGCCTCAAACAGCTCAGTCTATGTTATTCAGATGTACTTTTAGCATCTGTATGAGTGAGTGTTTTCCTCTGGTTAATGATGCAGAGATATCTGAGATTATATACGCTTTCTTCCCTCTTCTGACACCATCAAAAACTCTTTCTATCTACTTTCTCTCAGTAGGTGTTGGGGAACAAGCGCACACAATGACACAAATTCTTACCAACACACAGGTACACATCAAATTCGCCACAACCCTAACTCCTGCTTTTACCAAACTGATTTACTGCTTCAGCGCCACAGTGGGTGGAAAATTTCCTGTTTTATTTGACAAGAGACACTGAGACAGGGTTGGATGCAATGAATCAAACCGAGCAAGCCAACAGTTCTCTGGTCGTAGACAGAGATAGATAGGAGAGGGGAAGAAAAACGGTTGGCAACACAAAAAGAATACATAGAGAGAAGACGAATGAAAAGAGCAAGAAATGAATTAAGGAAGAAATGAAAGAAAACGGAGAAAGAGTTTGAGTTATCATCATCAGAGAAGTGAGCCAGACTGAACTCTCTTTCCTCAACTTTCATGTAAAAAACTCCTCATGAAAACTTTTGACATGCAGCACTCAAGGGCCCTATCTCGGTGTCAGCCCAGCAGACTGGTATTAGCGGCCATGTTTTATTCATCAGCATTCTTAGTTGTCGTTTCATATGCCGCTCCCTGACTGCGTATGCCAGGCGACAGAGAGAGAGAGAGAGAGAGAGAGAGAGGTGAAAAACAGGATTACAGCAAATGTAAATAATAAAATTGAAGCACATGAAGATATTCAGTTAATCTGTGCTGGGGATTAATGCCATGATACCCTGTCAGACACGGATAGGTTTGGGAGGGGGGGAGAGGGAAGGGGGGGGGGGGGGGTTAGGATAACAACAGCACAACACAACAACACCAGGCACAAAGAGACACACGCGCATGACACTTAGCTAACACACACAAGAAGGGAGAAAGGATTGTAATGTTATCGGAGTTTGACTTTGAACCATAAGTGACTTTGCAGCGGAGCAAAGCAGACACAAACAACGCAAGGTAATCTGTGAAGAACGGACGAGCTAATTCTGACAGAAAACAGAGGGGAGTGGGAGCGCTGTGTACAGAAAGGAAGAGGGATAAAGAGCAAGTATGAAAAAACAAACAACCGAAACTAAGACAGGAGTGTAACTTTTAGAAATAGCAACATCCTGCTTTCGTCTTTGGCGCACAAAGTGTCCTTCAGTCTACCGATGCCTCTCGCAAACTTCCAACTCCAACTATCTCTGTTTAACCTTGAATTGTTTTTAACTATCTATTACTTTTCTGCAACATTCATCAGGCCAGTAGCAGTTATGTTAAGATCAGGGTCCGCTGCATTGTTCAGCAGGTAAAAGCAGCAGCCATGAAAACTGCTTTTTAAAAAAAAAAAAAAAAAAAAAGGAAAAGCACCTTGACAATGTGACACCATGGTTATGCTGCAGTGCAGGCCCTGACTGTCTGTTGCACTCTTTCTGTTGTGTGTGTGTGTGTGTGTGTGTCTAAGAAATTGAATGTGAATGTACTGTAAGTGTGACAGGCAGTTTCATCAAAAGACATCCTACACTTAACGTCTGATGGATTTTTAAAAAATGATTTCAAACTGCAACCGCTTCATGAAAGTTTTCACATTTGCTTTTTCAAATACAAGCTGTAAACACAACACCAACATATTACCTATCACCTTATCTAGATGAAATGGTGAACGTGTTAGCAAACACTTGCTTATATTTACACATCCAGCACACACAGAACAACATCAGCATTCATTTGGAGTTATGTTTCAGGACAACAGATGAATATAAATCCAATATGCTTTTTCCTTTTAGCTCTGTTTTTCTGGTTTCCACCAACTTCTGAGGGAAATATCTAGTTCTATAGTTGCTAAATGCTCCACTATGCTCAGCAGCTAATCACTAACTTTGTCTGTCTGCCAGGCAGGAGAGGGTTTATCAGATCCTTTCACTGAAAACAGCTGCCCGCCGCATCTGCACACAACATTGATGAGAGCAATTAGAGTGAACCACAACATGCCGTAAAACAAAAAAACGATGGGCTAAAAGATGCTAAAATGCTACATGGAGCTGAGAGGGTTTGTCACTATGAGTGACCCTTCTCACACTATACGCTGTCATTGGATCCACTGTTAATTTAAAAATACTGATGAGCAACTTGAAGAAGTGATTAATATCGTTTGAGCTAGTACTGTCAGCTGTAATTTCTACTTTTATCAAAAGAGAGAAATAAAGAATGAAACTTGGCATAATTTGAGAGTACCGACTAATTAGTGGTACATTAGAATATTGCTGGGAGAAATCGACAACATTTCAAAGGTACTTTGAACTGTTGGGCGATGAGTTTGTACCATCACTTGAGGTAACAATCACAACAGGCGCCTTAAGAAAGCTTCATATTTAACTTCAATCATGGTTGCCTGATTTCATCCTTTCAAATTTCCCTCTCAACAGTCACCCAGTAGTTAGGAGTGAAAGTGCAAGCCAAGAGGGGGTTAAAAGAAGAAAAAAAAGAGGAGAAAACTTTTAAGAAAATCTTGTTCTGTTGATAAGTATGGCCTGATTTGGAAGACGCAATTATGTCAGGAGATGGACATAGACAGAGAAAGAAATAGGACGATGCAGCTGTTTTTTTATTCCATCAACATATACAAACACAAAGAGAAATGCATCCTTAGGCAGAGGAAAACTCAGTATTTCCTTCTCTGACACTCACTTCTCACGGTGCAGATTCTTACCCGCTGAGACACTCACTAATTGGATTAGAAGTATGTAGATGGGCAGTGCACTCTCACTTTCACTCTGTCGCTCTCACACACACACACACATACACTCACAGCGTCTGCTGCCTCCTTGTAGGTTTGCTGTATTCCATACCCCTGCCCTTCATGTCAATACAAAGACAGAAGACAGTGAGGGGTAACAGATGCAGAAAAAGGAAGGTGGACGAGAGCGATAAATAGCAAGTGGGCAAAAAAATAAGCAAGACTGATCAGATAGATGGACAGAGAGAAAGAGAAACAAAGAGAGTGAATGCTTCAGGTCAGCACTGACCTCAGCTAAAATTACCCTGCTGCTGTTTTGCACCGCTGCACCCAACACCTATTCAGCACAGCAGGTATTGTTAGCTTGTACATCATGATACAGTGTCTGACAAAGGTGATGCCCTGGCTCATTTTGGTCTTGTTATCTGTCAGGATAGCATGCCATATGTGACAACATGTCTACTTGATTGTGTTTAATATTGTATCTTCAAGGAATACATCATGACACGCATGATGTGTCAACCAAGTACAGAGGGACAGAGGACACTGTTACCTAAAATAAGCAGCCTGATGTTTGTTTGTTTTAATGTCTTGGTGTGTGCATGAAGAATGACATAAAGCCTCAATATAGCAGATGTATTTTATTTATTTTCTTACTTTTTTGGAACTATTCCTGTTGAACAACCAGGAATTCACAAGTTGTAGTCATTAACCACCATGTTTTCTTAATTAGGATGCAGAGAAAATAGCATTGCAAAGCCTCAGCGTGTACCTTCAGGGCTACCAGAAGTTCTCCTTTCCTAACTTTGGACAGAATTAGTCTCCTACTGTCATCTAACATACCGTGTAACTTTAAGAGTTAGCCAAGGACAGTGGAGAAACTGATCTATCAGGCACACATGTATGGTGTTTGTGTCTATATTCTGATCACTTAAGGGAAATTTTCAGTTAATTACAACTTGGGTATAATTTTCATTCTTTGGCTTATCATTTCAATCTGTTAAAATAACACTGTACACTTTATTCGGTACTCTACTCTCTCTGTAATAACAAAAATGTAATTTCAGTTGTAAAAAATAAGTAAAAACTTCTCAATTTCAACATTGTTATCTATTTAGAACATTTGAAGTTGTTTAGGCTACCTGTTGGAGATGTGCTGTTTGCTGAAAATGCACTAAGAGCCTGTCGTCTGCAGCTTTTCATCAAACATCTCTGTGGCTTTTTCTGCTTGTACTGTTCCTCTCTGCAGCTGAAGAAATAGTTACAAATATCTCCAGATCTTGTTGTGTTGACGTGTTTTTATTGAAGAATAGCACAGCTAATGAAGCTCCACTAACTAACCTATAAGTTCTTCATAATAAAAGCCTTCTGTTAGTTTGTCAGTGGAAAGCTTTTACTATGAAGCAGCAGCAGCAGGAGGAAATGTTTTCATCAGCAGTAACTTAACACGGCTCCGATACGGCTGAAAGCGATCCAGAAACAGTAAAATAAGGCTGATATCTGAAAGTAAACAG
Organism: Thunnus thynnus; assembly: GCF_963924715.1. Taxonomy (NCBI): domain Eukaryota; kingdom Metazoa; phylum Chordata; class Actinopteri; order Scombriformes; family Scombridae; genus Thunnus; species Thunnus thynnus. Next base: position 9,571,103 of record NC_089524.1, on the reverse strand, counting down.
GTAAACAGGAGAGAATTTCAGATGCTCATGTGTCGGTAAACTAGGAGGGATTTTCTGAAAGGAATTATGCACCAATTGATCTAACATGAATAGGTACTCGGTAGTACCAATCTCATTTATTCGGTACCCTTAAAAGTACCAAGTTTGGTACCCGACTCTAATACTCACCAAAGTAATTGCTGAGATCTGGGAACACATTGCTACATTAAAGTCCACTGGGGCCAGAAACAGAGCAGTCAGATGATCAGACAGGTTGTAAACAAGCCAACAGTTTGGCCAGATGATAGAAACTATTTTATGTAGAGATGAAACCAAAGGTGAGCCTTTCAAAAACGTCTGTAATAATCCCTCACTGCAAAGAAAAACTGTCCAAATCTAAGAAAATATATGACCAAAGTTGTAACAAACTGGAATGATCATTTACAGTTTGTTTTGGGTTTTTTTTTAGTCAGTGCCGTGCGTGTCTTGTGTGCTGTCATCTGTTGGTGAGATGCTTTCTCTCCACACACACAAGATGAAGCACACACACACACACACACACACACACAAATCCCAAAGTGCCTCAGTAGTCAGAGAACACAGCAGTGGGTCGCTCTCTCTGGAGACTAGTGCACTGCAGCTGGGTCCTCTCCTCACACACATATTAACAAACACATACATGCGCACACACACACACACACACACACACAACATGTCCTCAGGCCAATACAGAAAACCAAATGATTGGGTGGGATGTCATCGTGACTTAATCGTGTGTTAATGTACCAAGATGTGTGTGTGTTTGCTTATGTTTATAAAAAAAATATACCTGCTCAGACACTGCACTGAGTACAATTATGACCAGTGTTAGCATTGACCCCTTTATTTCAAATCTTGTGCGTGTCTGTGTGTGTGTGTGTGTGTGTGTGTGTTTTGTTCTTTCAAAAGCAGAGTGTCTCTCATTTTAATCTATGCGAGTGCTGCTCTGCTACTACACACTCATTGTGTGTGTTTGTGAGTATGTGTGTGTGTGTGTGTGTGTGTGTATATAATTGATTAAGCTACTGCTCCTCTTGACCTCATACTCCCATTAGAAGTCTGACCCCAGCTGTGCTACAGAGAGCAGTGCGGGTGTGTGTTTGTGTGTGTGTGTGTGTATGTCAGCAGGTGACCAAAATGTGTTTTTGTGAGCCTATCAGTACAATGCCTTTTATGCCTGAAGCGCCTCTCTGCAGTCTCTTATTACAGTGTCATGTGTATGTGTGTATGTGTGTGAGTGTGACAGAAAGAGAGAGAGCTTGGCCTCTCTCTCACCCACACACACACACACACACACACACACAAACAGAGCAGTGGCGTGAAATGTGTTGTGATGTCTCCTCTATGGGAAGCTGGTCTCAGACTGCTGAGGAGACGCTCCCCTTCTTAAACCTGCTCAGACTCATTGTCCTGCTGTGACACACAAACACACACACACACACACAGACACACACACACACATATACTGTATAAACACAAACACACAAGGGGCTCAACAAGAACTTTCTTCCCACCCTATGTATCCGTTTTCTATCCTGTTTTTTTTAACTGCTGCAAAAAAGAAGATTTTTTTAGGGTTCATCTTAGGTTCCATTATATAAACCTCAATATCCTATAATGTAACATGTTCTAGCATTGTGTTTATCATCACTAGCAAAATGTTTTTTACAGTGCAGTATGACAAAGGCCATTTGGAGGGGAAGACTCTTTACAGCAACATGGGAGAGGGAGAACAACTGAAAGCTAAAATGAGGTTGAGATAGGAGATGAATTTTACAGTGGCACTATGGATAAGGCATGTTTAAATCCACTTAAATCCACTGTAAAAACGATAAGGCCTGTTTTCTGTATATTCCACAAATCAAATATAGGTCATACAGAGACATGCAGAGGTGGAGAGTTGCCGTGTGTACGCATACATGTGTGCAGCAGTGTTGTGTTCACTACAAAGAAAGCGCACACATGCACAGAAACCCCACCACCGCCACCACCACCACCATCACCACCACTTTACCGTCTCCCAGGGCAACAAGAGCGGAATCTACCAAGAGGCATGTTGAGAATGAAGGAGAGTAGAGGGAAGAGAGAGGAGCAGAAGGAGGAGGAGGAGGAGGAGGAGGAAGGAGAGAGAATGAAAGAAAGGAGAGACAAGGCACAAAAGACAACCCAATCTACCAGGACTTATTCTAATACAGCTGCTAGAGGGAGGATGCTATAGGGGTAATCCCTGCTGTGAGAGGCCTGTCTGTGTGTGTGTGTGTGTTTGATTGTGTGCGTACAAAGAGATGGGTGATCCGACTGATATTGTTGCGGATACTCACATATACACAAACACAAAAACAGCTATATCAGGCCTGGATGTATTTTACAGAATCATGTCTGGTGTGTTTACATGCACATCATCTCCTAACTAGAGTGACATCAGTAACAACAAGACTCACTTATGTAGTGATTAGAGCTCGTCTTTTGATGTCACACCATGTTTCAACACTCAACATTCCCCAACAGATCTGAACAAGTCAACCGATTTCGGTGGATTACTTTTAAGTGTCATATTACATAAATGCCAAATTAAATGTACTAATATCGCAAACAACAAGTGACATCTATCTAGATGTTTAACCGACCAAACAAATGAGTTTACAGTCTAGCCTAGAAGTCTACAATTTTGGTCAAACTGGTCAAACGTCAGAAGTGTGCAAACATCAGAAATGGAGTACATAGGATGGTCCAATCAAGTATTTTTGGCCCCGATCCCATTCCAAGTCCTATAATTACAGTTATCTGCCGATACTGAGTCCAAGCCGATACTTTACCTAAAGATACCGCTGCCAAGTTTACATTCAAGCTACAACCTACTAAATTAGATAATTTAGAACAAAATTTATTTGGTAATACCTTGAGCCAAATATTCTCAGTATACATAGTAAAAATGAATACATATATAGCAGCAGAAGATATGCAATGTTGATTAAATATGTGAAATAACATATGTAACCTGATAAATTTATCTGTCACAAGCTATACTTGATCCAAATACTGAAAGTCCTGGTTCAAAACAATTAAGCTGATAAGCTTAAGTTACTGTAATGATATTAATGACAGTTTAACTGGGAGAATGTGACTCCTGACAGTAATGTGACACAATCAGTGAGAGAGTCAGTCCACTTACAATTGTATAGTGATGTCAGAGTGGACTTTTCTCCCTCACAAATGATTTTTGGCTGTGCAGACACCAGCTGACACGGTCAGCACCAGCTCAAAATGAGAAGCTGCTATAAATATATATATATGTTTTGTTCACTGCCCTTTGCTAATGCGAATGCTATCGTTGCGTTTATTAATGTCAAGATAAATGTGACGATTTGTCATGACAGATTTTAGGTCTTATTATCCAGCTGTGACTACTAAATAGTAAATTACGTGACACCTGTTCCAAGCCTAAGGCGACCTACCACACCTCCAAGAGTGAAGCAAAACTTGCTTGTTGCTGTTGCTAAGTCTAACCTATCCCAATTCTCGTCACAATAATGCTACGTCTCCTCTTCTTTCCATTTGCCCCCCTGCCCATTCTCCGAAATTACTTTGCCCATATTTTTTCGCTCTGCTCTACGCCATCCTGTTCCTTTCAATCAAACCTGCCCCATCTTTTCTCCTCCTCCCTCTCCTCCTCAATCTCCTCCTCCCCCTCTCCGCTGAGCTTTGCTGGTGATATTGGGTTTTGGGGAGGGGGCACAGTGGCAGTGCTGGCATCTGTTCGAAGGGCTGGCACACCGCCAGCCACTGAGCATCACTCCGGCAACCAGAGTCACGCTGTTGGATTTATCTCCAACCAACCTGTCAGCTGATGCTCTTTGTGGGCGTAAGACGAGTGGGCATAGCCTCTTTGGCATTCACACTGCCAAGGTGCCCACAGGAGATTTAAAAATGGGGGGAGGAAAGCCCCTTAGTGGGTGCTACAATGCTGAGGAAGTGAGACAGACAGTTTTTTTAGAAAGAAGCACCCAACTTCCAACACGGGCTAAGGGCTGAGAGCAGTCAAGAACAAGGCGGGTAAGAAGGGAGAGAGGGAGCTAGGGATGGATGCCGCAAAAAAAGAAGATACACAGCAAAGGGGGGAAAAAAGTAGATAAAGGTAGACAAGGAGCAGAGGAAGAGATCGAGAAAGTGACAGAGAAGCCCAGGAGGAAAGCATAAGCACATCTGAAGCTCGGAGGATATATAGCAAAAGAGTGAGGAGAGAAGAAAGAGGCACATTTCTGCCACAGACAAAGTGGCTCAGTTAAAAGAACAGTCTGTCATCTTGTGGCGTAAGTACCATTTTCACATTCTCTTTGAGCAACACTTGTCTTTGAGCAACACCAAACAACAAAGTGAGCCACACCTGTCAGAGGGAAGAAGAGTTCATTAAAATCTAATTCCACTTCCATCAAGTATTGCCCACTAAATGTCCAATAATCCCAATCAGTCTCTCCAGTCAATGAGACGCGCTCGTACATGTCACAGCATTCATGCGGGAAACTCCCAAGATATTCAGCGGCCGACACCACGGAGGGTGTGCAAGATGAGAGAGTCGTGAGGTTTGGTATGCTGGTGCCCGAGATAAGCGATGAATCAATTGCCCACTAATATAACCATTCAAGCAATTAGTACCATGACAAATTTATAAGCCATGATTACTCGGCTGGTTGTCCATGCCATTTCCTGAACGGAGCAGATTCAGAAGCAGTTCAACCGGAATCACATGGTATCGGTCTTTTTCACACATTCACACAAGGACATGATTGTACAATAAAGTCCTACTTGCAGTGCTTTATTTTATATTCCAATTACAAAACAGCCTAACCACAGAGGCAGAGGCGCCCTTGAGAACAGAGAAGCAGCCAATTTTTGATAAGCCATCTAATATCTAAGAGCAGTATCAGTATTGGCATTAGTACATGCTGCATTACTCAGCAATGAGATGTCATGACACATAACCCCACATTTTTATCGCCCTGTTTCAGATATCTGTGAAGACATTATAAATCCAAACCGTTACGAGACACTATAACAGGGTGAACTGTCTCCCTGATAACAGGATTGACAATATCTCTACACAGCCACAACAAGTTAAAGTTCATAATAATAATATTATGAAATGGCCCCACTGTGACCCTGTGGCTTTCATGGCGTCACAGGTTTGCTTAGGATGTGAAATTAGTAAGAAAAGAAAAATTCCTATGGCCATGTGACATGACCAATGATCCAGGATCAGCAAGTCTTGCACTGATGTCTGGCAACTGAGAGGGAGATTCCAGCAGTCCTTCAAGCGAAATGAAAGTAGCTTATTCTGAGTATAACTTCATCAAATAGCAGAATGCATAATCTCATCAAATGATATCTGAAATCTAATATGTGTCAACTTAGACATCCGTAACATTAAAATGTTTGTCCGAGATAAAGACTCATGTTTGTTTGTAACACGGGCAACAAACAAGGCATCATCAAAGACTCCAGGGCTACTTACGACAATTCTCCTCGTCGCTGCTGTCTGAGCAATCATCATCATCATCACATCTCCACAGGGTCGGGATGCACCTTCCGTTCTTGCACTGAAACTGCCCGGTTTCGCACTCCGATTCCGTATGAGTTCCTATGATGTCAGGAAAGAACAAGTTGTCAACAACCTTAAACAGAACCGTAAACAGAATGGGTCAGTTTTTATAGAATGGGGATAATATGTGATTCAAACACTGTAAAATGTAATAAAGTCACTTTTAAAATCACAATTTAGAAATATAGACATGCTTCCATTTCCAGGAAAGGGGCTTTGTAATGACTTTATCAAGACCTGCTGGTTGCAAAACAGAAAAAAAACAGAGCTCAACTGCAGTAACTACAAGCTGTTTACACTGTTGTTTTCCTTCAGTTTTTCAGTATACATCATAACCTGCAATTAAAACAGTTCCCACGTCCCACATATGTAAAGCATGTGTGAAACGTGGTAACTGTTTTACAGTATACAAAGGAAATTGCTGTAGTCAAACAAGTCATTATTCCTGCTCTCATTACTAAAGGTTGTGAGCTGAATAAACACTATGATTTTTTGATATCTTCCAGTAGATAGATTTCATTCCGCAGCAGTTTTGCTGTATTCAGTTAGTTAATATGCTTTTCACAAATTTTTGCATTTCTACATTTCTCTGTTTTGTGCTTTAATTGTTATTCATTCTGGTTGGTTTGCTTGTTTGCATACGTATCAATAAGCTACCGTGGCTGCTTACCACCCTGCTGGCACTTTAACCCCTGAAGACAAATATTTTAAAGCGTTTTGTTTTTCTTAGCTGCTGCTATAAAAACACCAAAACACGGACCATTGATATCAGCCTACACTTTGTGACCGCATCAAAACAGTCTTTTCTGGCTGTGGTTTCAGCCTACGGCATTTAGACACGTGTTGGCTTGGCTGCACGGATCTTTTCTTCCGCGTATTGTCACCTCATGTCACCGCGAATCGCATTCGTCGCGCGAACCGAAGGGGCGATCCAGGTGTGAGCCGCTGCATGCGATGATGAAGGAAGTCTTTGTGAAGCACATTAGCGCAGCACTCACTGTAGGAAGACGCGGACTACATTGAGAGACAAGTCGTTTCTCAGTAGGCAGCGATACCCAGAAGCACTGCCGTCCGTGATGCGATGCAAATTCACCTCCTCCGTAAAGACAAGTGTCTTACCTTTAGCGCAATGGAGCTCCATGAGTAGCAAATGTAATAGCACGAGCTTTCCGACTTCTGTCCACATCTTTAGATCCTGGGGGGGTCCACGGTTGTGTTCATGCAAGTGCAAAAAAAAAACCAGTGAAGGATCTCCAGTCTCTCACTCGCTGTATGTGCTCCTCTCTCTGCCTCTGCTCGTCAGCGTATGAGTGTGTGTGATCAGCCTGCCTCCCTGCTTTCTCTCCTTCTGCCTCGGCTGCAGTTTGAATCAGTGACGCTTTATGGGCGGGATAGCTAATGATGGTGCCTGCCGGTAATGTAGTCGATAGGAAAAAGTACTAAGAAGTCAAAGTCATATCTGCAGATACAGCTGAGTCACGTAGAGCAGGCTGCAAATGTTAAAAAACAATTAATAAAAAAAAAAAAAAGAGGCTTTGTTAAAGCAGGAGTTAGACATTTTCTTGCTTAAAGTTGGACGAAAACGTTTCCTACCATTCTCAGATATGTCCATTAATTACAAAGCTACAGCCATTTAGCTTGTGTCCAAAGTTTTAAAAAAATGTGTTAAGCGTGAATTAAAAAATTAAAATTAAGAAAATTAACTTTCAAGTCTTAAAACAATAGTCAGGTGCCCTAATCATTCCTCCTGTACTGTTCATCCCTTCATAATGCACTTACTATGCAAAAATGGATTTAAAAGTTTATCTGAAGCTAATATGAAGCTTCAGCTGTGCAAATTGGTCAAATCAAGTAGATATCCTTACAGTCTTTTTAGTGCTGAAGTCTCATATAAGCTTCAGATAAACTTTTAAATGCATTTTTGCACAAAATGATCGTGGAAACACTGGATTTTGACCTATTTTGGTCCATCATTTACATTGAAAGCACATTTGATGGGGATTTTTGAACACAAATAATGAGGAAAACCTCTTTCAGTGTTCATATGGGCACCTGAATGTTGTTTTAAGACAAACCTGAAAAACTGTGAACCTATCCTTCAGTCATCTCCTTGCTGTAGCTTCAAAGTTAACGGACAGATATGAAAGTGGTATCGATTTTCACATCTAACTCTTGGCAAGAAAGCCAATATGTCAAACCCTTCTCTTTATGGATATTCTGAATATTTTTTGATGATAAACTATCAGATAATTAGCTATAGCCTGCAGGTTGAGGGGAAACCCTTAAACCTTATGCTACATACTGATCAGGTCAAATTTGACACATTTTTAGCTTTGAGAGCAGTGAAAACACGCTGAACGTCATTCTTTTAGCCTGAAATTTTATGACTTTCTTCTTTTTGTGCAGCTGATACACATTTTTATACATAGAGGGAGTTCTGGGTTAAATTGAGCCGTGAAATCATGTTGGCTGCTATGTTTTCCTGTTTTAGAGAACAGAGAACCATAATATAGTGTGCTTGTGAGTGTTTTATCTCCATAAAAAAGTATACACTTTTCTCTTTGAAAGCGTATTAAGGATTAATTCATGAAAAATAGATTTGTGGTTCAAAGGCTTGGTATATAGACTAATTATGAGAGAATACTGTGAAGGGTGAGAATATGAACAGTATGTAAGGGTTAAGTATTATCTATCCTATGAACATAATATTTTTTTTTTCTGGGGAGCCCATTTAGTGGCTGTGTAGTACTGAAATGAGTACTAGATGAGGCCTTTATGAAAATATGAGCAGATGTTTGGGCTTGATCATGCATGCGAATACATTATTACATGTAAAGTTTCAGCTTTGTTTTTCTCTTTTATGCTTCCCTTTCATTCTCTCTGTCTCCCTCTTCCTGTCTCATTTTAGACTAGTCATGTAATATGTTACATAAATTTCATTTAAATGTCAGTAACATTAGAAATTGTCTTCCCTAATCCAATCATATGTGTAAAACAATAACACTCACATATCACTGCTGCTCTGACACTCCAGCATTCCTTGAAACTGTTGCTATGGGAAACAACAAACTATCAGAGAAACATGCTGGGACACTATTGGCTATGTAATATTTTATCTACTTTTCTGTCCCATTGCCTCAAGCAGCAGATGTGTCTTTGTACTTTCTGAAGTCATTTAATAAAGGTTTTTTTTTCAGTTCACATCATCTTAAGGAGGGTTATTAAATAGTTGAGCGACTGTAATAGCATTTCTTTAAATGAAAAAAAATCCATAAGAGTTACATGTGTCACCTGTTTCCTGCAGTACAGGGATAACTGATTTCAGTTGTCTAACATTGTCGCTGGCAAGAATAATCATAAAATTGGAGGGAGCCAATGACCATCATTTAATGAAACAGCATTGTGGGCATATATAGTCATATCTGCAGAGATACCTACAGGCAGTGCAGTGACCAAACATATTCAGAGTATGAAGAGCAGAATTTGAATTGAATGAAAAGTGTGTGCAATGAAAGGGAACAGACAGGTCTGTACTGCTGTACTATGCAGCCGGAGCTCAGTTTTGATTTGCTGCAGTTCAGCATGGCTCATGTGCATGAAATGACTTTAACACATGAATCAACACATGAATAATGAATACAACTACTGTATAAATAGAGAAAAAATACACAATTTTTGCCTCTTATACATTATTCAATAAAAAAAGAGTGTGAATGAAACATTAAAAGGCTGGCACAGGTGCAGAAAATGCTCAAAATAAGGCTTTGAATCATTTTCACATTAACTGTTACCAAGGTTTGTTGTTGAGAAGTTCCCCCTCAAGGGAAAAATACAACACAAAAGGAAAGTCCTTTGCCATTGCTACAGTCTTACTTGATTACTTGACTGCTACAATCAGTTTATTCAAGATTCATGTTCAAAAGAGTTTTACTGGTGTCAAAATATTTGTATGCAAATTTGACTTTGTGAATATGTTGATATAGACACTATATATGTTCAGTAACTGATGGCATGTCCACTCCTATTCAGTCTGTTACTGTACATTATGTGACATGAACCAGGAACAATAATATGTGAGTAAGTAAGATTTTACTTATATAGCACCTTTTTAAAACAATGTAAGTGCTGCACAGGATATAGATACAAAAATAAACATACATATTCCAATATATACAGAAAAATAAATTACAGGCTCTTTGCAGGAAAGGCAAGTCTGTAGATATTTTTTAGAAGTTTTTTTTAAAGCCGTTTACAGACTCAGCTGATCTAACAGAGAGGGGGAGACTGTTCCAGAGGGATGGCGCCCTAACAGCAAAAGCACAACCACCTTGGATTTGTGGAGGGAGCGGGGCATAAATAAGGGACCTTGGTCAGAAAATCTGAGTGGCCTACAGGTGGAATCAGGATGCAAAAGTTTGGAAATGTATGAAGGGGCAAGACCATGTAGGACCATTTAAATGATAAGCAGTATCTTGAAATCTATTCTATACATTACGGGGATCCAATGAAGGGATGCAAGGATTGGTGCGATGTGGGATTTACAGTTCATTTTGGTTGGCACTCTGGTCGCAGCATTTTGCACAAGTTGCAGGTGGGACAGGGCTGCTTGGCTGAGACAGGAGAAAAGAGCACTGCACTAGTCAAGGCGTGAAAAAATGAGGGTATGGATTAGTGATTCTAGATCTCTGATTGCTAGCATTGATTTGATTTTAGTGATGTTACGGAGTTGCACAAGCCTGTTTATGTGTGGTTCAAAGTTCAGATTATAGTCAAAGATTACACTCAGGTTTCTTGAGGAGGGTTTAACATTGGAGGCCAGAGGGCCGATACAGGGTTGAAAGTGTAAAGTGAGAAAAGGATAGGACCAAGGATTGAACCCTGCGGGACTCCACGGAGTATTGGGGTAGTTGAAGACAAAAAGTTTGTCTTTGACTACCTGAAACTTCCTGTTTGACAGTTAGGAAGAGAGTCAATTGAGAGCAGAGCCAGAGATACCCACCGATTTATTTAGACATTCAACCAAGATGGAGTGATCAATAGTGTCAAAAGCAGTGGTTAAGTCAAGCAGGACCAGGATAGAATGTTCCCCATTGTCAGCCTGCATGAGGATGTCATTTGTCACTCTTATTGGTGGTGTTTCTGTACTCTGTTGGTTGCCAAAGCTGGATTGGAATTTATTGAAAATATTGTGTCTTTCAGTGACCTCAAGGAGCTGCTGTGCAATGATTTTTTCAACAATTTTGGAGATGAATGGAAGTTTTGAGATAGGTCTGTAGTTTTTTTGGTTGGGTTGGATGAAGTGCAGGTTGTTTTTTTTTTAAATAGGTTGGATGCTCACCATCTTAAAACCATCAGAAACACAGCCAGAGGTGAGAGAGAGATTAATAATGGAGAGTAGGCATGGACCCAGGGCAGGCAGGGCGTCTTTAAGGAAAGAGGCAAAACAGGAGAGAAATTAGACAAGAGAGTAGGACAGTAGGCTGATAAATCAGAGGAAACAGTAGCAATGTTACAATTAGATTGAATGTTATTGATTTTGTCAACAAAGAAGACAAAAAGATTACACAGTCCACTTGGGAGGAGGCAGATACAAAAGGATGGGCAGAGTTTTAAAGCTGGTCAATGGTTTAAAACAGGAGCCTAGGATTGTGTTGATTAGGCCTGCAAAGTAGGCAGCTCTCACCTCTATTTTGGTTGAGCATGAACAGCAATTCTTTCAGATGGAGGAGATGGAGCTTTAGTTTGGATTTCTTTCAACTATGCTCCATTATTCTAACTTCCCTTTTCAGATGACGAATGTTGTCATTGATCCAGGGGAAAGAAGTCTTACAGCACCTGGTATTCCCAGGCGGCCTCCCATCCAAATACTAACCAGGCCTGACCCTGCTTAGCTTCCAAGATCAGACAAAATCGGGCATACCAAGGGTGGTATGGCACTAACAGCTGGTGTTACATCCTCTGATTGTATCTGTACACGTTTGAGTTGTGCCCAATATGTTTCATGTACTGTATGCACAACTACTCTACATGTATGTTGTGTCATCTCTCATCCATAAAGCCCAGAGGATTACACCATGTGTGTTGTACCTACAGTACAGCCCTGCAGTAGGTCAGGGATGTTCATGAATTAGAGCAGAAGAGCGAGAGAAAGTTTTCTGTCCAGACTGAGCAGACAGCTGCCAGCAGCAACGTGCTGAGAAATGCTGAAAACCCCCCAAATATATGCCAATGGATAAAAAGTCCAGATACATGAAATTATTGGCTTCCCTACTGCATTTTTAAAGCAAGTAGCCAGTTTGAGAAGAGAGGAGAGAAGGTACTTACATTGCAAAAGGTGCATCACACTGTGGGATGGGCTTGGAGACTGCCATGTTTATGCACTATAGTTGGTCTGAATTTACAATCCAAGTTCAGTAAAATTCACATAGCATAATTACACCATAAAGATCTGGAGTAGGAAACCTTTTAGTGCATCCAGGGTTCTGAAAGTAAAAGTCCTATTTATTTTCTACAGAGACAATATTAGGTAAATGTAAGTAAGAGAGGTCAAAAAGTGTCAGAACAAAAGAGGAGCAACTGCATTAGAAAATATCTGGTTCTTTGTCTAAAAAAATACATTAAAATGTAAGGGGAGAAGTCAGCTATGACTCCCAAGCAGCAATTAGGCAAGAAAGATTCAAGCTAAAAAAATCTGCTGCAAAGGGTGACCAAAAGCCAAAGATTATGTTTTGTACTTGGTAGCTCTGATTCACATCTCTGATTGGTTTCTTTTCCATATCATCAGTGCCTGAGGCTCATGGGCATCACTATTAAGACCCATCCACCACACAATATTGATGGAAAAGACACAATTTTTCAGAGAGGAAGGTGAAATCATTTAAATTGTTGCCATTAACACAAATCTATATGTTAATTTATACTCCTGTGTTTCCATGTTGAGGAACATTAAGAATATGAAAGAAAACTTTGAATAGCAATCTACAGTGGTAAAAAATATTTAGGCTGAATCCAAATGTCCACCCTGTGGACTTGCGGACTGAGCCTTCACGGACTTCAGTCATATGCACTGTGATGTGTTCACTGTCATCACGTCAAGTCTGCATGGGTGCTGGGCTGCGAGGGGATAAGATGTGCTCTGAGACAGAATGAAAGACTTCAAGTATTACTATTGAGATGAATTGAACTTTCTGACCCTGAAAAAGTGTTTTTCTGAATGGTTCTTTATGGTGTCGATATGTGCAGGTCTGCTGCTTTATACAGTTCAGTGAGATTTTCCCTTTACATTAAATGCTAAACACTGCTAACATTAGTATATATTCACTATTAAGTCCTCAACTGAGGACCTTCACGTTGTAGATGGACAAAAACCAACCTTTGACTGTCTGGTTTAGCAGATTATAATAAACAAATCCATGTTATTAAGCCTATAGGATTATTGTTCTGTGTGTACATTATACCTCACTATATCAATTAACTTCTACAACAGAATGATAAAAATCTAAATATATTTTATTATTTTTATGATAATTATTGTTTTTTATTATTGATAATAATAATTAGTATGATCATTTTCTCTTACATTTTTGCTTCCATATTGCTGTGGATTGTGGGTAATTTTTCAAGCAAAGTCTGGTGAAGTCTGGAAGTCTGCCGAAAGTTGCCTGGAGGACTTTTCAGGAATGAGCCCGCAAAGTCTACAAGTCTGCCAGTGCGGTGAAGTCTGGACATTTGGATTCAGCCTTACAGATGAAAACTGTAAAAAGACATGAAAACTGTTCTCTCCAGTTGTATTTAAAGTGCTGCTACATTGCTGTGTCAAATAATATTCTTTTCTCTGCTTCCAGAGATGGAGATAACCATAAATGCAACAGATTTTGCTGAATTCATCAGTCAGTAAAGCAGTTCCAAAAACTAAACAGACTTTACAACAGGGAGGACATTGTGTGTGGTCTGCCATTATGTCTGAGGTGCAGCTGAGCAGCAGGGCAGTGAGATTGCAGTTGCATACTGTCATCGTGTTCTACACTCACATTCAACTGTTTCTGATTTTTACCCCTTGAGGTCAACACTGAAATTGTGTTCATCTTTCATCCCTGCACACACAGCTGGAGCTAACTCTTGCATTCATCTTTGCCGCAGGACAGTGAGTGAGTCTGACTGAGACCTTCAGACCTTTAAGATGATTACTTTCCTATTCTGTCTCTTTATCTCTCTCTGTGCCTCTCTTTGTCTGTGCCTTTCCTAACAGGGTTTGTTTTCTCGTTCCTTTGTCTCTCAGTCTGCCTCTCCTTCTCTTTTTCCCTCCCTCCCTTCATCCATCCTCTCTCTCTCTCTCTCTGGCCTGAGACAGATAGTGCTGTTGGAAGAAGGCAACAGAGCCGGTGGTCAGCAAATCTTCTATCTTTCCCGTGGAGAATCACTGCATGTGTAGTGCATATAGTGCTGGTTACAGGAAAGGAGAGTCATCCGCTTTCTTGTCACAGCTTGTGATCTAGTCCACCAAATTAAACAACCACATAGGTCATTTGTACCATGCACTCCAGAACAACCCATTGGAGCATTTTCAGAACGACCAATTGGAGCATCATATGCCACTTTCCAAAACCTTTAAAACTCATTGTTAAAAAAATAATTATGTTTTATGGCTTGACAACGCTGTGGTTAAGGTCTGCTTAGGTTTAGGCACAAAAACCACTTGGTTAGAGTTAGGGAATGATAATGGTTTGGGTTAAAATGATTACATGAAGTGTGGTTAGTACATCCTTAAAGTTAGGCAACCTTCGTCGTGATGTCAACAGTAAACACCATGTTACGGCTTTTCAAAAAATGTCCTGAGTTACAGTTGAAAACATGACACTTGTGGTTGGAAATGAGAAGAGAACAGTGGTTGAGGCGGGAAGCGAGCAGTGTTCTCATGCAGCTAAGTCACCTTTTTGCCATCTAACTAACTATCTAGCCATCCACCCAAACTGCCTCCTCCTAATAAGGAAGTCACCTTATATTGACGTCATCTGAAGTGCATCACTTCCCCGGGTCATAATTACTACAGTCGCTAGATGGCATCTGTCACTCAAACCTAACTATAGGTCGTTTTTGGCAACTGAATTTATGACCTATAGTGTCATTTTTCTTGGAAGGACAGGCTCCCCAGAAAACATGAGTGAGGTCCGGTCGATAACTGGCCAGGTGCCTGCTGCAGGGAGAGAGGCGATGGATGAGATTTGGACATCACTGCATCATCAGACAATATGGCAGCAGTGGCAGGGAGCTTACTGTCAAATGTTCCCCACTGCAGATGATTAATCACTAATTACTGAATGATTTTAATCTTTAATGTAAATATTTTGACTATGTTTATTTTAATATGATTTCTCTCTTTTGTTTCCTAAGTTTTGATTATTTTCAGTTTAATGGAAAATTGAATTAAAGGCTATATCTCTCTATGAGCTTTAATGTGGTATCATCCTAATAACCTTGCCTAATTTTTTTAAACTTTACTATCTTTTATGTACAGTATCGATCATGATGCAATAATAACAGTATTAATACATTTCCCAATAAAATACATGTTCATGGCTTGGACAATAAAAATGCATCTGTCAGTATACCTCAACCATCTGATAACTGTTACTCTACTGCCATTATGTAATGATTGTGTTTAGTCTACAGCTGCTCAATGAGGCGCCACTTGCTAAATGCTAATGTTAGTATGCTTAACAATTATAACATGCTGATGTTTAGCGGGTATAATGTTCATCATCTTAGTTTAGCGTGCTGGCATGCTAACAGTTATTCACACTAAACACAAAGTACAACTGAAGCTCATGGTTTATTTGTTTATTTAATTTGTCAAAAATCAAGTATTGGAAAAAAAAACATAATTTTGACCAGATTATGGAGCTACAGGAAGAGTCAGTAGATCATCACATCACATGACCAACCAACATTGTCAACCCTAGAGCCATGTAAACATTTTGCATGATTCAGTGGGTCCTCACCTACTTTTGTTTTAGATTTGAATCACTTTCATCCCATAACGTGTTATCTAATTCTTCTCCGCACTGGATTTGGATGGCAAGTCAGTAAAAAAGTATGGGCCAAGCTGTGAAAGGATAAGTATGTTCACTCAGTGAGAGCAGCCAGATCACAGCTGGAGTTGTCAAACCAAGTGTTTCAATCAAATGTTGATGGGTCAGCAACTGTAAAGTCACTGAGGGAAAAAGAGACACTGGAAGAAGTGCTAAACAAAGCATAACATGACAAATAGAAGTGATGCCATTTCAAAATGGCTACCACAGAATGAGGAAGGGCTTTGCTGTTAGGGCTGTTTGAGCATGAATTAATATACTGTGTCTTTATTAGAGTAAAGTTTTTCTTCATTTTCTGATCAAATAGACCACAGACCACTATCCAGCTTTGTTCTTCAGGATGTAGAAGTGTTCATTTGGCCAGCCAATTCAGTTTTGGTCCAAACTAATGGTTCCTTTTTGTGCCAAACAGCCTGTAATGGTTCATACATGAGCAGAGTTAAATGAACCTCTCTGCCAAAAAAGCCTTTATTTTTTTTGGCAGTGTGATCACTGCCAGAATATTCTTTGTTTGGGACTTAGGTATCTGCCAAGTAAGTAAAAATCGTATTCCAAACATTTATTTATTTATTTGTTTTCATATCCCCTCACTATTTCTGCAATGCTGAATGCCATATTACATCTTCAATAAGGTGGTCAGCAGCAGGGTTTTCTTAGAGTTTAAAAAGAGTTGTTGATGCTGTTTGAAGGACTTGCACTTAAAGGCAACAAGAGCCCATGCAGACAGAAATGAAAACTTCCTACCTGCAAATGTGTCTTGTCCTTCACCTGTATGCTGATAACATCGACGGACCATTTCCTCTTGCAGAATAGTGTCTGGATTTAGAGGGACATAATCACAATGACACTGGAACTCATATCTTACCACATAAACCCCCATACATAATTCAAAGGCAGAATTTTTGCTCATGCTCTAGTAATCTGGTTAAATAATTTGGGATTACATTGCCTCAGCTGCACACCAGTAAGGGGATCAACGCTCTGCCCATGAAATGCCCTCTGTTGTGTGGCACAAAGGGCATCTCAGTCGCCCATGTATTTGCAGTCTGGATAATCTCCCACTGGCTTTAGCACCAAACGCAGGCATGGTTTCATATCTGGGAGGCTTTGTTAACAGCTAATAGGGCTGTTTACTCCACCCCCCAGGCCGAGCTGTGACTTTGACGCAGACAATTTAATCAGGAGGAATCTCACTATGGTGCAAACATAGGTTGGTTGTTAAAGGAAAAACCTGTAAATTCTTTGGCTTTTAATTTGCAGCTTCAAAAGTGATGCCAAAAAAAGAAAGGAGTTAACAACAAATTCCACATTTATGAGGTGTATTTACGAGGTGTATTGAATAAGCCTAACAAATGTGAAAATTGCTGTTAGAATAAGAGAGAATAAGCCTTATTCTCCTCTATACTTAGAGCATCTGAGCCAATTTCACACTCAGACTCTTGGCTATTTGAATTAAATACGGACGGCTTCCCTTTTCCCTATTGTCCGTCTGCCAGATGCCTCTGTGTGACTAGTTTAGTTCTCTCCCTCCACTGCCATCAGTATTCCTCCAACATAACCTGCTCCATCGGATCCCAACCTACACATTAGGGTAAAGAGGAAGCAGCATTGCTTATTCAGATTGGCCCTCTGTGGTGGATGGAGATAGAGGGAGGTAAAAAGAGGAGAAGTAACCGAAAGATAGAGGGAGTATAGATAGGAGGAGAGAGAGAAAAGGGGGAGCAATAGGAGAAGGTAGACAGAGGTGAAGGTGAAAGGAGACAAAGCAGGAGAAAGGGCAGACCCAATCTGCCCTCCTCCCTCTGAGTCCTCAGTCCTATGATCCCCTGGGAGACAAGAGAGAGGGATGGAAAGATGGTATGGAGGGAAGTAGAAAGAGAGGTCAGATCATTAGGCAGTCAGAGGTGAAAGGTCACCGCAGGGGTAGTCCGGAAGCAGTGAACCTGAGAGGAGAGGAGAGGAGAGGAGAGGAGAGGGGAGGAGAGGGGCCTGTAATGAGTCATATGTTCTCACAGCTTGAGCTAGTTTACCCAAGTGGCAACAACCACAGTTTGAAATTTAAGCCAATGTCACTTAAAATACAATACCATTGACAGTCACTAGATGCTGGCTCCAAAAAATCCCGGGCTCTTATTCAAAAGGCGTCAACTTCTTTCATGAAATACTAAGTCAATAACTTTTTTTCAAAGAGTCTTTATGGTCTCAATCTTTGAAGTCAGGCCTCTAATAAGTTTGCTGGTGGCCATTTTGGAAATTAGTACTTTATTAATAAGATATAAAAATGAATAGTAGCTTTGCTGTCTGCCGTGTGGGCATTGATTGACAGCTGTGATTGACAGTTCCCCCGGCTCTGCGACTCATAGTAGAACAGAGTCGGGCTATTGTCGCAAAATTTCGTTAAATTTAATGTTACTTGATAACAATACCTGCTGTGTCAGTTATGTCATGTTAGCATGACAAGTGTGCACCGCTCGGTGCTCCCAGTGAGCTAGCATTAGCTTTGGTCCGAGGTAGCGGGGCGTGCTTCCAAACCGTGAAAGGCAACACCCCGCAGTCCTTATTTGGAAAGGTCCTGGCTCCAAATGGAAAAGGTGGGGCTGACTGTAAGCAGCAACTCCGGGCTTCAAACCACCTCCAGTGCAAACCAATGGGTGACGTCATGCCTTGCTACGTCCATCTTTGTGTACAGTCTATGGGCTTACCAAATATTGATTTGTACATCTTCATGTCATGTCTAATAGGACTAAAACTAAAACTCCTAATCTTAGAGGTACAGCAGCATGATTACGAGACACGTGTTTAGAAGAAAAAATCCAGGGCAGAATCCAGCTGATTGCAAGGATGACTCAAGATTTAGTGAAGTAAACAACCCACAGGCATTTCCCCTGCTTACTAAACTCTTAGATCACCAATGTGAGTAAGTTGTTTTGTTTGTTACTCTTTAGAAGTCCAAAGTGACTGACTTGACCAGAATTTATTATATTCTTATTTTCTTTCTAGGGTGGAGTTTTGGATTTTGTGGGCAGGTGGTGTATTGAAGAAGTACTCTGTCAAAACAATAGTCTCATGCTTCATTTTTTATTCTTTTTGTGTTTTTCTTCTGCTGAGTTTGCTGAGTTTTTGCTGAGTTTGCACCTTTTTGACATGGTTGTTGTTATATATGTGGTTGAGCAGTGGGAATTTTCTTTCTTTCTTTAGCTATTTAAATAGAGAAGTTTGGCTGGTAATTACTTTCTGTTATGGCTACAATAGTTATAAGAACCTGTGACTAACTACTTTCTATTATGTTCTTCCACTTCATGTTATACCTAAATAAGGAATTTGGCAACAGCTAATTTCTTTATAGACCCACATGCATCATGGATCTTGATTTTTCTTTGAGCAAATTTACGGCAAATATTTCAGTGTCAGCAACTAAGCCAACACACACATCAGAATTACAACATTCACAATAATTTGTGTGCATTTATGAACCTTTATCCAACTATTTTAACTAACAATGACACCAGAAAAAGCCAATATTAGCTTGCAGTCTCTGTAGAGGCCTATGACTTCATGTATATAAATAAGCAAAATCTTATTTGCGTTACACTGAAGCTTGCTCAGTCAGCACTGCTGACTCTCTCACCTCCACTATTTCCCGCAGGGCTGATCATAACAATATCAGTACAAAATTAAAATCTGTTCATCTAAATGCAAATCATAAATGGCATTTCCAATTATTTTCTTAATGCACTGTGTCTAATTTCCATGTACGCACATGAAACTTTGTTGCTTACCATCTAAAAAGGTAGCTTAATGTGTAATTTCATACAGCAATTTCAGCTTGTTGTTTCTGTTTCTGTTGATATTTTGGTTGCTCAAGAGTGCTTGTTAGCCTTTTTAACATTTTGAAAATGTTGAAATGTCAGCATATTCCTGTAAAACAACTCAATCTTTTCACCTCTGTGAAGGAATTTCAACAACACACAAACATCCTCAATCTTTGGAAATGTCACACTGAGTGTAATACAGCATCTTTAGATTAACGAATACAGTTAAAGTGAAACAGAGCTCATACCTGGTTAAGAAGTAGCTTTCAGGTAATTTGTTTTTACCAAATATTTTCAGCACATTGATGTACAATATCACATAGAAAACCATGCAAAGTCATCCACATGTTGATTCTCTCCATGGCACATCCTTGCCTTTTAGGTACAAGAAGGCAGGGGAGGTGAACATGCAGCGGTCAGAAGTCATGACACCATGAGTGTGCAATGTGTGTTCGCCCACTAAAACACAAGGGACGTCCAATTATTTGCTATTCAGCAGGGATTAAACTGGAGAGCAGCAACAATGTTAATGAAGTGAGATGGAAAGTAGGCTATAGGGACGACCTGGCTTGTGTTCAGACAAGCATTTAAATGGAATTAAGAACAAGGGGATGAAGACGGAGAATTGAGATCAGGCTTAATCCTTCTGTCCAAGCAGTAAACAGCATCAGGAGGAGAGCAATAAACAAGAAGTAATAGTCTCTTTTCTCTCTACACAGTAGCATACCAAACAAACAGAAACGGCACCAAGAATGAATCTTTGCTCACTTTTGATATCGTGCAATTGCAATACCAGAATCTTTCTACCTCTTGGTGGAGCTGAAAGTTTTCTATATGAACCCTGGGCTCCTGAAACCTCTCCGTTGTATATAATAGTATGTGAGGATTTTTTTCTGGCACCACAGTGCATGGGAGGACCATTTTTTAAGACCCTATGTTCCAAACCTCCACTCTTCTGAAGTATCTTTGAGCAAAATCCTGAAAGTTCCAGGAGTACTATTTTATGTTTATCCCTGACCTTTAAAACACAACAAAATTTTTGTATTCTAGTGAGTTGATGATTGTAATTGCCATAGATGGATTACATGTAAGCTTGTAAGTAACCAGTAATAGAATACATTTGAAAAGTCATTCTTTCCAGACCAGATTTTGTTGCCTTCAGTGTTTGCGCTGAATGATAATAAAGTAGTTTGTGTCAGTCCTGGATGGTCGAGCATAGAAGAATGAGAGCAATGAAGAATGATTAATGTAGAGCTGGACTGAGAAAGGAAATCACAGACGGTCTCTGGTCGAACAGACGCCAGAGTGAAAGAGAGAGCTGCTGACTCAGCTGGCCATATAAAAGTGAATGATGTCACTTACCAGGGTTTGGCAGGTGTACGTGCATGCATGTGCATCCTTACGTATATGTGCATGCGTGTGTGTTTTGGTCCATAGGGGCAATGAGCCAAATAGGGAGGGTATTGAGGGACACGGAGGTAGATTGATGTAGGTTGTGTGAGACTGTGCATAGGCACAAGTCATGCATTTGTGATATGGAAAGGGAGGCGCGTGTGTGTGTTTGTGGGAAGAGGAAGATTAGATTTGAGCTTCAGTTGATGTTAGAGAAAGAGAAAGCAAGAAAAGGAGGTAGAAAGCAGTGAAGCACTGGCAACACACTGTGGATGGTTTTCTCCACAGGGGGTTGTGCTATACTCTTGTAGTGATATCGCTCACAAACAACCTCCCTGGGGGATTAAGCGTAAGGACTTACACAGCAAGAATTGTGTTCTTCTGCTGAATCCCTCCTGTGCGCTATGATAGGGGTCAGCTTAGACCACCACGTGCTGCCACCATGGAGCCTAAGCCCAACAAGAGGCGATTAAAATAGGTCAAGTGAAGCTTTGGCAAGATGGCCTTTGTCAACTCTTAAACCCAGTCTGAATACCTTTAAGAAAAGAGATCGGTGGGAAAATAACATAAAAAGAATCCCCTTGTTTGCTGCTGCCAAAAAATGCTTCTATCTTGATTTTCTGGACATTGTATGCACATACACACACTCACCAGCCACTTTATTAGGTACACCTGTGCAATCTAATGCAATCCCATACAACAGCTCTGCCATAAATTCTACATTTATGAAGCTTGTACATTTTCAGTTTTTGTTGACATTGTCAAAAAGGTGATAATTCTACTTTATGTTTATTATTGAGGTCGTAGTAGGTGGTGGTGCTGAACTGGAGTGCATTATATTGAAAAGTGTTCCTAATGTTTTGCCCTCCTCATATATGTTAATGGAGTGGACAAAATATTAGGAACACCATTCAATATAATGCTCTCAAGTACACCACCACCACCTACTACATCGTCAATAATAAACATAAAGGAAAATGATCACCTCTCTGATAATGTCAACAAAAACTGAAAATGTATAAGCTTTGTAAATGTTGAATTTATGGCAGAGCTGTTGTATTGGATTACATTGGATTGCACAGGTGTTCCTAATAAAGTGGCCGGTGAGTGTATTTGATGATGGCATACTTGCACAGATGAAAACCTTAATTATTCTATTTTACATATTTTGTTTTAGCAGTAGAACTGTCTATGTGGCTATAACACATGCTAGCGTGTCCGTACGTTGACAGTTATTTGGAGAGGAAATAGGAGAAGATCAGGGTTGGCTAATTTCACTCAGGAAGCCATCGCTCCAGGCTATATAATACCACAAAACAAAACAATTCAACTCAAGCATCAAGCTCCCTTTTCCCAGTCCAAACACAAAATACACCCTACAACCAACACCATATGCCCCAGTTTCTTAAACTAATGGTCTGGAGCAAAAATGGGTCAGAGGCGTATTCCTTTTGGGTTGCCCACATGACAGCAGAACCATTTGTTTCATTTGATTGGTTCCCAGGATGACTGACTAAATTTCTTTTGGTTTAAAAAATCCCGACCATATGGTGTTTGCACAGCGCAGGGAATCCAAATACACACAAAGTATGGCGAGGTGTAGGGAAAGCTGCTACCTGCTTGTGCTTCACATCATAAACAACAAGTCGTGTAATATTATACAGTGTATTATAATACAATATGAGGCTTGTTCCCTGTAGCAGCACTGCATTTTCAACATCAATCATAGCAGCAGGGGAGACACATTAATATTTCATCCCAATCTAACAGTAATATAGTAATGAACAGGAAAAAAAACTGGGTGAAAATATACAGACAGACTACACTGTTGAGCTCAGAGTCTTGTTACAATAGTGATAAAGACAAACAATGTGACAACTTAACCTTGTGATCCTCAACCTAGGCTATGCAGTGATGTTTAGCCAGTTTATCTCAGGATCTTGACACTGTTGGAATTGGTAGTTCTGTTCCATGTGAGAGGCTTTGCCCTCCTAACCTCCATTATCCTCTTAACTTCTCACCAGAGGGGGAGGAAGATAGGTATGGAAGGGACGAGGGTTGATCAGGGGTGTGTGGGTACATTTTTATATGTCTGGATGTGCTGAAAAATCAAAATACCAATAAATATATTTGTCAAAAAAAACCAAACTTCTCACCAAGTGCAGTGTAAAAGGTACTCCAAATCAGTGTGCCTGCTGGGCACTGAGCCTTAAAAAATCTCTATTCTAACTTTAAAATCAAGGTTATTTCATTGAAATTCCATTTGAGAAAGCTTATTAACTAAGTTTTTCCTCCGGCTTTATAAAACTGAGGTCAAGTCCAGGCAACTCATTGTGTGTTCTGTCATTGTCGTGATTATGCAGTGGATTTATTGTGGAACATTTCAGGCAATCAATATTCTTGTGAGCTCTATTCTGAGTAATCAATACTTTTTTGTGCTGCTTTGCACTTTTATGTGTGTTTCCATTTGTAAGAGCACCATGGACTGCAACTGATCAGCCTTTACAACTTCAGGGTAATTCCTTCACTCATCCATCCATCCATCCATCCATCCATCCATCCATCCATCCATCCATCATTCATGAATTATATCAATAAATGAATTAGCCAATACAACACAGTTGCCTTTGGATAAGAATATATATATAATTTTCATCCAGTCCAAAGATGAAAAGCAGTTTACTAAAGTATTTACAAGATCCCTCACTTTTGCAGTTTCATAAACATTGTTCTGTGGGGAAAACCCAATAACTTATCACACCGAGCTGTTTGCATTTCCATCAAATTTGCCCCTATGCATATTGACTGATGGACTGTACTGTGCTGTGTTGATTTTGTCATCATAATGGACCGGCTCAGTGAGTATCCAGGAAGTGTTTACCGAGATTAATAGAAAGACTGTGACAATTTTAGGGCACCCCAGAATTGCAAACGACAGACAGGGCTGGCCAGAAGAGACGGAACAAAGACAGACTCAGTGCAGGAATTTTTGCCACATGGCATGCAAGTTGTTGTTTGAGCAAATGTTGTCTTATCCCCTTTTCTGGGATTTTCCTGCAAGTTTTCTGGGAAATGTGTGTAGTAATTTTGCAATTAATTACCTTCTCTAACATCAGTTTTATCTCAGTATGTTTGTATCAGGGGGCCTTTCATAGATACATGAATGATAGATCAAAGGATCCCGGTGTGAGCATGAATGGAGGATACAGTAGGCATACAGAACACAGGGATCTCTGACAAGGATGATATTGCTTTGCTGTTTATATTGTGTATAACCTGGAATGTGCCGGGTGTCTTTGTCTCCTCTCTCTCTCTCTCTGTATCTGTCACTCTCAGTAATGACTATGATTACAAACCTGCCAGACAACTGTAACAACATCCTCTAGGCTTATCTCATGTTGAACGTCTCACAGACAGACAGACAGACAGACAGACGGACGGACAGACAGATCGTGTGCAGCGGGGCATATAAACACACACAAACTCTTTCACTTTCTCTCTCTCTCTCACACACATACACACACTGAGAATGTCTAACACATCATCATGCTCCCTGTCCTCCTCCAGCTCCTTTTATAACCCTCCTGTTCATGCAGAAGAGGCGCCGCTTCCAAATGATGTCACTCACAGTTCCAGCCAACTCTGCCCATGTCGCTGCTAAATCCCACTTGACAGAGGCTTTGTCTTTAGTTTGGAGCTCCCAACTAAATAGGAAGCAATGTGTGTGAGTGTGTGAGAGAGAGAGACACAGAGTTTAATGGGTGCACAAGGATAGTTTTCTGAAAACATTTCCGACAAGTTGTTCTGCTTCAAATTGAGATTTTTTTCCCTCTCAAAAGTAAATAATAAGCCAGCCAACATATTCACTATTTAAATTCATGTGATGGAGCTTGATAGTAAGTACAGCTCTTGGAACCATAGAATCCATCTCCTCCTCAAATCATCTTCAACAAGCCTCTCGAGTGTGATTGTTGACTGCTCCTCTCACCCAGAGGACATTAAGCAACAACAAGATTCTCATTTTCCTTTTTTCAACTGTTCAAACAGATTAAGTCATGTGTAATGTGGGTTTATTACAATCCAGTGTTCGCAGGATTATACCTTACTGAAGGACTATGGGGGGAGTAGTGTGTATTCTGATAGGGAGACAATCCTTCATACAGGTAGGTTTTATTCAAAATATGAATAAAGGCATGCATTTTTGTAAAAATGATATGTATTTTGAAGTTGTTGAACCAGTAAAATTTCTGCAAAAAGTGAGCTCAGGATGTTGCAGATATATCATGACATAGAGCTTCGGTCCTAATATTTGGGTTATGCAGCCAGCAGCCTTGTTGGCAGAAAAAGATCCAGTATAGAAAAATGTCTATAAATAGCAACATCACCAGAAAATCGAAGCACTTTGTCTCCAGCGCAGATGTCAGCTGTGACCGCATATGTACTGTATATCTACTGAGCATCATGCAAGTGACTGAAGTGGGGCAATGTTTCCGCTGGTTCAATCAACTGTATTTACTGTATAAGGTGTATGTGTGCATGTTGGATAATTGGATGGATGGGTATGTGGGTGCAGGGTAGAGTCTGTGGCAGCTTGGTTCGGTTAGCCAAATATCCAAATAACGAGGAAAAGTCAGTCACTGGGGGAACAGGAGTACAAGTATTATTAATGATATAGACAGTCAAGCAGTATCACACAATGATAAGGTCTTTGATGGGTCTTTTTACTTGACAATATAAAGGTCCTAAAGATAATATTGTCATAGTGCAGCAATTTCTGAAGGAGAGTTTGTCAAATTCCATCAATGACAGCCTGCAGTAATCCACTCTTGATCTCTGAAAATATCCAGAGAGTCCAGAAAAAAACTGAAATTATTCTACTGGTGTATTGCATTGCATTATGATGTAATGCGATGCAATAGCCCTGAAACAAATACTACCTTACTAAAAGTCAAGAGACTACTAAGAAGCGTTAGCCGAATTCTGTGGTGTGTTTTGAGGCTTCGTGGTTGTGCTATATTGGACTGCATTTTAGTGAAAGGTGATATTTTGTCCTCCTCATTTACATTGATGGAGGAGAAAATATTAGAAACTGAGAGAGTTTAATTCCTTCACCCCACTCAATACATTAACATAAAAAGCTACTGCATCATTTTGCACTATAATGAACTGACTATCAAGAAAGTAGCAAAGCACCGCAGACAACAGCATACTTTGCAGATAGTTAGTGCAATGTTAAGCAGACAGCCACGCAAGACAAGAGGCAGCAGGCTATACTTTTGTGGTTTTCTGTTATTTATATACTGTTAAAATGTCAGATATCTATGCTAAACATGGTTGAAGTTCCAAAACTTGAGGTTAACATATGTAGAAATGCTCCCTGCAAGTCAAAAGCCAGAGCTTCAGCCTGCTCTGAACACTTGGTTTGCAACAATGCCCACGAATGGCCGTCTGTTCCGTAGCCTTTGTTGGTAAGGTTGTTGCTAAGGTGTTTTGTTTGCATTGTCCACTCTCACATTTTGGAACAGCTTTCGACTCAAATGGATATACCGGAGAAGATGAAATTTTGAGTAAAGAACGAGAAAACATAGTGGAATCCAGCCGGCGGATGTCTGCTGAGGGGCAGCTTCTGAGAGCTGGATAATCAGAACAAAGTGAGTTCCTTGAGAAGGACGCTTTAAAAAGACAGGAGCTAAAACGGCCAGTTTCAGACAGAAGCTGAACTGAGTGGCTGCATAAAGGGTCAATATGTGTTAAATGAGGAGTTAAATCATGTAAATCATGCAAAGATATTCTAGTAAAGCCTAACATTAAAAATATAAACCTGTAAATGTGCATAATATTTCCCCTTAAGCATGGGAGTCTAGTTAGGCTAACAAACCTGACTTATTTTGAGTCAAGTTCATGTATTTTCCTCAAAACTTAAAGTCTCTTACTCCTGGGCAGATAAAAGGATTTCAGTTGATAGAGTTTTTTTTCTCTTTTTATGCGAATGATTAAAAGCCAGACCTGTTTAATGCAACTGGCACCTGTGGGACAACCCACCCACAGTATCTCATTCTATCAGTGGTTTTAAACCTGGCTCCTCGTCCTGCTTTGTATCTTTATGCCTCAATGCATCTGTGCCTGTCATGAGACCTGAAAGAAAAAAAATAGAAAAACAGGAATCTGATATCAGGTGAGGAATAAGTGAAAATAATGCCATGGGATTTCAACAGTCCTCTGCTCCACATGTATGATAAAGCGGCATTTAATCTGTCTCTGTCACACTTTGTTTTGGCCTCAACTTGCCTGAATCGTGCCAAATAAAGCTGCTTCAACAGATATATGGCCCAGATATAGCTTCAGCTCCATATTACTGCTGCTTTGGTATTTTCATTTTGCTGCTGTTGCATGAAAAACACTCAGAAGTTGAGATTTGATCTTTTTTTCAACATGTTGTGAACAGTGATTGCTTAACTGAATAGGTTGCGTGATACTTGTAGCTTTGAAAAGTCCAGGCTGATTTTGCAGAAGCGCCACAGGAGTCTGGGATCTGGAAGTAGAGGAGTTTATTAAATTTAGGCAATATCACCAATTTCCCTTTTTATCATTTGTGCTGCATACTGGACCTTCATCTTGACAATATATCACTAGTTTTATCTGATAACAAGTGAGGTCACCTACTGTTATACTACAAATCCTAAATTAAAAAGTGAAACACTAGAGGAGAAGTTATGTCAGTTCCTGATGGAGCAAATGGATGGCAAGGAGTGGGAGGGAAGGAAAGAGGGAGGAATGGGCAATCGGAAAAAGAAAGAGAAGGGGAGTGAGTAATGGCATCGAGAGAGGGGACACATTTAAAAAAAAGGAGTGTGGGCTAAAAGAAAGGGCTGGTACTCCTTTCTGCCACCTGAGCCACCTACAGTGTGCTGATTGGAGGCCTGCTGAGATACAGGGTCACAGGATGGCATCAAGTTGCCATGGGCGACCAGGGCACATCCGCTAATGAGAAAGATATGAGAAGGAGAAGGGCATAAAGAGAGAGAAAGGGAAGGGCAGACAAACAGGGAGACAAATGTCTAAAAAATAGCCAAACAACCATTCGTTAGAGAATGAGAGGATTGAGAGGTAGGGAGAGATAGACAGTTATCCATAGCCTTACCCATCTATTTAAAACCTGAGCAGCATTTTGGGGCTTGGTTCCATGGCTCCTCACTAAAGCCATCTCAGCCCTCCGATGGTGGGAAAGGGGAAACTGTGAAGTGTGGATTGGAGTCAGAGACCGAGCAGGGGCTTAAATTCACCACTATAGCATGTAGCAGTGCAATTACCATGCAACCATTCTCCTCCGTCACACATTATCCACATTATTATAACGCATCTTAAACCATTTGTATTGTAATGGTTCACTAATAGTCTATTTCACATTTAAATATTTAATTCTCATTCTGCCTCTCTGTCTTTCTCTTGGGGGTCGGGGGCTAAAGACTGGCTCTCATCTCTTCCATACTGATGGGGATGAAGGATGGGATTTAGCACTGAGCCAGGGCAGTGATCCAGGCATCCACCCTCATGCCCTCTCTCCCTAGCCCCAATCCCACCACTACACCACCGTAACATCAGCCCCAGAATTGGAGCTTAATAATGTGACATCGGATTCAATCTATTTTTACTCATACTTGGCCTTAGTATCTCCTCTGTGCTGCAGTGGATCATGTCTGGTGATGATACGAGGTGGAAGGAGGAAATTGAGAACTGCATCTGAACTTGGAATCGCATTCTATAACTTACAGCTTTTGTTAATAATTTTCTTATTTCCGTAGTTGGTCAGACAGTAGTTATATAATCTACCATGCACAGCTCCTTCTAAAGCTGTCTTTTTAAAATAAAAAAAAGTCATGTAAATCAACTTTTCTTCTCTGTTGTGTTTGACAGTGATGAATTTAACCCCACTTTGTGAAAATCTAACATCACATACTGGATTATAGTGTTTAAGTCTTATTTTTTACCAGTTGCTAAAGGTGAAGGTATCATTGACTTCTCCTACATTTCCAAAATGTTGACAAGTAGGACAAATTGCAGCAGTGATATTACTGCTGGGGGGATTTAGGGCGGAAGGACATAATAACCACATAACCACAAGTGTGGAGAGAAAGGAAATAACAGTGATTAATTGCCCACAGCGCAGTTCTTCTGGTTTGGCTGATTGTTTTTTATATTATTTCTTTCTGACAAATTGACTGGAAACTAATCTTGCTTTGCTGAGACAATCTGCTATTGAATCTTGCATTTGCTGCCTTTTGAGGTTTTGTACTAGAGGCCAAAACCGAGATGCATATTCTGAAAATGACTCACTTGTTAGAATTGTCTTTGAAGCTATGTCTATGATGTCCTTGCTAGATGGTTTAAAATGATCTCTATGACAAAGTGGATGATCAAATATGCAGCAAAGTGCAATCCGAGTCAGATTAGTTTAGTTGATCAAAAAACATCAATGGCTCCAGTCACTGTGCCCTTGCAAACTTGTCTCCTAAAATATACACTTATACTTCTAATTTGCATGAGCAAACTTTATTTAAAGCAACGCTATTTCAACCGGATTACATTTTTTTTCAATAATGAAATGCTTTAAAGTGACCATATTTGCACAGCTGCATAATGAATGTATGTATCTACAAAACATTAACTGTCCAATTTTTTCCCCTACAATATCTGCTAGTGGCAATTAAAACATTTTAAGGATCCCTCCTTTAGAAGATAATAAATACTCTTTTAATCTTTTATTTCTTCTAATAATTTGTGTCTGATATGTTTATTCCACCAAAAAGTTAAATTACTTAGTTAAAAGTTTTTAAAATTCCCACTACTCTGGCTCCCTCAATGAAAAGTACAGAATCTATAAACCCTGTCTCCTAGCAACTATGTTACTCAATTGTTTTCCGAATTACGTTGCACTGGCAAATGTAAACGCTACCTGGATTCTGTCACAGATCAGGGTTTGCATCCTGATGTCCTGCGTGTGGTTAGTAGGAATGGGCAGAGGGCCCAGTATTTGTAGTCGTATCTGCATTTGTTCAGGCAGCAAAATTATTTGTATTTGTATTTGAATAAAAGTAGACAGAGGCTAAAAATCCTATTTTTGGTTTTGTTTTTATTACGCTTTTAATATTTAGAAAATTAAAGTGTTACAATAAGTGTTCATGAAATGTTCCCTTGGGAGAACTTTGCATGTGTCAGTAGCTCAGCTTTATCTCTGGGTAACACCCCCAACTCTGGGAGTGATGTCCAAATTAGGAAATGTGCATCATGCAGCAGGTGGATGTGACTCCCCTTGTTGAGACCTGCTGATAGACATAACAGCGGAGCAGAGGAGAGACACTGAGATAGCAATGTAACTGACCTGCGTGCTGGTAATTTTATTTTTTCTTCCCAAAAACAAAATAATTTTAAAAATATTTGTATGAAACAAATATTTGTAAACCCCCCCCCCCCACTATTTGTGCTTTGCTGAATAACGTATTTGTATTCGGGCACACGCCTAGTGGTTTTTATCATTATGTTTTGGTTGGTTGACCCATTATGCTTTTTAATTGCTTTGGTGTGCATTAGACTCTGCATCCATTTTTGACATCCTGTTTTGTCAATCGCTAGTAAAGCATTTTGAATTGCATTTTATTTGTTTGAAAGGTTATATATAGATAAAGTTTGATTGTTTAATTGATTGATTGATTGGACAGCACTCCCTGGACAGGAAAAAAACATTGTCAGTAAACACAATTCAAGCAGTGATTCTGTTTCCTCCTGAATGTTTTTAGCAAAACAGTTCAGTATAAAGGTAATTGGCTATTTTCAAAATCACAAAAAACAAACTAACACACCAATCTTGCACAACGGCAGGGTGTATATTTTGCTATGAGTGACTGTCATCAAACTTCAATGTGTGGAACTGCTTTCTGGGCTTGTGTTTAAATGACAGTCATTGTATTCAAATCAGTGTAAAAATAGTAATCCATTGGATGGTAGAGTATTGTCATGTTTCTTTCATCATAACGGACGCAGCTGTTTGAATTCAGAGGAAGCCATAAGCTATTCCTCCAACTCCTCTTCTATCAAAACCTGTATCAAACAAGACAGAGAACACAGGGTGAAGATAGGGAGCAGTGGCTGGCTGATAGGAGGAGAGGGGAAGGCAGGAAAAGAGGTTGTGATATTTAGAAAGAGGGAGAAAGAAAGAATGGTTGATTAATGGTGAAAAGTTGGCAGAGAAAGGAGAAATAAGAAAAAGATGAGTAGATATGATCAGTCATTACCGTGACCAAAATGCAGTAAAACTCCCAATTATGCCTGGATAGCAGACAGAGGGAAAGTGTGAGGGTGTGAGACAGAGAAAGTGAGAGATTGGGGAAAGAAAAGGGAAGAGAAAAGAGAAGTAAAATTGAGAGGTAAATGAATTTAAGTGAGAGATAGATGGATAGAAGGACAGAGATTGGGACAGAGTGATAGAATAGATAACTTAGTATTCTACCAAACCCAGAGGAGGGGAAGCTTCAGCAAGAAAACAAGTTTTCAAGGAAACAATTACTCCACAAGCAAACAGCTGCAGTCTAAAGGTTATCTTCTTATAATGATTGAATTCTTTCTTCTTCCTGCCCACTAAAATCTTGATAGAGTAACACAAATTAGTTCCTTTTCTTCCCTTTTCATTCTGTCTATGCTATTTGATAGCAAGATGAAAAGAGATGGACTCAGAAATTGCCAGGAGGAAATTTCTCAAAGGCGATGAATTTTGATGATATCCAATCTTTATGTGAAAATAAGGACTTGGAGGAAATGGAACCATAATCACTGCCAAATCATTTAATGTCTTGCCAAAAACTTGCAGTCAAATATAAACTTTACAAGTGTTTTGAAAAGATTGATGTCCTTATTGATGATGGTTGATGATGTCCCTAACATTTGGCATAGCTTTTTGGAGGACTGGGATTTTTTCAGGGATATGAAACAAATTCTCAAAAATCAACAGCACCAGAACACAAAAGAAATAATTGTAATTTTTGCAAGATGCAGAGACTATTCTTGGCTGCTACAGTGTCATGAATGGCTCAGATGTGGGAGTATGACAAAATACACATTAAATCCAAGAAAGGGGGATACAAAATATAGGTCTACCTCAATTTCTGACACACAGAGACTATGCTGCATTGTATGTAACTCAGCCCAATTCTATATATTTAATCTCAATGTGACCTTAAATCCATCAAAACTGCCCTTTTATCAAAACCAGTGCCACTAATCTGAAAAATGTCTTAAATGCTGTCACAGACTACATGTAAACAGTACATGGTTGAATCCATTTTTACTGTGCCAAGGAAATTGTCTAGCATACAACCCCCTCCCTACCCCCCCCGGAAAAGGCAACATAT
This sequence comes from Thunnus thynnus, assembly GCF_963924715.1. Classification (NCBI taxonomy): domain Eukaryota; kingdom Metazoa; phylum Chordata; class Actinopteri; order Scombriformes; family Scombridae; genus Thunnus; species Thunnus thynnus. The sequence continues at coordinate 9,538,795 of NC_089524.1, read as the reverse complement.
TATTTTTAGACTTCTGTTTCACCAAACGAGATATAACGTATCAATTACAGGGCTTTAGAGGTGCTGGTAAGCAGATTTTGTTACGTCTGGAGTGAGGCTAGCTGTTTCCCCCTGTTTCCAGTGTAGCTTCATATTTACTAGACAGATATGAGAGTGGTGTCAACCGTCTTATCTAACTCTCAGCAAGAAAGTGTATAAATGTATTTCCCAAAATGTCTTACTATTATTTTCACCTAGTTGTGCCTTGAACCATTTCTGTGATGGCATGATCTGCTCATTTTATTCTATAAACAATAATTGTGGGTTAGGGTTCGGGAAAAATTGCAGATCACAAGGCACACATCAAGCTACAGCTTACAGTATCTCTTCTTCTGTTGTGTATCAATTACCTGATTAGACTGATCTTAAACAGACGTATATTAAAACAACCAAACAAATCAGAAAGCGAGTTTGACTTCAAAGATGAGAAGGCAGATTAACTTCTCAAACAGTTTGCGCATATGTGCAAGAATTCACAAACATTTCATCACACATGCACACATTGCAAACATATCTTTGCACACACGGAGACACGCACCTGCCCACACCAACCATCTGTCCATGTCTTATCCTTCCCTCCCATGTGTTTCAATGCAGACTGAGGCCCAGATATAATCCATGGCTCAAAATCTCTGTGGAGAGTAAAGATTAAAATGACAAACCTACATATAAAAAGTCTGTTAAAGAGAATTCACTTTCAGCATTCTTGTGTTTCTTGGATGGTTGATTGATACGAAACAAATCCCCCTACATCCGAATGGATTGGACAAGATAAAAACTGTGCTAATTCAATGTCATATTCTCAAAATCATTCACAAATATGCCTAGTTTGAAATTTTGGGGAATATGCTTAACCTTCCTGTCAAGAGTTAGACGAGAAGATCAATACCGCTCTTACTTCTATATGCTGAATATGATGTTACAGCAAGCAGCCAATTAGCTTAGCTTACAGTAGCATAAAGACTGAAAGCAGGGGGAAACAGATACTCTGGCTCTATCCAAAGGTTAAAATAAGGTCAAAACAGTACTGCCCCCTCTAAAATCTCACCAATAAACACATAGGCAGTTTTTTTTTCCATCTTTGAAGAAAGCCAGACTAAATGTTTCCCTTTCTTTCAGCCTTTGTGATAAGCTAAACTAATTGGCTGCTGGCTGTAGCTTTATATTTAGCATACAGATATGAGAGCGGTATTCTAATCTAACTCTCGGCAAGAAAACAAATTAGCGCATTTCCCAAAATGTGGAGCTGTTACTTTAAAATAGAAATAACATACTGATGTGGTTGCTCTTTTTTGTCTGGAGCAAATCAAGAATAGGAGAAGGATTTGTAGACATTTTAAAAGGGTCATGGAATAAGTATAAAATAGAAACATATGAATACTCAAGAATAATACATACAATATATAATGTGATAAAAGGGAGGAGAGAGAGGGAGACAGAGTCAAAAAAAGAGAGCATCGAGTGTGACCTAGAGATGAATAAAGGAGAGTGGAGGACAAAGGTGGATCTAGGACTGAAATAAAAATGACACACCAGAGGGAATTGAAAAGGGAGCTTAGAGAACACAAGACTGGGAGACGCTGTAATTGGACAAGGTGCTGGTCAGAGAGAGACACAGCGAGAACCATACTGACACAGTGACAACCAGGCACAGGGATTCACTGACATACATGAGAAAGCACAGGTGTGCTCACACACACACACACACACGCCCCCAGTGCACTGACAAAAATATTACAGAGGATGCAGAGAATGCAGTACTTTGACATGTGGAGTCTAGTGTAAATAAAGTCTTCCTAAACTGAGGAGCAAAAACACCATATGCCACTCTGAGTTTCACAGTTTCACCTGGCAGAAACTGCTATTTACCAGTTACAGCTTTCATTTTCTTCACTCTGTTCTGTTATCTGCATATAGTTTTTAGAATTTCACACAGACCTTTGTTGTTTTCCTGTTTCACACGCTCTTTCGCTGCATATACAGTTTGTCGTCTTGCTTTTTGGGAACATATTTTCTATTTCAAACTTAATATCAAGTTCTGCAAAGCTTTGATGTGTGTCTTGGCTGAATGATTTTACACACTGTACCTACTACCTCCCTGTACTGAAATCACTCAGACAAGCACACATACGTACATATAAACACACTGACCTCCTCTGCTAAATTTCATTTTCATTCTCTCTTTTTCCAACCATCAGGTCATCTTACAATTTGTTCTGGAAGATAGATAAAATGTTCCACCTCTGCTCTCCTCTGAAAGATTTTCTCCGGCATCATTTTCACTCAAAAACGTACATGTGTACAAAAACACACTTAGGACTAACACAGGCACACCTATATACACAGCCAAAACCCACACCGCTATACGTAGATACACACAGTGGAGGCCTCATTAGCAGTACAGACATGCTGCAAACCAGCTGCTTTGACTCTTCTATAAATGATTCTCTGCCTGTCTGCCCACGATGTCCAGAAACCTGAAAGAGAGTGCACATACTCATTTTATGTAAACTAAAAATGAATATATTGCACATTATCCATACATTCAATACTGCAAAACGCTCCCTTTAAAAGCTATAAACCAGAGACGAAGGTAAATTTGCAATGTCCTAACTGTTGGACTAAGGCAGCATATTCTAATTTACATCTTTTCCATTGTAATACTGAGGTAGCGTATGTATCACTATACCATCATGAATATGCTAATAAAGTTGGCTTGTGTGTTAACTGCTGAGCAACTTTGGTAATGTTTTATCTATCTATCTATTAGCCATTAGTTATTTATGAACTAATCAATAAAAAAGCATTAATAGGAGAAATGATCTGTTGGTACAGCACAGACTTGTAAGTGATCAATAAACCATAAGTTAAAAGATAATAAACTAATGTTACAAATGTGACTGATAAGCATTGTGATAATAATAATGTGTTATTATCGAGTGTATTAAGTGTTATCCTAAATTCATATTTGCAAGGAGCCTACAATATGGTTGGGACTAATTATCACTTTTTTCATAGTGGCCCAGGAACACTGACCATGAACCACAATGGTGAATAAAGAAGACTCAGACATATTATAGGTCCCATGCAAAAGCTGGAAGGAAAACAGAACTCTGAGATAATATAGTGGAAAAAGAAGAAGAAAATGTTGTTTTTGCAATACATGTAGGACCTTGTAAACTCAAAACATGAGCAAAGAACTCAAAGCATGTAGCTGAAATGTGCCATCGTCATCCTCCTGATCAGAGCTACAGTTCCAGACATTTTTGGCTCACAACCCATGAACCTCACAACTCTGCTAATGTGGGCATGTGGCAGGTACATGAACTGAAATAACAAAAGAAAATATCTTTTAGGCAAATAATTATCTGCACTGATGCAAAGTTGTTTTTTCCCCACTAGCTAAATACATCAGTTATATGGAGATTGACATACATTTCTATAAATTCTAATTTAAATGAATAATAATCCTAAGAATGTGTATAATGTACTACACAGGGATACATCTGCATTTGAGTGTCTTGAGCAGTTGTCCTCACAAGGAAAACAACAGTATAGGTCTAAAATTCAGCCGGCAAATATGACCTATAGTTATATTTATGGCATCTAGCAGCCATAGTAATTATGACGCGGGGAAGTGACGCAGTTCAGATGACGTCAATATAAGGTGTCAATATGCCTTATAAGGAGGACACAGGTTGAGTGGATGGCTATATAGTTATATGGCAAATTGCTGCAGGAGACCACTGTTCGCTTTCCGTTTCCAATCGCGAGTATCATCTTTCCAACCCCGAATTGTGACATCTTTTTAAAAAACGCAACAGTTGACATGGTGTTTACTGTTGCCATGTTTCAAGAGATCATTTTAACCTGAACCATGATCTTTCCCCAATCCTAACCAAGTGTTTTTTGTGCCTAAATCTAACCAGACCTTAACCACAGTGTTGTCACACCACAAAATATTAATTTTTAAAGTGATTTGTAACAGTTTTGGAAAGCGGCATATTATGCTCCTATAGGTCATTCTGAAAATTCTCCTATCAGTCATTCTGGAGTGCAAGTAAAATTGACCTATGTGGTTGTTTAATTATGAGGATGTATTGGTTTTCAGATGTGGTGAGGGCGAGGTTAAGTTATATGCAGAGTGAAAAACATGGTTCAAAACAAAACTTGTCTGAGTTTTTAATAAAAAGATTGCATTAATTTCAATCCAGGATGAATGTATACATGTACATGAACACCTGAGTCCTTGAGTATGTACTGCATGTACTAGCATGTACAATACATATTCTCTCACAGACACACACACACACACACGTGTGCACACACAGGTCAAAATAGAATGTCAATTGATTATAAACTCAATTAAAGAACCAAGCAGGGAACCATGGAAACAGTGAGAGGTCATCAGGCATTTGACGTCTCTTTTGACGTTCAACATCCAATGTCAGTATCATTGGTGAAAAGTGTCATTGATTCTGTGAAGCTACTGAATGGCGTATTAAACTCCTTGGTAACCTTTGAAACAATGTCAGTGTTTGGCCATTTTCCTTGTGATGGGTAGAAATGTGTAGTGAACTTTCCATTTTCTAAAATACATTTTCCTAAGGTTATTCCCAATGACGGAATACACCATCCTGAATTCAGTGGTTCACCAGACATGTCTAGCAGCAAGAATGAGGCAGGTTAATAACTATGAAAAGTCAGTGTCCATATCCTGTCGTGATTGTGCATGTAGGCGCACTCAGCGAGCTAAACACACTTCAATAATGACTGAAGCAGGATTTCTACTGACAGTAAAAGGAGTGAAATATACAACAATCAGTCTGACAGAAAACAAAGGAAAGGATTGAACGAAGGATTGAATTGAAAATGTTTAAACTTGGGCAAAAAATTTGCATGTATCCTGGGGCTTTATTAATGTGCTTCTTAAATGTACAGAGATGAGAGCAAAAAGGAGACTGAGTGGGGGGAAATAACAGAAAGAACTGGAGTCTCTGGTGAGTTCTGAGCTCAGTCAGAGGCTGAACTGAACACAAACACACTCCCACAGACTCAGTCGGTGCATCCGTTGCTAGCTACTTTACAGCTAATGTCAAACTTGGTATTTTTTCTGTTTGGGGTGAACAGTCCGGTGGTCAAACTCACACTGCAAATGCGAAATTTCGAATCTTTTCACTATTTTGATTTTCAACAACCTGCAGAAATTTTATATCTCCACTACTGTCCATTTTCTGTTTACAGGACGTTTATATATTGTAACCCAATATTGCAAGTTGATGGAGAGATCGAGATCAAAACAGAGCCATCCAGAATTTTAAGAGATACAAGGTTTCTGTTGGATGCTTGTGATTCAAATTCTGTTTGTGTCTCTTGTTTCCATACATCTCATCCATAAACATGAAGGAAAAGCAAGGTCATGGGCAGAGTCAGCAGACAGATATTCCAGCAGGCAGGTCTGTATCACAGTAAGTCAAAATGGGCTGTAGGCAGAGTGGTGCTAAAAAACCAGCTGACTACCATCTTGATCAATACCCACGTTGAAGAAATGCATGGGTACTAGCGTGGTTTTAGGGGGGCTGTATTGCCTTTTTCAAAATATCCATATTATTCATTCATTGTGCTGGAGTGATTCGGACTGATTATTCTACTCCAACACATGGATTCAAGGAGTGTTTGAAGGAAAGAATAAGACAACAAAACCTTTTTTGTTCTCTGGCCAACATCTTTCACAAATTCATGCTTTTGTCAACAATATATTTTTATATTTTTTTCACATCAGGCTTTTATTTCTTCTATAGGTGAAAGCCAAGAAACTGAGGGTTACTGCACAAAAGAAAAAAACAATCTACCACAATAATTTCATACAGTGCTTAGCATCTACCATGGGGCATTTCTGTGGAGTTGACATGAGCGTGCTACACTTGCTAAACTCCCTGTAGACAGCTGCTGCAGCACCACTCAGACAGTCCATCAGTTTGCGGACACTGACCATATCTCTCAGCCCCATGTGACTCCTCAGTGTCAGTGTTACAGACCCATGGGTGGGCTGCGAGTCAGTTTAAAAGCCAGATCGATGACTAGTCACACTGTAGAACTGGGTAATATGGAGGGGGCTGAGCACTCTCACCTTTTAACCCTGCCACAACATAATGAAAGCGTACAAGTCAGGAGGGGAGAGGGGGGGATAGAGAGGAGAACGAGACAGACAGAAAGAAACAACGTATGAAAGGCCTGATGTGAAAGAATGACAGGTAGCGGATGGATAAAGAAGACCTTAGGCCTCCACTCATCTGCCAGCGCAAAACGCTCCCCCCATCCATCACTCAGCTGATGCACAGAGATAACGTGGAGACATTGATGCCCCTCAGAGATGAATGATAGTAAAACAAAATGACAGAATAGCAATAAGAGAGGTTGAGGCAAAGATAGATAGATAGATAGATAGATAGATAGATAGATAGATAGATAGATAGATAGATAGATAGATAGATAGATAGATAGATGGATAGATGCATTTTCAATCTGTGTAAAATATGAAAATGGAGATCTGTTGTCTTTTTAAACATACAGATGTCAATATTTTGATTCCTTGGCGGAAGCTCTCTAATTTAAATGATCCAGAGCTTTATCCCCTCCATCAAGGTACTTGAAAACCCTAAACTGAGGTTTTAATCACACCCCCATCTTGACAAGAAGAAAAGCAGGTGGCAACCCAAGTGATTTTCTGAGGAGTACTCACAGGCATCCTGGATTCATGGAATACAGATCTTAATTCGTATTATAGTAAATCAACACTGAAAAGGCAGACTGTGCTTAATTATGGAGTCTGTGTTGGGGAAAAAAAAACATTAATTGACATCCTCCAGAGTGTTTTGTCTGTCTCTCAGTAGAGTGTAATCAACATAAACTGCAGAAAACCAAGTAAACAGCTGCCAGAATACTACAACAGTTCATTCACAACTGTACATTGCTTTCTACTAATGAGTGAACATTCATGAATGGGAATGTGTACAGTTTCAACTTTGAATTAGCACACAGGCTCTGTGTGCAAACAGAAAGTGCTGAGACTAATTTGAGCATATTGCATGGGGAATGAAGAGAGAAAAGAGAAAAACTCCTCTTAGTAGACAGAGAAATACAGCACAGACAGACAGAAACAGAGTAAGAATGTGAAAGACCAGAATACCGATTATTTCATTGCTGTGGAAGAGTGATTCATATTTCTCCCCTTTAGCATTAATGCATCCACCCAGTCACAATAGGTGACTGTCAGCAGAAAACCCTCGGAATAGCCATCCATTCTGATTTTTAACAAATCTCTCCCTGGGCCCTAAAGGAGAGTTGGCTGGTGGAAAAGGCCGTGACACTATGACTGGGTCAGTTTGTGCTGAAGCTGCAGTTATTACACTCTAAAACCTTATTTTTAGACTAGAATAGGGTTTTGAAAATGGGTCACGGGTCTTTTCCAGTTGAATATAATGACTTAATGAAGGTTTGTACTTTAAAGTTCTGTTCAACTTAATTTGCAAAGTCTGAAGAGAATTCAGGAATTGTCAAGGGCAAGCAGCAACTACCTCAGATGGAGGCTGAAGCAAACATGTAAGTACCTTAAAGTACAATGCCACAGATAGCCGCTAGATGCTGGCTCTGGAAAAACCCTTGGTCCAATTGTCTCCCATTCAAACAGTGTCAACTTTGCTCTAGAAATACTAAGCCAATCCTCTTTTTCAACAAGTCATTATAGTCTTAACTGCTAAATTTAGGCCCTCTAATAAGTATATGCTGGTGGTCATTTTGGACATTATTGCTCTGTTAATAAGATTTGAAGACTTATAATAGGCTTTGATGTTTCATGTATTGATTGACAGCTGTGATTGACAGTTCACTTCCCCAGTTTGACATTCAGCTCTACAGTGTTTGTGGTTGAGGAGTTACACTAACAAGACCATCACACCATGATTATGATACTTGGCCTGTTAGCACAATTTAGCAAAAATAGCTAACATTAGCCCAAGTGTGTGCTACTTGGTGTTTCCAGTAAGCTAGCGTTTACGTCAATCTGAGGAAGGGGGGTGTGTTTACAGAGCGTGAAAGGCATTCCTTATTTAGAAAGTTCTGGCTTCAAACAGAAAAGATGCCGCCAACCATAAGCAGCAGCTCTGGGCTTCAAACTGGCTCCAATGCAAACCAGTGGGTGATGTCTCACCTTTCTACGTCCATCTTTATATACAGCCTAATTAAGGGGCATTTAGGTATCTTTCAACGTTGTTGTTTCTTGTTTCTGTATTGTGATATTATTGTCACTGTAGACAGCGCATTATGATGTTGAGCTACTATTCCCACCACTAACAAAAGCCATTAATGAGATGATTCAGGGGACTACAGATGTATGGTGTTTTTGCTTTTTGCATTCACTGCATCCATTGATTTACTTTTGCAGTACAGAATAGATCCAAAATAAAAACTTGACAAAGGCATTAATTTGGAGACCATAACACTTGATTTGCAGAGTAGACTCATTTGCTGTGCCTACAGGGGAGAGGACTGACCCTGTGACTTCAGTGGCAGTCTTATTAAAGCATCTTCTCACTTCATGTTCAATGAGATTACACGGTCATGTTACAAATTATGACTGCTCTGTGCACAGACCTTCCCTCTTCAAATCTCAAGCACCTCTGAAATTTTAATGTCCAAATTGTGCATGCAAGAACTTTATTTCCACACACTATAACTTCTCATGTCATTGTCACAGTCCTATAGGGATTCTTTGGCAGTTACTGTGTTATCGCACTTTACAAATTAACCAAATGAATTTACACCATAGACAATGCAACTGTCTGTAAATTTGTGATGAGATCTTAAAAGTGCATTGCTTTTTAATCATCTCAGAGCTACATATTGCAGAATGACATCAAAAGAAAGTTGGAACAAGCAATCCTGCGTCAGTGATTTAAATAAGATTTGTCTCCTCATCTCTATCTCTCTCTGTGTGAGGGTGGGACAGTTGTTGGCGGGGGTTATGCAGGCAGAAGGGTAGCCACGCTGTTTTTATAAGAATAATCCCCCAGAAGATTACACAGCAGTTTGACAGATAATTTTAACAGGGGAGGGATTACATGTTGAAACAAACCCTATCAGTTAGCATTGTAAAAAGCTGGCTTGATCTCAAAGGACAGAGGAAAAATTAATTTCAAATGACCTGTTTGGTTTACATCTGTGCACAGACCACAAAGCTAAAGTAGCAGGGGATTGGGGGGGATGGATAGAAACCCCTGGGCAGTACACAGCTGTACAACACTGCCTGCATGAGTTTGACTGAGAAATGTGGATCAATGGTATACATCATAGGCCAACAGAATGATAATATACATACACTTTCCTTAGAGAGACACACACAAACATGTACATGGAAACTCTAAACAAGTTATATGCATTTATATGACCTTCTGCATACACTCGGATATGCAGTTCAAACGGCCACATCATAAAAAAGAAGAGCTACGCACATACCTATACACTCACACACACACAAGCTCTTCCACTTGCTCACATCCAACTGCGTGTAGTCATACACTGAGTCACTAACACACTCATGCATAGGAGCTAGACTCCGAACACCCACAGGACTAAAGCTACAGGCCAAATGTGTTTAGTGACTCCTTTTACTCAGACACCTTTCCGCGTGATATGGCGGCTAATGCGATATAATTAAGACTGTATCACGCAGACGCATTTTCAGGGCTGACGCACAACTAGAGGGCAAAAGTTCCTTTATTCCGAGTGCAGAGAGAGGTTGAGGGAGCCGAGATAAAAATGGATGCACAAGCGGCTAGGAATATGTTGTCGATGCAAATCAGCAGTGGAAGTGGGAATGAGTGTGGAGGGAAAAGTAATGTATGGGAGCCTGAGTGCCTGCTTCACATAAAGTACAATGTCATAGTTAAATACTCTCAAAATTCAGCTCAGTTTATTTTTGCTTTCAGTGTTTGCAGAAACCTCATAACTCCAATCTTCCAATTTTTGCTTTTAATCGAGAAATCAATTAGTTGACAATAGGTATATTTATATTTTGTAAATATACAGTGGTTGGGTGTAATGTGGCAATAAATTCCTTGAAGATACTAGTTTTCAGCTGCAAACTGACATGATGTAAACATTTTTTTTTTCCTTTAAGCAGTTTCTTATACCCCACTTATGTGGCTTTTAATGTACAACTCTCCTTTTCAATACCGTGAAGAATGAATGAAGGATGCAGTCCTGCACAGAGAGAGATATGAGTGTGTGCAAGTGCCCAAACGGAGATAAATATAAACCTGTGTATTACTGCTGTCATCTCGCCTTCGTACTCCAACTAAAGCCTCTCATGTGAGTTGGCAACATATTGAGGTACTCGGTACCTTCCTCATTACCCAGATCAGACTGAATAATAAAGTAGAATAGTAGGATTCGGAAAATAACATATAAAGTTAATCTTAGTTCAACAGCGATGTGTTTATGTTAAAACATGCATCATAGTGTTTTTGAGTGGTAACTTGAGAATTCTTAGACTGAATTTTAATATATTTTTTCTTTATGTCTGTCATCCACTTCTTCCAGAGTGGAGACCTTTAAGGGACAATAACTGAATTTAAATTTTGAAATACAATACAACCCTTATTGGCTTCATATTGACACAGGTTCAAAGACACGGACTCATCGAATGAAAGGTTCGGATTTGTATACAAGGTACTCAAGATATGACTCTTTTATTTTGTTTCTAAAAATAATATATAATACCATTTTATTGCCATTACAGTAAAACTGTGTTGTGGACACATTGCCAAATTTAGCACATGGAAATATTAAATGTGGTCTTTCAAAATTAGTTTGCATGTATCCCCTTTAGGACGTACACCACTTTCAAAAATATTATACATTAAATCTATCAAAATCAAAATCTAATCTGTTGATTTGTACTTGTACTAAAACTATTGTTGCCTTATGTGAGGAAATGGGACATAAATCGTGGTCTTGTGGTGTGTACACATGCATTGTACTCTAAACCATCCATCTCAAACCACTCCCTGAGACTTTTGCAGCTGTGTCACATAGTCATGCTGCTTCCACCTTTGCTTTTACTGTATGAAAGGACAGTCATTATTCACACAAGTGTAAGAAGTTGCCTGTCATTCACATACTGCAGGTCATTCTAGGCATTTGAACAAATTACCAATGCTGTCATTTTTCGGGTGAGAACAGTCTCTGACTCAGCTTGTGTTTTGGCTGCACCGTGAAGCCAATCTTTCCGACAGGACACCAATGGAAAATAACAGGAATATATTGTGCATACTGAGATGCACCATGTGTTGTACATAATGTCTGTTCATCTTCATCTACATCCTCCTTGATTGAACAGGAGTTACAAGGTGAATGCAGGGCTTTTGAAGTTGATAATAAGGGTGACAATTATAGTAGGTTATGGGGATAAAAGTTAATTTTCCGCATCTCACTTTGTTGAATTACTGACCTATAAATAAAAACTGGATCAGAAACAGCTCAAACAAAGTTTGCATGAGTCATAAAGTCAGTTCCTTGTTTGTTAGTCAATGGCATAGCTCCGGGCTACGGCTTAGATGAAAGCATGGGATTTTGCATGTCTAACTTTGGTTGAAAATTGTTTTTATTCATAAATGCTGAGTGTACTGCCATGCATTAAATGATAACATATGCTAATTCTACAATAATGTTATTCCTCCTTCAAGGTTTGGATACACAAATGGTCACTATCTCCTATAACAGGAGAGTGGAGGGTAGATCTCCACTGTCCAACCAACACAACTAACATCAGGCCATTCTGCCTCATCACTTGTCTTTTTATTCATCCACTCATTCGTCCCTCAACCAACCCTCCATTCATATATTCTGTCATTCCTGTCCATATAACCATCTCTTACTTAAAGCCTCTCTTCACTCCACTCTGTCCTTTAATCCCTCTATATTTCTAGATCTTGGTTTCCATGTGCTAGATCCTTCACCACTGATCTCTTCCCTCCATTCTCCCTTCCATGAATTTGCCAGTCCCATCTAGTTTTTGTCTTTCTACTCTTTCAATCACTCTCCAAATATTTGTCTATCCCCTATCATCCCATTCCGCAACCATCAGTCTATTTCCTCTATCCTCATGTCATTCTGCTTCTACCCCTCTATCCCACCTCCATCCTCACCTGCATCTGTTATTCCACATGGCCCTATTATCATTTCAAAGAGGGACAGGGGGCTCTTGCTCAGAGTGGCCCTTCCTTGAAACAACACAAGGATTTTAAATCAGGACCCTCATGAACAGTCAACAAGGAGCTGGCTAGTTCATCATGAAAGATGCAACAGGAAAGGACACATCTGTAACACAGACAGGCCAGCTTGGAGCATCATATGATGATGCCAGCGAGAGATCAAACACATTCTGGCAAGACCAACAGTGTATCAACTCCACATTCGGAGAGAAGAGAGGTGTCACTTACGGGGCCAGTGTTTCTTTTTACAGCAGGAGATGTAGTAAGAATCGGTGCTGAATTATTCTTGCAAAAACGGTATACTGCTGCAACAACTCTCAATCTAAGGTCATTTTTATTCTCAAAATCAATGTTAGCATCATATTTTTAACAGTTGTTGTCAAAACACCATCTGAAAAGAAAGACAAGTCAGTCTTTCCTGAGCTAAAAAATCTTAAACTAGTCACCAAATCAAAGTCCATCGACACAAGTTTTCTCACTGCCTGATTAGGACTCTGAATGTGTATATATCCCTTGGTGACCTTTCATAATTGCTAATATAACTCTGCCCTACTCTACCCTCTGCAAAAGCCAATCAGCGTATAAATGAAAACACCTGTGAATGTATGTGTGATTTAATTTGGTTTTAATCATGTTCAGAAAGAGTTCAGGACAAGCTCTGTTGTATTTTCTGGTCTTCATTTAAGATCACACAAGCTCATGTTTGACGTGCTGTTGTTCTGCCAGAGTGTGTTTTGGCACATAAATGTTAAAGCATTGCCATCAGTATCATCCTGACTATATTAAAGGGTAGATGTAGCTGGGGTTTGTGAAGGGAAGTCTGTTAGGTGTGTTTCCTGACAGAATAGATGGCACACATGTAAGATAGCACACAAAACCTCCACACACACATGAATACACACAAAACCAACATGAATATATATCGATGACCCTCTGTCTGTCTGATAGCTGCTAAAAGGACACTGTTCTCCGCAGGAATATGCCTCTTTTCCATCGGGAGCAAAGGAGTGTGACATTGTTACAGAGCAACAAAGTCCACCAAGGAAAGTGGTCAGGTTGGGTGGATGGGCCGACAAAACATTGGACATTTTTTTTACCAACAGTCAGCAAAGGTTTCTTGCTATCATTACCGTGATTGTTCTCTACCATCAACCAATTGTTTATTCTGAAACCATGATGACAAACTATGAAAATGTAGTAATTTTAACCAAAAACCACAATCTTTCCTTAAACCTAACCAAGTCGTTTTTGTGCCTAAACCCAACTAAACCTTAACTACAACACTGTCACGTCATTATACAGATTTATATTTTCTGAAAGTGATTTGTAAAGGTTTTAAAAGGCAATGAAAAAATGTCATTGTGTTGATAGTGGTGTCAGATCAGAAAACGCCTATGTGTCATTCTAGAGGGCATGGACAATCAACATCTTATGTTGTTAAATTTGGATGCTTTGTTGGCTAAAAGCATGAGAGTGTTCCCCAGGCACTAAGAGATGCATTAACAAGGAAGGATACAGACATAAGAAATACAGTATATGCCTGCAACCAAATCTCCTAATATTTACATATATATGCAACAATTCTGTTTCAGTGACTTATGTTTAATGACAATGTTGAACAGCAAAATGAAAAGCTGAGAAGTTCACGGCCAAGTAAACGGCCATATAAGCATTTATCAGTGTTGACATTTAGATTTTTCATCCTTAACCACTATCCTACTTGAGCCACTACACTGGGAATAACTAAAACATCATCAGTTAATCTTTTCAAATATGTGCAATACATATACTCATGTTCTGTCTGTTATATTGATGAAAAAAGTAAATTCAGGCTGCACAATATTTCCAACAAAGTGTATTTTGCTCCATTATTGCACATATGGTTCATTTGTGGGAGAAACTAGATACATGTGTCTGTATTTCTATCTCTCTCTTTCACACACACACACACACACATGCACACATATACTGTGTATATATTATATATATATATATATATATATATATATAGACTCTATATACTGCATATTGACCCAAGCTGACTCATTTGCATCTTTAGGTTGTGTGACCTCTTTTTCCCGGTAATGATGGTGTTGGTCTTGACAGCATGACTGTGTGACTGACATATGCAGTTGGGCCCTGAGGTTAGCATGATGACCTTGTCCCTTGTCACATCTTTGTTGTGCCCTGCAGCTTGCTGTTTGTGTGGGTTTGTGTGTTCACATATATGAAATGCCCCGACGTCATTCTGCTGGGAACATTACTCCCCTCAGTTTGTTTCAGAGACAACTGGGTAAAGTGTTCAGAGACATTGCCAGCATGCTATGACAGCAGGCAGAATTGTGGTTTATATAATTATTTATATATATATATTTTTTTTTTCTGTTTATTTTTTCTGTTGACTTCACAAGGATGAGGAAGGGCTCATGGGAAAAAAACGAGGCCACATACACACTGCTGGGCAGGTATAGGTCGATGAGTAAACAAGATTGCGATCTTTGCATGTCACATCAGAGTGACAGCCACAAAGGACACGTCGGCGGCGTCCGCACTCGTCAACGAGTGACATTTAACTGAGCTGCAGACAGATTGGGGTGATCCCTAACATCACATGCCACACCTACTGCAACCAATTACATTCACATGCAAGCACACACATCCACTGTCCTCCAATGCCTCTTTTCACTCGACACTTCCACTCTCCTCATCCTCAGCACCTTTTTTTTTTTGTTCTCTCACCTCCCATGATATGATGCACCCTCCTTTTCTTTCCTTTTGTCGTTCTCGTTTCTACTTTCTATTCAACCCAATGCATCTGTCTTTGAGGTGTAACAGTGATTTCCTGTATGTGGCAGAAGAAGAACACTAAGTGTGCCAACTTCCAAGCTCTCTCTTAGAAACCTCACCATTGTTAGCTCATTTGTGCTCTACAGTGGAGCAAGATGAGAACCATGTTTCATCTAAAAATACCTGAACAGTAAAATGTAATGCCTCAGAATCAGATAGCTATATCAGAGTTCACATGCATCTGCAGAATCTCAATTTGGCTGTCACTGTCAGATGAAGAAACAATGGTGTTTCCACTTCTTGTTCTCTGAATATAAACATATGAACATGAAAAGTTCTTCTATAGATGAACCCTAGAGTTTCTATTCATTAAAATAATCAGCAGATTATTTTTTTTTACTGGAAAGCGTCTTCCTTCCATCATTAAAACTTGTTTATTTTAAAATGTTGGACCGGGTGGATGGGACTATTTATAATATACACTTGCTAAATTTTGAAAGGTGATAATGAATATCTTTATAAATTCTAAATTAATTTTCTTATTGCCCAGGTGCAGACAAATAATGACTATTATTTTCCTTCTCTACTGCAGAAAAAGGCAGGGCTGCTCCTTATTAAGGGTGTGCCCAAATACAAATATGTTATTTGGCAAGGCACAAATAGTGTTTTATTTACGAACATTTATTTCATACAAATATTTTAAAAATGATTTGTTTTCGGGAAGAAAAAAAAAATTTGTTATGTCTATCAGCAGGTCTCAACGAGGGGAGTCACATCCACTTGCTACATGATGCACATTTCCTAATTTGGACATTACTCAATACTCATTTCCAGCAGGCCAAGAAAAATCGTCCTGGTTGAAAAAGCTTTAAACCAGCTTCCTTACTACCTGCTCTATCTGCAGTGGAAATGTTGACATATAAAAAGAACCAATTTATTTCCTTAAAATCTGGGTACAGTGTAGGAACAAAATTGGGCTTCTATAAATGTTTGTGCTGATTGATCAAAACCGTGTTTTCCCTCTATAACTGGAAGATTCTGCTTTTAAAATTTGAAAAATGATCTCTATGGAGATGTACTGATGGTGTTTTCCATTTATATAACCAGTTAAAACAGAAATATAATACTGCCAACACCCAGTTCTTCAGATGTTTATGGATTAGAAACACAGCTCAAATTAATCTGGCACAGGTCCCTCACCCAACAGTCAATGTTATTCTGGACACATTCTTACTACAGACTCATATTAATAGGGTGCTGTAACTCAGATAAAATATTTGCAGGTCTCTGTTGTCCTTTGTCATCTGTTATTAAATGCCATGGGGAAGAATACCAGCTCAAACTGGATTATAATAAAGTATATATCATGATTTAAGCCCATTACATTACATGTATCAAAATCAGACAGGGCCCTACAGTATTTAGACTTGCTGTCTACACTTGCCATTTCAAGAATCTGGCACCCGGATAAAACCATAGACTGTAAAAAAATATGGACGTAGTCACCGTGACTTCACTCATTGGTTTGTGGACTCCCATTTTCTTTTAGCTGCTAGCTTGGTTAGCATGGTGCATGTACAGTCTATGGTTAACTGTGATAATGCTAATGCTAATTTTTGCCAGCAAAAAATGAATGAAAAGATGAATTGTATTTGTAGACTATGAGTGTATATATGTATAAATAAGCAGCATTAAAATGCTGCATGACCTGACTTGTCACCAAGAACTGTCCAGTCAGTCTGTAACTTCATGTTTACAGCTTTTGGCTTGGTCTTACTCAAATAGGTTTGGGACTCATTCCATCTCAACTGACAACAATATTTAAAGTAAAAGAAAACAAGTCTCCCACAGTGTAAATTAAATGCTATTGCCTTTCCTTCCCTGATTGCCCAAAGGCTGATTGTGCTAAAGTGGAAAGATGAGACACCATTCTGCTACACTCACTGGATAAGACATCTAATGCTGTTTGTACATTTAGAGAAGATCCGATTTACTTTGAAGGGCTCTACCGACAGATTTTATAAAAACTGACAACCATTCATCACCCGCGTTGAGAATCTTAACTTGGATGATGTACTCTGAGTGCTATTTTGTTGTGAACGTTGCTGAGTGCAGCAAAACACTGCAATAGAATCTATATAGAGGATCAAAACAGACATCCATTATAAATATACAATGTGAAACATGGGATCAGACTATTATTATTCTATTTATTTCTTTCATGTTATCTTTCACACTATATTGTTTCTCTCTCTGCTTTCCCAAGACAAACACAGCTTAGATATAGTGTGTTTTACACAATGAGCAGCTTCCTGGAGATTCTGGGTAGACAATGGCTAGTGGAGAACCCTGTCATGCACATGATAAAATGAAATCCAGTGTGATTAACAAAGGATCCATTTATCTTTCTATGTATTCCAGCAGCAACAAAGACATCAACAGCTGCAATGGCGAGTTATCTCAAAGAAATCGAATCCTGAAGGCCATGTTGTTTCTGTGAAGCCAAGGCAAACAGAAAGGATACGCTGTACTTTCCTGTACACAGTGTTAATCTGTCAAACACAAATTAGCATTTAAATAAAGTTTTACAGCCAAAGGAGATATTATAGTTGACAGATGTGGCTTTTTTATCAGCATATAACAGGAAAAGTGGGGCACTGCTCATCAGAATAGACATACCCAGCTTTATTTTTCAGACAATGTGTGTGTCTCATGTAGTTTTTCTGTGCCTGTACATCTGTGCGAGGTCTGTTTTTGTAGCTTAAAAGGATCTTTGTCCTGGTTAGTTCCACTGAGATTAAGGATTGCTTTTTCAAGGAAGACCTGGCAGCGACAGCTGCAACACATGTAGTCAGAACAACAGGAAAAACATTTCAGGAAAAGAGGAAGCAGGGAGATGTAACAGATGCAGCTGCATGATTTCTTGCAGCCTGTAAAGCCACCTAAAAATCTATTGCCAAACTTTCTAGACAAGTAATAGAAGTTTCATCCGAGCATCTTAAGTATACAGATCTCTCTGAACACAATGTGGATAATATGGTGGCATTACAGTCAAACTGTAAAAAGTGATAAAAGTAAAGAGATCAGAGGTCATTTCTGTGAAATAGAAATACAGAGAAATCTGTGTTTCTCCATCTCCCATCCCAGTCTGTAACAGAACAAGGGTTTCACATATATTTTATACACTTATATGAATATGAGGGAGAGAGGGAGTGAGATTCATAACAAACTAGAAATAAAGAGAAAGAAGCTCAGGGCGGTATATATGATCCTCATTTGAAATGACATGACCGCCACCGCTGTCTGATAGGATTGATTTTCTCTGTCTCATTTTATTTCTCCATCTGCTCTGGCACTGCCCTCTCAGATATGTACGCGCCAGTGCTACGGGTCCATCTCCAACCTAAACAAGTCCTAAATCGGCTTAAGCTTTGGCCAATCTCTCTGAACTGCAGCTCACGATCCTGTGTTTCCCTGTCTGTGTCAGGGATCAGGTTGCCCTCTCTCTCCTTCCCATTCTTTGTCTCGCATATTCAAATTCAAGCACACTTTACTGGCAGGACTAAACACAACGTTGCCAAAGCATTTGTGCTAACAACTGTACAAACAATATAATATATCACAACATAACCGTATTGAAAAGAAATACTGGCAGGACTGATGAGTCAACCTTAAGGATCAGTTCACCCAAATTGCAAAAAAACATTTTCTCACTTACTTTTAATGGTATTTAGCCATGTAGAAAGTTTTATTTACTATGGTTCTGCAATATCTGTCTCTGAGATTGAGATGGAGGCACAAATTTGTTTGTGGTGCTCAGAGCAATGAAAGATTATTTCAGTTATGTGTCTAAAGACTTTTCAATGAACAGCTTGCATAGGCACTTGCATATTCAGCGAAAAGAATTTCAAAGAAAAACTGCTGGCAGCTTAGTTTGTAGGTAGAGAAAAAAGTATATGTTTGGTTTATCTGAGCCTAAATATAAAATAAAAAAATCTGTCTCTCAGAGAGGACTGTTAGACATCTGACCAAATAGGTGTGTTTTTGCAACCTTGTCTCCTAGATATTATGTGTGTTTACTACTAATTTGCAACAGGAAGAGGGTGCCTGCATTATGTTTTCAACATGATGAGGAAATGTTGTTGGTTAAGCAAGCTGCAAAATTTTGATACTGAACATATCTGCAAAAGGTTTCCTGACAACATATTTAATTTCTCCCCCTACAACATCTGCTTGTAGCAACTAAAGCATGATTAAAGTTTTTTTATGGTTTTGCTGAGGCACTCATAGCAATTGCTTAAGGTAAGGAAAAGATGACGGTCTCCAGTGTTAAAATCCTGGGCCTTGTACTTCTTGGATATAAGGTTATTTTCTTGGTTGTGCTGAAGTTGTTGAACTTATTTTGGAATAGATTTCTCTGCATAATCAAACTAAACCCACAGCTTACCATCATCACCTGTCATCACATTTCCTCCAAGTGAGTGTGACACTGAAATGATATGGCAGGGTGCGAGCTTCGACATAGGGTATTGGGCCTGGAACTGCATATCTACCCAAATGTTTGCTCTCGCTGTGGAAGGATTTGACTTGACGCTTGAGGAGATTCAGCAGATTTGATAGAAGAGGGAGTTTAAGCATACTGAGTTTGGTGGGAAATTCATCCTGCCTACCCCCAAGAAGGCAGATGGGGACTAAAAATTAAAGCACTTTCCACTGCAACAGAGAGAAAAAGGAGGGAGGGGGGTCAAGATGTTTAAAGATGTCAAACATCTTATTTTCATAGTAATGTTCAGTAATATTATGAGACCATTTACATGTCAAATACACTGGTTAGTGTCCTCTTTGTGGAGCCAGTTACTCACATACAAGAGGTACTTTACTTTCTCTGGATGTGACTTTTATCCAGATTAATACCAATTATGCTAATTCTGATTTTCTACTTGGAAACAGTTGCCAGGGCAGACTCAGTGTATCTCAATCCACGCTTGGGGTGCAGCTGTATGAAATGATGAAATGTGCTCCGTTGTCATAAAGACAGACAACGGTGGCCACAAAGCACATCATGTTGTTCTTCTGATTAAGATGTTTGCTCACAGCAGCACACTCCCAACAAACTATAGCACACAGCTATAACAATCAATGATAAGTCATGCTAAGTGAATTAATATGCTTGCTTGCTAAGAACAGGATTTGGACTTGTTAGATCGCACTGATAAAATCCAGTGTTCCGTAGGCAGGGCTAATCGTTGATTATGTTTTCGTTGCAGAGAAGGCAACACATCTGAAGAGTCTTAAAGCAAGAGATTGTTTTCTGTCTCTTCCTCTTCACTCCACATACTATTTTTCCTTTTTCTGCTCCCCCAGTATTCCTCTCAAATTCGCCCTCTCTCCTTTTTCTTCTCCCTTGACCATTTGTAGAAGCAGATAAATCAGCTGTGCACTTATCCATGTTGTGATTAATAATTTATTTGTTTATATAATATTAAACCATGGGATGCTATAAGGAAACATCACTTATGCATGATGCTTAACCTTTTTAGCTATGTGTGAATATTTAGGTCTGCAGAAGCCTGCAGTCATATGCTATATATGCTATTGCAGTGTACATGCTTATGATACCACATGTTACAGAAAGGTTTTTGGTCTATTCTAATAAATAAATCTGATTAAATTATTGAGTGGGTCTACCCTAAATGAAAATAGAAAATAAATGGCATAGACAAAATATTAGGAGCACCTCTCACTATAACACAATAAAATCCAACTGCACCACAAACTGCAGCCAACAAAATGGACCATAAAGTCGAATAAACATCTCTCCAACTTTGCATCTTTGCAACAAAAACTGAATACTATATCTGTTGAAGAAGATTAAGTTAGGATTCAATGCAGGGCTGTAGTATTAGACTGCATCAGTTTATGTAAATTACTGATGACAATTTTGTTGTTGTCATATTGTTTTATCGGTAATTACTTGAAGGATTAAAGTAACAATCTTGAAGATCTCTGTTTCATTCTCTTTGGTGACACCTATGGTGATAAGCAATGATAATCAGTAATTGCAGGTGTGTTTTTGGACCTCACTTCCCAGGGATCCAAACAGTGTTGCCTGTGTGATGTCACTCAGTTGGCAGTTGGCAATGCTAGCAGAGAGCAGAAAAAACAGTATGCTGCTTCACATGCAAGTGAATTGAATATGGAAAATAGGGGGGGGGGGGGGGGGGGGGGGGGGAGATCATTTTTACATTCACTGTAACTAAAACTCATTGTGTGTATCCATAAATGTGTGGGATGCACTTCCTTCCTTGCAAAGCAGATATTTTAATAATTTTGAAACCTGCACTGTCCACATCCACTGCCCACTGTAGATAAGTGGAATAGTGTGAGACCTTGTGTAAGAATTTTTATGGCGTTACCCACGAGTGTGTGCATGTGCATCCTCATGCCTGTGCACAAAACAAAACAGGGACCCACTCATAAAAACCTGTTCCACACTGCTACTAGTTGACAAAAACTCCACAGGGTCACTTTGATATAATGGAAGAAAACTTTTCTTGTCCTCTTCCTAAACCCAGACCTTTAAGGAGGGACCAGACTGTACCAATTCAGGTTTGCTGACACTTTAAGATCCCCAGTTTAAAGGGGCACTTCACTGATTTGACGCAAAGTCAGCTGTATAAAAAACTGTTGTATAGTATCATCTGTCACTCTGGAGGAGCTTTGTCGAGTCTGAGAAAATAACACCTAATGATGTGATCAGGGTTATCTTAGCTTGGGCTTGTACCACAAATGTTTAACAAAAAGCCTGCTCTTGGTGCTATTGGTTGCATTATGGGAAATGTAGGATCAAGTGTTTTGGGAGCTTGATCCATACTAGGGACAAATCACTGGAGTTTTATTAAATCAATGGAGTGCTACTTTAAGATATTGTTTGCCCACTACGTCATGGTTATCATGGTTAAAACTTAATTCATCCTAATTTGTAGCTGTTTTGTGAGGGAGTGAGAAGAAGAGGTTGAAAAGCAAGAGTGAGTGAGAGAAAAAGAATGACTCAGAGGTAGAAGAAAGAGAGAGAGGAGGGAGACAAACACAGAGGGAGAGAGGGACAGAGACAAATAGAGAGAGATGTGATTAAATGTCTCAGAGCCAGGAGGGTATATCCATTTCACTTGTCACCAGACAGTCACTTGGTTCCAGCCAATGAGAAACCAACACATGCTAATTGCCAGTTAGGGAGCCTGTCAGTCATCTGGAAATGCTGCCTGAACCTAATTTGCATAATTTCCCATATATCCTGCCAGCCGGCACTGGATAACACTCACGGCCAAAGTGGAGGTTGAGTTTTTGTTGTCACATTTGACTTCATTGGACAGCGATTACTCTGCCATCCCAATTTCCCCCCGTTTGAAATATTCTCATCTTCCTGTGTCTATGTGCCTTGTTTGCATTTGTGCCTGCATGAGTGAATATGCATGTGTGTGTGTGTCAGTGTGTGTCAAAGTGTATACACCCCAGTGACTAGTGGCTGGTAATTGAGAGGAGGGGGCTAATAACAATGGTGTCAGACAGGCCTGAGTGGACTCCATTATTAGTGGCTTGTTACACTGGCTAAATGCAAAAGACACTCACTCATACACATCCTATGCTATGTTGTTGTTGTGGAAGATGCTAGCGAAGGAAAGATGAATGGAGAACAGTGAGGAAACAGAAGTGGAAGTGAACAAGTGAGCAAGTTGATTCTCGGCAGGTGTGTGTGTGTGTGTGTGCCGTTAAACATGTCTTACTTTGTGTGTGACTGTGTACACTTGTATATGTTTGAATGATGAGCCTGCTGTCGTCAGAGTGCGTGGGAGGTGCTTGCAGATGCAAATGTGCCCTATGCCATTTTTTTATTTGACAACCGCAACAAAAGCATCTATCCTCATAGCTCCCTGTCTGTCTATCAAATAATGTCACCTCATTCTTCCCTTGTGACCTCCAAACTGCAAAATCATTGTCACCCCCACCATAACAAATGTTCATTTAGATGTACAACAATGGTTTACTGTGATGGGTGCACCCTCCCTACATGAAGTAGAATGAACCAATCTAAATCTAAATGGACTTGGGGGATGAGAAAGAGCCATAAGCCCATTCATTGCTAACTGTTCAGATGAAGATTTTTGTCTCTCCCTTCAGGCCTCCAGTGAAATTAGCATTTAAAACTGCTACACACACAAACAGTACACACATAAAGAAGTGAAAGTCACTGCGCCGACTTTCTAAATTTAGAAAATGAGCAGTACTATCCATAATCTTTTCACGTTTAAGTTATTGTGTTACTTCTTGGTCACAAGCAGCATCTACAGCAATCAAGGCTGATATGATGATTTATAATTGAGCAATTAAAATTTTTGACAGGAAGCTGATAAGATCACACAACTGCAATGTTCTTAAGAAATTTAATATGTTAAGTTTTTATCATTTTATTAAATTTGCTCATCTTAAACTCATCTATAAATGCTTAAAAAACGAGGCTCCTATGGTGCTCAGTGACTTGGTGGTACCTCTCAGTGTGTCGGTGGCTCGGTAACTAGAGGTGCATCTACCGGGAATGGTCAGGTGCCTGTCCGTAACTCCTCACTTGGATAGAGGGGGGCTTTTTCTGCTCGGGGGATCAAGATTTGGAGCTCCTTATCTGCAGAACTCAAAATAGATCATGACCTTTTTAAACTCAAATGGAAACAGCTTTTAAAGCAGGATCAGTCATATAGTCATGGTGATCTGGTGCTTGTCAATTTATGATACTTTTATTGTATCATTGTTTGTAAAATGATTGTTTTGTGCTGATTTGTATGTGTTGTTGAGTCTTGTACTTTGATGTATGTATATGTACTGTTGAGTTTTGTATTCTGTGCACTTCCATGTGTATTTTATTGTGGAGTTCTGTGTATTTTAAAGGCCTATTTAAGAATAGGCAAACTAGCTTTGGCTATAAATCCTGTGGTAGGTGGCATTAGTTCATACTATATTCTTGTCCCTTTACAAATAATCATAAAATTAATAAATAAATACCCATAATTATTTACTTTTAGCTTATGTTTTTAACCAAACAATTAGATTGGACCTTTTATCACAGCATGTTCAGCATGGCTACTGGCCTGACAACGGTGGTCCCAGCTGTTATGGCCCAGATACATTTTCTGGCAGTGCTGTAACCAGTCAAACATCTCTTCCCAAAAGTAATTTGAGCACATACAGTCATAAAAAATGTGGTCAGTGGTTTCAATATTGTCTTTACAAAAAGACTATAATGTCCAATATTTTTCCTAAGAAGCTAATTTGTCATTTAACATTTTGAAATATGTCTCTTTAAAACAGATATACTCAGTGCGCCATGTCTTAACAAGAGATCGGTGCCTAGAGTAGGGAGGCAGATGGTTACGCCTCTTACCCTTTGAAACATGATAATATATTTAGCTATGCGTTGGTTTCATTGTGCTGTGTTCTTGTACTCCGACAGTAGTGAGCCTCACCTTAATGCTCACAATCCTGCCAACCACTTCCTGCACCTACAGAGCCGAACGGTAAACACCCAAAGCAGTTATAGACATCAAAAGCTACTGTAAACAGGAGATAAGGTATAAACACTTTTGGGGCTTAGGGCTGACACGGTGATGATATTACCCCTCCTCTGATGTCACAGGTGTCTCGCTGTCGAGAGCAGCAAGTTTAAGTTACTGGAGCAGAGTTGATATTTCTGCTGTGATCCGGTTTATTGGCAGAGAAAATGCTTGAAATAGTTTGTTTCCAGCATATCCACGTATTGGTTAAATAAACCCTGACAGACCGTATCATTTAGAGACATAGACTGGTCATATATGTGGTTTACTTTTTAATGGCATTTACGTTTTTTACACTTTTAAATATATCCAACAACAACAACAACAAAAATAACTATTATGGTTTATTACTCATTTTGCAGGTTATTGATTTGTCTTTGCCAATCAAGGCTGCCTAACACTGTTATACTGTATCTGAATTTGATTTGGCATGTGTTCATATTTCATTCTGACCAACCTCTCACCATCATGATTATAATAATTATAATAAATAATTATGCACTCTATCTTTCAGGTGAAACAGACAGAGTGGGAGAAACTCACTCTTAACTGTTTGCCACAAAAAACAGTATTGATATGTTAAATATAACAATAAAACTAGACTGAAGGCAACTACTCCTGTAATATACGAGTGACAGCATGCTGGTAATAAATATCCCAGGGGATATCACATCTCAAAGTAAGAGAGTCAGGACTTTGTCTCATAGATCACAGTTGGGGGCAATCTCACGCTCGGCATTGAAATAATAGCTTTCTGGAAAACAACTCATTTTTCTTTCTTTCTCCAGTAACTTCGCTTTAAAAAAATTGGTCTGTGTTTGACTGTTACAGACTTTCACTAGTGTATTCTGTGAGCGATCTGACTTTGTTTGCGTGTATGCATGTGTGTGTGTGTGTGTTAGATCATGCCTGCGGGGGTGCTGTGTTGAACATGACCTGCTGATGAACTGGAAAATGAGTCACCCTCTACAAACATGCAGGCCGGCACCCAGAGTCAGAGATGTCTTTGCAACTAGCATGATTTAGTCTTTTATGCATGCAAACCATCTGTCTGTCTTCCCTCATGGCAACAAATAACCAAATATCTTTTCAAAATTTGCAAAAATATGACATGTTATGTAAAAAGTACATTTGAATCTTAACATGTAAATTAAAAAAAAAAATCCAGGATAATGTCATATTGCTACAACGTAATAACCCTTTTTTTTCAGCGCTATGTGTTGGGAGCTGCACAACATACAATACAACACATACAATAAAGCTGATTCTTCTGATTCCTCCTCTAGATCAAAATATGTTACAATGCTTTTAAGTTGAAGGTTTTACACCAATTTGGAATTGCATTGCCATTAAGTTTGCAGACTTGTGAGAGACAGATTTTTGTGCAGCAATGGACAAGATATCCTGATTTTTAGTCTCAGTGGGTCACACTGGGTCCTACACTTCTCAAGGTCTTCACATGCTGAAGTGGCCCAATCCTATTTTTTTGCCTCCAAGTGACTCAGATCATACTTTTTCACAGTTGTGTGAACAACCAAATCAGATTTTATCAGATATGGGCCACTTGCATATGTGGTCCTAGATCTGATTCATCCTGATCTTTGGCTATGCGACCGCTGCCATATATTGCGCATTCTGTGTTGGCAAATTACAGCCTGGTAAAAATAAACATGGAGAGCAACAGCAGTGAGGGGGGGCGATGGAGAGATGAAGAAGTTTCAAATTTATTGGACATTTATAGGGAAGCTTCTATTCAAGCCAAACTGGGAGGAACTTATTGTAACCAAGCATTTAAAAATTGTACTCTTAAAATTGTTAAAGTTGTATGCATATGGCTCGCATTTCTGTAAAATCTGTGTGTGCATGGCATTTTAGGAGCTCAGTGGTGTTCACACCAGAGCCAGATACAACTTACAAACATGAATGTGAACCATCAACACAAAAAGATTAGATCTGACGAAAAAAAATCTGAATTTAGCATCAAGGCCTGTCATGTGAACACAACCCATATGGCGTCTCTTTGTCCCCACGTGGGAAAAGCCCATCTCATAAATATGCTCTCATAAAAATCCCAAGCCCAGATAACCTCATCTCATCACTATGGTTATTTTTTGTAATGAGAGTACAGAGAACTCAGTAAACTGATCTTGATGTGTAAAATTGGGGGAATTTCCCATTAATGTGATAATTTTACACTAACTCAATTAACAATATCTAATAGTGTACATTCTCAATCTGATTAGAGGGATATATATAATGACTTTTCACTAGTTATTACACCAGCAGCTACAATATTAACATGGTTTTATCCTTATTCTTTCACCCAGCTTCTCTACTTTCTCTCTTTCCCAACCTCCATGCATCTTTTTTTTACCTTTTTTCCTTCCTCTCCCCATCCATTCATGCTAATAACTCTACCCTCCATCCTTCACCATATCATTCCTATCTTGTTGTTCCCTCCCCCTCCAAGTCTTTCTAATGGTATTTATGAGTTGCTGCAGTTCTTGTCTTCCATATTTCAGCAGCTCCAACTTGTCCAAGTTATTAGCAAGCCATTAAAGCCCCTTTCCCGAGCAATTCAACCACCAGCCTCAGCCTCAAACCCCTTCATCTCTCCATTCTTATCATTTTCTGTCCCTCTGGATTAACCCTACTCTGCTACTATTTCAGTTTTATAGCTCTTGCCTTATTTTCATTGCCTTTTGTTCTTTTTTTTTTTTCTTCTTCTTTTTTTTTACATTAAAGATGAGACAGAGAGCCCGCAATGGGATCAAGACTCAAATATCGGTTGATCCAATCTCATTGTTGAGGCAACGTTAGCACATAAATACTTTATAATATACACATGTACATTCTCAGCTTTTTGCACACAAACACATTATATTAAATTTGACAAAACAATATCACATCATAGACTGTACTGTACTTGACAACTACGAGTTACATGAACAAATAAACATTACCTTTGTGTCCTCTGGCCCCTTCGTCTTGACGATGAAGGAACTTGCTTTACTTTAAAGGGGACATATCACGCTTTTTGTGTTTTTCTGTTATTTATATACTGTTATGATGTCGGGTGCCTATGTTAAATATGGTCAAGGTTCCAAAACTTGAGGTGAACATATGTAAAAATGCTCCCTGAAAGTCAAAAGCCAGGGCTTCAGCCTGCTCTGAACGCTTTGTTTGCAATGTCACCTCAACTTCCTCTTCATGATGACATCAGATTGTTCGTGCATGTCCAAAAACGGTCGTCTGTTCCACAGCCTTTCTTGCTGAGGTTGTTCCGTGAATTGTTCGCATTGTCCACTCAAATATTTCGGATTGGATTTGAGGTCGAACATGAACGGATGTATTTGAGAAGGTTCCATTTAGAGTAAAGAACAAGTAAAATAAGTGAAATCTGACTACTACTGTTTGCTTATGTAGCCTCCTATGCCGCTGGGAGTCTGCCGAGGAGTAGGCTTTTGGGAGCTGGCCAATCAGAACAGAGTGGGCTCATTGGGAGGGACACCTTTAAGAGACAGGAGCTAAAATGGCCTGTTTCAGATAGAGGCTGAACTGAGGGGCTTCATAAAGGGCCTGTATAAGATAAATGAGGAGTTTTTTTGAACTGTAAATCACACAAAGATATTCCAGTAGAGCCCGAAAACATAAATATGGACCTGGAAATCTGCATGATACGTTTATAGTAACGGTGACTTTAAACAGTCATTACTATGCATGTTAATGGATTACACTCCTGCACGCGTACATGTAAACTGACATAACCTGTCACTAATAATAGCCAGCCATGTTTCTCCTGATGAGTGGCCCACCCCTCCTACTGTGCCCCTGATAAAATAAGCCACATCTATCAACTATAATATCTCCTTCAACAGAGGTGTAAAACTTTATTTAAATGCTAATGTCTGTTTGACAGATTAGCAGACGTACACAGGTGCTATATATTCTCTACTGTTTGAATTGGCTCACAGCAGGAATATTTCACTCAGGAAGGATTCACTCTACAGCAGTGTGTGATGATATATTCATGCTTGTGGGAGCATTCAATTTAATTCATCCTGTCTTCAAGGAGGTCAGATGTCACGTTCATCTACATAACTGCAGGGATTCAGTGTCTAAACTGGTTCACAGCCTACATTCGAGTCTGTTATCTACATAAATGCACTCACATGGCTGCATCATCACTTAATTATCAAAAGTCAAATGTGTGAGCCAAGATTTTTGCCAAATTATTCTGTTTTTTTTTTTTTTATGAATCTGGTGATGTTTGACATGTGTGATCTGTTTCTCCTGGATTAAATAACAGATGGGAGGAATAGCCCTGTGGCATTTATGTGCACTGTAGACAAATTTGGGTTGTAGGCAGAAGTAGACAAGCTGCCATTACTGTGGTGGCACTTCATTTAACCCATATACATACAACATTTTGTTTTTGCACTGTACACATAATCACGTAGCCTCTTGTTGGCAATACACATATTGTGTATAAAACATTGCTTTTTCTGCTCAAACTTAGCTTGTACAGTATGCGTCTGCTTGGATCTGAAAGTTCAGTTCAGCTAATCTCTTTGGCCCCTCCCAAACCGTGATGTAATGGGTCTATTTCCTATATCAGCTGCCGCACCAATAAATAGCAGAACACTGGCTAACTGCAGCCTCTCACACACAGCTACCTGATAAATGAAGGTGGACAGACGATGTACATCAACGGGTGCTTTATTCCTCTTGTGTGACAGTAAACACATCACAAAAACTCTCTCAAATGGCATTAAATTTGCTTCTAGCGACTGTCAAAGCTCCACTGGACTCCCTGTCTTTCCAGCGTAGACACATAAGGTCTGACAGTAGCTCCTTAGCTGAGGTGTAACTACCAGCTCTATATCACAATTACTGCTATACTCTCTATACACTTATTACCAATTTTCATTATATAAATGCATTTCTTCTTATTATAAGATTACAAGAAATCACAGAGTATAATGATTTAAGTCATAAGTGAGTTTAATCAGCTACTCCACACCTCATCCAGACTGTGAAGGTTGGACAGTTCCACTCTGCCAATGGATTAATTGCAGCAATGCTTGTGCAACACATAAATCAGATGCTGGATTTGTCTTTAGACATCCTAATGTGGTTGAATTGGTTGCTGCAAAATATAAAATTCTTAATCTAAAGTATCAAAAACTGATGAGAAATAAAAAGCGTTTGATCTCAACTATGACTTCAGCATTCACTTTCAAGGCAGTTTAAATCTTGAAAGATCGATAAAGCTCACTTCAGCTACTTCAAACATTTTGAAATCATGATGAAATTATTATTTTTTGTTTCATTTGCCAGAATCTGGATCATCCCACATTATCTCACACTTACCAAGTCTGAGCTCTGGAGATTTTGATGCCTTTAAACTAGGATCTATCAAAGGCTCACAGCTGCCTGTGTATCCAAGCCAAGTACCCCTGGGGCCTGTACTACGAACAGAGATTAGTAGGTTAGCCAGCTATCTTTGGGCTTAACTCAGGTTTTCCGGTATCACAAAGTTGGCTCACTTTTAACTGGGATAAATCACCATGGCAACTTATGCTGAACAGCTAACTCCAGAGCAGGTTAACTTCAGAGGATTGGATCACAACGGGCCTTTTCCAAAGCTGACCCTCCCCACTCCGACTTTGTCACGGAGTGCACTCTGTTTGCAGTCACACTCACAGCTGAATGAAGTTCCCTTCACTGAGGTGTAGGGTATAAATTCACTGGCAAGTTTTGGGATGAACTTCACTCTCTCTGGTGGAAAAAGAAACTGTCATAACTTTTTGTCACCATAGTTTCCAGTCAGCATCTGTCGGGATCATATAGATATTTATATACTATAATCTTTATATACAGTCAATGGCTGGGAGCAGCGATGACTGCCATCATCCACCAGCTGTTGCAAAATGAGAGAAGGAGATCTTCCAGAAGGTGTAGACTTTTTTTTGTAACTTTTTATTATTAAAAATACATTTCTTGGGTATAGACTACTGTACACTCCTTGCATAGTGATCCTCTAGTACAAGTAGAGATGAGTCATTTTTCAGACATGCCACTGAAAATACTGATTTTTTACAGACCACTTGTTATGCTGCAGTTCAAAAAAGTTTTCCTCCTAGCTTCACTATTCACATTGAATATCCTGGGTTATATTGTCATTTGCTAAATTTCCCATGTAATAGGCAATATAATGGCACAGTAACACTGTATTTATCATTCATTTGTGTACAAACATTAATGTATGTTTCCCCCCTGAAACAATAAATGTGTTTTTACCTTTTCCTTTACAAGTTTGTGGTCAGAGGTATAGTTAGCTCATGCCACTAACTGGGGTATAACAACCAGAGACTGTGAACATCCTTGTCTCTGAAGATATGAAGGATACACAAAGGGACTGTCAAACTTTTTTCACATTTATTTAATTTCCATTGGAAATAAATTAAACAACTTACAGAAGTCCCTGTCCAGACCAGTTATGTATATATAAAAACATGACACTACTTTTATATTGGTAGTCCACAACCCCCACCCCCCACCCACCCAAAAATTTAATTAATTAATTAATTAATTAAATTAAATATAACATTCACAATAAAAACAACTCACATCTTTTCCACCATTTTTTTTTCAAACGAGGACAGAAGTTTCTTGGTTTGTTTAGTAATTTGCTCCTTGCATTGTTTCTAGGTTCTCCCATTTTCTTCGTGGCTTATTTGGGTGATACAACACACTCAAGGTCCAATTCCTTAATAATGAACCTGTTAATCAATATGTCAGAGAGGACAGTGAAGAAAATGTTTAGGTCAGAAACATCATCTCTTATACACAACACCAATAATAGCCTACATAAGTAACAGTGTGGGCAGCGAGGTGGCAGACTCATTGCATTCACTCCGCAGTAGGCCTAAGCCCATGAAAAAAAAAAAAAATATTATAATACTAAAATTACACCCAAGCCTCTTTGTTTTGCATTCTTATGTTTATAAGCTGCTTGGTTTTAGCAAGTATCCATGTAAATATACACGGATTACACGGAAATTAACACTTTACAATCAAATGAACATGTCAACCATTTTCTAGACTAGAGAATGGTATATTTGATCCTAAATACAGTGTAACCTTTTAGTTTTTAACATCCGCGGGGCAATATTAAATGTCTGTTAGTTTGAGCAGTTTACGAGTAATGTTTGTACAGGCATTCACACAGAACTTAACATGATGAACACAGTAGGTGTTGCATAAGCTCAGTAAGTCAGAATTGATGCAGGTTCGCTGTTGAAGGGTTTTATGACCCACTTCCACTCCCCACTAATTGGTTTGGGATGGCACTTAATATGGCGGACCCTCCACATGAACATGTAAACGAAGTAGAAGTGGGTAGGGAGAGGGTGTAGGGGCTACTTTGGAAAAGGCCCAACCTGTCAACACCCTGACTACTGACCAATCAGATCACTGGAAAAAAAGAGTCATCATTCCTACAGAATCCTGACATGGACAAAATTTCTGAGTTTATAATAAAGTGACTAGTAAAAAAGAGCAATATATATTTTTATAGGTAAGTAGAAACATTTTATTGTTCCAGGCTTTCTATTTCCACTCTGGTTTTAAAAACAGAGCTTCTAACAAATGGAGAGACGCTAAACACATAATGATGATTTTAGCTGTATTTTAATTGTGCACAGTTGATTTTATCTCTGGAGTGATCGCTGACAGCGTGGATGATTTTACACTCTGATTCCATCACTGCAGCTCGGAATAACATAAGACAACTGTGTGATGATAACTGGAAATAAAAACAAAAGATTGTCTTTTATTAGAAAAATAATCCACACGCTGTTAATTGGCTCCCATGGTTATAAATTCAACATTTGGGTCAGATAAACCTCATCAGTCGTTAACTACTTTTCCACTCTTTGCTTCAGTAGCAGAAATAGTCTGACATTACTTTTAAGTTTTTTTTTTTTATGTGCTTGACATATTTAGAATGGTTTCTTCATCATCCAACTAAATAGCAAAAAATACTCACATTATACTTAAGTCATAAATAATAATAATATCTACATGTATTTTAAGCCTTAGCCTACTTTTAATATGTAGACATTATTTCTTTTTATTCTGTTGTATGATTTCAGGCTATCATTTACATGAGTTTTTCCGCAGGTACTGTTTCATCTCATATCATATGAAGTACTTCATTCATGGTTCTGATGATGTTGCTTGTAATTAACAACCCCGCCTCTTTCACATGAACGCGCTCATAGCTCAATAGGAAAACCCAGAGTTGACTGAGCTAGTTGAAAGCCAGCTTTGTGATACCAGTTATCCAGGACGGCCAATGTTAGGCTCAGTGAAGCCATCTCAGAGCCAGAGTTGAGAGCCAAGTTGAACTTGCTTTGTAGCACAGGCCCCGGATAAGTGTTTGACAGCCAAGCAGGGCACATTGTAGCTAGAAGAGGAGGGCAGAAGTGAGGGAGTAAAAGCAGTGGCTCAGTGGCTATTTAGCAAGTGCATCATCATTGTTCCATCAGTGTCTTCATTTGATGAACTTTATCTGTTGCTTATGCACATTTGCCTCATGTCTACTATTTTATTTAAGTTACTTCCATATTGTGAGATATATAGACTCACTGGCCACTCCATTAGGTACATCTGTGCAATCTAATGCAATCCAATACAAGCTTTGTAAAAGTATAATTTATGGCAGAGCTGTTGTATTGGATTTCATTAGATTGCATAGGTGTACCTAATGAAGTGGCCAGTGAGTGTAGGTATATGCTATCCATTTAGGGAACATTCACAAATCTGAGCTGGATGGAGGGTATTTCAATATTTTAGAGACACTTTCTTCGAGGAAGTGACCATTTATAGCAAATGGTTGCACAGTTAGTAGAAAAAAGCTCTGCTCTTTGAGGTAGCTCTCAAAGAGCATCAGCAAGCACTCTGCTGAGAACTAGTCCCCCCCTTAAAAAACACACAGGTGAGCATTAAATGGGACGTATTATGCTTTTCTTTATTTTCAGACATATATATATATATATATAATGTCACAATGTCGGATATTCATGTTAAAAGTGGCCGACACGTCAAATAACGAGATAAACGTATGTAGCAGTAATCCCTGTGAGCAGAAGGCCCTGGCTTCAGACTGCTCTGAACGCTCAGTTTCCAACAGTTTTTTCTACTTTCAGCCCGAGCTGACGTCAGTTTTTGATGGATTTCTTTATATGGACATCTGCTACGTGCACAGCGTGCGAGGTCGCTGCTCCGCTCTGGGAGTAGTTACGCCAAGCCACGATGCCATTACACAGCACAGCAAAGTAAAATAAGTAGTTTACCTGTTGGAGTTGTGCTGGGTTGTCTGCAGCTCTTCATAGAGCATCTCACTGTGGCTATTTTTGCTTGTACTATTCCTCCCTGCATTATTTCTAACTGATCCGCTGAACAAATAGCTCCAAATAGCTCCTTATGTTGCTGTTTCGACTGTTTTTTAGCGTAGCTAACGAAGCTCCGCTAAGTCAGTGAGGAACACGTTTTTACTTGCTGTATATTCTTCACAATAAAAGTCTCCTGTTAGTTAATCATTTAAAAGCTTTTAATTTGAAGCAGTAAAGCAGGAAATGTTTGGTTTGCGATGACGGTAAAGTTACACAACCCTGATATGTAAAGCTGGCCAATCGGAACAGAGTGAGCTCATCGGGAGGGGGGCCTTAAAGATTAATTAATTAATAGGACCTCTTTAAATTACATAAGGTGAGTTAGTTGCTGCTCATGCCAACACTATACACTCATGCCAATGCTGTTGGCATGAGTGTATAGTATTAGTTGAGTAATAGAGAATAGTAGTGACGTGTCAGGTCATAATGGCCATGCTGTACACCTGCATGATTTTGATTGGGTATTACTATTCGGCTGATTGCCACACAGTTGTGAATGAGCCAGTGATTGTGAAGCAGGAACGTAACAGCTGATGCCAATCAGCTAATGCAGACATGCTCTGCCTGAAGTCCAAGTTATATCCATTTAAACATTTGTTGGGTGATGTTAACAAGTGAATATATCAATTTGTTAACAAATAATTTTTAAGAGACAAGTTTTTCAGACCTGCCAACCACTTTTCTAAGTTAAACTCCATTCATTAGACAGGCCCCTGCTCTTTTATAGGATTGCTTGAATATGTTCTTAGGCTAATGACATTACCTGAAATGTGCATCAATTAAAGCGGCTGTAATTTATATTTTTCATAATAACAGTGTGTAATGTCAGACATGTCACTCATACAGAAGTGATGAACCTACAGAGAGTTATCACCTAGACTCTGCAGCTCCCCTCGGCTTTACAGAGCTTTGAAGTGAGTTTCAGCTCATTGTTTACCTGTCTGGCTGCAACTTTACTGTTTTGGTTCACTCTCATAGTTTTGTTTTCAGCTGCAGCAGGCAGCTGTTTTCAGAGAAAAATCTCTAAAAACCTGCTGTACACTACAAGCTCAGCACCATACGGGAAATAGACACAGTTAGCGACTAAAGAGCCAGATATTTCCCTCAGGAGTTGGTAGAATTCAAAAACAGAATTATAGGACAAGTGACTATTGGGCTTACATTCACCAGGTGGACAGAAACACGACTCCAAATGAATAATAATGTTGCTCCAAAGCGGCTGGTTGTGTAAATAAGCAACTGTTTGCTAACAAGTTCAACATATCAACTTACAAGGTGATGATATAACAGTGTTGTGTTCACTACTTGTTTCCGTTCCCCTCAAGTGGCCAAACAAAAAAAAAAAAAAAAAAAAATCAGTTAATGTTAGGTGGAACAGAGCAGGTGGACCCAAATGCAGGAGACTGCAGGCTGAAGAATAAATTCTTTATTTAAGGCTTGTGCAGGCAAAAAACAAAGCTGGCAGGTCAAAGCAAAACAAAAACAGAATACAGAGCAGACTGAACAAAGGATCCAACAAAACTGAACTGAAAACCAAGGCTTAAATACAAACTGAACTAATGAAACAACAAGGAACAGGTGGCAAGATACAATAGCAGGCTGAGAGCTGATTGGCTGGGGAAGACACAGGGAGCAGGGCAAGGTTAACGAAAAAGGGAAAAGCAGTCTGTACATGAACACAGGAGGAAAAACACAGGGCAAGCAGAAAACCGAAAACCCAGAAACACAATGAATACAGTCTAACTACTAAGGGGAACTTAAATGATATCATGCAAGAAGTCTTTAAAGATACATCTAGAAACAGCTTTTTCCCCACCCAGTCCAGTCCAAACAAAAAGGGAGAAAAATCTGAGGGCCTCTGGAGGACCAGTGGAGAATGGCAGCAAGGGACCCAGAGTCAGACTGCAAACAGAACCATAACAAGTTAATACAGGTTTAAGACTTAATGTGATTTAGAACAAATCCTGTTCAACTCACAGCTCTTGGTTGAGATGTATGGTTTTCTTATTTTTTCAATTTTTGCAAATGTGGATCAGAAAATCTGGATAAATAGTAGCCTATGATCTCAGGCATCTTGTAAAACGGTCATGCTTCCATCTTGTTCAACTGCCCCGAGTGGTATTTATGAGCGAGAAGCCAGTGAGGGATTGGATATAACATCTTGTTGCTGACCTGCTGGTTGGACTGATTGCCTGTGCAGAGGAAGGAGGGGTCTGGTGTAGTGCTGAATCTCTGCGGGCAGTACAGCCTCCCAGTGAAACCCCTCTTTAACTACTCTCTCAACTCCATAGTATTTTCCTTGCAGAGCCCTTTAGATCAGAGAAAAACATAAAGAAAAAAAACCAACACATGCATTTAGCATTTTGTTGACATTTGGATCACGGATTATGCCTTTAAGTAAAAAAATAAAGGTTAGTGCCCAAGTACCAGCATGTTAATTGTTATGCAGAATACTTGCATATGAAGATTAATTCAAATTGAGATTTTGTTGGTTGATGCAGAGCAAACAAAGCAACTTGCAGGCTGAGATTATATTTTTAATTTTAGTTGGACTTAAACATTGGACATAACGTCTCTTGACAAAGAAAGGGACTCAAGATATGATTGAAAGAGCGTCTGTAGACTGGAAAGTATGAAAGATACATTAAAGCCCCAGTTGCTCTCTTTATAGTGGGAATGCATACAGTGTTGTTTTGGTTCAGTTGACACCGATCATATATTTATTTCTTCATTTCTTTTGAAGTTGGAAGAATGCTAGCTGCTCTGGATGAGTCCTCTCTGTAGTTGTCTTCAAAGTAAAGACCTGTGATGTCCAATCCTCTCTGTCTTACATTATATTTATTCAATTTCTTCTCTCCCTCTCCTGCTCACAAACTGCAGCCAGGACACACTTTGTTTTTCCAACTGTCAAAAGAAAGATGGTGGGGGAGGGGGAGAGTGGAAATTAACAGTTTATATATTTTATTTCTTCAGTGCCTTCTCTCTGTGTCCTTTCTCTCTCTATCCCTCGTCTTCTCTATCTATTACTGGCTCTTCCCATATAGAGGATGGTATTGCATCATTATCTGGGGGGAGGAAGCCATTCAGTCAGAGAAATCGACAATTAGGACCCAATAAAGTGGAAAAGCATATTTCTGTATGCTAATGAGTTTTCCAGCAGCCACAGTAGATGCTGATTAGGCTGCACTTTTTTCAAATATTACTATTATTATTATTATTATTTATTCCATTTATGTAAAACCCCATTTATTCTCTCTGTCACAGCATTTATCAGGGCCACAGTGTGGAGGCTAGCGCCTTTGGTGAGCTTTGAAAAAAGTGACAGACGAGGAAAGAAAGCTAATTTGATTCATGAGTAGATTTAATGGAAGAAACAGTGAAGCGTGAGAGCATCTATAATGTACCCCCAGCGACTATTCTCCATACGTTCTCCCCAGCTGTCACAGGCAGTCGGCAGAGAGCGGAGATGAGAAGATGCTATACTTTTCAAGCTGAAAAAAAAACAGCGAGGGCAGACGCTAGTGTGGTACAGCTTATGGAGAGGAACCCAACCTCTGCCTACCTCCAACGCATTTCGCATGATCAAACACATGAATGTAAAGAGCAGGCTCACAATTAGCATCCACTCATCTGCACAGCCTCTCTCTTCCCACTACCTGCTTTCTTTCTGCTGCTTGTCAAAAGCTTTAAAGTCAAATGTCAATTAATATTCTCTAATTACTATCTGAAGATGCTTTCAGAAAAGAGGAATATCAAGGCCATCTGTTGGTGAATAACTTTGATGTTCTGGACCATGTCTTCGTTTTTTTTTAAAAGCGTGCACAGCCGCAATTATCTTCATTAGATTTTGTGTATTTGTGTAGTTTATTCATCCTGCTAGAATAAAATGATATCGGAAACCATTTAATACAGCTCCCTGGCGTCAACAAACATCCAAGAATAATCTCACATTTTGTCATAACGATGTGATTTGCATTGCAAAACAGCTGTCAGAGGCCACTGTGGATCTGCCAGGGACCTCATCACCTCCACCGTAAACAAAAATCCACCATGTTTCTGACTAACAAATAACTTATAACAAGAAATTTGCCTCTTGCTATTTAAAGCTAAAACAGACCTTGTCATAAATATATTTGAGTAGTATTTTAAACATATGAATATTTAGAATATTTATCTTACCAGCCTCGAAGGCACATCTCTTTCAAGAAAAGTGCTAAGCAAGGAAAAGAAACTAAATACTTATTATTATTATTTTTACTTAGTCGAGACTTATTCAACAGCATGTCTGCTCATGCAGTCGTGTGATTTATGAAATGTTGTTTAACTGAAAGCGTATTCATCTGGAGGCTCATTACGCTACGGTAATTACACAATACTGAGTGCTTTTGCTTTGTGTCTGAAGGGATATTGCTTACCATTCATAAAACCACACCTTCCGCTAGATAGCCCAAGACAGCCTGAAAGACAAAAGAGGCAATACACTTGCAGAAACAGATCCAATCTGATACGGGTGGTAGAAGGAGCAACTAAATTGGGAGACTCTTGTTCTCCTGTTATTGCAGCCGGGTTCTGTATCTCATCTCTGGAAATAAGGGGTGCCTTTGAATCTCACACCAGTCAGGAAGACAATGGATCAGAGGTGGTGAGATTGGAAGGAAGAGGAGTATGGCAGGGGTACCCTTCCTCAACCCTCTTCTATTGATGCTCAGATGTTGTCGACAGAAGAAAATGATGAGGGGAGAAGCAGGTAATGATGATGGGAAAGGTGGGGAAAGAAGAAAAGAAGAGAGAAAGAAAGGGAGAAAGGGGCGACCATACAACGGGGTGGGCACAAGATGCTGTATGTGTACATGGCACTGCTGTGTCTGCATTATTTAAGAGCTCTCATTAACCTGAGCCTGAAACAGACTAAATCAATAGTCCACGTAGACACACAAAGCATTTGAGGGTGCTCCATCTGCTCCCTGTGCACACTTCAAAATCATGGTGAGATATAATTGCAAAGAGGGGTTAAATTCATTCAGCAGACATGGCAAACTACAGTTTTCTGGGTCAGGGATCACCTGTCTTGCATTGATTTGGCTTGGGACCAGACGTGTTAAATAGAACATTGATCATGGTCTGTGAGTTTGTGTGATATGGCACGTCCCCTGATCATTGAAAGTCCGCAGGGTGCTTTGTTTGTAGAAGGAAAGTCACCTTAAAGAAAGATTCTGGGCTACGTTGGTACATGTACATCTTATAATGGTCAGTTTTAAACCAAATATTTTCCTCCCGGTCAATTTCAATCTACACTGGGTCGTATCTAACAGCCCTCATTGGTCTTTATTTATGTCCATGAGATCATGACAAACTTGTCACATTTAATTAATTTCATTTTTATATTCAATTAGAGCACAGTAGCTAAGACCTACGGCAGTGAGTACATCAAGTATGATCTCATTCATTTGAATTGTGCAAACACATTTGTGTAGCGCATTAAAGACAGATGCTAAACTGTCTCTGCTATATGAGTGTTGTAGCATTTGTGGGCATAAGAAAATGTAAAGACTTAAATAAAAAGATGATAAAATGATGCACAAGGATGATCTGAAGATTAAGTTCTTTTGTGTCCATGTTTAAGTAAAGTCAATTTAATATATATATTTATAGAAAATCACCAATTACAAATTTTTTTCCACAGACCACAAACCTTTAATTAGTTTAATTGTTGACTTTTCTTTGTCCAGCTCATTACTGAAGCTAAAAAAAGATCTGCCTAATCAACTGTTGGGGCTTTTTTCAATTCATCATTCTGCTTCAAACTCATTTAGACATTATTTGAAGATGTGAAATTTATTGACCATTGCAGAATGGACAATCGAGTATTATCTTTTGACTGAGAATGAGCAAATATTAATTTTGTTTATTGGCATTGTATCAATTCTTCATTAAACATTACTGATTTAGTGTTTGTTTTTCTATATTGCAGTTTGGCTCAGTGGATGATAAAATAAGAAAGGTTGCTGTAGTCTTATTTATTGTAAGATATCAATTTTCTTTCTCTTGAACTCAACTGTTTTGGTGATAATCCTCAATAAAACAATGACAAAGAGGTTAAAAATAAGGGCTTTATTCTAGAGACAGCTTCAAAACAAAGAAAGAAAGCAAACACATAAAAAGAAAGCAAGAAAGTAAAAGAAAAGAGGAAAGATAAAAGAAGAGAGGACAGGATGAAATGAAGGGCAGCGGGAGATGTTGAAGCCAACAGCACAAAGTGTCGGCTCAAATGGACCGTGAGGGGGCAACTTCTGGCTCCTAGAGGATTTTCTTCAGGTCATCAAGCATCACATCATGGAGACGCAAATGTAACTATGGTCACGGCTATAACCACAAACCCACCCAGAGACACAGACGCAGCCAAAACCCTGCTCTGTTCCTCCCACATACATGACTCATCCTAAACCCAAAGTCTAATCCTCATCTGGTCCTTTCCCATTCTCTCTTTCTTATTTCAATCTGCCTGGGGAAGTAATACTCAAATTCCTAAGCAGAGCGTTAGTGCTCCCATGACCATTACTGTACCAACTGACCTGTGTCTGGATAATTGATGTGAAAATGTATTGGAAACCATACAGAAGCCTTTTTATACCCCAATTAAAACACCTGACACCTGATCTTTATCAAATGGGTTAGAAATCAGAATATCTCTGGCCTAAATGAATCCAGGGGATGAGGGAAGTAACATAACCTGGACACAAAGAAGCAAGGAGAATGGAAGGATATGAACAAACCAAGAATTTATTAACAATTTAAATAAAAATACCAACTGAAAACTACTGTCTATGCAAGAAGAAAATGGAACTAAATATAAATGAAACAAGTTAAATTAGACTGAGGCTAAACACAACATTAATAAACACAGTCCCTCTAAAAGGGAGCCAAAGTTACTGACCCCCGTACACCACAACTCAAGTTTAGCTGAGAATAACAACCAACACACAGCCCAAAAGCTGCCAACTGTCCGTTCCTCCTGGTCTTTAACCTCCAGGCCTTGATGAGCAGGTGCGCTCACGCAATCACTACAGCGGTAGGAAGGGGGGAAGGGTGGTAATCTGGGGAGAGACACAGGTGAGGACAGGGAGAAACACACACTTAAGTCATTTTTACATAATGAACTCTAGACAATTTCAAATTTCAGGGTTGCAGTGCATGTGTGAAAGGTGCTCACAACACTACGGCTGTAACACTCCCTCTCTCTCCCTGTGTGTGTGTGTGTGTGGGGGTGATTGTGTGAGTGGAGACAGGCGTGCTGGAGTCAGGGCAGAACCACTCCAGCTGCACCTCATCTCTGTAATCAAGCCTCTACAAAGACTCAGCTTTTTATTACGAGCTACCAGTTTTGCTATTCAGCATTTAGTTCTTGTTGCCTGTTCTCTGTTTCCCTTGTAGTCCTGCCTGTTCTGGCTCCGGTCCCTGTTTACTGCCCCTCGTCTGGTCAAGCACTGCTGTTCTGTCTTGGAACCCTGCATTACTCAGTCTCCTCGGACCTAACTCTGGACCTGCTTAAGGCCCCTAACTGCCCCTGCCCCAGTCTCAGTTCCTGGATTTCAGCTACCAGCTCAAACGTCCCCTAGCCTGCAGTCCCAGGTTCCCAGCTTCCAGCCCAAGCCTCAGCTCAGCAAGCCTCAGCATTCCTTTTCCCCAAACTTCAAAATAAATACCTTGTTCATATAATATCTCTGTTTCCTCCGCCCCACATAACACTACGATCTGGCCAAAGACATGGACCCAGCAAACATAGCTTTTCACTGCAGGAGGTAGACCCTAAATGAAGTTTTGTATGCTGTGGAACAATTCTCTGCCTACTGCTGTGAGACCTCCAGCATTGAGTGGAAGGATGCAGCTCTTTCTCTAGCACTCCTCTCTGTTTCATTCAAGTCGTGACTGCTGGAACTACTGCCTAATCTGGCAGAGACTGTTGTGAACACTTTCCTGTTTCAGTTCCAGCTAGTACCCTGCCTGTATGTCCTGAACCTCATCTGTCATACCCCTTGCCTGGATTCTCTATATCCCCTGCTGCCTGTCTAGCAACCTCATGTGCTGGGCCTGCTTGTCACCAGCCAGTCTCCTTGTCTGCTAGTGATTGGCCTCCTAGCCTTCAGCCTGCTTCCCAGCCAGCTAACCTGCAGCATGTTAGCCACCAGCATGCTAGCCACCAGCATAATATCAGCTGAGGAGCCACCCTGACATCCATAAGTCAACCTTGCCATTTTCATGGGGTCAAACCTGCCAATCCTGGACAAATTTTTAGAGTACATATACATAAAAATACATCATTTGCATACATGCGGCAGTCAAACAGACAAAAAATCGAGGGACGCACTGATATGAGAATTCTTGACACCAGTTATAGATTGTTTACAAAAATATCAGTAGATGCCAGTACTGTTGGTCATTTATGCCTGTTTGTCCATTTGTCTTTCACCTACCTAAACATAGTTTACCAAGGAACACAATTTCACTTAGGCTACACACTAACCTACCACTACTGCTGCATTTATGTAGTTTCTATTGTTTATACCTCCACAATAATCAAACTTTAAACTAATTTGACTTTTGAAAATATGATTTTCAGCTTATTTGAAATTTGATTTCTTAGGCAAAGTTATATACTACAGTACCCACACACATCTCTCCCAGTAACTTTCTAGGTAATGTTATTTCTGCGGCAAGTGCATTCACTTTTTTTTTTACAGTGCCATGATCTGCTCCTCTCATTACGGTTACAGGTTTGGCTGCAATACTAATAATGTTGCTTACAATATAACTTAACATCACCAGTGGTGTTTTTTATATGTATAAAATTGGTGGGGCACCAACCACTTCAATAGTTAGGCTACACAGTAGGAAACCTACAGTACTCACTCTTGCTACTGATGTTTTTTTTTATACGTCATGGGTCCATGCATGGCTCCCCAGAACACTTTTAACAGCACAGTGGCTTGCTTCTAGCAGGTCTTGTACACATACATAGAGACAGAGAGAGAGACAGTGAGTGAGTGAGAGAGAGAATTGCTTTAGCAACATTGTGACTTTACATAGTCCTGTCAATGCAAGCACTATACAGTAAATGTGACTATATAGTAGAGTTACGCAGAAAAAACACGTTTAATATTTTCTGCAGTTGTCTTGTTCTTTTTATTTATTCATTGATTTTATTTTATTTAATAAATTGTATTATCCTTGATGCTTCGGCAATATTGTTCATCTAACATTCATGCCAATAAAGCTTACTGAGTTGAATTGGATTGTGAGAGAGAGAGGAGAGCAATTACACAAGTAACATTACCACTGTCACAAGCCTAAATTAAGAATGCAATATTCCATCATTATAAGCCAACACAACCAACCTCAGAAGAAATGAGCCTACAGGGCCATAAATGAACACCAAAGAGCTCAACACCACTGAAGGCCACAACGAAGCGCACAGACAACTTTTTAGGGATACCAATCCATTCTGTGACAACTTTAGGACAACAACCTTAATAGATAAGCATGGACACTCATCACTATATCAATCGATCCAGCACAAAAATATGGCCAATGCATGGACCAGAACCACAAAGGCAGCATAAAATATGCTTTCACTCACCAAAGCTGACAGCTCACTTGAAGAGAAAGGCGGCGCAGCGCTTTTTCCTCTGGGCAAACTTCTCGATGACTTTGGGGATGAAGTCGTGTAGCTGCTGAATCAGCCGGCTTTCGATGGACAGCATGGCCATAAGCTGAGTCACGGCTGTCCCATGGTATTGCAAGCAAAAGTTTTTACCCTCTTCAGGGTGCAAAAGTTCCTCTCTGACTCAGATGTCATCATAGGAGATGTTATGATAATTTTCAGCAGAGTAACAGTCTCAGCAAAAGCTTCCTAAGTTGTCATTGACTGATGTTAACAGAGACAGGGCTGTCTTATCAGTATGAAACTCAGTGTAGTGGTACAGAGTGGTCAGCTCAGACTTCAGCTCTTCCTTGTTTCCTACAGGCCATAGTTTCACAGCAGAGGTCAAGCTCAGATGTAGGGAATGACAGGACAAATTGTGGGAAGAGCGAGCTCTCAAACAGCTTTGCAGCGATC
This sequence comes from Thunnus thynnus, assembly GCF_963924715.1. Taxonomy (NCBI): domain Eukaryota; kingdom Metazoa; phylum Chordata; class Actinopteri; order Scombriformes; family Scombridae; genus Thunnus; species Thunnus thynnus. The sequence goes on along the minus strand of NC_089524.1, from coordinate 9,494,520 downwards.
AGGTGGTCACTCTGTGAAAAACTCTGTCAGACACATAGCCAGATAGATAGACAGACAGCCGATCAACTCTGAAATATGTGATCATGGCAACTTAGGAAAATTTACCATTGCCAACTACATAATCATCTGCTCTTTGACACATTTTCTCTTTCACAGGATGTCCATTCGATTTACAACCATCATTGAAAGTTAAAGATTGAGAAGTTGCAGATGGAGATGAAGAAACTGGAGAAGGATGTAAGTACAGTGGAAACCATTTATAGTGATCACATCTGTCCTGGTCAAATATCACCATAAGTGGATTATTATAACCGAATTTGGTTTTCTTTATTTCTTAATGCAGATTACCATCTAACTGACATTTGTATATTTATTAGCCTATGTGAATATAAAGTAATTAAATGGACAGCTTTGCTATTTACCGAATTTTATTGACTGTTTCAAAATACAGTACAGCTGTTTCAAACACAGTGTGTGCACATTTTTGAAGCAGCGGGGGTTCTGACTTTTGCCAATGACAAGTTCCTTCTTTTCCCCGGTGGCAGAACAGGCGAAGAGAGCGGTGATCCTTTCCTTAGATTTCTTTCCCTGCTTTTATTGTCCTAAGCTCAGAGGAGACTATGTTTGTCATTAAGAGAAAATTACTTTCTTTTTCCTGTCATGATTTCAATGTGCACGCAACACCAGCCTCAGGTAGGCAATAATGGTGCCGCAGCCACTTATCATGGGAGCAAAGTACAAAAAATAGAATTACAGCAGTTTAAATTTTTTTTTTTCCATGTGTTGTCATGTATGAAAAGACCTAAAACAAACACTGTAAGTGGATTACTTGATTACTCTAGTCAGGAGAAATTCACACATAGTTTTATTTAATCACGCAGACAACAGTACTTTCAAACACAGACACCTTTGCAATTTCGCTGGAAGATTTACCTGAGGACTTGTGGTATACTTCCAAGTTTGAGACTGCCTTGTATCTGAAAATATCCCATATTGTTTACATTTTGTAATTATATACAGATCAGCAGCAACACACACACAAGCTCCATTCAGTTTCACGTCAGCACAAGCAGGCGGACCACAATTACCCACCGCCCTCACATGAGGAAAACCAGCTATTTGACATGTTATTTTTTTTCTTCCTGAAAACAAATAATTTTAAAAAAATATTTGTAGGATATAAATATTTGTAAAACCCACTATATGTTCTTTTCCAAATTCCGTATTTGGATTCGGCTTCAACCCTAGTAGTGCTTATATAAACATCAAATAACAAATGGCTGATTTTGAAGAGAAGATTTATTGTCAGTGCAAATTTTTAAACCTGTCAACAGCCTGTCTACCCCTGTACTACAGTATATTCCACACAGACTTGCTTTCTGCAGGGGTTTTCACACTGCAATATCTAGAATGCACAGAACAGTCAGCACTGTGCCTCTTCAACCAGGTCCTTATATAGTTTGGAACTTGGAAGCAGGGGGGCTGTTGATGTTATCATCATTAAGTTTAATATGTTTGAAACCAGTAGAACAGCCCTCTTGTCTGTGCTTATATTGTTCATAAAGCTAAAGCACCTTTCACACTCAGTGCTTGGTCTGTGCACAAAATAAATTTACTTGCACAGTTGCTTAACTTATTCTTCACCATGGCAGATGATGGGGTTTGATGGCCATCTATTCTCATCATGGATGCTGAGGTCCTTGATGGTCTCATTTTCAAAAGACAAGTGTTGCTAAAGATTGTTCACAAGGCTTTGTAAGAACTGGCCTGGATTGATTGCATTTTGCATTTCTTTTCAAGGCTATAGACCGATACTTCCCATTCTCTTTTGCTTCTAAAGCCTCACCATATTTCTCACCTGGACTATCTTTAAATGAATATATCACTCTGATTGTGTGTTTCAGCAGATGCTCTGCTCTAAGCAGAGTTACAGAATGAGACTGAAGCTCCTGTGACAGGACACTTAGTTCATGGAGTGTCATACATGAGCCCAAGGTCACAAAGAAATTCAAGACTTTGAACACAGCCTAATAAACCTCTGTACATTAGCTTCTATTTCTTGGACCTCCTCTCATCAGAACCAGTGTTCTTAAAGTGCTGCACAAGAACTCCCAGTAATGTCCAAACAGCATGAACAGTCTGAAAGCTACTGGCCTTCCAGCATACCTCCAAGACATTGCAAAGAAGTTGTGAGCCTACTTCAGCTGCTGCATCTATAAGTTCACACTCATTTTTGTTTGACATACTATACAGAGAATATAGCTTCTGCATAAAAGCTTTGAAGTGAATGACATAGTTTACCTCATCAACTGCATCTGACACAGCTAGTATGACACACTGTACAGTTCATACACACTGTATGGTTCATACAGTGCCATACAATAAGCTTTGGGAATCTCAAGGTCAACCTGGTTGCTACTCCTGATGTTTTTGATGCTGGCTCCGTCAGACACAAATGTTACTTAGTTTTCATGAAGCCGTTCTTCTGTAAGGCCAGCATTAGTTAAACAAGTCAGTAAACCCTCTACTATGCCATCTGCTCTCTGATCTTCCAGGTCAACAAGCTCAAGGAATATGAATGCAGGGCTTTCTTCTTGAATCGATGCTTTAACTCAAACTGTCATGACAGCTTTGTGAATTAAAGAGGAGGACTCGTCAATTAGGACTGCTAACTTACTTGATGATATTGCGCTACTGATGATTTTGCTCTGCATCTTATTGGAAACATGTTTGGTTATTTGTGTTGCGTTGTAATGTGAATGAAGTATTGAATCCATCTTTATACCATTCAGTTGCTGCAGCTCAATGAGGATCTCATGGTCAGAAAAGGGTCTGTTCTTTTTGGCTAAATGGTAGGCTGTTTGAAACACAACTTCAGTTTCCTTCATGTAGGACTCAGTCAGCACCTGCATCACATTCTCAATGCCCCCTTCTTTCTGTTGTTCTGCCATCTTCACAGCTTGAGCATGTGCCTTGAACAAAGCATGTTTCCTCAACTTATTTTTCAAGGCTGACAGACTTGTCTCTCTACTTCCCTGGCCAGACACTTGAATCTCAAAGTTCATCCATTCTTTTGAGACAGATACATCTTGCTCCTTGTTGATGCCAATGGTGCTCACACTGCTACAAATCAGACATCCTGTGAAGCATAAACAAACAATGTCACTACTGTATTCACATCAGTATGTGTGTAGTGTCCATGTCTCCCACATACATACAAGCACACAAACACATACACTGTATATTTCTCTGTGTCTACTGTTTTAGAAGCAGCCAAAACTAACAATCTACCAAAAACTTAGCCATTTTTTTGTTTTTGTATGCTAACCAGGGGTTCTTGGATTTAAAATAATCTTTTTGTTTGGCTGTCCACAGGTCTGGCCAGTCATTATTGGTGTCTACAAAAAAAAATTGAATTACAGGCTATAAATGTAACAATGGTAACAGTTACCATAACCTGAACATTACTGAATTTAGCTCATTGACACAAGAATTTCAAACAGACTCACTAAGATAACTGAACCCTACAGGTAGCTGCCAAAATAATGCAAGCATTCAAGTAAATGAGGGATGCATATTACTATTGAAAGCAGGCTCTCTTGTGGTGTGGGATTTTCTTGGACCAAGTACGCATAAAGAAAAACATTTTAAGTGTTCAACTTCATCTCTCTCTCTTAATGAAAATGCCCCCCTCCACGAACAGGGCACAAGTGGTCACTGAATGGTTTAATTGCATCACAAAGCAAATGGTGACAATGATATACTTCACATACAGCTGTGGCGTTCCTGGAGGGGAAAGGTCCCCGGTCCCCCCAATATTCGAAAATGGAAATTTGTCACCCCACTAATCCGTTTCATTTGATTTTCAGTTTTACTCCCTAAACAGTCAATTATATGCATTGTGGCTCGATATCTGTGGCTTTCTGCCCGGGCTGTCTGTAGCCTATTTCAGAGCCAGACACCCCACCCCAAACCCCCTGCTGCCAAATTGGTCCCTCTCAATGTGACTGACTATTTCTTCCATGACATATAGTAACAGGCAAATGTCAAGCCATGACATATGTTAACTAAATACTGCTATTACAGTTTTTCTCAACTGCTTATGCACATTTTCTGAAGGCATAGCTCATTTTCTTAAAACACTAAACACAAATTCAAAAACTCCACACATCTCTTGCAAAAGCAAAAGCAAACACTGCATTCAAAACAAGGTTATGTCTACTCAAAGTGAAATTTTGTCTTCAAATGACACACACACACACACACACACACCATCAAATGAACAGACATTTCTAAGAACCAACTGAACACTGATGTGCTCAATGGAAAACACTATGATGAGTGAAAAACACTGCTATGATAATCTTATTAGTAGGCCTTTTGCATGTTCAGTGTTACACTACATGCTGTACATACAGTAGCCTGTTGTAAACTGTTTCTGTACTCAAATATAAAACCCACAAATACAAGAATAGAATGTGTTTTTATTCTGAAATACTGTATACATCTCCACAAACACAGTTGGATTTGTAAAGTGTTCTTCATACAAACAAACAATAGAAAAAAGAAAATAAGCTTTCTGCATATACTATAAAGAAAAAGAAAATTAGGCTGCATCCTGCCTTTCATTTCGTTTCTGTCTGGCCACAGGACCTCATCGAAATCACAGGCAATGTTCTCCCTGGCCAAGCAGCAGGGAAAGTATTGCCTGGTATGATGAATCCAGTCCTGATATGCTTCAGCAGCTATATCACCACATGCTTCCTCCATTGCTTGTTGAAGGGGTATGCGCTCATGGGGCCTGTGCTCATATACCTTCCAAAGACAAGCTGAAAAAAAAACCCTCAATAGGGTTGAGAAATGGAGAATATGGTGGCAGATGAAGAAAGGAAAAACGTGGGTGGTCGATGAACCAGTTGCGGACCAGAGCAGTTTGTTGGAAACTTACGTTGTCCCAGAAGACAACGTACCTGGGCTGCTCTGGGCCATCCATCTGCTCAGCTGGAGTGAGGATATTGTGTAGCGTGCCCAGGAAAGTGATGAGATGGGCAGTATTGTAGGGGCCAAGGGTTGAATGGTGATGGAGGACGCTTTGGTGAGTTATAGCTGTGCACATAGTGATATTCCCTCCCTTACTGACCAGGAACCTCAACAATGGCACGCTGGCGGATGACGTTCCTTCACCGTTGCCTCTTTTTGCGAGGTTGAAACCCACATCAGTGAATATGATTTCAGAATATCAGAAATAGACCTAAAGCAGTCAATATTGTGAAGTACAAAACATTACATTACAATACAGTAATGTGTCTATACAGTGCTGATTGGATGTAAACAATTTACAGTGTTAGAATGCATAAGACTTACTTGCACATTGTCATAGTGCAATTCTTTAACGCTTTCTGAGTTTCTCTCAAATGGCACCCTGTAGACCATTCATAGGTGGTTTCACTGTAGGATATGGTTGAGTGTTCACAAATTCATGTGGTCAATATTTTGAAATATACCTTGGTCTTCAGTGATTTGAGTTTGTATTTGGTTTAGTGTTATTACGTTGTTTGCTCCAACCATATTGGCTATTCAGTCTCCTGTTGAAGTGTCAAAAGTCTTCCTCTTCCACCACGACATGGTAGTCTTTCAGTTCTGTAAGATATATGTGCATACTACTGTAAAATACTGTAATTATTAGAACAGTACAGTAACAATGCTGTACTCTGAGAAAGTAGGAGTACAGTTCCCAATTTCATACATATATGAAACATATTTTTTTTACAGTATTAAATAGTAATTATTGAGTACTGTCTTGATATGCAGTACTACAGTAAGGAGAGAAGATTTCTTACCTATTCTCATTTCTGTATGTCTGGACGATTGAAGTCATAGTGAAGTGGCTCAAGGTTGGCTGGACTCTCAGCCCTGCCTCCCTCATCATCAGACATAGTCAATCACAGTGGCCTGAATCTCATCACAGGCAATTGCTCTCCTAGGTCGTAGTCTTGGTCCTCCTCTTGCTCAACCTACTTGTCCTCCTCCTCCTCCTCCTCCTCCTCTTCTGACTCTCACTTCTCTCACTCTACCTCTCTCTCTGCGAAGTTGGCATCCATTGTTCTCCAACACAGAAGAGCTCACCTTTGGCCCTTTTATTGCTCGAGCCATAATTGCTAATTGAAAAGCAACAGGCGTTTGTCCACATGAGGAGTCAATGGTGTGATTGGTGGTTTGAGTTTAGCATTCTGAGCGGCAGTGTTTTCCATGTGAACACAAGAGATTTCATCAATGAAGATTGTGCTAAATGTAGAGAATTGGGTTTAGTGTTTTGCAAAAAGTATGGTTTAGACCTGCAAAATGAGTGAAAAGCAGGAAATGTCTTTGTATTTGTGCAGAATTGGTGTAAGATAAGGTACATAAGTTTCAGATTTTGGTCATTGTGTCTCAAGTTCCATTGTTAGTGTGTAAGCAATTGAGAAAAACTGTACAAAGTGTTCACTGTGGTGACGTCTTCATTCAAAGTTGTAGTTGAAGATGCAGCATCTCTGTCACTGTCGGCATCCTTTCAGGCTGGAGTGGGGGACGGAGCAGACGCAGGCTATTGTTAGCTGAGCTGCTTTTTGTTTGAGTAGTTTGAGTAGTTTGCTTTATCTTTCCTCTTAATTTCATTAATTAAATATTCCAAAGGCCATATTTGGTAGCGTTATTATTTGAGGTAAACCAAACCAATTTTTTTTTCCAAGGACGGTGAAGGGATGAATCACACTACTCTGCCTCTAATTGGTTTACCATGATATTCTTACTCCAACCCTAACCAATCACGCTCCTCATGCCTAAACCTAACCAACCCAACCAACGAAGGCAACAAGTACTAGCCAGTCAGAGGCAGAAGCTGCTCTGATGACCAACCAATCAGAAACATTTCAGCCACTGTTTATGTGAAGTAATCTCACTCTCACATGCGATTGGATTAGCCACTTATTTACTGGATTGTCTCTCATGATTTGGCTATTGCAGGACACTACTGAATTATGTGCATCAGAGGGGATTTAGAAGTGGGTATATACAATGCCGACTGAAAAATAAGTAGGTATACGCCATGCACCTAGTATACCCTGCACTACACCACTGCTCATCCTGTTCTCCTTTTCCCTTGTAGTCCTGCTTGTTATGACTCTTGTCCCTGTTTCCTGCCCCTCGTCTGGTCAAGCCCTGCTGGTCTGCCCTCAGCCCTGCTGCTCTGCCCTGGAACCCTGCATTTAGTCTCCTCAGATCTCACTCTGGACTTGCTTCCTCTGCCCCTAACTGCTCCTGCCCTGTTCCTGGTTCTCAGCTACCAGCTCAAGCTTACCCTAGCCTGCAGCCCCAGGTTCCCAGGTTCCAGCCCAATCTTCAACCGCAGGTTCCCAGCTTCCAACCCAATCTTCAACTGCATGTTCCCAGCTTCCAGCCCAAGCTTCCCCAGGACTGCATTCCCTTTCCTCAGCCTTCAAAATGAATACCTTGTTGCTATAATATCCCCATTTCCTCACCTTGAGTGTCTGCACTTGGGTTCACCTGCTTCGCCCCACATAACATTTCATATCTCTCAGCCACACCTGTCCAAAACTATCTGTGCACACTGGAAAAATAAATCAGGAACACTCTGTGCGATAAAGCATCATCTTCCTCCTCCTCCTCCTCCTCCTCCTCCTCCTCCTCCTCCTCACTGTCCTGTCACCAGCTCTGGATTGGCACTGCTTTTGCCCTTAAGATGCTCAGACTTCAGGGCTTATAATGGCAGGTATGAGTGTAGCGCAGACCTACTGCAGCAGTCCAATTTTGTTCATTTTCAATTATTTTATCACTAAAACAACTGACTAAAGTCCTGCTGCAGTGTTAATAAACTCCCAACAAAAAATATATACAGGACTAACTGATGCAACCGTGAAATGTGCTGGAGGTTGAGGATTCAGTAAATCATGACAACGACTGTAGCATCACTTCACTAGAAATAATACTTAATATAAGAGAAGAAGAAAATGAGAGGCAGAGGATGAAGAAGAGGGAGAGAGGAAAGAATAAGCAAAGGGAGAAATAAGAAATAAGGAGGAGAAGAACAAGAAAAAAAACATATTAAAGTAAAGGTTCACAATTTTGTCTTTAAAAGTCTGGCTTAAAACAATAGATAGGTGCCCAAATGAAAACTGAAACAGGTTTTGCTCACTGTAATCATTCGACCTGTTCATGCAGGCCAATAACATCCCTTTCTAATGTGCTTTCAATGTAAGTGATGGGTGACAAAATCCACAGTTCCTCTTTTGTGCAAAAATTTATTTCAAAGTTTATCTGAAGCTCATATGATGCTTCAGCCTCCCAAGTAAACAACTAATTAGTTAAATTAGTGTATAACTTTCAAAGTAACAGTCTTTTTAGTGCCAAAATCCCTCTTTTTGTTACAGTCCTTCCAGCGCAGCTCAAAAGGGAAACACTGACAGACTAAACACACAAAGAGGAAATTGTAGACTAAAAAGACTAACATTGGAAGATATCCACTTAATGTGACTAATTTTAATGGCTGAAGTCTCATATTTGGTTTAGATAAACTTTTAAATAATTTTTTGCACAAACAATGTTTGCATGGGCACCTGACAGACTTTAATAACAACAACAATATTGTGAAAAGCATCTCAGAGTCCAGCCCTTTGAAAGAAAGGGGGAAAAAAACAAGCAAGGCCAGGTATGAGGAATCTCTCATAAAGAGCATAGCCTGCAGTATAGATTATATCCTTTTCATCTGATGCCAGAGTTTCATATTTGTATAAATACCCTATTAGCACACATTAAAATTGTTGCAATTTTACAGTATGAACTCCTCACGCTGGTTCATGTCACTGAACCTCAGACTGTGTGTGATGTTGCATAAAGCAACACTCATAACACTGTGCAAAGCATATTAAAAAATGTCCCAAAAAGAACCTGATTGTGTCTAATATGATGGGGTTAGAAGTACATTTATTTAAGTAGGTGTGTGTTCTATCTTAACAGGCCTGACAAACTCAAATACTCTCGAAGGTGCAGGTTTAACCTCCCTTGAAAAAAATGTCAGCTTAATGGCCCCTGCCTTGCACTGATAACTGCCAAGGTGTCTCCTGCTCTTTGGAAGTGGGTGGATAAAGGTGTTAAAGCCTTTGTGTAAAGGCACCGTGAAACATAGCCCAGTGTCTTTATATTTCTCTCTTTGAAGTGAATTGACATTCAGCTCAGGATTTTGTTTGAAAATGCACCCTGCCTTCAAACCCCTCTGTTTTCCTTCTCTAAACTTCATTATGTTACATAAAGTTGGAGCAGCCTTCTTGTCCTTGAGTTTTACTTACAGGTTGTCTGCCTTTTGTGTTTTGTTTGACTTCCTTTGCAAGGCGATTGAGGGCGCCAGTCAAAAGGAGTGAGGCAGATAGGGGAGGACACACTGGCAGGCCGAATGGTGGGAGCCAAGGAGTCTGTCAAACTCCATCTCTGCTACGAAAATGGAAGTAGATGGGCACAACTCTCTGTACAACCGCAGGACATAGAATAGAGTGCAGGGAAGGGGAGGATGTGTGATGGGAATGCCAGAGTAATATGTCACTGCTGATGACACTCAATTTGTTTGGGAGTCAAGGGGCTTCGAGAGGTGCACTCTACTGCCTATCTACAGGCAGCAGCAGAGCTGATGGTATTAATAACGGGGGTACTTAGCTGTTTTCCATGTATATACAGCACAAAATCATGTCCCACCCATTATGTAGCAAGCAACAGCAATCATTCCCCCTTCAGTGATTTAGAGACTGTTGTCACCAGAAAAATTAGAGCATTGCCGGTTTGTTAAAATCCTTAAAATTATGTGCTTATGTTTTTCTGACAAGTGGAATCTTGCAGTCATGTGAATAATGGCTGTTCACTCTCAGTACCAAAGACAGAAGTAGTCTTGTGTTGTTATACTTTTGCAAAAAAAAAGTATGGAGGAGGAGGTTCATGCAGATGTGTAACTTTGACTTGGGAGACTCTACTTTGTATCCCAAGTTCTACCAACAGTCTACGTTGGTTTTTGTTTGAGCATGAAGGCAATCATTCCCTATCCCTTAACCAAGTAGTTTTATATCATATCATCATTTATCATAATATAGTTGCCACGCACAGACACTGTAGTAAAAGCATTTAAAAGTTATTTGAGATTGTGTAATTTAAAAACATTTTATGTTATTTTCCGCATAGGGATATTTTGTCACGTTTGCATCGATAGAAATATATATATTGATATTTTCTTTGGTATGGAGCTTACATGCTGGTTGCTTGTTTGGTTATCCTTCCAGTAGTGTATAGTACATACTAATATGACTTACTTTTCATCTTGAATGGTGGGAGGCTCCTGCTGTTTTGACAGAGGTTCCTAGATAATAAAAATACTTCCTATTCTCACCAGCCTTTGTCTTCATACACATTTTTTGTTAAAGTTGTGGGAAATAACTATTGCATGCGATACAGCTGCTCTGTACTGCTGCTTTGACAATTTTAATTTTTTTAACTCGACAAAGTCATACATAACTTGGAATTCTACTGTCAGGTTTTGGACAATGACGAAGTATCAGAGGCTCACACTAACTACAGTTCATCTCTGTACTAGTCAGTTTTAGAATGGATTGTACCACTTTGGTTACTTTATATTTTGAGGCTCAGCTGGATCTGGCTCCTACTTATATCTTTGATATCTGATCTTTTAACCCTTTATGAGCCATATAACAGTCTGAAATCTCCTGGCAGGGCACTTCTGGCCAAGGTAAAGACTGGGATCAAGACCAAAGGTGACTGGGTCTTTGCCACCTGAGCCCCAGGGCTTTGTAAAATGGTATTCCACCTGAGATCCTGTGTGAAAATAATATATAGGCTTGTATATGTATTTCAAACCCCTCTTCAGAAACACTCCTTTTTTAGACAGAGGTTTTTATAGAAGATTTTATCTCAGTAACACTTTAACACAGTTGTAAATCGGGTCAGTTGTAAATATTTTTAGGCAAAGACCCTGACCTTTACACATATATTTGGTTCTTTGCCTTTATTTTGATCAGTGCATCAACTAATTTTACTGATGAAATCAAAGTAAATAAACTCACAGAAAACATTACCTGCTAAATACCTGAGCTATAAAAGGCAACAAGAATTTGTGGAATCAATTTATTAAACTAATAAAAACAATTGGATTCTGCACAATCCAAACCATGAGTATGTTGCATTAAATCTCAGATGTTTTGAAAGAATATCTCTCGGAAGAAGCACATTGTGCAGTAGGCATCTGCAATTTAAATACTTTTGAAGCAGTTTTTAGTATGGCTATGTGGATAATGAGTTAATCATCGTTAGCCTGAAGCATGAAGTAATAATTGTAATAATTAGTGATCAGGAGCTAAATGTGTAATGCCTGTAGAGGAGAACAACCTCAGTTTGTCCTGTCAGGGTGTGCAGTTATAACAAGTCTGGCTGTAGGCTGAAAGCTCTGAAGGGTTCAGTGGAGGAGAGCAGGATCATGTGTTTTTCTGGTTGCTCAGTGTTGGACCACATTGTGGAAGTCTGGCTAACAAGCTGGTCTGGATGACACTGGATGATCCTGCAGTTGAGTGCAATATGTGACTTATCCCTCTGTAACCTTGGCCAATCATGTGATGAAGTTAGACCTGATTGCTACCATCCTCAGGGAGTTTTACCCTGGGCGTAATTACACAATTTAACCAGTAGGGAGCACACTTCTCATACCATCTCAGTGGAGTCTGTGGTGCTGAACTGTATGTTAAAGCTTTTCATGGTAATAGGTCACGGAAGCATCAGCTCTTTTTTTATAATATAATACGTTTCCTAGCAATGCATTAGCATTAGTGTATGCTGCTGAGGTGGTGAATAGAGCATAACACCAACCTCCAATGAAAAGCACTGTATGCATAATGTAGCCTATGCTACAAATGACAGTCCAAGGATAAGCACAGTAGCCTGTATTGATAATAAATAATTAGTATTAGTAACTATTAGTACTATGTTTACATCAAGTAATAATTTACCTGACATCAGCATCAAATTACATTGATTCAATTATTAAAAGAGGTGAGAATTAAAATAATTCACTCTTGGTAAACCTATGTTAAAAACTCTCTTCTAAACAACCTTTACTAAGTGGGAATATTTATGTATTTCAATGGTTTTGATTATTCCGTTTTAAGCCCAGAAATGGCGACACTAGAAACATCAAGAGATCCATTAAATCATTGAATTATTTAACGGTATTATGAATAAATATGAGTATGAAGATGACTCCTAGGTAATATGAAAATGTAATTCTCTCTCTCTCTCTCTCTCTCTCTCTCTCTCTCTGTCTCTCTCTCTCTCTCTCTCTCTCTCTCTCTCTGTCTCTCTCTCTCTTATCTCCCCACTAGCCTTCTTCCCCCAAGGCTCGTGCGTAATTAGTCCATATTGTATCAGTCTGGTTAAACACATAGCTCACACATATATGCACCCTCACGGGCACATAACCTAATTGTATGTTTTAAAGCAAGTGTGGCTCGCCTGGTCTCTCTCTGTATATGATATTACTACATTATTATAATTATAATAAGGATATCATTACTTATAACAGTAGTGATTGTTGTACCATTGATGTAATTGGTAAATATTAGATATGTTTAATGAATATTATCGTCGATTAAATACATGACATGACATTTATTTTCTCTGCTAAATTTTCTTTCTTTCTGTTTTTTATTTGAACATAAATGCTAATCTATCGCTTAAAATGACGCATGTAATTTGGAGATGTGGGTCTGGCAAGATCCCAAATCTCTTTGAAAGATGAGAACAACTTGGAAGGTGGGCAGGGCAGGGCAGGTATAGGGGTTTATAGGGAGAGTTGCTTTTGCTGCAAATGGGCTTCCCCAAATCTTTGCTCATGGGTTCTGCGCCAGGAGCTCGGCATTGTGGCCCGGTCTACTATCCGCTTGTTCTTGGAAACAGCGTCAGAGAGCAGCTGAGAGAGGCTTAACATTTCAAACGTCTGGCGGTAGGCTGCAAAGTTTCCACCCTAAAACACTGTCATGTAGCCACGGGCTGGAGCAGGACACAACACCTCACGGCTTGGTGTTCAATAGGTAGGCTATTAGTGTGCGGTAAAGTTAATGCGTCGATTGAGTTTGTGTCTTAATGGAAGCTGGTATGTTTCAATTAACATTACCTGTGTCAGTCAGTTATGTTGCAGGTGCTGCAGTGTTTAATTATTTAATTAACGTGTTTAAAATACGTGCGTAAAATAACATTTTATCAGACCTATTTGGGTTTTTAATGAGAAAATTTTGGCAGGTAAATTTGTTTTTGTTTTTTAAAATAATGATACTTTTATCTGTAGCCTAACTACCATAACCACGTTTGATTAATTGTATCTTGATTCAAAATCCTTTTGCATCTTTTGCGTAAAAGTCAGATTAAAAGTGAGATTCCGGTGCTACTAGTCATAGATGTCCGCTCAGCTGGAAGGAGGCCTGCAGCTGGAGACCACAGCAAAACTTAATGTACTAAAATCCGAAGAAATAGTTGACGTGACAAATCCTGACGGATGCCCTGTGCAGCGCGGCCGCCCCGGGGACGGAGCAGAGAATAAAATGTCCCTGTCTCCAGAGCGCCAGCAGCAGAAACCACGCAAGATGACCCGGAGCCCCAAATGTGCCCGCTGTCGGAACCACGGCGTCGTTTCGTGTTTGAAAGGCCACAAACGCTTCTGCCGCTGGAGGGACTGTCGCTGTGCCTGCTGCCTGCTGGTGGTGGAGCGGCAGCGCGTCATGGCAGCGCAGGTCGCACTGAGGCGGCAACAGGCTGCGGAGGTGAGGAGAGCACAAGGGCAGGTCAGTAATGGGAAAATGATTTACGGATGGGTATACCATGAGTGGGTGATTATCAAGAGTTATTGACAGAAAAACCACAAAGAGTAAAATCACAATGTTGTAGGGTAAAATGTGACTGTGGAAGGGAATAAATTATTGGGAAAAAGGTAATATATTGAAAGCTTAATGGCTTAAAAATGATGGGCGATGAATATCAGTATACATCTTTCTATTTAACACTATATTCGTTTTTAGCTCTCCGCATGCCTTTACTGAAAAGAGCAAAACACATAATTTTTTTATACTTCACAGAAGTCTGGATAATGAAAGCTGAAACCTGGATTTACACAATTATTATCTAACTTTTCAGCTGATAAATGTGACAGAATTCTCACCATCTCATGGAAGCCCATAAAGAAAAGTTTACATTTTTTATGCCCAAATAAAGGTGCAGAACTATAACAGGCTGAAGGCATAGATTTATTTCACTATTCATATATAAGAAAAAGAACTTACATCCGATTTTTATCATTATTTGAGCAATGTTTTACCAATTTGGTCTCTAAGGAAGACAAAATGTTATTCTAAGGATTTGAGTAAGCTGTCTGCATTTATAACTGAAGGCAAAATGTAAATTTTGTAATTATAAAATATTAACTTTGCCAATAAGTAGTTGAAATTGTGTCATATCAATTAAGTATTGTTGAGTAAAGTATAATTGATTCAAATGGCATGTATAGAGTAAGACAGGAAATTTAGATGCTACTGTGCAGAGTGACTTAATTTACAAAAATGCCAAATATCCCACAGTTTTTAAGATCTTAGAATCATACAGATCTCTGTTTTTCTCTTCTTTATGATGTATTAATTCTTCTTAATTACCATTGAGGCATAGTCTCAGTATAATATGATTATGTCCAAATGTCTAATTCTTGTTCCCTTGCCTCTCCCAGGGTAAGAAGGGGGTTAGGTGTGCAGCACCATTGCGGAGGACGGCATATCAGCGTTACACTAGAGCAGCTGAGCCAAGCATCCTGGCTAAGAGCATCCTGCAGGGTAAAGTTTAATTAACATTTCTTTTAGCCCACCTCTTATCTTCCAGACTGTGATGGAAAGTGCAGTTTTATATTTTTATACATTTTCAAATTGTACAGAAACTCACTCACACATTTACTTAAACTTGTTGAATATGTTGTGTGGTTTGTCTTAATCTTAACTATAACCACTCCATGTCTTACCCCAGCTCTTGTTCAAGCCTTAGCCAAAGCTTAACTGAAAAAGAAATATTAACCCTAAAATACGTATTTGACTTTGTGGGGACCCGTTTTTTTGTCCCCAGATGGATTATAGTCCTCACAATGTCCAAATAAACAAATATGTCCCCAGATGGTGACTGATCAAGCACTCAACCCTCACACAAGTGCTCTTTGACACACTCGTATGCATTACATAAAGATAAACACATTGTTACTAAAAATGCATTTAGAGGGCTTGCTTGGGCTCACGCTGCCAGTTCTCCTTTTTGGATGTAATTACCCAACACTAGACACCCATAATTTATCTAAACAAACCTGATCACTATGGCTTCACTATTTCACAACAATAGGCCATTACGGTAATACATAAATTGTATTAATACCCACTGGCTTGCAGTCAAATCCTGCTGGAGGCTTTGTCTTCTCAGGCTTCCTGTGCTCTTGGTAAAGCGAAAATGACACTGCTAACCAACTGCATAATTAAAATAATAAACAACAAAGCACTCAAACATAAACACAACAATTAATTGGTTGGAACAACTTCATTATTGATAAATAATTAAATAAATGAATATATAACAACTGTATGCTTTGCTCCCTATGCAGGGCTCAAACCCGTGGTGCCGCTGGAGGACAACACCTCCTGTTGGTCAAAGCAGCCACAGCGCGACCACTTTACATGTCCCTCCATCAGCGCCCGGATGAGGAAGAGGAGAGCTTTTGCTGACAAGGAGCTGGAGAACGTGATGCTGGAGCGGGAGCTGAGGCAGCGAGAGCTACAGAGTGACCTTACCTTTTCCTCCTCTGCCCTCGTTCCTATGCTTCACCCTCCACCCCAGCCCGTTTCCCCGAGCCTTCACTGCTGCCCACTCAACAAGGACCCCAACACTGCAGGAACATCCAGCTATGTGCCTGTTTATAAATATAAGCCTCTGTATGAGTGTGACTTCCACTTCTATCAGTTCTTCCAACTGAAGAGCAGGTCAACTATAGAAGGTGACTATAATGACTTCTTGTTATGCCGAAGCGCAGAGCACAGCAGGGAGGAGGAGGATGAGGTGCAGAGTGGCTGGAAAGGCTGTGAGAAGAAAGACCAATCAGAACTGATACGTCTACCATCACAACAAAGGCTCAAACATCATGACAACACCTTGACAGGTCTGGATCTTGTCAAAGCGCCCTCAAAACCAACAGAAATAATAGACTCAAGTGGCTCTTCAACCATTACACGCTCAATTTTTGGATCAGATCAGGGTATCCAGGGCATGCCAGATATCAGTGCAGCCAGCAGGACTTTTGATCCCTCACTTCTGACAGCTAAGGGCTGGTGCGCAGACACTCCTGTCACCCAGGCAGGTTCTCATGCCGACTCTGTCAAGAGCTCTCATGGCAGCTCAGTCAGGACTCCAGCTGTGAGGCCATTACCTTTCTCTGTGGAGGCTCTGCTGAGAGCCTGACAGGCAAAGGCAGTGGAAAGTGGTGCACTGCACTTTGTTTATGTGCGGACTAAGAATTGATGTGGAGGGTATAAATATAAAAATGGCTAGTTGTATTACAGGTTTTCTTGACAAGGTCTTGTGGCCATAAAGTGGCAATAGGTGAAATATTTAAAAACGATTTCCAGAACATGAATTACAGTGTTTGTATTTTTTATATTTCATGAAAATGTATTTTGCTATACTTTAACTACAATTAAAAATATTACAATGAAATAAACTGTATATATGTACTTCATTACTATATTTTCATTTACTTGCATACACTGAGCATATTTTGTACAAATATACATTTTGCAAATGTAATACTGTTTTATATTCCTCTGTCAGCACTCTGCTTTGACCCTCTCGGATCAATCATATTTTATTCTCTTTTCCTGCAGAAGAAATATACAGTACACACATAAAACAAAGTTGATGAAAAAGGCAAGTACTGTTTGAACTTGTTCCCGTTCCTTACTTTATTCTTTGATTTTTAAATCAAAGTATAGATGTGGCTGGCTGATCTCTGTGTTCCTCTCGGGCATTGCAGTGTCAAAACAAACCAGGTGCGGCTCAGAAATCTCTCTTAACTCATAGGAAAACTAACAATGAGAGGAGCATGAGGTGAAGCAGGTGGTGTGCCAAGAAGGCAGTAGACAAAGATTTTTCAAAAATGTCTCTGTAATAGCACAGAAAGGGCTGACAGTAAAACGTTCTAACTTGGATATTTCTGCATCTGTTTGCTCCTTTTTTACCATGTGAGAAATATGCATACATTATTAATTCTTGTTTCATTGCTCTATTTTTCTTCAAATTTTGTCAGACTGAAGTCATTATAATTTTGTAACCTAAAACCCACTGATCATATGGCATACTGTTTAATATTTCATACAGTATCATTTCATCACACCAATAGACTGAGGGAAGATGGGGAATAGTCACCAAAGGGGATGGGAGGGTGCTAGCGTTGCCTAGGCGACATTGTTCTTTATTGTATGTTATGCCTGACGCCAGGGTTTGTTTGAACACGCATTTGATCTATATCCGCTTTCTACTTTTTTTCTCCTTCTCCGTTTTTTTTGTTTGGCGCTGTAATCTCACAGAGATGGAGGTCAGATACTTTTGACAACTCTGGACCTTGTGGCGTCAACACAGAGGTGATAGCGCACTGCTCCGTGTCTTTGTTTGCTTGTATCTACCAGCATATCAGAATGCCTTTCTCCCTGTCTTTTCACAGAGAGGCGAGATTGGTACAAAGGAAGATGAGGTTGTGAGCCTGAAAGCCTTGAATATGTGCCATTGTGTTTTACTGCTCACTATCAGAACAGATTTTACAATATTAAAACCTCTTTGTCGCAGAGAGTGCAAATTGCCATTTTCACTATGATGATAAAAAGATAAGCATCAATCACAAAGGGATGATAATGACTTCTGTGAAGAATAACACAGAGGATATAAATCAATTTTCCCCCTGGCAAAGCTAGGGGAAATGCTCATTTATCTAGTTCCCCCATGTTTCATTCTGGAGTGTCCTTAGACGAGGTGTGTGGTGGCTTAATAGATAGCAACCCCGCTCTCAAATGCCACTCACGTTCCACCGTTCTTGTTAGGACTGTGCCAGGGACAGACAGATTAGCTTTATTGTTCTGTGCTCTTTGGAAAGGTTTGATTCGATCTGCAATCGGCAGTTTATTAACATTTTCCTTTGTGGGCCAGGGGAGGAAAGGAAAGAGAATGAGGATGTAGGGGGGTTATTGGATTGGGGCCAGTGTGCTGACAAAGCAGTTTCAACAAGTTGAAACATGTTTTTAGATTTGTAACAGCTCTGTGCTCTCACCCTCAACCCTTCTCCTTCATTGCCTTCTGCCGTTTGTCGCCCACCACTGGCACTCCTGCTGTTCACGCTCTTGTTGTGCCTCATTTCCATTTCAGCCGGATTGATTTCACTCGTTCCAGGGTAGAAAAGCTTTGCTTTGGCGTGTCTCTCTCACTCTAATCTTCATATTTCCATCATACAGACTCTATCAGCAGCGGTAGTGACAGGAAAGATGGGAGAAAATAAAGAAAAGAGGCAGAGAGCACTGGGGGAGACATGACAAAGAGCCCCCCAGAACTCTTCTAGTTCACCTCCACCCTGTTATTTCCAACTGAATTCATCTGAAATAACCAAGCATTACAGACTTATACACGTTGCCAAAGGCCTTTTCCTGGCATAGCATAAAGCCATAATAATAATAATAATAATAATAATAATAATAACAATAATAATAATAATGATAATAATACATTTAATTTGTACTGCACTTTTCATTCATAGTGAAACTCAAAGTGCTGCAGTATTAATAACAGGACATACAACATAAAGAGAATAGTAATAAGAGTTAAGATGAAAAGCCTTCATAAATAGAAAGGTTTTTAGGTCTTTTTTTAAAGAGGCTATGGTCTGTGCTGCCCTCAGACAGTTAGGAAGGCTGTTCCACAGGTGTGGTGCAGCAGAGCAGAGGGCTTGATCCCCCATGGTGCGGAGTTTGGTAATGGGGGCCCGGAGGAGCAAGCTGCTGGCAGATCTGAGGGTGTGGGTTGAGGTTTGTTGTATGATCAATTTCTGTAGGTAGGGAGGCGCATGTCCGTTGATGGATTTCTATGTGAGTAGCAAGACTTTGTAGTCAATCCTGAAGGAGACAGAGAGCCAGTGCAATGAAAACAGAATTGGTGTTTTATGTTTGTGTTTTTGCACTCTCATCAAGATCCTGGCAGCACTGTTCTAAATGCGCTGGACCTTCTTCATGCTCCTGCCAGGAATCCCCGTGAAGAGGTCATTGCAGTAGTTCAGTCTTGAGGAGATAAAGGCATGGCTCTGCATCTGACAGGTTTAGAGAGGGATTGAGTTTAGAGATGTTTTTGAGATGGCAGAAAGAGGTTTTGCATAGATGTCTTTTACAGTCATCAAAAGTCAGCTGAGGGTCAAACCTCACACCCAGATTAGTGACTGAGGAGGAAAGGGGGATGTTCTGGTTGTCAAAGGTGAGATGCAGTATGGAGGATGACTGAATCTGGTGTGGAGTGCCAATAAGCAGAGCTTCAGTTTTGCTGCTGTTTAACTGGAGGAAACTCGTGCTCATCCAGGCCTTTATCTCCTTAAGACAGGTGCTGAGGCATGACATGGCTGCAGAAGGGCTTGGGGCTGTTTTGATGTACAGCTGGGTTTCATCAGCATAGCAATGAAAAGATATCCCATTTCTGCTGATGACACATCCAAGGGGGAGCATGTAAAGGGTAAACAGGATGGGGCAGAGAATTGATCCTTGTGTAACACCACAGGTGACAGGGAGTGATCTAGACCTGCCTCTTCCCAGTGAGACATACTCAGTCCTACCAGAAAGGTAGGACTGAAACTACTTAAGTGTAGAGTGTGACAGTCCAATGGTGGTATGGAGGTGCTCTAAGAGAATAGCACTCGGGTCAAGGAGAATCAGGAGAGAAGGGGACCCTGCATCAGCTGCCATCAACAGGTCATTCACAATCCTGAGTAGAGCTTTTTAGTACTGTTTATACAGCTGTATAGTACAAAACTATCAAAATGATCTTTGTTTTCCTATTGCCTTCATTTCCCTCACCACCTTGTAGTGTTTACACTAGCTGCATGCAAAAGCAGACGTGCAGGGAAGGTAAATTCTCAAGGCGGTTTTTCACAGGACTCCCGCCTTGCTTCAAGATCTGACTGAAGTGGCAAGACCTCTCGGGTTGTCTGGTATGATCTACATAACAGTTTTAGCTCCTCTCCTGGACAGATCATCAGCAATATTTAGTATCAAGGTTCAGTGGAAAGCCTTTGATCATACTACCAGCTCTCCTCATTATAGAATGGGAGAGAACTAAAAGCATATGTCTTGTTGTGGCAAGGTCATTTCCCTTGGCACCTCTAAGAGAGCTGCAATCTGAATGTAATAGTGTTGTTATGGGTTGTTTGGACAGTGAAAAGAGCTCTTCAGGTTGATTAGCAAGGCTGCCCCTGACACCCTTAGCTTGAATAAGAAGAAAGAGCATTCCTGTTAAAAGATTTTTTAATGATCATCTGGTTGGTTTGCTAAATACAGCTGCAACTGAACTTGTGAAGACGAGCAAGCATAGTGTTGAGTCTCATGAACCTGGTGTATTAGCATGACAAAGACAAAATTTTGCTGATATTTTGTGGAACCAAAACAGCTGCCCAATTGCTCAAGGACACCCCGAATTGTTTACTCCCTCATTTGTTCTCAAATGTTCTCATACCTTCAAGCTGACAGATTTGCCTTTAAATTGAATAATTCTAATTAATTTCACACATTTTTAGGTGATTCACTGTAGGGATTAACAATAACCTGCACATAAGGTGAATGATAAATATACAATAAATGTGGAAGGATTGTTGGATGTATGATGGAAAGTCTAGTCATGATGTTCTGTGTGGCCTTTGTCACAATCCAAGAGTACATTGACATTATGATAATAAATGCTAAGGAATGTGGATCTGTTATGATGTGCTTATGTGTTTGATGAGCTGCAGGTGAGCTGATTGGTTGGTTAGATTGCCTAAGTGGTTTCTGGTCAGGGATTGGTCACCAAGTCTTGTGAGTTTTCCTTTTTTAGCTTCCAACCATAGGCTGTACATAAAGATGGACGTAGTCAGGTGTGACGTCACCCATTGATTTACATTTTGAAGCCCAGAGTTGCTGCTTTTGGGTGGGATCATCTTTTCCATTTGGAGCCAAGACCTTCCAAATAAGAAGTGTGGGGTGTCGCCTTTCACGGTCAGTTTGGTGTTGTCAAACATTCCATGCTACTTTGGACCACTAGCTTACTGGGAACACCGACCGGTGCACTCTTGGGCGAACATTATCTATTTCAGTTAAACTGTGCTGACAAAGCAGGTATCATATTCAAGTAACATTAAACTTACCAAAACAATGTCTGACAGCATCCTGTGAGGGTCTTGTTAATGTAACTCCTTAACCACAAACACTGTAGAACTGTATGTCTGGAGAAATATCACAGTTTATTCTTTAAACAGAAGCTCTGAAAATCAGAGACCGTGTGAGTCCACAAGCTGGGGAGAGCAACATGCAAGTGAACTGTGCATTTATAAGAGGGCCGAATTTAGCGAATGTGACCATAATGACTCATTAAAAAATTATTGACTTTGTATTTTTTAGAGAGAAGTTGATGCTTTTTGAATGGGAGTCAATTGGAGCCAGGGACTTTCTGGAGCCAGCATCTAGTGGCAGTTGCTGGCATTGCACTTTAAGGTACTTTTGCATTGGCTTCAGCCTGAAGCTGTGGTAGTTGCTGCTTGCTTTCAACAAACCAGTATGGTGATGTGTGATATTAAAATTGTATTTTATTGTAAATAATCTGGTGCAAAATCCTATTGCAGCCCTCGGAGACATAAGAGCATGTAGCCTACTGTTTAAGTGATTTGTGTTTTGGTATATTTTTATGTGGTTATGTGAGTAGGCTACTGTTTGGGTCATTTAAGGTCCAGTTTGTTTATTGTGTGTGCTGTATGATCACCCTGGAATCAACACATAAAAATAAAAAATCTAAAGTTTGTTATTAACATAAAGATCTAGTCAAGATAATCTGCTATCACTACTATCTACAACCCCTAACAGCATTAAAATGACTGCAGCACTGTTTGTCTGAGAGTAACTAAAGTGTACAGTAATCACAACATTCTAGAGACAGAACTGAAGGAGCTGTAGGAAATATTAAAGCAGACTCGCTCACCTGAAAACACTGACACACATTCTTCATCTTGTGTTTGCTCATGCACACAATATAAATGATTAAATGTGAATTGCAACCATGTAATAAACTACATGGGCACATGCTAATCATTTAAAAACAGTTTTCCTCTAGATAAGTGACTTTTTCATTCAATCACATTAAAAGTTAAATGTACTTTTCCCAAGGATATGTGCTTGGATTTATTGCATGGTTTTATTTATTAGGATTCTTTCTGTTATTATTACACTCCAGGCAGTGTTCCCTCTATTCATTTCAGCAAAGTATCTGCAACATTGAGTATCAGGGTTCAGGGCAAAGCGTTTGATCTCTCTGCCAACTTGCCACGCACTTTGGATTCTCTTCTGTCCCACCCTGCCCTGCAACAGCCCTGCATGCTCTTTGGTGTCTGGTAGCCAAGCTTGAACCAGAGGCACTGGTGTATGGTTACGCTACAGCTGTGAGTGTGTGTGTGTGTGTGTGTGTGTGTGTGCATTTGAGACATGGGTACAACAGGCTTGCTTTGATTTGTGGATACGGGCCAGTAATGAAAGCATCTTCAGTATTGCAGTGACTCAGTTAGCACACAGTCATTTCAAAGCCATACAATCACCCCTCAGAATAAAAGAAAAAAATGATAAATATATTATATAAAAGTAAACATTGTCACATCTAGAGCCAAACAGTAAAAAGATGTCCCTTCACCTCTTCAACCATAATCGAATGAATCCATGGTGTTCAACCTTTCAGAGTTTGAAATGCCAACCTTTAATCATAGTGAGCCCCTACAGCCAATGATGTAATTTATTTATATACCAGAAAACAGTGCCAAGAATCATTCATCAAGTTTTGTACAAATTTGACAGCGATATCTGAGACATGTTAGAGTTATATCAATTGACCTTCAGTGATCAAATCAGTGTAGTTTTTTAAAGTCTGGAATACAGTGTGGAAATATATTGTCCCTGCAAGCGTCAGGCCAGTGGTGTTTAAGATATCACCTCAAATATTTCATATGAGAGATGGATGGTCAGCCACACAGACAAACAAACAAGACACAATCAATAGATCATGTCACCAGACAACCTAGTTAAATCTGTCTGCACAGTACAGATGGAGTTTGGGCAGTGCAGGTCACTCTGCGCTCTTAAGTCAAGGACAGGGATTTCACAAAAGACAAACAAAGCAAAAGCACAACAAACACAATCAAAAACTTATATCTCTTTAGTCTGAATGTCTATAAAAGTATAATGTCATTTTAAAAAGGTAATTTTCTCCTTTATTTACTGAATGGAGAGTGACGGAAAAAAGACGGTATAAGTATGTTCGTATGAGCATTTATGAAACTTACATAAAGGTTTAACATACGGTACAGTAGTTATGACACTCAAACACACGTTGGAGGGTTTGCCCTCCGACACTTAAACCAATGTTTGTCATGTGCCAAATAAATAGTAATTTAACTCTTAAGGCTCAGACAAGTTTTCAGTCCATGTATCCAGCTATTTTGAGGTAGCATACTCTATCTACCCCAGTTGTTCCATAAATTCACCATGATGACCATCGGAGCTAATAGAAACAACAAGGCTTTAATAGAGAACAAGCGTCTGGTCTGCCCTCTGACAGAGACATTCCTAATTGACTGTAGTTGGGTTCCAGTCTGACCACCGCCACCCTTCATTTAACAGAAGAACAAACACATGGGTTCTCGCTTTTAAAAGACAGCCCTGTGTGTAACCGAGCCTGCCGTGGTTGGACTCAAAATTTCACAGCTTTAAAAACATCTTTGAAACAGGCAGGGTAGAGTTCTCTCCCGCACCGCCACATTTGCCCCCATCCTGTACTATTTGGGTTTTTCCATACGCTGTTGTGTGTGTGTACAGTATTTGTGTGCTTGCATGTGTGCAGAGCTGCCCTGTCACTATTCCAGCAGCCTTGGGGACGACCGAGGGTGCCCGCGGCTGCAGCTGTGTGGCGATCCAGTTACCATCACATGGTGCCGCTTGGCCGCTGAAGAACTACCTCTGCAATATTAGAAACCAAAGCAGACCACAAGACCGCACTTTCTCTCACCTCGCTCTCACTGGCTGTCTCTCCCTCCAGAAAACATTATAGCATTGAAGAGATATTGATACAACAGCCTGCACCAACCTTAAAATCCTGTTTTAAAGTTAAACTATTGTGCTGTGTGTCAAAATTTTGGGTTGGTGATGAGCTTGTCACCTCCTGCTGGTTGCCATCTGTTAAACGCTTGTTGAACATGCTTTCTCCATCTCCAGTACCCATCCCTTCCCTTCCCTCACCGCAGAGAGGGAGGCACTTTTGCAAATGTGGAAGAAAACAGAGTCAAGGGAGGGAGGGAATAGTGCAGTAATCTCTTTCATCAGATATGATTATTTAGCATATAAATACATTGTAATACAGTTTATAAATGTCAGCACTTTCCTCAGAGACGTTAGAAAGCTTCTAGCTGTGATCAGCTCCACACAGCCTCAGCATAACCTTCACAGCTTTGTACCCTGGCCCCAGAGCTCCCACCTTATAAGCTAAAACCAGCACATGCCAGGCAAGTTCAGGAACTTTATAGACCAGGGGTGGCAGCAATAACATCAATGCAAAAACAGCTCAGACTGCCGGACCATTAAAGCAGTATTTACCCAGCTTGGTACGGATTTTATTCTATAGAAAATTCTGCAAACCCAAACTCAAACAATTCCCTCGACCACATTCTGACTCCCAGTAATCCAATCCACCCTGATGTTATTCATGTCCTGATCTGTAAACCCCCCGTATGCTAACATATTGGCACCCTCTTACAAGTGATTGATTATCTCTGAGGCCTAGTTCGTAAAAGGAGAGGATAGTGGATTTTAATGACATATAAAACCATGTTTTGATGTCAGGTTCACAAACCTTTAAGAATAACAGCTGGCACCAGCAGAGTGCTGGAGCGCTCGAGTCGCAAGCATTCAAGGAAAAGTGTGGGCAAGTTGAGATGGCGTGATAGCAGGAACCCTGGAGCTTGCTATAACCCATAACTGTGATTCAACCTGCCAAGATCAGCAGCATGTTTTAAAGTGTTTTACTTTTCCTTTTAGTCAAGCAAGATTATGCTCACACACAAACCCGTCGACCATGCTACGGCCAAAACTAAGAGAATAAAAACACAGAGAGGATAGAAGGATGACAATTTAGTCTAATAGCTTTTAAAATGTAAATAGTGTCGGTAAAAAGATGTTATTATACATCTCATGTTTCAGTGGAGCACATGTTACAGCCATTTATAGAGAACAAAGGGTCTATTTCAGGTTCGTGTTTTGACTGGTGGTGAAATAGATGGGGGATGAGGCAAAGCCTGTCACTGTGTCTGTCTTCATGCTCAACTCTGTCGCTATTGGTTATGAAGTGTTTTCTCATTTGAAATGAAACACTTCCTCCAAATTCAGACATGTATCCTGCTTTTTGACAGATGACCTTGACAGATCCGGATATGTCTCCCCTGCTCCCTGAGACAAATACGGCTCATTTCACAAATTCTCCGGGAGATCTCTCAGGGGGAAAACATTCATATAAAACATCTTCTACTCGAATGCAACATGATGAACAGATATGAGCAGCAAGTTGAATAGATGCTAGAATACGGCTTGAATCTTGGATGATTTTCTGATATTTCACTGGTTACTCAAGTGTTTCAGTGCTAAACTGAAATTGCCAACTTACAATCACTGCACAGTTCTATGCTGCTGCTGTATTCAATGAGTACATTATTACACATTATAATAACTTCTTAATTATGGACTGAGTATATCAACTAAGTAATTTTACCAAAGATGGTTATATTCTGAATACATGGTACATATAACATATGGGCTGATAGAAGAACAGGCAGAGATTGTTCCTTATACTCTTGACTGCATGACTGCACTCAACTACAGTCTATCCAATTTGTATCTCTCTATGCTCCAGTGGATTGCCCACTTTCAACTCACATGATGGTATGAATCACGAATCCAAGTTAAATGATGCTTCATGAGCAGCGCTTCTAAATAGGGTTCAGACTAAGGCAAAGCAATTCAAAGAGGTAAACAAGTGAATTACAGGATGCACAATGAATGCAACACTTTCATAAATCTCCAAATCCAGCCCTGATGCTTAATTGAAAATTAAAGGAGGAGCAAGAGTAGGATAGATAAACCAAAATAAATAATCAACAAGATAAATAAATCAGTAAACCATTAAATAATTAATTCATCACTTAATGCTCATAAAGAATGTTGCAGTGGAGACTGTCCTCCAAGAGAAATGACACAACAGATCTTAATGTCAATAGCCCAAAAGCGACCAATAGCCACGTTTGAGTGACAGATGCCATATAGCAGCCGTAGTAATTATGACCCAGAGCAGTGATGCAGTTCAGATGACGTCTATATATGTTGACAAATTTCCACATCCTGTTTCCAACTGTGAGTGTCACATTTCCAACTGTGTGAGTCTGGATAATTTTTTAAAAAACTATCCAGTCAACTAACCTTAACCCTGTGGTTATTATTGTAGCCATGATGACAAAGATTGCCAAACTTTAAGGAAATAGCAACCTTAACCTACACCACATGTTTCTCTAACCTTAATAAACCCGTAAAAAAATTGGATATATGGCCATTTATTAACATATATATTAAATACAGGGACATATAATTTTACATATGTGGACAAATTTGAGATTAAAATATTTGTTTCACACATATATTTAAAGTTATAAGTGCAAACATGCAACAAAAATATTTGAAGTCTCTCATATAAGGTGTACACATAGAGTATATGTGCATTTACTAGATGTCATTATTTATTTTTCACATATATGGAGAACTTTAAGTGTATATATGTAATATGTGGCAGATATATTTACTTCCACATATATAAAGTAATATATGTAGGCCTAAACATACATGCATTTAGGTAGCTGTGCAATATATATCCAATTATTTTTTTTAAAAATGTGTAGTTAACATATTCATATATTGATTCTATATTTTGATATTTTTTATGCAAAAACTGTTGCTGTTGTTGTGTGTGTGTGTGTATTTGTGTGTGTTTCTATACTTAACTGCTGTGCTGCATCTCTAACTGGCAAGTTGTGCAGGATGATCTTTCTGTGAAAGATATTTCTATAAAAGTCCCCTGGTCTTTGTTGTGGAAACTTCCACTGCTAAATGTGCCATGTACCAGATAAGGGTTCACCAAACTACAGCCGTTTTTGGTTTGCAAATGCATAAGTAAGTCACTGAGAAGGACTTGTAGTGATGCATGACGGTTGGTGAAATAATGGTGCATTCCATTTGAATTGGGAAGTCGGAATTTCCGAGTTCCCCATGCCAAACTTTATTATCTATTTTACTCTAAATGGGGCCATAATTTACAAATTGAACATCATGCTGTATTGAAAAAGACTTGAAACTAGCAATTGAGACCAAAAAACACATTAGAAAATGTTTATTGGGGTAATAAATCAAATGAGAAGTAGAGTCATTTTCTCATAAACTTCTATACACTTCTTCTTTTTGGAGCCAGTCGAGTCACCCCCTGCTGGCCATTAGAAAGAATGCAGGTTTAAGGCACTTGTGCATTAGCTTCACTTTTCAGACCTGGAGCTAGCTGCTTGGTTACAGTTCAGTTTTGTTTTGCAGGGTTGTGCCACAGCCAATGATGTCAAATGTCCTGTGATACTAGGCACCTTCGCTTTATTGTCCAAGGTAATGTCAATATTTAATACCTCACATTGCCAGTCTTTGCACAGGAAGACATCTTGAGTACATCTTGTTTTGTTTCACGTGACATAATGAAGTTGAGGGCTTGGATGACATCTGTTGAAGGTCAAGTTCTCGTGGGACCTCAAGACTTCACCAGTGGTTTGGCTGCTTTCTTTGCAAGCTACTACAATTTCATCCCGCAGTATGCCAAAGATGCCTCATGTACTTGGAATTTATCCAAAGGCAATGTAATAATCTTTAAATTAATGTTGTACTTGAGTGCTGGCCTCTTCTCTTAACATCCCAGCTTATGTTCCCACTGCTTTCTGCTTCTTGCTACTGTAACTATGCCTAGTTTTATTAACGGATTACACAAGGAGTGGCTGGGTGACTGGCGTTCCTAGTGACATCCAGTCCTTACATTTAGACCAGAGTAACTGTCACCACATAACCTTCTATGTGAAAAAACAAGAGTTAAAGGAAAAGGCTGCGATTTTGTATATTTTTCTTATTGTCAACCCCGCACATGTTTGGATCCAAACCAATGATGAACCCATCCTACTTACAGGTATTGTATATGTATCCAAAGTCTGATATATCTTATTCATCTGTGCTGTAGACCTCGGTTGTTGTCCAAAAACTATTAAATGTGTGGAGGGCAGCCAACCAGGCTGCCACCGAGACATCTGTTGCCAGGGTTCTGTTGATGGGCGTGTTCGACATAGAAACACTGATCCAGAGCAACTCGAGGGGTCAATATTGTGTGTGGCACCTGACCAGCAAAGCCAAGAAAGCTCAAAGTTGTCAAGAGTTTTCATTATTTTCTAAGCAAATCTAATAAAATCCTGCTCTCTCAGGAGGTGAATCAAAAGATGCAAAAGGGGTTAAAAGTCAAAGCTATTATGGGTGAGTTAAGATTTTATTCTTATCAACTTAACATCACTCTGATACATGCTGCCCCTTGCAAGACTTCCTGAAGCTGGCCAATCAGAACACAGTGGGCTCCTCGGGAGGGGGGCCTTAAAGAAACAGGAGCTAAAACTGCCTGTTTCAGACAGAGGCTGAACTGAGGGGCTGCATAAAGGGCTAGTATAAGATAATTAAGAATTTTTGCATGAATCATGCACAGCTACTCTAGTGGAGCCCCAGAATAAAAATATAGAGCTGGAAATGAGCATAATAGGTCCCCCTTAAACCATAGCATTGTCACATTATAAAACATCATTATTTTGTGACAGTGATTTGTAACGATTTTGGAAAGCACAGACACGATGTTGTCTTGCCGATAATAATAATGTATGTGTTGTTCTGCAGTGCATGGTCAAATGACGTATTTGGTCATTTAATTTGAAGGACTTGTTGCATCAGTCATGTAGCCTATACTCTAAGCATTTGGTCTTCACAGCCCTAAACTCTGTCAGAGGGTTTACAAACTTTAAAATTAAATATTCTCACTTCTTGGCTTTCATGTAAGGTACTTTTTACTCTGTGATTATTATTGTATCTATTTTTATCTTGTTTAGCTTTTTCTCTCTCTCTTTAAAGCTGCTTCAGTTACCTATATTTACAGTATAGCACATACAGTATATTTATAATAGTAATATAATCTCAATTAATCATCATTCATATTAAAATGTTTACATTGGGGATTTTTAGTGTTTAATTACAATATCTATGTAATAATTACAGAGAAAAGACAAAGGAGGCTTTTCCTTTTAAAGAAATAAGTGGTGTTTAAAACATCTGGAAAAAATGAATCCATGGTTAAAAATCCTTTAATGCAACCAAAATCTTAAATCACAACACCAAATCAACATTTTTCTTGGAAACAAAATGAATGTTATTCATCATGATGTCTGTTATAATGCTAGCCTGAAAAACGATCATCAATTTCTCAAGCCACTTGAGTAGAATTGCTTCCTGTCTCATAGTAACAAGATTTTCAGGGCGGTGGGTTTGGGAGCGAGGGAGAGCAGCGTCTATGGAGGAGAAATTGTGGACTTCCACAACCGCAGTTCAAGTGTGTTTCAACGTGTTTCTACTGTGCACGGATATGTGAGCATGACGATAACTGTCTTGTTTTTCAGTTTCTCTTAGTTACACACACAGCCACAGAAGCGTCTCTCTCTAAGACAATAATGGGGCACCGTGGAAACAGAAGCTCTTTTTAACCAGCCAGCTCCATGTCAATATTACTCTTTCCCCCTCACTGATCATACACAAGTCTATGTCTCTATTTCCTTCTACACACAGTCTGTTGCCTAACCTAACACACACAAAACACACAACAAATGCACACTGCATCTTTTTTTCATATTGCCATTAAGCTGAGAGCCTAAATAGTCCTGGTGCCACACACACACACACACACACACACTCTCACACACCTGACTGCTACCTTCTCCAGTCATCCTGCACTCATGCCACTGATGGATTTTTTCCCCAAAATATTTGCTCTGTAACACAAGCTAGTCTGTCTTGTGTTTTCACTTCAAACAAAGCTATTAATCACCTTAATCGCCCTCAATTAACCCCCTACACCAGATGCTCACTCCGCACGTCATACCAGAAACCGCTCGCCTAGTCGCTCATGCAGTCACCTCTGCCAAACAGGTGATGAATCACTACCACAAGGCAATCTCCGCCACAGGCTAATTCACATAATATCACAGCTTCAGATGACAAAAACATTAGCCAGAGGGAAAGAGCCACAGGGAGGGCAAGGGAGATCAGTGATACAAAAAGTGTAGAAGTATGTGCAAAGCTGTGTGAGTGCACATGCACAAGACCTGTGTCTAAGATTGCGATTTTTACTGTAATATCTGGTAGCTGTATTTAGGAGACAGGGAATCCCTGGAGCACAGGAACTCAGAGCACTAGTGTTGAACTAGACAAGAAATAAGGATCCTTAGTTCATTTCCAATCTTTACTGTACCATGACTTTTTTTTATTTTTTTTTTGAAGCAAGGTAGCATGTAAATAGTAAAACAATAGAAGACATTAAGTGTGAATGCTATACACACAATACAAAAGTCTCTTTCACTTTTTGAAATAGATTTTTCTTCTTGCATGGCTGCATTTATGCTTTGATGTAGTAACATGTTTAGAACTGCTAAACATCCAAATATTATCTTGGAGCAAATAATTGATATATGGCTCTAATAAATTATCTCCAGACTAAGTCAGACTGAAATTGAAAATCACTTTTAATCACTATATATACACTCACCAAGCACTCACCCCATTAACATGCATGAAAGGCGCAAAATATTAGGAACACTTAAATATACTCCAGTACACCACCACCACCACCCCCCACTATGACCTCAACAATAAACATAACGTAGAATTATCACCGTTTGATAAATGGAAAAATATGCACAATACTTGTAATCATTTATATTTTCTTACATAAAAAGTGAGGAAACTTTAAATTTCAGTTTGACTTTTAAAAAAAAATCAAATGGATCTAAAATAATACATCAGTCTAAAGCCCATTTTGGCCTGTAAAGGAGCTGAGGCTAACCAGCTTTTTTTAGAGATTAGCAATATTACCCATGGGGTCAGCTTTTATCCTTGTACTGACGATTGCTCATTGGGTTACTCTCACTGGGTTCGCTGCCAAATGTTTGATATTCAAGATGGAGGTATGTTCCTTTGAACACAGCTCATGGCACTCTTCCGTTATAGCCTTGCATGAGCTGGATCACAGCAGATGATGCCAACCATGCTTGTTGACAGCAAAGACAAGTGTAGATTTAATCAGACACACTTGTAGCAGTCACTGGGTGATTTCTACATCATAAGGTGTTGTCTTTCTTTGTCACACACAAAGAGGAATAAAAAACGGGTGGATGAGTTGTCAGGTCTTATCGTGCTGCAGCAGTTTGGCTCAAGGTCAAAATCTGCCGGGGACAAAGAATGTTATAAATGTACGATGTAGAAGATGAGAAAAGCACAAACAGATAAGTTGCACCAATTTAGGAACATCACATTGATCTGAACACAATTTAATCATACTGATGTTGTCATTACATTGTGAACATGAGCTGCTTCTTGACTTCTGACCACCACTTATATGTTTACAACTAGGCTCAACTGTACTGAGCGGTTTGATTCAAGCAGTTTACTGACTTGCTCCATGTAATGAGTTTAACAGTTTTTAATAAAAGAATGGGGGCAGCAAAACTTCAAGTGACACATTAATAAATTAATCATGAACCTGCAGAGGTGAGAGGATTATGCCCCAACTGAATTACCCATGCTAAAAATGTTCAGAGCCTAGAAGAAGCTTTGAATCCACTCCCACCTATCCCAGCTGGGATTTGAACCATCTGTCATAACAATTAGACTATAAATATACCCAAATCTGTCGCTAAATTAAAGAACCTAAAAAAACACAATTCTGATAAAAACCTAGCCCAGTCTCAGTAGGAGTTACTGGCATACCGGGTGATTCTGTAGTGTACCATTTATGTCCAATTCAGCATTCAGTGCCAACTGAACAAATGACTCCAACAAACAGTTAATGCTGGCTTTTTAATCATGACCACAATATTTTCCTAACCTCAACCAAGTAGTTTTAGTTTTCCTACCTTAACCATACTGTAGTTGAGGATAAAAATAAATGCAGAAAGTTTGAAAGTTTAAATCCAATCCATAGTTTTGCAGAATCTTGTAATATCAGTGTTTTCACTGGTAAGTGGATTGCAACTCCTCTGACAATTCAGTCCAACCCGATCTAATTTGTTGTCAAAATGCTTCAAGGTGTGTGCATCAACAGACTGATACCAAATATCATTCTCTATTAAAATGAGGCATTGTATTAGCTGTTTTTTCTTCTCTTTTATAATTGGTCAGTCTGTTTGGACTTCTTAAAATATGCTTATATTGTCAATTCCAACGTGCTCTGAAAGCATGATCTTGGAATGGTTATATGTTATGTTGTATAAGAAACTATTCTGAGCTCTATCTACATGTGTGAACTACAGTATTGAGCAGGAGATGCATGTAGTTATGCTTGAAACTAAAAGGACAGAGCCAATCAAGAATGTTGACTCTAGTGAAAACCTAATGTTTAAGGGCCTTAAAAGATTATTTTCATAATCAGCTTCTTACTATGGACTCTAATGTCTGTGTTTGTGTTTTGTCTGTGCTCTTCTCACTGATTCAAATTGGGCAAGGCTCTTTTGGAAAAAAGTGATTTTAACATAGCCTACTTTTGAATTTTGAACTCTTAATAATTAATGACAAGTTGTTTTTCCCTCACTTTAATTTTGATTGTTTCTTATGTTTTTTTTAAATTTGAAAACAAGTTTTTAAGGGCTTTAAGTTATGTGTTGATTTAAGTTGAAAGTAAAGGAGAGGCATGTTTCCCTCCCACAGCAATTATTGTTGAAGTACCCCTAAGTGCAGTACTGAAAAAGTCAGACTGATTGTATGTTATTCATTATACTGTGTATTTATAATTACAAGCCTGCAGTAGTTTTACGCATAAAGTTTCTATAGAAAAACTATATTTTTCAGCACAAAACTGAAACCCAGTGAGCAACATTGGAGCAGGTGCTTGAAAAAGGCTTTACTAATGCTAGACCTGTCAAAAACCCAGTTGGGGATATGCACTCCAAAAATTACAAATGTTTTACCAAAGTGAGCTGTTGCTTTAATCCAGACGCACATTTCAGAACTGGGTTCAGTCTATGTCCAATTGAAATTGATGTAAATTTAAGGTGGCCTAAATTGGCCTGAAATTGCAGTGCGTGGTCACCACTATTTTCTAACAATCCATCAAACTAATGCGTCAGCCAGAAAGAGACCCAAAGTCAAACAGAAAAACTTCAGTCATCACAGATCAGCAGACAGTGGCTACACTGTTACGGGCAACAGGAAATGGAGAGGAGAAACAAAAAGTCAGAGAGACAGCAGACTGAGAGTCAGTGGAAGGATGTAGTCGCGTGTCTCTCCTGGTTATTACAGTAGGGCAGTGAAGGCTTAGAGGCCCCCTGACTATCATTTATTAATCATCATACGAGAGAGGAAAGCCCTTCCTTCCCTCTGTGAGTTTCCACTTCAAGTAGTTAAGTTCCCGAGCACTAAATCACTGCCCTATGGCGAGTCTCCGACACCCGAATGAGAGTGAACGCCGAATGAATGAACGGTGGGAATTAGGCTGCCGTTAACTCACTGAGCCGACTCACTGACAGACAAATGAGAAAACACAGCGGTGACGGTGCTGACAAATGGGGCTACTTTTCTCTCAGAAAATGAGGGGGTATTATAGTTTGTGGATGGATGAGTGACAAAAATAGGACCGACGTTAACAAGTCCTGTTTAACTTTCAGAGGGTTCACTCATCACAAAAGTGAATTGGATTGGAGTGTATATTGCTCCTAAATGTAGGCTAGCACTGGATATATTTTCAGTATGTACCATTTCATATAATTTTCTTCTTTGAGTCGTGACATTTATTACTGATCAGTATTTGGTGTTTAAAAAGTCTTTCTTTCAGAATCAGTCTGGTACAAAAACTGTGAGATATTTAAAACAAAAATAGAACAGATATAGAGTGAAAAATTACTCAATCACAGCTACTGTTTTTCATAGGTGTCAGTCTGTAAAAAGAAGCGTGTGTATGTGTGCTGATATCTGAAAGAGAAAGTGGGTTAGTGAGAGAAAGAGACAGAGGAGGCAGACATTGTGGAGATAGAGAGAAAAAGAAGCAGCAGACAGACAGATCGAAATAAAGAGAATGGAGACAGCAAGGCTGCTGATTGTCAGACTGCGTGTCAGACCCGACGCCTCCACCTCTCCTACTTTTTCCTCCTACAATCTGCCCATCACTCCCCAGTCTCAGAGACATCACCGCTTGACGCTAGATGCTGCATTTTTTTGTGTAAAACAAATTTAAATGCAGAGATAAAGTTTTGTAGTGAGCAGTAATAACTTCTCAAATTCTTTGTGAGTTGGAATTACTACTTGAGGTTAATCAATTATTTTATAAGAAATCATTGGGAACTATTTCAGGGAAAATTACTAGGAATCTGTTAAAGAACACAGAGCAAGAGGACCGTAAAGATATGTTTCTGAGAGAGAAGCTATGATTTTGGTCTGGCGCAAATGAAGTAAAAGAGGACATTCACCAGATTAGATAATCTTGGATCTCTGCACAATGTAAGTCTCTCTGACTCAAAGAAATGCTTGTTGTTTGTTGCCTGGTGCCTATCTACCTGTTTGTTTTGTTTACATGAGGCTGATGCTATTTGGCCTCTGTGCCCAAATCTGTATTACATCTGTCTCCAGCCTTACAGTAAGATAATGATTTGTTCAGAGTTGGTGAGGAACATGATGGGAAGATAAATAATTATAGCAATAACCATACAGCACTGTGCTCAAAAATACAAGTAATAAACAAGGATTTTGTGATCTTTT
Organism: Thunnus thynnus; assembly: GCF_963924715.1. Lineage (NCBI taxonomy): Eukaryota > Metazoa > Chordata > Actinopteri > Scombriformes > Scombridae > Thunnus > Thunnus thynnus. The sequence goes on along the minus strand of NC_089524.1, from coordinate 9,458,992 downwards.
TTTCGAGGAACCTTAAGCGCAAGGAATTCGGAGAGAGGGTATGCTTTTGAGTCTAATGAAGAAAGACAGTTGTCGGAGGAAAACCACAGCAGCAACCAGCTATTACTCAGCGGTGATGCATGAATGCGAGTTTGTTTGTTGCATGTCTTGAGCTGTGTCTCGCGAAGCTAGTGCGCCGCAAGCACACAAAGTCATGCACACAAAGTCATGCACACAGACAAATTCACTAACCACATAGAGTGAACACACACACACAAACAGAGACACTATGTATGTCCAGCTGTGCCAACAGGTGCACATTTACTTAGTTGTGTTATGGTATTACACTGTAAGGCAGGGGGGCGGTTACACAGTGACTGTGTGTGTAAATGTGTGTTTTTGGGGCGATAGGTATAATGACTGTAATTAACGATCCTGCTCCACTGGCAATGCGTCATGTCGTGTCACCACCTACTGCCATTTTGTCCAAATACAACCCATATAACTAATCACTCCTCAGTAGGCCGGCATACTCATCAATACAGAGTATGTGTAGAAAGTAGTGTGTGAGCAAGAGAGAATGAGAGCAAAGGGGTGGATGTGAGTTTGTGTGTGTAAAAATTACTGAGTATATCAGTGCATGGGATGTCTATTTATAATTGTTTGTGAGTGTGTGTGTAAGAGAGAGAGAGAGAGAGAGAAAGAGAGACATAGATCTAGGACTGAGCTCCCTGACATCTGTCATTTTGGAAAACGTTGCAGCAGCCAGCAGGGAGTGGATGATAATCCATGTGGGACAAATTAGGACACTGAAAAGAAAAAAAAAAGAGGATGGAGACAAAGACTCCCTGATGAAGGCGTTTTTGCTGAAATGTGCCAGTGAGTCATGCCAATAAATAGGTTTTCTTTTTTTTGTAATTCAGAGTGGATAGGAGGTCTTTTGGGATTCAATAATGAACATTTATTTTGTTGCTCCTCGGGGAGAAATTCGCTCCGGACACATTACTGCTGCCAGAAATCAATGCAGCCACAAAACAGTACAACACAATGTAAATAATACAATGTAATACAATACCCATCACCTGTGACACACAGTTTGAGTTATGGGTTTTGGCTTTTTGTGGATAAATTATTGTAAGGTGATTTATGTTCTTGTGTAAGATTGCTTTTTACAAGTGGAGTTTTTCATTCCTACATAAACAGAGAGTTTGCTCTTGTGTTTTGGGGTTGTTTTGGTTAGAAGTGTGAAACTCCGCTACTGCTGTATATTTAAAGCAATGAAGTTGTCTTGTTTGATATAACACACTCAAGAAAACCCATAAAACGGTTTTATTTGTGTATTTGTGGACAAGCTGTACACTGTAACCATGTTTAACTATTATTGTAACCATTATTCATGGCCACTTGATGTCTGATTCGATTTACAGCCATCTAGAAAGTAGCTTGAAAAATTGAGAAATGAGAATGTTAGTTTGAATATGTATGCAAGTGTGAGTGTGTCTGGTTGTTAATGGACTAATAGTTAGAGTAGTAGAAGTCCTGATACTCTCCACAGCTCAGATTCACCATCTCTGTATGACACACACACACACACACACACACACACACACACAGGCATACACACACACAGATCCAAGGGGATGTGATGAATGTGCCTCCGTTCTCCAGAGGGACTCACAGAAATGTATTCTCCGAAGACACAAACCCAGCAAGCTGTCATATAACTGACTTCAAGCTGTTACTTGGTAGATAAGGAATTTAAATAAAATGTTTGCATTACAGAGAAAAAATAAATTAATTTCAAAAACTCTCAAACTTCAAAGTCAAACTTTACTATCAAGATTTTCAATCTGCTCTGACTTAACAACCAGCGAGTGATATCAGCTGATTTTATGCTGCAGTATGTGACTGAATAAAAGCCTCCGAGTTTCAGAAACTGACAGCAGGAATACTGCAGACTGCCTGCAAGACTGTCAAAAAGAGTGTGTGGGTATCAGCCAGTGTTTTATTCTCCTGCTGGTGTCAGAAAAGGTTAAAATGCTAATCTTGTTTCCCGGAGATGAATCAGATTAACATGTAATGAGCTTGATTCTAAAATTAGACAAATAAGCCACCCACTCTGACAAAGTGTAGCTAAATAAATTTTCAGTATTCGAAGAACACATGCCTTTGATGCAGCTTGGCTTCTACTTTCAAACCTGTTTGTGGAAAGATGAATCATCATTAATGTCTTTTATGTTCGAAACCATCTTCTGATTGCCACTGTTTTTGTTTACATGATGGGGTTCAGCAATATATGGTTTAATGTGATACTGTGAGCTGTTATATACTACTGCTACTACTGTAATTTGGTTTGCCCACTGCCAATGTTTTCTTTTTTCCAGTCCAAGAAGTGTTATATTCCTATTCCACAGGGAAGTCATTGGCAGAGTGGAAGTTAAGGTGAATAGTTGAGTGTGCAAAGCACAGGACTTTGATACCAGAGAAGGGGGTTTGTGTCGTGTGTCCAATGTGTTGTGTAATCTGGTTAAGGTTAGGAAAAAGATGGGTTTGATTAAGTAATGGAGGTAATCAGTTTCAAATTAGTTGTATATGAACATAATGTTTGGGAGTTGCAGCTGCATGTGTATGTGTGTGAAAGTTATGGATTTGGACAAAGAGTGGTGGAAAACACAATAAAACACACATGCAGCATAGTGAATACATAGAACTTTTATTTGTCGCTCATAAACATATAATATAAATGGTTCATCTGAGTGTATTACATCACCTGTATGCCCTTTCTTGTACTTTGTCAGCCCCCCAGCTGTAATTCATTACCCTTATACCATACAGAAGCCCCAAAACATTTCTGCGAGTCACACCAGTTACTGCACCTCAGCATCCCCCCTTTTCTTCCTCTCTCTCTCTCACATACATACTCACCAGCACACATACATACACATTCTCCCTTGATGTCTTGTTGCTGTGTTAAGAGGCCAGTCGTGGCAGAACACATGCCTGGACAAAGGAGGCCTCTCCAGCTGAGTGTGTGTGTGAAGTGGAGGTTGTTGGTTTCGGCTGTAACGAGATCTCTGACTTTGCCTGGTGAGAAGTGACAGACAGCAGGATGAACTGGCAGGACTTCACTCTGTCCAGTGATCCCAGAAAAGAAACAATAAAGGGAGGGAAAAGACAAGTGGGTGTATTTCTTCATGTAGCCTTTCTGCTGCAACTAATAATGATGATTATTGTTTTTCTTGATCAATGAGTTGGTTTATTAAAAAAGAAAATAGTGAAAGCAGGGCTGTAGCTACCTTTGGAGACACATGAGTCATGTCCTAGCTAAGTCCAATATTCACTTTCCTTGTAGCTCTGTTTTGGTCTGCAACAACTCCTATGAGAAATGTATGTAGCTGCTTAGCTGCTAAATGCTCCGCCATGTTCACAAGTTGCTAACTTTTTTGTCTGCCATTTGGTGCTATAGGTAGCGTACTCTGGGTTTATCAGAACCTGCCTGCTGCCGCTGAGATGATGCTAATGAAAGCGGTGAGAATGAATCAAAACAGTAAAGTTGCGAGCTGTAAAACCAAAACAATGAATTGAAGGACACTAAAATGCTCCATGGAGCTGAGGGGAACTGCAGAGTCTGGTGACACTTCTCTGTGGCTCATTACCATGAAAAAACCCTTTCACCCTGCTTTCTTTTATCGTTAAAAAATGTTTTTTTAATTGTATAGTGCTGCTTCAAATTTTTAAATGTTGGTAAAAAAAAAAAGTTTCTTAGATTGGTGGTGTTGCACTGGGCAAATTTGGACTCATGACCTCGGTATTTCCGTGATACAGCCCTGAGTGAACTTACCCATCACAAGCACCAAGAGGCGAATTTGTTCACTGTACAATAATATAAAACAGAGAAAAGCAGAGAATCCTTACATTTACGAAACTGGTACCAGCAAATGTTTGGCATTTTTGCTACATGAATGACTCAGCTATTAAATCATTAGCGGCTATAGCAGCTATTGCTAATGGATGGATGATTATCAGTATTGTTGTTAATTAATTTATCAACTAATTAATCAATTAAGCGTTTCAGCACGAGGTAACTCTTTTTATCTTCATATGGCCACAGTGTCAATCTAAACCTTTATCTTTTCAGAGAAGTAAAACATCACCTGCAGGATGTGCTGTTGTGTGTGTGTAAATCATTAAAAAACGTGTATCAGTTAAAGATGAAGCCTATTACAAGACATAATATGTCTGGAATGAGGCCCTCTGTGCATAAACAGCCTTCACTGCTGTTCTGTGACTCGGTGCATACAACTCACTTCGCCAGCATTTTATTTTTTGACACGTTACCATATTAGAGACACACACATTAACACCTGCGCACACACACACACACACAAACACACTAGCACATTTTAACAGGAGAGCTGTAAAAGGATGGACTGTCGAGACACTGCCAGGTGAAAAGTGTGATGATGGGTTGTTGGCAGCAGCTGCTGGCTGAGGACCAGCTCTCCATGTAAAGCCATGTAAGCCCTCCAGGTGTGTGTATACAGTATGTGTGTCTGTGTGTGTGTGTGTGTGTGTGTGAAGCTATATATTGTACATGTTCTCAATCTCTGTACTGGAAAGTGCCAGTCAGCAGTTTAGCCGCTGTGGGAGAGCACAGGGGAACGCTTAACCAACAAAATGGCACTCCACCACTCTCTCCTCTTCATGCAATAACACACAGGCACACAAACAAACCTGTGCCATCCTACAGTACATTATGTCGCCACGCATTATACAACACAACTACACAGCAGATGTCAGCCAAACTGTTTTTTCTCTTTAAGGAGCTGGGATCAGGATGCAGATGAGACAGATTTTCCTCTCTTTGCAGTCGAGCCAGCATTTTGAAAGCCAGGAGTCATGCGGAAAGGGCTCTGCATCAATCTGGAAGGGCGTGTGAAGATGATAGAAGGGGAGCAATGGCCAACGTGTGGAGCTAAAGGCTAGCACAGATCTACATCGATCAATCTCCAAAAGTCCTGTGGATCTAAGAAAAGCAAAGATTAAACAACATTTCAGGAAAAGAGAACAAATCAACAAATAAAGCACAGCAACATTTTACAAATAAAGTTAATTCCTCAAGAAAAGACAATTATATAAGCAACACATCTGACCTATTTGATCAAATTTTGGGTACTATGAACATACAGCAGAGGTTCAAAAACTCATCCTGGGACTTTACAAAAGCCAAACTGTTTTCATCTTTTTGTATCCAATGTTTCAATGTAAACTCCTAACATATCTTTACCAAGTGAGAAGTTACTGGGGCATGTTTCACCATTATATATATATATTGATATAGTGATACCATGACAATATGAAACATTTGACAAATATGTCCATTATAGTCTTCTTTCTAGTAGTTAGGCTGACAGCTGAAAAACAATTGGAATCTGAATGTCCTCAGCCTCTTCATGATGAACAAGCTCGATTTCGATAGGCCACTACACTGGTGACCTGCATTGTGAAGGGCTTCAAACACTGTAGTTTTAATGAGCTGTCTGTCTGGGAGTCCGTTCGGATTTAATAAGCTCATCAATCTACATCTGCTCCCCGCCAGGCATGGCCAAATCAAAATGTGATTCCCATCTTTTACCTTTCAGCCAGACACTCTTATTGATAAATAGTGAAATTGAAGTCCAGAGAAGAAACAGTTTACTTTTTGTCTTTGTCTCTAATTCAGCCTCAGGGCTGTCTGGCTGAAATGTTTTTTTTTAAGACAGGTATTGTCTGAACGGCGGTATAAGAAAGAAATGGTGATAAAGATCAAGGATGACACTGAGAGATGAAGAGTGGAGTAAATGGGCAAAATGAGAGGAATTGCATCAGAGTCATAGTCTGGCTGATGTAATGGCTGAAAACTGGAGGTGATGACACCATACCTTAGTGTCTTTCAGTGGAAGTCTGGTCAACCATCTTCTCAGTAAGCAGCAGATGATAAATCAACAGGGTCTGACAGCACCTGTCAGTCTAGCGTCTCAACATTAAAGGCATCTCTCCTGCCCCCACCCATCCTGTATTAGTACAAAAAAACTATTTTCCAGTGAGGCAAGCATTTGAAAAACCTTTACAGTTTGACTTCAATGTGTATTTCACTTTATTACTCCACTACCTAAACCATCATTTTACATTTTTGCTTCATCTCTCAACTATGGAAGCCGACAACACTCGCGCTTGCAATTATTTTTTAAATGCCGTTATCTCGAGAAAACAAAATTTTTATAACGAGATAATTTATCAAGCGATTTATCACGGGTGGAGCTCATTCTCATTGGTTCATTCCTGTCTTCTCCTCTCCATGTCTCACTCACATGGATAGCTCAACTATTTAGATCAAGCAGAGGAAGCCTTCAGGTGGCTCTTAAGGATATGGATTCAAATCTGTCATATCTTGGTTCGTATTCCCTCTCTCCACCCCACTTTCTCTCATTAAGTCTAATAAAATTAAAATGCTTGTTTGGTAATTCTCCTATATGAAACATTGCATCATATTGTGACCAGGAGTTAATCAACCTGCCATTTGGCCATAACACAGATGTCATTAATGAATGTGCTATTAATAATAATAGATACTCCTCGATCAGACATTTTCAGCTTAAATCAGTTGCTACAGTTGTCAAGACACCATCTATACATGCTGGCATGGCTGATCTCTGATAAACATTAGTAATATAATAATAAGTAATAAGGGGAAATGACCTTTTTTTCTCATGATAATGGGTTGATTATCTTGTTATCTCGAGATAACAAAGCTCGTTTTCTCAAGATAACAAAATAATTAACTCATGATCTCGAGATAACAGCATTAAAAAAAATAATTGTGAGCACGGATGTTCTCTGTTTCCATACTCAACAGGCCCTCACTACCATAAATTCTCAAATATTTGCAAAAAGTTGTCAAATACTTCACTCAGTGGCAAAGAGAACCACTGCTTTATTGAAAAAAAGAGACATGCTTTTATTAAAAAATTTTTCCTAACTTTCCTGGTTAATTCAAACTTTCCTTCATGTTTACCTATTGTCTTGATAAATTCATTATAATATACATCTCACAACTATAATTCCATCAGTTAAAAACAACAGAAAAGATTATTAATTATAATCATTCCACTTTGCTTTGTTTCTCGATCAATGTTAAAGGCACTCTGTGGAGGGTTTTTTTTTTTTACCACTAGTAGCACTATAGAGCAACGTTTTTATGAGCAGAACCCTGTTTTGGTTTTAACTCATGCACATTTATTCCCTCAGTTGGAGAATAAATGTAGCTATGCACCAGAGATCTTGTAAAAGAAGACAACTGATTTCAAAATATTCAAACAAGTTGTCTTTGCAAATGTTTTATGAGGAAGGAAATGTGTCAAACTCAAGGATACATTATGGATTTTGGTGAGAATTAGTGAATGTAAACATTAACAATGCTTGTTTACAAGAAAATTCCAAAGTACCTTAAATAACTGTGCATGAAACTGAAAACTTCTTGCACATTTTTATTGGTAGGCTTTTATTTGAAACCCATTATTCAAATATCCGCTTTTATATGAGTATTTACAGTTACTTAAGTTTGAGAGGACAACTGAGAAGAAGAAGCTGAAAATCTAGACTCCAAAGAAGCAGAAGGGTAACAGCTTTACACTCAACAAAGTCATAACAGTTTAAATATGTGTTAGGACTAAATACAAATGTTGTACTCAAGAGAAATATCTTTAACTCCAGAATCCAACCTCTCATGTGTCAAGCCTCTCCTGGTTCCTAGCAAATACTGAACCACAGCAGCAACCTGACCCCTCTTTTGTCGCTTGGGGTAAAGTGGTAGCCGTTGACAGATCTGACATTTAGCTGGACTGTCAACAGAAGAGAGAAAGAGAGAAGGCTGGAACAGCAATTTAGTTCTGATTTCTCAGCCTTCAAAAATGACAGTGTTCCAAGTGCAGGTGTGTTGTAATCTTTCAAACAGAGGAAATATTTTGTAACACACCCAGCACTTTGTGAACCAGAGCCCAGCCACGCTTTCCAGTTTAGTTGCAGCGAAGGGATTTTCTGTCAGGAGGCATGTGGAATTCATCTAACTTGTGGCTAATGTAGATCAGAGCTCCTGTTTTGCAATAAACAAGCGTCATTTAAGTCTCATGTTTCTGATACATTTGGAACTTACTTTAACTCGCTGTTTAACTTACATTTATGCTCATGTGAGTCACTTTTTCTTCCATAAAAGTAGAATGCAGAAACTTAATCTTTTGTGTGACCTTAGCCATCATCACACCATATTATATCTGTGGAGATTCACACTCGGTGATGGCCACCTACACCTTGAACCTTGAAGTCCCTGTCAAGTTATATACGGCCCGTTTTAAATTTCCTAATTGATGGCTTGACGTATTTATCATCCCTGCATGTCATGGCTAGGTCTTTCAGTAAGTCCGTGTTGGGAGTGATTAAGTGGCCGTCTTCACTTTCAGTGTCTCAAATCACTGCCAGATGAAAATCTTATATCTCCCAGAAGCCAGCTCTCCAGGACTTGTGGAAAATAGATTGTTTTCTGATTGATGACAGGAGAAATCATGTGGTGGATTATCAGTGGATAAGAATGTGTCAAATGGGCCATGACACGCACTGAACACACAGACAACCATGTCAAATTTAAACTGTAATGAAAAAATAAAAACGTGTAACTTTGGAATTAAGATTTCCACATGGCAGCAAAACTATCTTGTAGAGGTCTTGTTCTGCTGTCTTAAGCTCCTTTTACTTGAGGGGAATGAATGACTGCCAAGCCGTGACAAAGCCAGATCTTTTTCCTAAACAAAGTGGCCACTTTGGCCAGGAATTTGACATGAGTGATAACCCCACCGCTCTCTCCCAACAATCACCCTATTCAGGAGATCTGAGCCATGGACACTTGGTTTTGTGTTATTAGCCCCACAGCTACAGAGGGTTAATGATGCTAACCAGTGAGGCAGTAAACACCATGGAGTGGGAAAGAGCACTGCTCATCTGAAGGTTAGAGAATACCAGCTGAGACTATAGAGCCACCAAGGAAATAAACCAAAAATATTATGACTAAAATAACATAAATTCTCCACATCTAAGGGATGGATAAAGAGAATTTAAAAGCTTAATTGCTTAATAAAAGCTTTAAAAAAGCCCAGTTATATATATTTGGAACCAGGTTTTGTTTGTACCTGCATTTCCTAAATTCCTCACTAAGTTTGTGTGTAAAGTTCTTAGTAACATCTAGCTAATTTCAAACTCATGATGTGCTAAATCAGGTTGTGCCATTAAAACTTGAGAAAAGTCATAGTAAGTAAAGACTATATTTATGTGTAAGTTGGTGGCTAGAAACGTCTGTGTTGCTATGGCATCACAAGCTGTAGCATAACTTCTAAAATAAGGCAAACAATATATTAAACCTTACTGCTGACCTTTTGTAAATAGTGTAGTTATTACTTTATTTATATCTGCATACATAGAGAAATATGTGTGCTTCAGAGCCAGTAGTATTCATGCAGCTCTGTGGTTCATTCATTCTAACCTATCCAATGTTATTTGGTCGTTTAGCATAACATTATTGGCAAAATGTTTTGTAATTTGAGATGTATTGTATTATTTTTGTGAAATGTAATTTCAAATCTTGACTTTTTAAAGCAATATAAAACAGCTTTTTATTATCTGTCACATGTATCAACCATAATCCATTTTAAATGGTCCACATATTAGCAAGCAGTTACTGGGTGTAAATATTTAGTCATCTCAACAAAAGATGCTCATGTGCTGTAACCTGTTTTAATTTAGTTATGCGTAAATCTGTACATAAGTGGTACTTACAGTATAACTAGGCTAACCTTACAAAGAGCTGGTACAACTGGCTCCAGTTCTAATTCAGATGATATCCAACCTTCAGCAGCTATTGTTATTAAATCCCAACAAAGAAACACTTTCCACATCACACAACAACTGCAGTCAAATCTAAACTCTGCATTAATAGGGCTTGTCAGTCCATTTAATAGTGTAAATCTATTTTACTGCCAACTGTCAAGTCCACCAGACATTTATTATGAGCAAGATCAAGGATTTTGTCCTCATTGTCAGTTCTCATCCCTGTATCTCTTTAACTGGCAACATTATCTACTGACATCGCCTGAACTAGCAGTCTGTGTATATTGGCCCTAATGCTGTGAAAACCAGTCATTATGGAGATGATTGTATGAGCAAGTACATGAACAAGGATTCATGGCTCATCTCGCTTTTTCAGGCTACATTTAGCAATGTTGTCCAAATCATTCTCTCACAAGATGTTTTGAAAAGAGAATAGAAGAGCTGCCATTAAAGTCTCAATGTGATCTGTTCTTTTAAAAGTGGAAATGAAAATCAGCGCATTAAAAACTAATGTGAAATCATAAAAAAGGGATTGCTTCATGTTGCGATAAGGCTTTACTGAGCTGTCAGACCTCTGTGCTGCACAGACAACCAATAAGAATGTTATAAAACCTTGAAATTGTTTTTCATTTTCCTAAGGCAAGTCTTGCCTCCTGATATGAATTAACTTGGATGGAATTTTCCCCAAACAAATTAAGAGGTTGGATATGGAGACAAACTCATTTGAACTTACTGAAATTAGACTTTCACTGCTTGTGATATTGAGCTGCATGTCCCGTCTTCTGCCTCAAAAACAACATTGTGTTGAAGTAAACAGAATGTAAACAAGCATATTCTCTTTTACAACATATGGGAGAATGACAAACAGGAAGCTAGAAACAGGTAAATGAATCAAAATCCAGACATCGACATGACTGAAGTGGTGAATGGCAGTTTACTTATTTCTTTCTTTTTTTTTTTTTTTTTTTTAAAAAAGCTTGCAGATAACTAACTAGAGATGAATAAGAAAAACAAATCCAAAGGGGTGGACACAGGACGACAGTTACTCTGACAGGCAGTAAGACATTTGCAACGGGTAGTAAGACAGGAAACTAATTACAGGCAGATACGTAATAGGCAAACATGTACAGGTAATAGAAATGGTTGCAGTGCTACAGCTGCTTGGCAACAGACAATTTGACAAAGTGGTACTGAAAAGTGATATCTATTTATGCTGGAGAGCTGATGAGGGAATTAGCAATGGCTAAGCAGGAGGTTGATTGGGTCACGGTGCCGTGAAGCAAACCACATTCCAGCACATTGGAACAAAATGGAAATGAGCAACTTGGATCTGAATACCTGAAAGCTGGAGGACTGGACTTGAGGTTACTATTTTCAAAAACACTGAGCTTGGGCTGATCAGCATAGGCCTCAAGCAAGAAACGGACTTGCACAGAGAACTGAGAGAAACTGGCTGGGACTGGGGCTCAATAAATTACAGGCTGAAGAATAGAAACATACCATCAGTGGGATGAACTAGGTTGGAATAAAGATTATGTTCTGGCTCTGGCTGTAAGGACTTGCCTTTTCATCTAGGTGAAATGTTTTTAAAATGTTTTTATTTATGTTCTTTATATTATTCTATCAACCAGTACCCTTAACTATGCACGTCTTGTAATAGCCAAATAAATATAGGCTTATTTTTACATTTCTTTATAGCCCTTGCTTTTAGATTGTGCTCTAAAAGTTGGGGTATTGAGACATTTGAGCATTTTTCAGACATGCTCTTGAGAAGTAAAGTGTTTGTGTCTGTTGTTAGAAAATTTTATATAGATTTTGATGTCAACAGGATTTTTTCAGTTTTTGCTAGTGTTGAATAATTGTCCTTTGTCACTGCAGATATTTTAACTTGTCTTATAGTAGGAAAAGCACAGGTGTTACTAATATCATCAACAATGGCTCTATTCTGTTCAAATGTGCCAGTAAGCCATGGCAGTGTGACAGTGAGCCAGCATACACAATAGTAGGACCCTAAAACTGAAGCTGCTAAATAGAATTCAGCTGTTTTTAATTTTATTATTTACACCTGTGCTTTTCCTATTGTGAAATTATTGTCAAAACACACACACACACCTGCTCACATACAGGGGAGGCCACATCTGGAGTTGTGATGAAAACAGATGAATTGTTATGAGTTTGCACAAGCGTGATGGTTTGTATTGTCTGTATGTGTATGTATGCGCAACTCTGCATGTGTTATGAACACCTTGGTGATGTTGTGTTCACCAGAAGGCCAAACACACATATTACTGAGCTGGGTGCTAAGTGAGGCATCGGGGCGGCGAGCGAAAAAAAACACAATTTCTTCAGCAAATCAATGGAGTGTTAGTCAGGGTGTGCGAGCAATCTCTCACGTGCAAAAACGCTCATGTTTCATCTCATACAACCATGCACACTGCCTCTCACACACACATACGGACACACATGAGCACACACTAACCCAGGGGTGTCCTGTCTCGCCACCACTTACTCAGCTAACATTGAGCTAATCACTTGCTTGTGCTAGCGGGCAAGGCAGAGAAAACCCATCAACCTGACACGCACACTCCAGGACATCACTGCTAATGAAGACAAGCTACTGCAGTCGGGAGGAAAATATGAGGAAAAATTAGATTATGTGCCCCTTAAATGCAGCACAAGACAAGCATTGTTGGACACGCCTAACTCACAGTGCAGCCTGGGTATGGTGTTATATATGTGTCTCAATCCTGAGCATGCTATGGGACGTTTTGAGCATTTTTAGGAACACAGTTAACGTTCAACTTTTTAAATTACCACACTAATGACTATGATCCTTTCACTGTGTAGCTAGCAATTATCAAGTTAGCCATCGAGCTTAGCGAGCTACTGTTTATCTGGCAGAAGTTAGCTGCCAAGATAGCTAGGTAAAGACTAACTCCCAAGCTGAATTTCATAAAGGTTCATGAAGTATGTAACAGACACTGTAGAAATGACTTATGTGTGGCAGGTGAGCCCACACAGCAGACATGAAAGCCTACTGTGAGTCTTCAAATCTTATTAACGGAACAATAATCTCAAAAATGACCACCACAACACTTATTAGAGGACCCAAATTCAGCAATTGAGACCATAATGACTCATAGAAAAAACTTATTGACTTAGTGTTTCTAGAGAAAAGGGAGTCAGTTGGAGTCAGGGTCATTTTTTTGGAGCCAGCATCTAGTAGCTGTTGGTGTTTTTAGTACTTCTGCACTGGCTTCAGCCTCAAGCTGTGGTAGTTGTCACTTTTGCTGTGCCTCCCCATTTTGTCCAGTGCTTTCCAAGTTGAGCGAGCACAAAGGCAAACATGAGTGCACAGAGCAGAGATGTTGAGAGATCAAGAGAGGCATTGTGAGCAAGTGTCCAAGAGTTTGAGAACACACAATGAGAGGTTTGAGAGAGTGCAAGTGAGCTAAAACTGAGTGAAAGAGGTTATTATTATTATTATTATTATTATTATTATGTGGATAATAACTATAGATTTTGGTTTGCTCAGATTTAATTACTCTTTGCGTGATACTAATTTCTCCACAAAATATAAATGATAAGCTTGCAAAAAATCTTTGTAAGTGCTCAAAATGTCAAGCCATACGGTGTCTGAGCTCCTGCTGAAAAAAACAAAACAAAACAACTGCAGGAAATCATTAACAAGATAATTATTTCAACTTTCACCAGCTCCTCTTTGTATTTGAACCAAAAGCAAAAACATTGCATCCTCCATTGGGAATTTCACTTCCTTTTTTTGCAGTAAACATTAAAAAAAAAAACTGAGGTGAAAAAGAGAATACAAAGCCTCACAGCCACGAAACACTTGTGATCATCAAGTGTTCAGCTCCACCACCGAGCATCAGTCAACAACTTAACAACAGCTTTAATGTGGAAATTGTTAATTTTCCCCCTGTCATTTCCATTAAGTGTGCATATCTAATGGCATGCTGAATACACTTTCTGTGTATCTGCTATGTTTGAGGTACTCACACTGTGTTAAAGCCACCTGCAGTGAGGTCTATATCCTAATCTGTGCTGCAGTAATCTCTGCCGTGGTCTGTCCCACCTGAGAAAGTCTCCTTCAGTGAGACAAAACAGGAGATTACAGACAAGAGCAATGGTGACACAGGGCTACCATCTGATGGCAAGACATCTTTCCCACGACTACGATGTCTCCAGTGAGCCCCAGACACCTACAAGACTATCAAAACAAACTGGAAGGGAGAAGTGTGTGTATACAGTATGTGTGTGTTTGTGCATGTGCCAGTACATGTGCACTGCTCTCACCTGTTGTTTCCAGCACAAGGTAAACAGCTGGAACAGTCACAATGCAGAGGCGTGTGATTATGTGAATGTAAATGTGTGCTCCTGCACAAAGGTGCCCCGCTTCTCCAAACATGTGTTGTTTAAAATGAGAGGAGACTAAAAATCCATAATCAGATAAGTAAACACCACAGTCCTTCTACTGGGGTCAAAAACAAAAATGATCAGATAAAAAGCTGAGATAAATTATTATCGCAGTACGTGAGGAGACAAAGGGCTGAGATGGGTGGGATTCTATCTGCTGTTAGATTAGTGTTCTGGTTGACTGGCAGCCACAGACAGAGCAGACACGGGGGTCCAGAGCCAAACCACAAAACCACTTTCTCACGGTCTTCACTGGAGATCACTGCACAGCTTAATGTGTACTTTGAGTAAAGTTCAAAATCTTTATTGTCTGGTGAGAAACTTTAATTTCATTAGCGTGTGCAAACCAACATTTTTCCCCCCTAATTAAAGGTTCATATGGCACCATGGTATAATTTGATTGATTTTTATGGTGGAGAGGAGACTGTGAACGGAGGCGTTCTGACTGGGCATACGAAGTGTGGCTTTGACACCGGAGACTGCGATAAACATTTCCTACCATTACCAAAATCTTTCCTTTGACCTAATCCAAGTAGTTACACTGGAAACCCTCTTTCCTGAAAATTATACTTATATACCAATTTGTTTTGTTAAATACGTATTGCAGAAAATGTGATCCTGCCTGGATTATGTTCAGCAGCACTGCGCGCAAGTCGTAGGGATGTGATACTGAAGACCGAGATTCACACACTGAGTCCCACATGTGGTAAAGGCAACAAAAACACCTTGGTTAAAGGATATGGTGGTATGGCTATGTTTTTCTTATTGTCAACAAATCTCATGTGCAGAGCCAAACTAACAATGAATGAATCCTTCTTACAAGTATTGTGTGTGCATCCAAAGCCTGGTATATCTTACTCCTCTGTGCCGCAGTCATCTGGTGTTGTCCAAAAACTATTAAAAACAAGTCAGTGAGCCATGACGTTACGCTTTGTGACATTTTCCTTCGCCCCAAAGCGTTGGGGCACGTTAGTTTGTTTAGTAACGGCTCCAAAGACTAATGATCACATTTTCAGTCTCCAGAGAGTTGTTCCTTGTATTGTAGCCACTGTACATGCATGGTAATGTGATTCCATTTACAGAGACTAAAAACATGATCGCTGTTATTAGTCTTAGTAGCTGTTTCTAAACAAATTAACATACCCATAATCTTTGGGGCCAAGGAATATGTCACCCAGTGTTTTTAATAGTTTTTGGACAACAATGGAGGTCTACATGAGATTAGTTGACAATTGCAAAAATATACAAAATATTATCGAAATCGCCAGCCTTATCCATAATGGTTAGGGAAAGATTGTGGTTTCAGTTAAATGTTAAAGTAAACTTGTCACAAGTCCAGTATCTTTCCCTAACCTTTCCAAGAGCTTTCAGTGCCCAAAGATAATTAGTAGTATATATGTAGATATAATTTCTTGGGGACAGGATTGTTGCTGCAGTTGCATAAACTTAACCATACTTTAACCATAGCAGTGGAAGAATTTAGTCATTTTAGTACAAGGACTTGTTGGTGGTGGAGAAACAGAAAATCCACCCTAAATTCATCTTGCAGGAAATGAAGCATGTCTTTTCCCAAATAAGAAATATACGCTATCTGAACAAAACACATTAACAAAGTCTACTTTTTTTGTTACATTTAGACACCAAAAGAAACACAGTCAAGTCTTCTTCAACAGATGGAGTTTGCTCTGTTGGCATCAAGATGTGGTTGAAAGCACTGCAAAAAGCTAATAAGTGATCTTGAGTAAACAATCTTTTCTCAAACTGCTGTTTCAAAGGTCAAGACTTAATGTTCAGGCCCGCCAGTTCAATTTGTTATGTTTGCATATATTTAGAACTAATATTATTAATATTATTAAGTCAAAAACTGCAACAGAGTTATTATTTATTATTTATATATTTATACCTATATATATACCAAACATATATTGTCCTTATCTTTGTTTTGGGGGTTACCATACACCTTTGTCTACTTATCACTGGTTATCCTGGTGCATTTTCAATTAAAGTAGTTCTTTAAAATTTAATTCCAGACTGGATTTGTGAGACAGAAAATCAATTTACACTTTTATTAAGTGGTACTTGATTGAAAATGGTACAGCTTCCTTTGAATCTGAGTCACAGACACTCCAGGCAAAGGTCAGCAGATACACAAATGGAAAAAAAAAAAAAAAAAAAAACTACTAAAGGATTTCATTAGGGTTAAAAATCTCAGCAAACATTTCCTCCTCTTAGAAAATATCAGAAGCTTTCATTAGCCATCATACACATGTTAGTGGAATAGATGGAGTGTGACGGGAAAAAGTGTGCACCTCTCGTTTGTTTTATGTTTGAGCAATGGTGGAGAAAATGGCTGAATAATACATGACATGGTGTTTTAATTAGCAGGCGCTGAAGGGCACATGGTAATTAAAACAGAGTTGTGTTAGGAAAGGTCAGATTTCAGCTGGTGCTGTGGCATGGAGTTAGCTTGAGAGGGTGCAAGTGGCGTGCAGGGATAATGCAGGATCCTGGGAAAAGGCACTCACGCTCAAACCGTAAGTCTAATTCTGTGTACTTTTCCAAAAAGATCTTTCTTCTCTTCATGGGGTCTGGATATTAAGATATTTTATGGATGATTTGTTAAAATTAAAAAGATTTCTGTCATGGAAAAAAAAGCTTTGATAGTGTGATCAAAGTGTGTGAGCTTTGATAGTGTGATCTTCTCAAAACTAACCTCATTACAGTTATCTTTGCTCTTGGACTTTAGCGTATTCGTATATACTGCCCTCTCATTTTCTATAAATAGAATCTAAATTGCAAGAACTGCAGTATGTCTGCTCTCTTCAAACATTATATTAAGATCCAAATACTTTTTAGTCACAGAAAAAGTGACTTAATTTTATATTACAGCTACAACAGTCAAATCTGATGCGTCCTGGTGTGAAGCTTTCATCAGAGCATGAGTTCTCGGTTTAAAGGGCACATCATGCAATCAACACTAAAAGTGAAAAACAGTGGCACACAATCAAAGTGGTCAATGTCCGTGCAGCTTTATGTTAAATTAGAATATCATTTCTGATGCGTTTTAGCCGGAGACTTTCTTCAGAGCACAAGTAGTGTTTAATAGCAAGACAGTCATGGCAGCGACCTAATCCCCAGCAGGTGTGTCACATCCAAATAGAGGCGCAGACTCAAAAGCGAAGTTATGTTTTAATGTGTTGACTGCTCTGATGGTGAGTCACCTGCTTTACTTTGAGAACGGATTCATATTCTCTCCTTGGAATGCACACTTGTTGTCTTTTTTGAATCATGCGATCAACAATTCGCAAGAAAATAATGAAACTAAATAATCATTACACATTGCAATAATAATTACTGAATAAAAGTGAATATGTATTACTTTAACTGTGACCCACAACACAAAGACAAGATAGAAAACTAAAGAAAAAAGAATGAAAAACATGTTTGATTGAATAATTTGTGATCATGACGTGAGCTGATAAAGTGGCACAATAAAGTGAACGGCATATCAGTTACAGTTTTTTCACAATTGGTTACATGCGTGGGTCAAAACAGAGCTCATTTTACACACGAAAGCAAATCCTTCCAGCAGACACATGATTTCAACAAGTCGAGTCAATCCAAACACACTGATTTTTAAAAAAAAAAACCATTAACAACAGGCAAAGAATGTACAACAGTGCAGCTTTCAATAAGCTTTATTTGTGACAGTTTTTTTGTTTTTTGGTGGAGGGTTGATTGAATATAGATGCATTTCAGTGTGGTTATGATTTGGCAAATTGCTGTCCATATGAATACATGTTAGTCTTTGAACGTAAAATGAAGAGTTTTGCAGTGAGTATGTAAACGTTTGCTAAATGTTCTGCAGATCCACAGAGTTTTGTTGGCTGTTTGTGTTTGAATGAGAAAAATATTCAGGAAATTTTAAGGTTGTAGTCATTGAATGTTTTTTGTGTGAAAGCAATGCAAATGTTGTCACAGTTTGGTCCATAATTGTTGCCGTTGTTTTGACTGTGTGAAGAGTTTTCAAGGTGCATACTCAGTATTGAACCATGCACGTAACCAACTGTAAAAAAAAAAATTGTTACCACCTTCTCAAATCTTCAAAAGATAACGCTTTCACCACACTTCACCTCACATTAGTCAATCACTAATTGCTTCCTTCCCACTAACACTCAAGGGATGATGGATATTAGTTCCCCCCTTGTTACCACATATAATGGCTTAAAACACATCCTCTTTAACTATAGATGATAGCTGAAACCTTGTCATATTTAGTCAACTCACACACCATCTGTAATCGTTTCCCTGGATTGTAGAGTTTGAACAAACTCACAAACTGGCCTTTGACTATTCCCAGCCTGAGGAACTCAAAAGCTGCCTTGATGATAACACGGTCCGACAATATGACAGGAGCCAGGGAACAAAGCTTGACACCACAAGGCCTTCCATCCTCCCATAATACATATTGCTCACTCCTCCTCACACACAAACACAAACACCACAGGGGATTTGTCGCCCATCCACACTGAAATCATCCCCCTCCTCAGCTTTTCCTGTGTTAGAGTTATTACCTGTTTCTATTATATCTTTCATGTAGGGCCAATAAAGCTTGAATCAGGTTATGAGACACAAACCCAGAGCTGAACATCTCAACCTTTATTAAGCTATCTGTTACTATGAGAGGAAGCATGCACGCACACACACACACACACAATCACACAGAAGCTCACACCACCGACAAAGACAGGACCAGGAGAGCGTAAAAACAAAATGATTACATCCGAGAAGAACAGATGGGGACAGTGTGGAGGGAGGAATGCTGGAGGAGAAGGGGAAACCAAATGAAAGGGAAATGGAATAAGATATCCCTATGTGAGTAGACAAGTGGCGAGAACCCAGCAGGCAGCCAGCTATTGTCACTGCAGCCTTGAAAGTGTACCATTGCACAGCAACCACCCAACTGTAAGTACTATTTACAAAATGTGAAAGCACTGTTATTTATGTGTGATCCATTACACCACAGAGAACAAAGGAAGTCAAGTGTACTCAAAGACAATGTGGAGAAATGCCACTCCGCTGTTTTTTACACACACTGCACTGTCATGAGGTCACTGGTCTTCTGGGTAGTTCTTCTTATTCTTCAAAAGTTTGTTTCTCGTTAGTGTGAAATGCTCAAAGCCATTAAATTAAGCAAACAGACCCCATAGGATTGTGAACATTCAGTGAAAGTGTCAGTGTGTGCAGAATTCAGACTCAGAGCAGACAGTCCTGGTGAGTGAACTGAGAAAAATGCCTCAACTGTCATCTGTCGCCCTCTAAGAGAACATATGCAAGCAAAAACAAAAATCACACTGTACTCAGGCTGGCTACATTTCCATGCAGACTGGACATACTCATTCATTCATTCATTCATCACTCTTCCACTACATTCTGTTGGGTTTGTTTGCCTGGAGCAAATATGTGGCTTGAGTGAAATATAGTGTATACTAGGATTAACAAATGGCTCCCAGGTCCTTGGGGGACCTTGGGTCAATCAATTCTCAAGTTTTGAGTTCAAAGGTTGCATGATTTCTAGAAATAACACTGATTTTTTTTTTTTACTGATGAGGGCAATTAGTCAGAAAACCAGAACACTGTAGAACAAAGTTAAAGAAATGTAGTTAAAATGTAATGTGATGCAATGATAATCCTGTTATGACTATCTAATAGGCTTTATGGGTAAAATGAACACAGACTGAATCCCTGTTTAAACAAGCAGTTCAAATAACAAATAAGAAGAAACATAATTCTTCTGATCAGAGAAAAAAATATAATTTTGCCTAAAACTTTCATTTGTAAGTGATTTGTAAATATTTTAGTGGAGTTCTAGTCTCCTTTGTAACAACACTTAAAAACAATCACTTTAATATTCCAGTGGTGCTGCATTCCTATTGAATGCAAGTGAGTCAACAGTTGTTGTAGTTGTTGTCATGATAGGCCATCTTTTTCATTTCTGAGAATATTTTTCAAAAGAGTTTCTATTAGCAATATCAGAGCAAAGTGCCCGACACTTTATAGAATTAGGCACATAGTGATTTTGCTGGGCGGGAACCTCCTGGCTGTTCCAAAGGCAAGGTCGAGGACTAGATTAGGGGCACTGAGCTTTCAGGGCATCTCTACTGTGGAACGACCTGCCCGAGGAACTCAGACTTGCAAAATAAGCCTTCTTTTACGTTGCTCTTGAAAGCTCTCTTTTACTGTAAGGCGTTCTTATAATCCTATTTAATCTGGCAAACGTGTGCATGTGTGTGAGGTTGTGTATGTCTCTGTGCATGTACTTACTGTATACGTTTATACTGTATATGAAGAAATTTATGTGCACATATAGTGTATATAATTGGTTTTTCATTTTGTCCTAAAATTTTGGTCAAATCTTTAGTTTTATTGGTCCCTTATTTGTTAATATTTGATCTATTTTTTTTTTTTTTTTTTTTTTACAGTTTTCATTTTATTATTTTTTATTTTATTATTTTATTACCTTATGCTTGCCCTTTGTAAAATACTTTGTACTCACTGATTGTAAAAAGTGGTTTATAAATAAACTTTATTATTATGATGTTATTATTGTAACAACAAAATACAACAAAGGCAAAATGCACTATACACACTATAATTCCATCCATAAGTAACACAATGACAGAATGTATGACTATTTTGGTCATAAGTTTCATACATTTTCCATAATAAAACATTTAAAAACAAAAATCTTATCTGATGGGGGGCTCTGGGACAAAATCTTACCAAATGAGGGCCTGTAGTTTAATTTGTGTCAGTTTAGAGGTCCTTAACGTGAAAACGTTTGAGAACCACTGGTATATTTATATGAGGCCATAAATAAGAATAACATTTATTTGAGAACAGAAATTTGTCTTCAAAGGGGAGCCACAGAACCTGTACTGCGACTTCGTTATTTCTGTGGCGTTAACACAAATTAGAATTATATATTACAATGTTTAATTAGAATTTTAGTTTTAAGTTAGTATCGGCTATGTTAGTTTTTACTTTATGATTTAATGTAGCTAACATGTCTGTATAATACAGTACCACGAGGAGCTGTTGTGCTCCTCCATCATGAAACAAAGCTGAGCGTGTTGCGCCATCGTGTGGTTGAGTTCCGTTACTGCAGCTGGCAGTGTTTACTGTTGCTAGGTAACGCGCATAGAAATCAAACATAAACTCCTGCATCTCGTCCAAAGCCTGTTAATTTTATCAGCTCTGTCAGTATCTGTGCTGTTTGGCTTTACACCATGGCAGGAAGGGATAAAATTGATTTGGTCCATCAAAACCAGATTCACGTGGAGACGATTCGGAAAGAGCAAAGATACCAGAAACTCCACACGGAGTTCAGCATCAATCCACACAGGAAACGTGAGTTCTTCACCTCTTATCTTTATTTATAACACAAAAGATGATTACTTGTTACTGTTACCTAGATATTAGCTAACTTTGAGGAGGTAAACAGCAATATGTGATTTCCAGAAACCATGTTCACATACTCTGAATGAGTCAAATCACTGTTTTCCATGGGACTATTACTTTGGTAGAAGCTGCTGACAGGCATGTCAATTAAAGGTACAATTTGTGATTCAAATGCAAACAAAAAAGAAGACATTTAGAGCTCTTTCCTGACAAAAAGTGAAAATTTGCTTATATGAAGATAGTTAGATAGCCTATAAAAATTAAACCATCTCTATGTGCTTTTGTGGCATTGTAGTACCTGTATATAGGTTGTATTACACTGTATTTAATCACTGACATATCTTCCTTCTCTGCTTTCCTCTTTTCCTCCACAATGTGTCTCCATTGTCTCTTAGTACATGTCCTGCCAGACAAACCGATGTCCAGGAAACCAACCGAAGTGATTGCAGAAAACTGTAAGTTTACTCTAGAAACTAAAAGGGATAAAGTGCATGGAACCTGCTTTTAATGCACAACACTGTCAACAACAAATTTATTAGCTTCCTTTTCTGCTTAAAATGTTTGTTTACATCATTGAATATTTTGTCAGTTCTTATCAGATGTGACAAACATGAAATAATTTTTTCCCCACAAGTTGGACAGTATATGTAGCCTGCTGTAAATATACCGTATTTTTTTATATTTATGTGGTAAAAAATACTGATTGGACACTAACCCTCTAAACATGACAACAAGTAACTGTCAACTGATTCACTTTAGCTACTTATTCTCATTCAGGGTCACTACATAACTGCAATCTGTCCCAGCATGCTGATAGCTTTCCACTCAGTAGTGAATAAAGAGAAAAAGGCAGTCGCATTTTTTGCATATCTAGTGTGGACTGTGGGAGGGAAAGCATGCTTGCACAATCAGAATTTGTGATGCTTCATATTTGCACTCCCTAAATCACAGTCCTCATGTATTCTAGTGATACAGGTTAAATATGACCTATGAGTGGTCCGTCTGTGTCAAATGCATGCTGGGTTAACCTTCCTGGGTCACGATTTCTGCCCTTTGTAATCCCGGAACAGAATGGAGTTGGAGAGAATGAATTTCTGATCATGTGCTTTCCTCTTTTCAAGTGGATTTCATCAATGCCTTCCACAAGGCTCGTGAGGAACCCACCAAGAAATATGCAATGCCAATGACTGAGAGTCAGGAGATTGGATGGGTGTCCACTCCACTGGTGAGGAAAACATTTCTTTATCATTTTGTTAGAATTAATAACCAAACTGCAGAGTATCAGGGTGAGCAGAGAGTGTGTACTTAAGTTGGAGGACCTGAATTCAGGCACACGTCCTTCGGTCTCTGAATTGCGGTAAAATTTTGACCCTGACCATATCTGATCTAAGAGTCTAGAAAATGTTGCTTTATGGACTGGGAGACAAATCAGTGAGAATATGAAAGATGTCAGAAAAGGTCATGTAAGAGCAACATATGAGAGTTTTTTTAGAGTCCCAGGGATTTTCACTGTCACCTCACAGAAAGAAGGTAGATTTGTTTTGTTTTAAAATCGTTGTTTGGTTAGGACTGTAAAAAAGAAAGAAAAAAAAAAATCCACATTACAGCTGGCCAGTCTATAACTGCGGATGATTTAATACAACTGAGTCTTAATCATCTTAAAATGATGTTCAGTTCTACATTCATGGTTACTTCTGTGTGTGAACAACAGATTATTGATTCTATTCTATTTATCTATTATTTTCAGAATTTTGAATATTGCAAAAGATTCTTATAATCAGCAGTCAAACCCATAAGGGAACAACACAAGCATGAGCAAGTCTTTTCTTGTCTGATATAACAGTACTTTAAATCCACCTTTATCTCCAGATCTTACTCATATCTGTCCATTATTATCCCCCCCAGATTCCATCCAGCCGCAACGACGAGAGGTTCAATTTCTACCGATTCACCACTGACGTCACCAAATACAAGGAATCTGCCCTGCGTGCATCGAGTTAGACCATGAAAGACATATTAGAGATCTCCATAAAGTGAACACCTCTTTTCAGATTTATTTGTTTATCATACAAACATAATAGTTGTCATCGCCAGAAGCTGCCCTTTTGTATTTCCATCTTTGCAGACCTAAGAAAAACACTTGCGGGGGGAAACATTTGCACAGGTCTACACAAAGCACACTTGGCCATCACGTACTAATCATATTAATGAATGGGAAAGGGCAAAACTGACAGCTGCTCAATATTATAAAATGTCATGTCACATGGGAGAGAATCAATCATGTCAAGGAGCTGAGTTAGAAAAAATAAAACTGAATACACCAAATTCCACTGAGCACACACTAAATTATATGGCAAGGAGGTTGGTGTGTATATATATATAGAGGCAAAATCACAGAAAGTAGCTTTAAACCACCTTATCAAAGAGGCATATACAAAAAACTGACAACTAATAAAGAAAAAAAGACAACTTCTTAACTATTAAATTCTCTCACTTTTTTAAGAACCTTGGGAAAACACAGTATGTTGGGTAGCTCTATGCAGTCCAGTCTGCGACCATGTCCATCAAACAGCTTCCTTAGCAATATGACAGGACGTCTCTCTCTCTCCGTTTCTGTGTGTGGCTTGAAGGGGGTAAAGATAGTCCTCCATAATCAATCCAGACACACTTTTATGGAAGGTATATTGTACCAAAAGTGAAGAAGAAGAGTCCATGTTCCTGTCTAGAAGCGAAGTCCGAAGTCCAGCCTGTTCACCAGCCTCCATCTGTTTTTTATGAGCGAGACTTCATCTTCTTGCGTACAGACTTGCCCGGACGTTTCTGAAAGCAAAAGTTAAAAAAAAATAATAATTAGCTTCTCTACAGTACAGAGCTGTTTTTTCTAAATTGTCGCCAAATTCTCACTATCCATTTGATGACATTGATCTTATTGTTTGTTTTTACAGTTTGATTGACAGACTAGGTTGTGATCACAGTTAAGTTTCAAATGTCCAGAGTTTCAGACCACTCAAACACAACAGCATTAACCTGGGGTCACTGCATTGGTTTGAAAGGTGACTCAGCAGCGTCCAGAGTATATGCTAGTATACCTAGCACACTCACTGTCTCTTACTCTCCGTCTATCCTTTTCTTTTTGTCTGTCATTGGTATTTGAGAGGAACCATCAGGACTCAGATGCGGAGAAACTTTTTCTATATCTGACTTTCTGAATGACTCTGTCATCTTTTTTGTGACTGCCTCTATTGAAGACAATCAGGTTTTCTCCTGTTGTCTCTGTTTGAACAGCCACAAGGAGATCAGAACTG
The DNA here is from genome assembly GCF_963924715.1 of Thunnus thynnus. Lineage (NCBI taxonomy): Eukaryota > Metazoa > Chordata > Actinopteri > Scombriformes > Scombridae > Thunnus > Thunnus thynnus. Next base: position 9,433,901 of record NC_089524.1, on the reverse strand, counting down.
TGCCACACACGAGCAACCCAGATCCTTTGTGCCTAAACAAATCCAAAACCCCCTGGCACACTTAATTTACATTTTTGAGATTACTCACTGTTCCACTTTGCCCGTTTAAAAAATAGACAGCGTCTATTTTTAGGGTGGATGCTGTGAGGTATTAAACTCTTGTGCAGCGCTATTTGTGGCCTGCAACGACTACAACTTGTGATTGAGGTTAATGTAATAGTTAATTATAAGTGGATGCAGTGTGTGTGTGGGTAGAAAGCAGGTGGTCCGACCCATCCACTGGTGCAACAAGGTGAATATTTAACCATATAAAATATTTCAAACCAAAAGGATAATGCAACAGAGTTAGTTAGATTAGTTACATTTTAAACAACTACTATTGACTTTGTGTTTGTCAGAGTTAACTTGCACATTTATGAACTTTGCTTTAGCCTGTCCAAAATGAAACTGAATCAATACAGTGTAGTAATTATGTCTAGTTTTAATGCATTTAAATATGTCTTAACAGATTAGTAACATAAGTTGTAAATAAAATTAGCATAGCCTTACTTCCATATTTCTGAACTACATCACCAAAGCAAACAGGTAAATAAAAACACACTTTAGATTTTAAATGTTCTGATTCCTCTGTGTATGTTAACGTTTCCTCGTTGCTTCATGCTCCCAAAAAAATGTATATAATAGTTCAACACTAAAATGCTCGGCCCCAAGAGTACTTCAAGGGTAACTGTGTTGTCTTCACTTACTGTATGTCATTACTACCCTTCCTCATCATTTCGGGCATCTAAATTGACAAACTTAGAATTGAAAAACTGTGTCACTAGAAGTTATAGTACTTCAGTGTGAGCTTAGTCTGCAGCTTGGTTTAGTAAAGTGTTTGGACTTTGTTATGGGCCCACAGTAGAGGCTAATTTGGCTAAAATAGACTTCATATTGTACAGTGCAAAGTAGTGCAACACATCCAGACTCTTGTAACAGAGACTTTCCACTTAGCCACCGACATGAAAAACACACAAACGCTCCTTCCTGCCAATGTTATTCAAGAGTTAGTGTTGACGTATCCTAACTATATCGGTTCCCTTGAGAAAGATTTCTGCATTTCTTAAATCAGTCAGCGGCGTTTCTGTGTGCGTGACTCACGTTTTGTTTCCCTCCTTTGCCTTTCTTTCCTCCTTTTCCGCCCTTTGCGTGAGCCACTTTGGCGCGGAAACTGGAAACATCGTTATGGCTCTCTTTGGTGTTCCACTTCTTTCCGCTCTTCTTGCCTCCAAAGCCGAACTTCTGGTCCTTATATTTTCTCTTTGCGTTGGGGCTGTCAAAATAGCAGTCATGTTTAGGGGTTTTGAGAAGATGCCACAACAACATAACAAAAAAAAAATCCAAATACCAAGCTTGATGTTTATTACAGCACACAGCTTACCCCTTTTTGTTTAATGTCTTCTTGGAGCCCTGAGCAGAGTCTTTACCCGTCTTTTGGTCTCCTTCCAGGAAATCCAGTTTGTCAGTCATTCCTAAGAAAAGGGAGGAAAAGAAATGTTAAACCTCGGCATGAATTTGAAAACAGTCACACATGAAGTTTTTGGGGAACAGCAGGGAAAGAGCTGTAAGGTATTCTGCATCAATAACCGTTGAGACTGCCACTTTTTTACCAGTGCGGAACAAATGGCAGTCACACAGTTTTCACCTCTGTTGGTGCAGTGAAAACAAATGACAAATGATTTTCAAAGTTGGAATGAACTCACACCCCTAAGGACCTACCTTTCTGGTATTTCTTTACAGCTGACATCATGGCCTTCTTCTCCTTCTGTCTCTTCTGGATCACTTCGATTTGGACCTGGCATGCAAAAAAGGTTTTTTGAGGACTTGTACCAGGGCGATCTAAGGGAGACACTGTTGTTTCCAACCTCCCGTCTTTGCTGCTACTTCCCAATGAACAAAGTACAGTAACACGGAATACAAAAAAAAGTCACTTAGAAAACGGGGACCGACCTTCTTGCCAAACTTCCTTTGCTCACGGAGTTTCTTTGCCTTCTCTGACTTCTCCAGTATCGCCTGCTTTGAAATCAGCTTTTGCCTGATCTGGACAGAGGAACAGAAATATGTTTTTATTTTTCAATATTTGATTCAAATGTGATGCTGAGAAGGTTTGAGAAGGATTTTTGGGTTCAGATTTGAAAAAGAAAAAAAACCCCAAACAGCTGTAGCTTTATCATTTGCAGTTAAAAACCTTCAGTTTTCTCTTCATAAAATTATATACATTTTGAGTGAACTACATATGTGTAATCATGTAAGAGACCAGACCCTTGTGATGAACAAACTGCTCACCTTCTGCATGTGCTGATCCGACTTGGCCATCTCAGCAAAGTAATCCTCAGGCCTCTTGGTGGATATGCCATGCTTATTTAGGAGGGGCAGCGCCTCAAGAACTGTAGCTTGAGCTTGACGATAGCTGTGAGTTGACAAACACATGTATCATGAAGGGGTTACAGGTCCATTCTGTGGAGGTGGATGTATTTTAGCAAAAAGCATTCTGTTGTTATCCTCAAAAGCATGATGTTCACACTCACAAGAACATCTCCCTCTGGAAATCATCTTCTGCATTGACTTCTCCATTGGCCACACTGGGGACTTTCCCTTCAGCTTTGGCGAGAACGTCTTCAGCCGGTGGGTTGGTCATGTCCAGCCTCTCCACCCAAGGGAGGTCTCTTCTGAAGTCAGCGAGGCACTGCTTCAGACCCTCCTGCATGACAACACACATGTGAAGCGTATTATTAGATGTCCATGTTAGCCGATTCACCTTTCAGGTTTGTTGATATCATCTCACTCACCACATTGTTGACAAACTTTTTGGGTTTATTCACCAGGACGTTCATCCCAGGTTTCAACAACCCTTTTGAGAAGGCTTCTTGGAGCTGAAGAAAACAATAACTGGTTAGATATACTCACTCATATCATGTAATGCAACCAAACACACATACTGCCACAACAAAGTGATATTTAATAAAATAAATATGTCGATTTCACTGTAATTTTAATTGAAGACACAATCTTGTCTTAAAACAATATTCAAGTACCCAAATGAACAGTGAAACAGGTTTTTTTTTTCTTACCATAATCATTGCTCCTGCTTATACTGACCATTAGATCTGTTCATAATGCACTTTCAATGTAAGTGATGGGGCCAAAATCCACAAGCCTCCTGTGCAAAAATGTATTTAAAAGTGTATGTGAAGCTGTCCAACTGAGTCAAATCAAGCAAATATCTTTCAACGTTACAGTGTTTTTAGTGCCAGAGTCCCTCTTTTTGTTACTATACTCCCACCGCACCTCCACAGGGAAACACAGAGGGAATTTGATGCTAAAAAGACTGTAAATGTGACAGATATTCACTTGATATGAATAAACCAGACTGCTGAATCCTCATATAAGCTTCAGATAAACTTTTAAATATATTTTTCCACAAAATGACTGTGGACATACTGTGGATTTTACACCCTATCACTTACATTGACAGCGCATTTTGAAGGGGATCTTTTAATTGCCAGTATGAACAGGGGGAATGATCACAGCGAGGAAAACATCTCTCAGTGTTCACATGCGCACTTGACTGTTGTTTTAAGACAGACGTGACTGTCTTAAACTACTGTAAGTGCAAATATGTCTCCGTCCTACTCTGTACACAACAAAGACGCAGTTAGTTTTACAGAAGTTAACTTGACAGCGATATTGTTCGACTCTTGTATAATTAAATGTCTTAATTCATTTGCTTCCACAGGCAGCGGGCTAGCTAACCAGTTAGCCAATGTTGACTTGATAAAAGTAAACTCACCTCATTGTCTGATAATTCACTGTTTTCCTCCTCTGACTCCTCGCTGAGCAGCTCGTCCTCCTCCACTGACTCCATCGTCTCACTATGGATAACCATAAAAAAATATGAGCAAATATGAGTTGCCTTAAAACGTAAGGAAAGCTGTGGTAGTTGTGCTGTTCCTCACATGTACCGAACGTTTCACGTGGGGAGGAAGTGCCCGTGTTGAATGTCTGACTAACACAGTGCGCCGGCGGAAAACAAACGTGTCCGATCAAAGGTTCCTACTAGTAAGAGCATCTATTGATAATGTCAAGTAGCCTACCGCAGTGTGTTTCCCAGTGTGCAAATAAATCACATGATAAACAATTGAGCGTTTATACTCAATATATTCGTTTTAATGCAACGTTAAGATCAAAAACAGAGATAATCATATTAATACGTTCCCTTTTAAATCTTCGATTTAAATAATTTGAGAAGGAATGCAGTCCCACCACATTTCTCTAATCAAATAAATACTTTTTGGAAACCTTGGGAATAAATGAATGTATTCATTTATGATAGTAATTTACAGCATGTAATACTGAGGGAAACCATCTGATGGTGCTGTTATGCACCTTAGCAGATTGTAAGTAGAGAAGTTACTCAAAACTTTGTCTGTTACAATAAGTGATGGATTGATATATGGATAGATAGATAGATAGATAGATAGACAGACAGACAGACAGACAGACAGACAGACAGACAGACAGATAGATAGATAGATAAATAGATAGATAAATAGATAGATAGATAGATAGATAGATAGATAGATAGATAGATAGATAGATAGATAGTTTGGTTCAATATTCAAGGAGCTGCCAATAACTTGCCAGTGTTGCCAAGACTGTTGTGTAGATCAAAGCCAAGCCTGGAATCAATTCTCTTCAAGAATCTGCTTTAAATCATTAAGAGTATGATTGTGTAAACGAAGCCTCATGACTTTCACTTGCCACCTCATCATGAAAGAAATTATTGACATCACTTTTCCATAGCTCTCTCCCTGAGCCCATTTCTGTCACTCTGACATGGCACAATTGAGACAGATGTCTGCAGTGTTGGCCCAGTGTCACAATAGATTTGGCAGGAGTGGCTAGTAACATGAGCTCCTTTGACTAACAGTCATCTTTGCATACATCTATCAGAGTTTGTCACATAACAGATACAGGATATGATGTTTACTTCTTTGCAGACTGGCCATCAATTATGTGTAATTTGTGTGTAGGCCTATGTGTGTTTGTGTCTACCCTCTTTCTCTTTTTCATAGACTCTACTTTTAATGTTTTTTACTTTTAACTTTTATGTCTGCAAACTTATTATCTCCTATTGTAATCTATTGTAACCTTGCACAGAAATCCCTGCACTTTACACACATTTCGATGACATTGAAGTAAAGGAATGTACGCAAAGGCCATCAGCCACAGTAAGAAGGTCATATTATTGTGTACAACCTGCAACATTGTCGCTATACATAGTAGCAAGAGACATGTAGGAATTACAATCTTTCACTTTTATGTTGCATAAAGACAGTTTGTATTCATCCTTTGTAGTCACACAGCAGTCATGAGTGGAGGGCTTGCAGTTAGAGCCAGGGTGTGCACGTGCTGAATGCTAATGGTGTGCTTTGGCCAGTGACCATGAGAGTAACTTTATCTTACTCAAAATGTCACTTGAAAAAGATTTATCTCAAGTGGTCAAGCAAGGATCTTAACCCTACTGACGGCTTATATTAAGAGCTGTCAACCATGATATTGTGCACATCCATAAGACATAGTGTTGGGGTTAGTACAGCCAATATGCACTGACATTTTTGCATAAGACATTTACTGTGAGACATATCATGTAATGCAAGACAAGGGCATGCACAGCAATGTGATAAAACTGACTCCCTGACTAAGAGGTCATTTATAGATTATTAGATTTTTAGAGTGGCAAAAGATAGTCATTTGAGGTATGAAGAATCATGTTTAGTTAGAGAAGACAGTAACCACTGTTAAATATGATTTGTAATAGTAGAGAACAGATATAAACACAGGGCAGAGCATCTGCAGGCTCTCCTTTCAACCAAAGACTACAATAATGGATAACAGTATTTAAAATGAAATGGTTTTAACCAAAAAGGAGGAAGTCAGCTTCAGTTAGCATCACACAATAATGTCCCATTTTGCTGTGTTCCTCTTGTTGTCGATGTTCATCTTGGCAGCTGAGCCACTGAGGCAAATTGTTGGGTTTTAAAATTCAGATAGAACATTCTCTCAAAATGCAGGCAATTTTGACAAAAATACAAGAGGTGTTTGCTATCTAGTCTGTAGGTATAAATCACACATCTGCATAATGTGTACATTTGTTTGTGGAGTGCTACAAATCCATGCTGATGTCTCCTACTGTGTTATATTATCACATGTAATACTGTCATGATTTCTTGTTATACAAAACAGGACAGACCATCTAGAGTTTCTCATCAAATAGATGCATGGATAATCAAATAACTGTCTGAGATGTTACATCCTGCAAAAATATGTTAGATTGTTATTGACTTTTTTCCTCTTACACCAAGCTCTGATGCTTTTGCATCTGCTTTATCGACACTTTGATTCATCCTCTCTTTGATGGCTGGTTTTCAGGTATTGTTCGGTGCAGATTGGTCAGAACCACATTGGCCAGAAAGGAGTGTGGAGCTGCTCTGTATCACTGCCTTCATTATGGCAGACCCATTTTGCCATATATTCCTAGTTGTATTGCAAAGCACATTTTTCATGTTATTCTCACATTTATTTGATTGGTTCCTTAGCAGATTGGCATTAAATAGTCTTAAAACCTGCATTTAACATTAAAATTAGTTGCTTGGAATGAGAAACATTAATAGTCATTGATTATAACATGAATTAAACTATTTATGATAGAAGTTTATGCTAGTAAAGTTGTTTTCTAGTTTTTCTAGTCATGATATGTAGGGAAAAGTTTGCTAAATACACACACAGAAAATTATCTTTTCACTTCTTTTCAGGATTATTCCGAAGACATTTAGTTTTATGCACATTTTATTCATGCTGGAGCAAAACAGGCTGCAGTAGTCACTCTAACACTAATACCAGATAGACACCAGATAGACAGAGGACTGGGGACTTCTGTGATGATGACCACTGTTTATTTGAGATATCATCAGTCTCTTTCACTGGCTTATCCCCCTAGTCCTCAAAGCAGAAAATGACTGATCCCCACGAGAGTGACTTTCTCTCTATTCTGATGGAAATCAATGTTTACGATCACCACCCTTAAATCCTCCATTCTCTGTGTGGTAAGATTCCCACTTTGTGACATCTTCAAAAGGAAAAATACCATCATTTCCATTTCTGTCATTATAATCGCTTGAGCCAGACAGAAATACAGTCCATTGAATTCACATTGCGCTGTCACTCTTCATCTCAGAATGACAGGCCGCTTCCTGACAACAGATTGAAAATAAGTTGGATTCACTCTGTCAAGCTCCTCTCTTAAAGTTATTCCTGGCTGCTGCAGCTTGGGACAAAAAAAGAACACAGTCATGAATGTCTGGGTCTAAGTTGGATGAGTGGTTTACCTCCTATGCCATCCAATCAGTTTGAAGAGACATGGTGATTTGGCAAGTAAACAATAGATTACTGGGAATACAATTTTAGGTTATTTTCTAGTCCTGATTTGTTCTGTCTTGAGTAGCTGCTCATTCCCTTTCCCTCCATCAAATGATCCGTGACATGACTGCTGAGGATTAGGCCCAGAGTATATGTATGTGCTGTGTGCCGGGACATTCTCTGCCACAAACAGAGCTATAACTCCCTCCACAGCCCGGGTTGAGTATCAAAGCTCAATCCAGGCTGTGTATCAAGTACCCAGGCTGAGTATCAAAGCTCAAAGGAGGCAAAAAACTGGCTTAATTTGTTATTGCACACTGAGATTTTTGGGTTTTACAAAGTATATACAATATTTTAGCTCAAGAGCAGGTAGAATTGGTGAATTTAGGAATGGCCTTCCTGGTCTTTCCTGAGTGTTTCTGATAGTACCTCAGTTCCTTGTCTAGTTCTGGTGTGGTGAAAGGCATCCAATCATTGATATGTTGCTACGACCATATTGCAGATTTATTTGATTAATGTGCATGATATTTACTTCACTGTAGATTTTTTAGGAAACTTCTCTCTGATTTTGTGTGTTTGACCAAAACAAGCAGTCCATAAATGAAATATGTAGTCTGTAGAGACCTTGCAAAAATGTATATGATGACGATATTTGTGAAATCTTGGATAGGTGTTTGACAATGAGATGATAGTAAGCTTTACTCAAAATGCTATTGTGACATCCCCCCCTATCCCCTCATTAAACCATTAGACAAGTTGGTGAGGAGTCAAGAAATACAAAGTGTATTTGTGCAAATATACTAACTCCTAACACCTTGTGATCCCTATTGTGGCCAATAAGCCAAACATAATGCACTCTGGCCAGGTGACAAGGTGCTTCAGAGTTCAGTCTATAGACCCTCAGGTGCAAGATTGCCTTAACGACACTGAGTGTCAAGGTGAGAGCAAGTGGTTCCTCTGTGGGTGCACAACTCAATGTCCTCCCCTCTTAAGACCGGGAATTAAACACACCTCAAAGTTCAGTCATCATACCAATCAAATGTTATGTCCCAGCATGCTTCACAACCTCCTTGGCCCAGCCTCTGCCTGTTACCCAGAGAGCAGCTGTGCAGCCAAAATGCTAAATGACAATAAGTGATCAGGATGGAAAAGAGACAAGACAATATTCTATAATGAGGACCAAATCACAAGCAATTGTGAAAAAGCAAGCAAGCACTGAAAAAGCCGCTGTTTTAATCTAAAACACTCAAAAAAAACAACACTCAGTCTCAGTACAGGGACACATTAAGAACATACTGTGAGGGATGGTGCAGTGGAGAAATGGCAGTAGTCAATAGATGGATTTCATATAATTCTTATAACTGGGGGGCGGGAGTAATTTTTGCAATGACTACAGCCAAATCTCAAGAGACATCATTTTCTAATCAGGGGTTCTCCAAATGGTCTCCTTTTTGGCATTGTGTACACATTCCCTGGCTGTAAAATCAGTTCGCTCTTCATAGAAAATCTATTATTGGGTTGTATTCAATGGGAAATTCCCTGGCTCTAGCAACCAGTACCAGCTGCAGATTTGTAAACAGTATTTTTTTTGTGTGAATTTTCCTCTACACCACCATCCCTCTCCTCTCCCCTGGAATCTTTAAGCCAAAGCACTTAACAGTACCATTGGTGAAAACAACTCTAGTCTTTATGGCGCATCTGCATTTGAAAAGAGTTGCAGGGGAAGTTCAACATATGTAAAAGAAATCAGACGTTGTTTTGTGACCTTCTTACTCACATTTCATTACCAAACTGCATTGGTCTGATATGTTTGACGTGTGGGGCCTGTGTGAGGCTCTCGGAGCCTTTTTATTGTATGCTAATGGTGTACTCTTCTTCTAAGCTGGGTCCGATAACAGCTCCTTTAAATCAATAATGGAAATGCAAGCTGACCACTGCCAGTGAGTTGCATACAACATGTACACACAAGAAGAACCACTTTTCCTTGATAAGAAAACTAAAAGGACCTGTGGTTTATCAAGATAAGAATTCTTAAGGTGCAGTAGCAGCCCCTAGAGGCTGCAGTGTGTATTACACCCCACAATATCAAACAAACATCCTGATGATTTTGCTACTGCTGATGATGAGTATGCTCTCATAAGGACTTACCTGGAGCTGATACATGTATCACATGTACACAAACAGGTGGGAAAATTGTGTTTTAGCATCAGTTTTTACAAAGTAGACCAGTCTGTCCAGGTAACTTTTTTGATTCCTTCATCTAATCTAATATTATTATTCTGAAGTAATGTTAACATCATTCAAAACATCTTTTATTCTGTGGTCATGTGTCCGCCATCTACCTCCTCTAATGCTTTACAGGAGCTGTAATATAACTATACAGAGAGAGAGATAATAGGCTTCATAAGGCTGCTTGGTTTGCTTTCATGGGAGTGTTTGACGTTCCAGCCAGTCAGTGTGTTATTCCCATATATGGCCAGGTGTTCTATCACCCAACTGAGGCATTTTATGCATCAGCACTTCTCTGTGACTTTTTTTATTTGCTTTCCTCCCATTCTCTGTTTTTCCCTTGTCTAAATGAAGTGAAAATTGCATACTTGCATTGAGGTGTGTCCTGGTGGATCACTGGACTAGGACATTGTACAAAATAACACCCTCTCTCTCTGTCTCAATAGCACTGTCTGTTTCTTTTCCTCACTGTCAATGTGTGCTTCTCTGCTTTTTTCTTTTTTCACAACTAAACAGGTTTTGGTAAAGGGGCTACAAGCCAAGTTGAATTATCTAACTAAGAGCTTTAGATGATTGGAGATTGGCTCATTGGTCAGTTATACTGAAAATGTACCATTCAATAACCTTTAAGCATATAACATATTAAGATACTGTAGATAAAAATTAGTTTTGTATTGGAATTGTTAACAAATTCAACAATGTTCTTATGTATTTTTGTATAAAAGTCTTGTGGATAGTCAGCATATAAAACTGCTTTGACATTCACTAAAAATATAAGATGCAAAAGACATTAAAATCTTAAAGTTGTTGGAGGCTTCACTGGAGACAATATATCTGAAACTAACAACTTGAACATTATATGAACAAACAGACATGTTGATTCCAACACAGCAACATTGGAACTTTATCTCCTTTCTAATAAAATGTTCTATAACGAGTTGGAAACTTCAGATATACTGGTATGTGGAATCTTTTTGGTATATTTTGTCCAAGCAACTATTACAATTTACCTGAAATATATAAATTCTTGACCTTGAAAACAGCAGTTGATAAAAACAATCTTGCCTCAGAATTCATTTAGTCTTTCAATCATATCACATGATCTTCAGCTGCAGATGTAGATTTTCAGATTTCCATTTTTTCTAAGCATTTTTAAGGACATCTTATCTATGTTGGCTTGAGGAAATAATTTTAAAGCATGTTTGAACACACAAGGAATTAGACTCTGCTTTCCAGTGAATAAAGTTGTAGTTTCTCACAAATATCTCAGTATCAGTTACCCCGACATTATGAAATTCTCCTTTTAAACGCCTTGATCTACACACCTTATAATAAAAACACCTAAGGTCACATTTTATCAAAACTACTATCACTCAACACGGACTCAATATCACGAAACATTGCTCTGTGCTAAAATATAAGTATGGAGCAATCAGACTGTGATACAGAGATTATTTTGTTATCAATGCCCCACAGATAACAACCATCTGACAAAACTTGATGTATTCTTTTAAGATGAATGTATTACAGGTGGGTAAAGAAGCACAGACTGAGGTGGCTGCTGCACTACAACAATAGAGGTCATCCCTGTTAGGAGCTTCTGGTATTTGATGCAAAGAGGTCTCTTTGTGTACTCTAATCAAACGTTTAGATGCACATTTGCACCTTCCTCCTCTCCTCACTTCGTTCCTCTCTTTCCTCTCTCCTGGCTTCCTCTACCTCTCCCTCTTCCCTCCATCTCTGCGTCCTTCCTCTATCCTGACACTGATTAGAAGTGAAGAGACAAATTAATTGGGGAGGGGGGGGGGGGGGGGCGGGCACCAGGTTGCCAGCTTTCCCTGACAGAGGACATCCACAGAATTTTTAAGGGAAATGCGACGTCAACTTCCAACAGTGCTAAAGGGACAGGGTGTGTGTGTGTGTGTGTGCGCGAGTGAAAGTATGGGTAGGAGCAGCTCGGGGCCCATGCATAATCACCTTATTATATCCCTGTGAATGGAATAGTGAATTGATCTGATTAGAGTTTGGAGGAGAAGAGAAGGCAAGGGGAGAGGCCTGGCATGTAGAGCAGTTCCCTCTGAAAGAGGATGAAAGTGGAGTGGAGGAAGGGAGGGAGAGCAGGACCAGGCAGAGAGAAGAAGAAGAAGAGGAAGGAAGGAAAGAAGGAAGGAAGGAAGAAAGGAAGGAGGGAAGGAAGAATAAGCTGAGCATAAGTATGGGAGAATGAGAGAGGAGAGGAAGAAGAGGAAAAGAAATAGGGACAATAAGCAAAGGAGGAAGGAGACAAGAGGGAAGAAGAGGAAATTTATTTGCTTTGCTCTCTGTCTGATTGCCTTTTTTGTCATTTTATCAATTGGTCAGTAATATCAGTTTCAATCTTTTCATCAGTTTTTCTTATTGTCAGCAACCACCAGCTAAGTGTTGAAGCCAAGGAGAGGGTGGTTGACTTAACCACAAAAAAAGACCTTAAGGTCGATTTAGTAGCTGTTGATCATATCACACAATCTTGCTCAGAAGATGGAGTTGCCCACTTGAATAGTAAGTTGAGAATCAAAGTTGAGGAAGCGTTTGTGTGAATTGAGGAATGGATTGTGTGGTCCAATTAAGAGCTTCAGAACAGCTACTAAATGTACCTTGAGTTTAGACAGTTGCATCAACTGCTGTTTGAAAGGGCAAGAATAAACTTTGAAATACAATCAGAAAGTGAAGTATGATGCAGCTCTTCTGATTGCTGTTGGACACTAAAACAGATTCAGACTTTATGTGAGAGACATTTCTCCCGGAATACAAAGTCAAAAAACTTTTTTTCCAATAAGAAGACAGGTTTTCCATACATAACTTTCCCTGTTCTGTTTAAGTCCTTGGTAGGCAATCGAGACCATTTGTGTTTCACTGACAGCCTATTAGGTGACATATTTGCCTGTTTTGAAAAGTCTTGTGGGCTATATCACTAAGCTGTGGTTGTTGCAGTTTGCTCACCAAACTTGAGCTCCATCCGAGATGCGCCATGTTGCCCAAAATTGGATTTTCAACATAGCAGAGAGCATAAATCAAAATTTGAGGCATCAGTTAGTCAGCACCTTGCCTCACTATGTTTCCTCCATGAATGCATTTACCCTTAATTCCTTATACAGCAGCATTCCTTAACTTTAACAATTTTCCTAATTTCTCCCCCTTGACATATGTGGTTCTTTTGGAAACACTGGGATCTCCACTTGAATTTAGAATAAGGCTCTGTGTTTGGATGCACAGCTGGAGTTTGAACTAACTAGCCCACAACTCAGTCAGTGAGGTTAAAGAGATCAAGAGAGTACTTTTCCACAGCAGTTCATGGGTACATTAACTCACACAGACACCTGAACATAGAAAAACAGAGGTGGGAAGAATATGATCTCACTCCGTCTTAATTTGGCTCCCTGGAGCTGTTCAACTCTAGACAATGGTGTGCCTGTAAAATTAAACTTACTGACAATAAGGAACTACTGCGGAATTGCAACTATTTCACAGCGATAATTCAGATAGTTGCATTACCACATGGATACTCTTTACATCAATACAAGCATCTAGCCTATCCTATTTTCCCTCTGAAAACTCTGGATTCACCACAGATACGTGTGTGCGCACACACAAACCCACACACACACATCACCCAGTCAGCGATTCTCTGGGAGGCACGGCAGTACATCATAATTAGAGCCAATCAAAAAGAAGCGTTCAGCCTGTTACTTCTTGCCAGCCAGCCAGTTAGTCCATCTGGCCATACTTAAGCCTCCTGTGCTCCGCTAACTCTCTCACAACAGCCTAATAGCTCGTTTTCATTTATGGAGAATAACTTGAATGCATGTCCTGGCAGCAAATTTTGACACACACATAGGTACCTGACACTCCACATGAACACTAATCAGAAGGTGCGTGTGCTTTTCTTTGCATTTTTCCTCCTTCTATGTTTTGCATACTCTTCATCCTCAGTCATTTGGTGTTTCTACCATCAGTAGCCTGGTTTCTACCATCAATACTGCATATGCATGGGATGTTTACTGCAGATCAGAATGAAATATATATCTGATATTGTATGTGGAGCACTAACTGACAGTGTGACTTATGGGAGCTACCGATGACATTTTCTTCTCACTCGTACCTCTCATCTGTCCCTCCATTTGTCCCCTCCTCACCTTTTTCTCTTTCTTTGTTTTCATCGTCTCTGTGCCTCTCTTTGTCTCTGCCTGTCATCCTCTCCTAGCCCACTCTTCTCCTTCCCATCTCTCCTCCCTTCAGTGTGTTCCTCCCTCTAAATAATTGCCTTCCTCACTGACTCATTGTTCACTCATTTATCTCCCCTTTCCTTGTCTCTCTGATTACCGCTCTGCAAATCAGGTTTCTCCATCCCTTCGTGTCATACCTGCAGCCTCCTGCACCTTCTCTATTCTGTTGTTGTGTGGCTCCTGGACTTTGCAGGTACAACATTTTGGATTATGTCGATTTAGCTGTTTGTATGCTATATTCATTTTTTTTTTTGTGATTATACCATATATCCAGAAGAGATGTATTGTTATATCGTATTTTTTTTGTAAAATAAAGACATTTACTGTGCATATAGTATAATGAATGGCATAGCAATAAAACTATCTGCCCATCCTCACAATAATAGAGTACAAAGATCCAAATAACCTTATTCTTTAGACATACAGGCAGTTGATATCTTGTACTATTTTCATCTTAGCTTTTGACTCACTAGGCTTACTTCCTAATTATTTTCTGCATAGAGTGTATCTAGCTAAAACATGATTGGGTGTTTTCTGTGTATAATTAAACTAAATGCGTATCACCTACTGTACATGCTTGTAAAATGTGAGCAGCTTACTCACAAAAAATATATATTACCAACTAAATCAGTAGCTAACATTATTTTGGTGGCATTTTATCAAAATCACAGAAGGTCTAGTTTGTGAAAAGTAACATAACATTTATTTTACTGCATGTTTGCAACACAATGAACTCACACAGGTGTTCTCACTTATGTGATTAAACCTCTTCAGGACTGTCTGGTCGCTACTTCTTCTTCTTCTTCTACTTCTTCTTTGCCGCCCTGTTAGTTTTGGTGCACCTGGGGCAGGATGGGAAATTTTACACTTTGATTACCTTAATTACTTAATTCTTACTAATTCTTTAAGTTTGAAGAACTCACATATTCCTGGCATTTCTATCTTCAACTCGAGTAGAGGACTATTTAGGCAGAATAACTGAGAAACCTTAAATGATGTTTCTGCTTTTCAGCCACTTATACATGTGGTAATTTAGCTCCATATTTATGCAGTGGCATTTAGGGCTGCCTGTATACTAATGTACCAATGTATGAAAAAATTGGCACAGTATTTAAACTGGAAATGAGCTCTCCAGTGTCCCATTGTTGTTTGACTTGACCAATAATGGAGGGTTTGCCTCTATTTTGTCTGTTGACAGACACACAAAGTTTAACAATGTTATGTGAGTCCCTTTGGAAGTTATCCCTTTTGGTATGAATCAATAGTCACTCCCACACACTTATGGCAAAGTTAGAAAAGTGAATATTTTTTCTACACTGTTCCATGACCAACCTTTGGAATTAGTTTAGTCCATATTATTTATAAGACAGTGAATACGATGAGAGGTTGTGATGTTTTTTTTTTTTGCTAAAAAAGCAGACAAAATGGTGTTAAATAACACACAAGTTCTATCCAATTCTGTTGGCAAACTTGCATTTATTTTTCATATACTATGCCAGGCAGAAAAGGAGTAATCCACAGTACTTAGTGTACTTTTTATGTGTTTCAAAGGAGGACCTCAGCTGCTTCACACAATGTGTATTTGATCCCCTGTAGGGTTCAGCAGCCAAGAGATGTTGCAGAAAGTGTAAATGAACATTACTCTACTTGGAGAAAATCCATATCTGTAATTATCAGTTCCAGGTGAATGCCAGACAGCAATACCAGCTGTGGTGCTAATGAAGATCTCTTACCATGGATACCATGAGTGCTGCTCACATCACACACTCTCAGCCTTTTTATGTGAAAGACTCTGAAAAACACCTTCACTTCAGACAAGTGACCCTGACTTCAAAATACTGGAACTCCATATGAAGATAGAGAGAACCATCTGATAAAAATCAGGTTATTTTCAGCCTAGACATCTGGTGTGAACACTTTTTTTTAACAGTGACTGTTCTTATTTTAACCTAAAATGACTAGAACTTTTGTTCCTTAGTCACTGGCCACATTTCTCAGCCTGAAACATATTGACATGAGCTCTGTCCATGCTGCAGGTCAGAGGCATGAAGAAGGACACTGAGGATCAAAACATGGAGACTGACAAGATGAAGCTGAGCAGCAAAATATCAGACAGTCTCTGGAGAGGAGCACCAGACTCAGCAAAAAAAGATTTACTGAGACAGATGAGACCTTTTATGTGACATAAAGTTTCCGAACTCTTTAGAATTTCCTGGACGCCGGCATGGTCTATGATGCCTCTAAAGTGCTGTAACACTGTAATATGTGTCAGTGTACTGCAATATGTGTCCAATGAGGTTGAGAAGTGCTTTATTTCCCTTTTTTCTTGAGAAAGAATAGTAATCAAAGGTATGGTAATCCTGGTTTCATTTTCTAACTCTTTTCTATCTGTTAGATGAAGTTGCCTGGGATGCAAGCCATCGTTTCTTGAATAGATATGACTGGAAAGAAGTATCTCATCTCATCTCTTTGGATCATCTCATCATAAATCACATTTGCACAAGCCTTCCTAAATTCTCCATAAAGTTTTCTCCTTGTTTGTGCTCAATGAGCCACAGTCACATACATCACAGTGGGCAAGGTGACTGAGCTACAGTCTGGGTCATGAATGATCACACTGAATCATCTCACAAACATAAAGACATGCACACAAAGGTGGGGGAAAAAATGCCCTTTTTGGGGGGTGCACCTTCTCTGTCATGGATTTATTGTAAACTAATTTGTATTCCTAACTTCCTCTTTATTTGTTCAGCTTTGCATGCCAAAACTTGCCTAAAGGTAAGGGGCCAAATACTATATGTTCCAAAACGGTATATGTGGTGTGCATAGTGAAAGGATATCTGACTTGACAGGAAAAAAATGAGAAAAAAGAGAGAAAGACAAAAAAAAAACAACAACAAAAAAACACTGAAAAGGTTAAAATTGATTCTGGCATCAAGAAGTCCATTTAATCAAGCTCTTTAAGCAATGCAATGGTGTTGTGCAGACTCCTTGCTCGATACAGCTCATTAATATTGTCCCAAAACTTTACCCATTCATCACAGGCTTTGTAGAAGTCAGATCCCTTGTAACAAAGCTCTCTACTGTCTGTTTCAGCAGTGTGTGTGACAGTCTGGCATTTGCCCTCCCAGGAAAGAGCACGTCCATGTTTCATCACCACCATGCTACAGTCCAGCAGACGGACAGAAATTTACATCACGTCCCACAGTCCATGTGTGTCTGTGGTTTCCTTTGTAAGCCAAGGAGGGGAGAAAGGAGGCGGGGGTGTCATTGATAAGTTGTTTTTTTTATGTAAAATGTCACAGATTCTGACTATGAAAAGATTAGCTACAGTGAGGCTCTGTATCTGAAAACTAATTGGACGAAAAAATACATTTGACTTTCTGTTTTGAATATGAAGAAGAAGCGTGTGTGTGTGTGTGTGTGTGTGTGTGTGTGTGTGTGTGTGTGTGTGTATGTGTTTATGAGTATGTGACTGTGTTTGTACATTTATCGCCCATTCATGAATAAAGATTTGCTTGGAGTGCAGCAGCTGCTGCTCACATGCTCTGTTGTCAGATTGGTTTGTGGCTCTCTCTAATTATAATCCATTTGAACAGTAGTGCTCACATTTCAATTTCATTTGATCATAGCATCATTGTACCTGCCGAGAGCTGTGTTGGTAAAACAGAAGTGATGTTAATTCTCTTTCATGCCATATCAAAGCATTATATCTGTAGAAAAAAGGACCAAAAACACAGCTGAACTACACAAAAGAATATAGTTATCCAGCTTAAATGAACATTTTGTACAGTTAATGGAGGAATTTTCTAGCATTATCTTGATTTGATATATGTTTCCTCATCTTAATTTCTAAAATAACTAAAATACCACAGACAGGATAAAAAGCACAAATCATACAGATGGTTATGTGCATGCACTTTACTATTTGTGATATCAAAAATGAGTTTATCATTGTTGATTCCTACGTACAGGTGAGGTATGATATGATGAGTCATTGTAAAAGAAAATGGAGCTAGAGTTTCTCAAGGCTGTCTCAGAGTACAACAACAAGGAACTGAAGAAAACACCCAAGAGAGTTACATCAAAGAGATTAAAAAAAACACAGTTCCTACCTTTTGCGAGTCAGTCTTGGTAGACATCAAGATTTTTATCAAGTTGACTTGTAAGTGAAACAAGGCTGTAATCTCCAATGTTACTTAAAGGAACAGTTAAAAATTAAGGGACGTACGTGTTTTCACTTTCTTGCTAACTCCTAAAACCACAACTTGTCATTTTTACATTTCAGCTTGTGTACGGGTTAAACAAACAGAATGCTATGTGTGAATTACTGAGCTTTAGAGGTGGTAGACAGACTTTTTGTCAGTAAACCTTTGGCCAGGGCTAGACTAGCTGTTTCCCCACTGCTACATAAACAAACAATGGTGGTTGGATTTGGTCTCTCTTCCCCATTCTTCATTCAAAATAAAAACTTCTCAGATACATCCAAACATGTTCGAGCCTGAATCAGATCAGAAATGTGGAAGTGGACAATGTGAACAACCCATGGAACAAACTTAGCAGCAATCTTAACAACAAAGGCTATGGAACGGACGTCCGTGTGTGAGTATACACAAACAATCGGATTTGCTAACGGAGCATTCAGAGGTGACTGAAACCTGTACTTTTTACTTTCAGGGAGCATTTTTACATATGTTCACCTCAAGTTTGGAACTTTGACCATGTTGTATTAAAGAATATAAATTACTGAAAATCACAAAAAGCATATGTCCCTTTTAAAAGTCTCTGGTTGAACATAATGTATGTTCATCTTGAAAGAATTCTTCACTCCCACTACTGAGAAAGGTTTAGATTCTTGGTAAACATCTGCTAGATCATTCGATCAAGGAAAAACAAACTGTTATTGATTAAAAGAGCTCATTTTGTGGCTGTTAGTTGCAAGAAAGGTTTCTGCTTCCCCCCATCATTGCTGATGGTTTGTATCGTCCTGCCAACTTGGGATATCTTTAATTTAAATGGAAATGAGACACTGGTCCTTATAGATTGAGGATCAGGTGCCTGGTCAGTGCTAGATCAGCCTCTCCTCTGTGTGTGCATGTGTGTTTAGGTGTGTGTGTGTGTGTGTGTGTGTGTGTGTGTGAGCGTTCTTGTACTTCTGTCTTTGTGAGTTTTAGAACTTGAGAGGGGACAGTCTTGGAAAGTGAGGACATTTTGGCCAGTCTTTTTGAGGGTTGAGGATTAGTTTTAGAGTTAAGCATTTAGGTTATTGTGTATTTCAGTGAATATATGGTGTCTCAGAGCAAGATCAGAGGACATGTCATCCTTTACATTAAAAAGGTAGGTTTGAAATCAATAAAATGATCAAGGAAAAGACTGCAGAAAAACATTAAATTTCAACCTAACATCAGGTAGATGCATTTTGAGTGTTTTATTTAAAAACAAGGGATGGAGGTAAAGGGAGAGTATATTTATCTGGATGAGATAAATATGCAAGATGAGTTGAGTTGAGATTTTATGTATGTGTGTTTGTGACTGTATGCCTATTTGAGACAAACAGCAGATGCAGAAAATGTAAACCATTGTATTTTAGGATTAAGATTAATGTTTAAGGTTAGTGCTGGGGTGAGGCATGTAGTGGTTATGGTTGATGTTAGTTTCCAGGGAATGAATGTAAGGAAATGCAATGTTCTCTTAAGTGATGAAAATTATTTTTTGTGTGTTTGTGCGTCAGAGTCATGCACCTTTTCACTTGCCAAAAATTTCAAAGTGTGTGCAGGTGTGTGGGTGTGAATCTGGGCCTCTGTGCATTCATGTGTGTGAAATGAAGAGTTATTGAAGTGACTGTATTTATTCCTGCGTGCATCACTAACCGCTTCCATATATCAGTGGTTATGTCCCAGGTCACCCTCTCCTCTCCTCTCCTCTCCTCTCCTCTCCTCTCCTCTCCTCTCCTCTCCTCTCCTCTCCCCTCCCCTCCCCTCCTCTGCTTTCATTCCTCCTCTACTATCTTATCTCCTAAACAGTTAGAAGAAGATGAACCAAATTACCCTCTGACACAAGACATTAGCCCAATTGTCTTAAAGCTTAAGATGCACATCTACAACTGTGATTCACATATTCTTAAAATAAAGGACTACTTTATTGTGTTGTAGGATGAGAATACATCGTCCCCCTGTATTTCACAAAATATCATCATCACTATTAACAAATTGTCGTACATCTGTTCGCGAGAACACTCCCCTTTTCTCCCAGTTGGACCTAGGAGGTATAATAAACACAGATGGAGTTTTCTTGCCAGAGGGATCACCTGGAGAAAAACATGGTGGCTCTGAAGAGGAACATGATGAAAAACAAGTCATTGAGACTAACGGAACTGTGTAGGTGACAGTGAAAAGCCCTTTTTGATATAGCTATACATAAGTCACATATTTCAATGCATTTTAATCTGAACATTTTACTGCTGTACATGAACTTTTATGGGATGTGAATGATAACTTCTCATGTTGTTCCAAAGTGATCAAAACCAGTCGTTGTGTGAGATGCTTTTTGAAGGAAACATGACTTTTTTCGCTATTTCATTTAAATCTGAATAAAATTTACCGCTGTGAAAATACATCAGTAACATTTTGCTTCCCAGTGATGTTTTAGCTCCCCTCTTTGGGTCCATTTTAAGGTAGCCACTTTAAATTTGGTCATTGCTGATATTTGTCCAGTAGGGGGTCATGTAATGCAACTGGAATGAACAGATTTTTTTTTAAAAAAATCCTAAAAAGCAAACCAAGTAAATTAGTGATGTAACCAAACGACAGGTTGTCTTTGTTTTTTTTTCACCAACCCCCCCACTACAGCCCTCTTTATCTCTCTGAGAGAGTGTGCTGGCGGGATTGACAGAGGAAAAATAGAAGTGCATCATCCAGCTCCAGGGACACAGCATGAATTCTCTGAATGTTCACAGTTTTTAAACAGATCTTCTGTATACAATTGTACATTTAACTTTTGTTTAACATGACTTAAAACATTAGCTGTATTTGAAAAGGGATTTCACCTGACACTTCTTAACATGCTCCATCAACCCAGCCTTGCTCCAAGGCCTACATCAGAGCAGGGATCTGCTCTTCATGACTTCCTCAAAAACAGACATTCAGTAACCAAATGCAGCACAAGAGGCAATGAACTGTCATCTGAGATACAGACTGAGAGACCAATCTGTCTATTATGACAAATGAGTTACCAGTGGATACACGGTGCAGGATGAATGTTTTGCAAAACTCACTTTCCAGCTTACAGCGTACAACATGAACTTAAAGGATCAGGCTGGCGATTTTATAGATTTTTCTGATTTGTTAAGTTCAAGAATCAAACTCCAACACAGCAAAGTAGTATTTAAATTCTTTATTGAGCTTATTGAACTTAAGTGGTACATGTTTCTCTCTTGGCTACTGCAGCCATCTCTGGGCTCTGGGCTCTCTAGGTTTTTCCTAATCAAATTATAACATAAGAAACACCACATGCATTATAAGTCACGAGCATCACAACCCTCTTTTCCTTACATTTTTTAAACAATAGCTGTTAGCCAGTCCAAATCTTTCTTTTGCATTATACCTTTCAGTCCATTCACATTATGCAAAGTCAGTGAGGTATGGCAGGGGTCTTCTGTTTATCCTGACTGGGTATCCATGAACAGGTGACTGTGACCTGGGGGGTGAGAGGCTAAGGGTTCTGGGGTTTGTTCAGGATGGGTTTTAGTCCAGTCCATGGCATGTTGTCCACCATCCAAGACTTTCAACCCATATGACTGAGAATGGTGATTTTCAACCACTGGTAGAGTCTTAAAGTGGAAGGAGTTTCTGGTGATGACATGGTCATTGATGGAACCTTTGACAGCAATGATCATTTATGGCCAGGGATTGAAGCCAGGGCATAGCTTCCCTTCCTTCTTTTGACAACACAGGGCCATGTCGCTCACTTTCAGAGCCAAACGAGCAACAAGGCGCATCCTGTCAGTATTGTGTTTCATCCTGTTCTTTGCCACTGCATCTGGTTGTTGTAGCAGGTAGATTCAGGCCGGAGATTCAGGCAGTTTGATTCTGAGGGGCCTACCAAATAGCACATTAGCAGGAGCCATTCCAGTCGAGCAGTGAGGCGTGGCACGGTAGTTGCAGAGGAACACATACAAAGTCTGTTTCCATGGACGACCTTCAACATGGGCAGCACGTATAGTCTTTTCAAGGGTACACATAAGACATTCAGCCTCTGTATTGGTCTAAGGCCACAGTGGAGTTATCTTCCTATGTCTGGAACCCAAGTATGTTGCGAAGTCTGCATATTCTGAGCTTTTGAAGAATGGGCCATTGGTTGTTTTGACCTCAAGTTGAATTCCCAACGAAGAGAATATTTTGCCATAGAATCTCTAACTCTGGATACCTGGACTACCAATAGGTAATCATCAGAGAGGAATGGACCACAGAAATTCACACCAACTTTTTCCCATGGTGATGATGGCAGCTCAGACATGCATAGAGGTTTGTTGTGTGTGATTGGGCACAACAATCTGAAATGGTATGCTGCCAATTATCATAGTTTCTACTTGTTTTGTCAATGCCAGGGAACCAGACTTTATCTCTGATCAACTTCTTAGTTTTGACCACCCCCTGGTGGCCTACGTGTGCAAGTGATATTGCCCTAATTTGTAAAGAATGGGGGAAAACAATCCCTGTGCACCATAGCATAGTGTCATCAGTAGCAGTCACTGTCAGTTCATCCTTGATTTTCTTGAATTACATTGGAGCAGCAACATCAAGTCCATCAGCAAAATCCTGCTGCTCAGACAGTGACCCCCACAAGCCTTCTTTGATGAGTGGAATGACTTTGCATAAAGTGGGGTCAGCTTTGGTTGCATACTGAATTTCAGCCAGTGTCATTGCCTTAGAGACAGCATTTGCAGTAACAAAATTCACATATTCTTCTGCTTGAAGTGTCCTGAGAGATATGTGATACTTGTCCAGGGTGGCGTGACGTATAGCCCACCGGGTTGTCCTTACCAGACTCGTAATGGACTGTTTAGTTGTAAGGCTGCAGACATAGACTCTGCAGGTGGCCCAGCTTTGGGGTTGTTGAAATCCATTCCCAAGGTTTGTGATCACTGACAAGGGTAAATGGTGGTCCGTAGAGGTATATTTGAAAATGTTCACAGTCCCATACAATGGTAAATGCTTCACATTCTGTTTGTGAATATTTTTGTTCAGTGGGGGACAGCGCTCTACTTGCATAACTTATCACACTAGCCAGTTCATTTGGGCCATTTCTTTGTGTCAATACAGCCCCAAGACCTACTGGACTTGATCAACTACTAGTTCAGTTAGTTTGTGTGGGTAAAAGTAGGTCATCACAGCATCACTTGTTAGGCTTTGTTTCATCTCATTAAGAGACCTGTGATGCTCTTCTGCCCAAGTCCAGCAAGTAATCTTTTTTGTAAGTTCCCTCAAAGGTTGAGTTATTGTGGCAAAACCCTTGATGAAATGGGCACTATAATTTGCCATGCCAAGAAAACTGTGGACCTCACTGGTATTTGTTGGGGAAGCAGCGTCATGAAGCGCCTGAACCTTCCTGAGGTCAGGAGAGAATCCTCCATCTGACAATGTGTAACCCGAAGAAGTCCAGAGTGGTTTGTGCTTATGAGCACTTTGCCTTGTTGAGAGTCAGGTTCATCTCCCTCAGTCGCTGAAATGTTGCCCTAAGAGCTTGATCATGGGCAGCCGTCATTCTGCCAAAAACCAAAATCTCATCACTTAGGTTGATAGCCCCTCAGATGCCAGCCGGGGCTTGTTGAATGGCATTTTGAAATACCTCTGCAGCCAAGGAAACTCCAAAACTCAGTCTTTTGTAACGTTGCAGTTCTACACATGGGTGTAGATTTGTGTATGGATGGTAGGGACATGACCTTATAGTTAAAATTATCGTATTTTGAGAAAAAATATCATACGCAAGTCATAACCAAGAAAACAAATAGGCATAAATGTGTAGATAATTTCAGAAAACACGTTGCTGTGTTCACGGACACCTCATAAAGTCCCACTTTGAAAATGCATGGTAACAAATACGACTCAAAAAACTTTTCTAAATTACTAATGTAAATATCTTATTAAATGAGGCATATAAGAGAAAAAACATGCATGTTAGATGCAATATTTAGATGTTATTCTAGACATCTAGGCTACTGTCCAATTTGTTGTGTCTTTCCTCTACACTGTAGATGTGAGTTCCACAGCACTGGAAGGCAGCAATTGATTCAACTTGTGGGATGTAGCATGTACAGGTTGCCCTGCACTAATACTAAGTGTCATAAAATGATCAAATTATCATACATTGTGGGACTTCTGGCATAACTGATCGTACAGAGGGAAAAATGATCATACAACACAATAATTATCGTACAACTGGCAACACTGGTCTCAAGGTTTTTCCAAGCATACTACGACAAAATAAAACACTATCAAATTACAATATAAGAAACATCACATGCATTATAAGCCATAAACATTACATGATTGTCAACAAATCTCATGTGGAGAGCCACAAACTCTTGATGATATGCGACACTGTAAATGTTTCAAAGAACTTGAGGAAATAAAGGATGGGGTAACATTAAGATGATATAGGGCTGACTCAAATAAAAATGCTGTACTTACAATGTAGATCTAATTACATCACAGTATACTGCATCCATACATTCTGAGCATTAGTGGCGTTGGGAATGTGACCCTTCATGTTAGTGCATTGCTCTTTCCACTTTCATTTTTGAATTTAAACATATTTGAATATACTCTGCAGGTTTATTTGCTAGGGACAAAAATATATATCTTTACATTAGCCCAGTTATGGTGCATCACTTGGCTACAGAGGAGGTAAATGGATGTGAGGTACTCTTGGCACAGTCAAATAAAAATCAATCAATAACAGCCATTGTGTCAAAGATGCCATGATCAATGTGTTATGCCACAGGGAGGCTATTTATTAGAATGAACAATTAACTGTGAAGGCATTTTTTTCTCTAAAAATTGAGAAGGTATGTATACTAAGTGTCGGCTACGCAAACTGAAATTCATCTGTGAAGAAAAACTTCTCTCTCACATATATAATAATGCATCCAACCAACACAACTACACCAATCAGATTTTCTGGCTTTGGTCTATAAATAAGACTTCTCTGTCTGCACATGCCATTCTGTGGTAGCACCTCAACGAGCAAGTGACTAAATGTGAATGAAGCATTTGATCTAATTTTGGATCGTGGCCCTGATAAGAATGAAAATATCGAACCTGAAGAAGTGGCGGTGGAGGCAGCGTACTGAAATAGAGGACAATAATGAATATGATCCAGACTCTGAGGAATCAACAGATGAATCACTTACTGCAACTAAAAACCCACTTTTTATTCTGTTGGTTTGATTGAGTGTGTACCATTATTTCATGTGTTTTAACCAGGTCTTGCCTGACTTGAGTATCTGCCATCTTACCCCTTTTACCCTTAGAGGACCACAATGGAAATAAGCTTTTAGCTTTATTATTTTTTTTATCCTCAATTTAATTATATGTCAGAACTGAGTGACTGCAGTCTTGTATGTGTTTTTATTGTTGTCAAATAAATCTGTCTAACTACCAACACCATGCAAGCATACTGTACATGTTTATTATCCCTATTTCCTCTGTGTACTGTGGTTACCTCCTTCAGTCTATTGACATGACCAATGAGCATGCCCACTGCTAACCCAATATCAGTGGTGGAGCTTATCTAAGTACATTTACTCAAGTATTGTACTTCAGTACAATTTTGGGGTACTTTACTTGAGTATTTCCATTTTATGCTACTTCATACAGTACTTCTTCACTACATTTCTTCTACTCCACTATATTTATTTGACAGCTTTAGTTAGTTTTCAGATGAAGATTTGACACATAGATAGTATAACAAGCTTTTAAAATACAACACATTGTTAACGATGAAACCAGTGATTTCCAACCTATTTGGCTTTTTGATTTGTGTAGTCGGGGTCTCATTTCGGATGTCTATGAGTTGTTAACAGCTCCACCAAATAGTGATTTTTCCCTCTAAACTTTTCACATGGTTTCATTTCAATAAATGTTCAAATGATCCAAAATTTCACCAAAAATCAAAGAAAAATTCAAAAAGCTGAAAACAGATTTTTGTATCAGAACTTTGTTTTTTTCTTCTTTCCTCTCCCATTAATCCTCTCACGACCCCTCAGATTTATCTGGTGACCCTTTGGAGGGGCCCAGCCCCTAGGTTGGGAACCACTGGACTAAATTAGCTAACTACTATAAAGAAGCTCAAACTAGCTCCACCTCCAGCAGCTACAATACTAACATCCTGCTGACACACTGATGCTTCAGCATTAATAATCTAATGATGTCATATATTATAGTTAATCAGTCAGAGGGATGAAAGTAAATTTTGCTGCTAATGTTTGTGTACTTTTAATTAAGGAAGATTGTCCATGCAGGATTTTAAGTGTAATGGGGTATTTTTATATTGCTGTATTGGTAGGCCTACTTTTAGTTAAATAGAGGATTTGAGTAGGCTTACTTCCACCACTGCTCAGTGTGACTCAAAACCCCTGCAAAATGGATGGATGGAACAACTTGTTAGTTCACATTTGCATCTAAAAAGTCAATCTTTCAGTCACTATTAGGCAAAATCACTAATGAATTTTGCTTATGAAACCATGTGGTAAAATGACACAAATTATATGAGAATAGAATAAAGTTGGTTTAAGACCAAATGTGTCTAAAATGTGTCTCTTATTACTTCTTTTATCAAGCTGGTTAGTTAATGGAAACACACAAAGTTGAATATATGATGAACACACAGACAAGATATTAATTCTTCTTGAAGACAAGAATATCACAAACGAAACTGACAAAACAATCTCTTAAAGTGCCCAGAAAAAATGGAAATTTGAACCTCTACATCTCCATGACAACTGGGCAAACTCCATCTGCTGAGGAAGATCACGTGAGATAAAAATCCCCAGTACAGCTACTACATGGACCTCGTGTTCATATTGTCTTGTCAACTACTGTTTTCAAGGTCAAGAATGAACTTTCAATCTCAAAATCTCAAATAAAGTTTATGTGCCTTTGAAGTGATAAATAAATGAAAAAACATTAAGGTTACTTGATGCAGTGACCTTATTGGTAATCAATTATGACAATTATTAAATGATGACCGTTACTGATGAGCTTAGGACAAAGACAAATTGCTTTTTTTCTCCTTAGGGACTGGATGGGTTAAACCACTTCTGCTCTGTAAAAGCGATAAGCCCACAGCTCATCGGTTGATATCGCAATCACAGAGTGGCTTTTATTTATTAGTGCTGTCACACCCCGTGTCATGTGCTGCGGTTCCCTACGGGGGACCCACGGCGGTGCAGAGGTCGATCCACCGACTCTCTGTCCCCTCCCACCGGCGTCCCCTGCCGCCGTGCGCGGCCACACCTGCATTAAACGGGGAAAGTCCGTCCGGTGAGGAAGCAGAGAGACTGTGGGGCTTCAGAAAGCTGAGGCAGGAAGCGGGGCACCTTCAGCAGCCTGCACTGCATTGCTTTGGACCCCTGTGATCCAAGAAGGGGTGAAGGCATGATGGCTTGCACCGACTGGTGGCACTGACACTTTGAAACCGTCGACACGGGCTGGGAATTTGGATTAAAGACGAAACGGACCTGACCGGTGCCGGATAGAAGAGACCGAGTCTGAGCAGCTGAGCGCACAGGTAAGAAAGGCTGCTGATAAACAAGATAGAGAAAGAAAGCAGCTGCCCCGTTACAACTTTTTTTTTAAACCAGCTTTTTCATTTCTTTTCTTATTTTAATTTTAAACTTATTTGTGAGGAATTTTTAGGTGGTAAATTCTCCACATCTCCGTTATTCCCCAATGAAGAAACACCAAATAGCCAAATATAATAGTGAGAATGACAGTTACTGGTGCGTCTCGGTAGCATACTGGTTAAGACGCATCCCACATAACCGCAACGTCTGCGGTTATGTGGGATGCGTGGGATGTGGGTCCACTGTCACTACCATAACGACTTAAAATGCCCCTAAAAATATATTTAAAAAAAATAAATTCTGAATTACAATGTTATTAGCATGCATGTATGAAATCATGCAGCATATGTTTGGTAATCAATAGTCTAGTGAGTTCATATTTAACTTATACCTGCAATAGTAGCCTAAATGTTGCTGGATCTTTTTAGTTATTTAAGCTACCGTGACAAAATAATTATTAATAACTACTTAAAAATCTAAACCTACCTACTGCTCAGTATGTGTTAGTGTCTTTCAAAATCTCCATCACCTTTTTTCTTTTCTTTTTTCTAAGGTCAACATGAGAAAATGAAGATGATTTTGATGTAGTAGGCTAATTGTAATTGGTTTTTTTTAAAAGAATTTTATTCATAATTTTAGTGAATAAAAAATAATGCAATAAAATAACAATAAGTTATTGGTTATGTATTGCTCAATTCCTTGTAGTATTCCTTTATTTGTATGGTATTATTAGTTTTCTTGTTATTTTAATCAACTTCTAACCCTATCATATCCTTCTAATGATCTTCAGAGTCATCACAAGTGTTGAAATGAAGAGCAGCTTCTGTTTGTCAGTACTTTCTAGAAGGACAAACTAAAATAATAAATGATAGAATTTTCAAACACAAAAGTTGTATTCTGTTCACAGAGCACACAGTGTTCAATGTTTCTACCTGTAACTGGATATGAATTCCTTATAAAATGATATGCTAGCAGACAAGATGGTGCTTTCAGAGACATCTGTCCTTGATGAATTCAATTATGACTTCCAAGAAAAAATTATTAATAAATAATTTGAGCGTGGGTTATGGTGCCACTCTTTCCCCTGTAGCAGCAATATAATTTGTGTGTATAATTTTGTTTGTAGGTTCAGGACTTCCCTGGAAGAATGATTTACATATTTAGTTTCCATTCAAAACAAGGAAGTAAAATATGTTGACATTACATCACACATTAACCTTTGCACCAGTGGGATGGCCCAACATTACCAAGTGCAAAGTACAGTCCTCCAGGTACTGTCTACCTAGAGGTCAGTTTTGCTGCATTGTGGAAAATCCATAAACCACAAAGAGAGGAAGTGTTGTTGATGCTGTATTCAAGCTATTGCGATTGGAACAGATCAATACACTATCCAGGCATAACCCCCTGTGTCACTTTGTTCATATAGTTCTGTTATAAATAATCTAACACTGACGATGAATCATGGAGGGCCATCTGAATGAGTTTACATGCTGTCTTTCTCACTATACCAAAAAAAATACTTTAAAGATCTTTTAGCATGAAGTCTACTACTTAAAAACAAGTCAGGCTGAAAACAACATGTGATAGAGACCTCATTAGAAAAGAGCCTCAAGTCAACACAGAGTGCTGGATGAAAGAACAGGAGGAGAAAAACAAAGAGAGTTGGTGATTGAGTCTGTAGATGACCGTTCAAAGTGGTTGAGTGTTGGTGGAGTTATATGAGCTCTGTATAGGTGAGGTGTGTAGGTGAGGTGAATGGGTGTGTGTGTGTGTATGTGTGTGTGTGTGTGTGTGTGTGTGTTGTGTGACATGGATGCCAGACACAGAGTGGAGTAGAGAGTAGGGCAGAATCTTAAATATCCCCGAGAGGCATTTTGTTTCACAGTCAGCAGATACACAGAGTCAGGCATGTAGTGTGTCGTCAATAGCAGCTGTACGTCCACCTCTGTCTCTGGATGTATTATGCATTCACCTATAAGACAATCAATCCGATTCAAACAGTTCAGTTCAGAGTTGGTGTGAGATTACATTATCTATTTTTGTGTTGAGGAAATTCTCTTGAAGCCATCTGAAATTGATAATCATAAATTAAAGGTTATGACTGGCGGTTTTCTCTATTTTTCTTATTGTCAGCAAATCTCATGTGCAGAGCCAAACCAACAATGAACTCATAATACTTAGAAGTATTGCATATCCAAAGCCTGATACATCTTATTCCTCTGTGCTGTAGACCTCAATTGTTGCCCAAAAACTATTAAAAACATGTCAATGAGTCACACAGTGGTGGTAACAGCAGTTTGTTCAGAAACGGCTCCAAAGTCTAATAACAGCGGTCACGTTTTTAGTCTCCAGAGAGCAGTTCCGTATACTTAAGTTCTCTGAGAAATTTACAATGTAATACAAAGTCAAAAGGTTATGATGTAAAGCACAACAAGCTCACGAAACACTGTAAATGGAACCACGTTCTGCACATGCACAATGGTGTCTGCCATAAACAGGACTACTCTTTAGAAACTGAAAACGTGAACGCTATTATTAGTCTTTGGAAGCTGTTTCTTAACAAACTACCATCACCCTAATCCTGTGGTGAAGGAATATGTCACCTTGTGCAACAGTGTGGCTCAATGAAGTGTTTTTTAATAGCTTTTGGACAACAACAAAGATGTACGGCACAGAGTAATAACATATATCAGGCTTTGGATACACACACAATACTTGTAAGTAGGATCAATTCATTGGTTGTTTGGTTCTGCCCTGAGATTGGTTGACAGTAAGAAAAAACAGAAAATCACCATCCATGTCCTTTAACCTGCTTTATGCAAGATTTTTCATTATAAGACCAAGAGTCTACAGCCATGCTATGGGCGAGACGGTACAGCAGTGCTTTAAAAGTTAAAAGCTAACATCAGCATGCTCACAGTGACGATGCTAACATGCTGATTTTTAGCAGATATAATGTTGTTGAAGGTGTAATGTCAGCATCTTAGTTTAGTGTATTAGCATGCTTATATTTGCTAATTGAAACCCAACATTAACATTAAACACGTTAACACAAAGTACATTACAATCCATACATACATCTTGAGGGGGACATTAATGTCTGGATCCAGTAGTTGTCAAGACCTTTTACTAGAATAAAAAAGTATCAACATCATGGTGGCGCTAGAGGAAAAGTGAAGGGTTAGCAAAAGTCAGTAGGATTCATCCTATGGGGAACATAAATGTCCACACAAACTTTCATGAAAATCCATCTGTGGCTAGAAATGCAGCAGTTTCTCAGCCTTACAGATAAGGTGGTGCTGCAGTCTGTCACTTCAGGTAGTCAGCAAACAAGATAGACAGCCAGACATCGAGCCAGCCTCTCATTCATTACAATCATTATTGCCAGACAGCCAATATCAAATTAGAATATGCTGAATATCATCTCTGAACCCACAAGTGGAGGGAAGGAGGGTTAAAGAAACAAAGACTGAAGAAAAAAAAAGGTAGCCTCTTTCCCATCGTCAGCAGGAGTGAAGCAGAAGGGGACCAGCATGTTAATTGCTGATTTGATTACCGTTTTAATATTGCAGCTGTGCACGACAGAGAAAAGCAAGTGGCTGCCCAGAGGTTTTTTTTTGTAATCAACAATCACTCCTCCAATGCAGGGATCAAGGGGGTTATCACAGAGCTTAGTCATTATGCATGTCACTCAGTTAATTTCCTCAACCTACCCCCCCAAAAAAATCATGTAATGTAGATTGTTTGACAGAAGTGGAAATGTCCAAGCTATTTTGAATCGGACCCAGCATTTGAGAGCCATATTTTGCTCCTGCTGTAGAAAAGTGGCTGAATGGGGCCCACAGCCTGTAGACTGGGCTGGGCTACATTTTTGTCAGCAGCAGCAGTGTGTACCACCGAGAGGAGGAAGCTCTATTTAAAAAGAGGGAAATGCCATATGCCACATTAGATAACAGATTGAAAATGTTTTCTTTGCATTTTCCTGAATCAGGTTCTGATTATCTGTGCCTTTGTTGTTTAATGTGTGTTTAACAATATTGAGAAAAATTACTAAGGCTGATTAATAGGTGGATGCTAGGAAGTGATACAGCATGTTACGAGGGGGTAATGATGCCAGAAGCTCACTGAGAAAACAATGTAAACACCACAACATGAAAACAGATGCAGCCCACTGTGTATATGTGTGTGTGTGTGTGTGTGTGTGTGTGTGTGTGTGTGTGTGTGTGCATGTGTTATGCCACAAGGGCTTTGAGTCAGGCAGTATTACCTGGAGCCAGAGGGGGATCTGTGGCAAAGACAAGTAACCCCCCCCCCCCAGCCCCTCACCCACCCAATGCACACATCTCTCTCCCCGACACCAAAACGCCAGAGCAGACAGCAGACAGGAGAGATAAGAAGTTAGGGAGATAAAGAGCATTGGTGATGAGACAGAGGAGGAGGGGAGCGGGGAAAGAAAGGAAAGGTGTGGAAGACCGGGGAGATAAGGATAGGAGGGAAAACAGATGGAGACGAGAGTGTGTTTGCGTGTGGATAAGGTGTCAGGGGGGCAGGTCTTGGCTGGTTGTGCCGGTCGGGGTGATGCCGTGCCATAAGCTGAGAAATGAGCTCGCTCAGAAAGAGTGGAATTAAACCATCTGAGAGGAGCCAGAGAGTAAGAGGATGAGAATGAAATTGGTGGGATCTGTTTTAAGTCTCCAGTAATATCACTGTCTGTTAAGACTTAAAGCCTACAGCCAGGTTAGCAGCTCTGTAAGGCGATGACAGGATATTAACAAGCTTGCAGTAACAATGCTAACATGTTGATGTTTAGCATGTATAATAATGTTTACCTTGTTAACCATCTTATTTTTCGGTGTAAACATTTGCTAATTTGCACCAAACACAAAGTAAAAGGGAGGCTGATAAGAATATCATAAGTTTTGCAGGACAAACTAAACTTTTGACCTGATGATGCTAGATGAAAAGCCAGGGGGTCACCAAATCCATGAATGTGTGTAAAATATTTTATGGCAGTCTATCCAATAGTTGCCCAGACATTGCATTCGAAACCACTAATGTCGACATCATGGTGTTGCTAGAGGAAAGGTCAGGGGATCACCAAAGTCATTAGGATATATTCATCAAGGAACCATGAACGTGTACAAAAGTTTGTGTCAATCCAACAGGTTGATGTTGAGATGTTTCACTGGATAAGTGAAGACTTTAACCTGCTGGTGGCGCTAAATGAAAACTCACAGGATTAAAGAAGTCATTATTGATGATTCATCGTCTGGGAGCCATGAATGTCTGTACACAATTTCATGGCAGTCCAGCCAATGGTTGTTTCGATATCAATCTGGTGGACTGACCGACTTTGCCATCCCTGGAGCCACACATGGCTAGCACAGCTAAAAAGAAAGCACTGGATTGTGAGGAAAAATAACTGCATCTATATAATTTCAGTTGAAGGGCACATCTGTGAATCCTCTCTCTTCTTTATGTGTAAGTGGCTCATTTTGATTGAGCTTGTAAATCAGTATGATAATCACACATCTGTTACTAGAGATGCAATTGCTGCCAGAGAGATATAAGCTGTAATTCAGTGGCAGTACAGGGGAATAATAGGTAAGCCTTGCTAAGGTGAGCCATAGAGGTGGGTTTACAGTGCAGTATGTACAGCTGATAAAGAGTTCTTTCTTTCTCTCTTGTCTTAGGCTTTCCCCTGCGAGCCCTGGCAGAGCGAGGACAGTGACACTGTGACAGTGACTCGGCCATTGTCTCCTCACTGTTTCTGGACAGTGTGTGGCTCCCGGGCTGCCTCGGCTGTCCATTGTGACTGTAGAGAAGAAAGAAAGATCCAGCTTGTCTGCATAAAGACCTATTCAGCATCATTTCTCTTTGCCAGCCACATTTGCAACCATTACAACAGCACTGAAGTCTCAGCACTATCCCTAGCCCCAAGCCTTTTTCTCCACCCTCAGCCCCCTCTCCTCTAACCCCGTCATCCCTACCCCATTCCCTCAGCCCCTTCCCACTCCGCTGCCCCAGGTTCACCCTCAGCTTCTACCCCATACGGAGTCCCAGATGACAGCTCAGAAACATCCGTTACCCTCCCACTCCACACGAGCCTTCTTTCCTCTCCCTCCAGCCCCCATGGCGCTTGGCACCGATGCCCATCACATAGACAGATGGAGCCAACCCTGACCCCTCTCCTCGCCAGTGGGGACGCCAAGAGAATCAACGCCTGACTAGAGGAGAGGGGGTTGTGTGAGTTGTGTGTAGGGGGGAGACAGGAAGGCGAAGAGGAGAGTATTGCTTTGTCACCAAGGCAACACATCGCCCAGTCTCCCGTGGACTCCCCTTCAGCCCAACCCAAGGCCCTAGGATAAAAACGCACACAGCAGGAAATTCAACAGCAGGACCAGAAGGACCTCTGTTGTTTTTTTCCTCTAAATTGTGCCTGACATATTCTTGCTTTGATTATTTGGCGGAGATATCTTGTTCTGTGCTTGTGTGGAGAGAAGATGTGAACACTGATAAAAATTCTAAATATAGGAGACATTATTTAAAAGACACAGGAAATCACAAGAAGTCTAAAAATGCCAAAGGAAAACCAGCGTGTGAAGTGTGAAGTTTTACTCAACACCACAGAAGTTTCATTCTGAGCTCCACGCTTCCTTTCCCCTCTGGCCTAAGAAGAGCTGCAATTGCCTGGCAAAAATATTGCCATTTTAAAATGCAAATCAACATGCGGGATGGATTTTTTTTACAGTAAGCAAGACACTTCTTTTATTGTTCTTTCCACCTGAATAAAGCAGAATAAGCCCTTCCCTGACAGCAAAAAAAGAAATACATGTGCGACTCCAGTCAGAGCTTCCATAGATTTACATGTATGCCAGAGTTTACACTGCATTACACCTCTGCACTTGTCAAAGATCTGCTTTGCGTCAGGGAATGTGCTGTTGCACTCTTTTGCCTGAACATCCCTGCAAATTTTACATGAAGCACGATTTTGGCTACTCTAGGTTCATTGGATGTCGTTGCTGTCTTCTAACCTACTCTGCTGACTGGCATTCTGATTAGCATATAATGGCAGACAACCAATTTTAAAAGAACTACGCATCAACAATAAAATGAGACACTAATGGCCAGTGAAATGAATTCAGCGGGCCAACATAACAGAGGGGGGAATACCTGAGTCCCAAAGCTTCACAGGTAATTGGAGTGCAGTATAGTGTTTTTACTCCAAAGCACAGCTCCTCTGGTGACCTTGCAGGCTGATAACTTAGAAGAGGCAGACAAATATAGAGCGAGAGATACTCTATGTCCGAGGTTTATGATTATCTTTGGGATTTTTCATCATTACTCTAAGTGCATTAGCATAACAGAGAATGTTTGGACTGTTAGCGTCAGCCTGTCTTCAGTCATTTCTGTTTTCTCTGCCTGGCTGAGTGTCCAGGACACACTTACTATCTATTCCTGTCACTTAAAAGGAACTCGTTTAGAATCTTTGTCATCTATAGTTCTGTTCCAAATAAATTGTGGTAATGATCACTGGTGCAGATATTATATAGCTTCTGCCAGCATATTTTACTAACCTCACTTTGAGTAACCTACTCTTAAATTTAGAGTCTATTCAAAACTGCCTAATTGGTCCAAATGAAGGGATAAAATGGATTATCAATAATGCTATTTGTTGATTGTTATCCAGTTTCACAGTCTGATACAGCACGCGTACACGTGTAATTTTTTTATGAATATGCAAAGAACATTGTGGGAGTTGTGTGAAATCCACAACTAAGGTGTGAGGATTGATCGTTAGACATACAATGTACTGGAGGTTTTTAGAGCACAGGTGTAGCGGACTAAAATTTCTCATTCCTGACGCAGTGATTTTAATTTTAGATGATCAGACGACTGTGGAAAAACTGAGTCGTGATGTTGTGTAAATTGTTTGTACCTCGGTACCTGTCTGCTATTACTTAAAAGGAGGCCAGTGGAGAGCGAAGCAGTGAGTCAGTGCTGTTGTAAAGATATTTATGAGGCCAATATGACACGGCTGATATGATAGAGTCTAGAGGTCATAGAAGTGATAAAAGAGGAAAGGCAGACACAGTCCAGCAGTTCTGTGTGCGTACGTGTCAATGGACATCAGAGTGCGAGAAACACAACGTGGAGTAAGATATATTTGTGTCGTTTAAAGTTCGATTTCATCTTATGATCTTTGTTGCGTGCCATCGCTTTTCGCTCTATCACCCAGTTGCTTCCCCGCTACACTTTACTATGTGTTATTTAATGAATCAGAGAGTAATCTTTCATAAACTTGTGCTATATAAAGGAAGGTGATATTTTCAAAAGCTTTATAAGACAAAGGGTCAGATGTTGGTGGTGTATCACATAAATTGTTTTTGTCACCTTAACACCTTTGGTGCCTCAACCTCACACACAAAAAACATACAGGCACACACCTTAATTGCTGTGCTATTTCCGTGGCGCTACCTGTCAGTGACACTGAGCTCAAACCAGCTGGGATTAATTAGTGACTCAACAAACACACACGTGCACATATGAGGGAGCACACATACACACACACAAACACACAACAAATACACCTTCATCTCTGTCTTTTTGAGTGAAATAAACACAAGCATGTCATAAACACACATGCCAACACACATGCACTTTTCATATCTGCACCTCTCACAACTAATTTACAACTGTTCACGCTCGTAAAACACACACACACACACACATAAGCACATACACAATCATACAGGATGTGAAAAGCTTCCAGAACAGCATGTTGCCAATAAACACCCCTCGTCCTCTGCTGTAATTACCTCACTCTTCATTTCACACCTTGTGTATGCACCTCATATCTCCCTGTGTCACGGTGTTGCTGCTCTGCCTCAGTGCAAGGCAATACATGTCCAAACTAAAATGAAATGTGATCTTGCATTTTAGTTTATAGTCTTTTCTAAACAGGAGAAACAAATCTGAAAGATCTGTGTTTTTTTTTAAAACTGGTTTCTAGAGGTGTCACAAGTTTAAATAGAACAAGATTTCAGGATTGAATGTGTGATCATGTTACACCTGTTCAGACTGACATATTTTTTATTTTATTTTGCAGAGCAGTGTTTGTGTTAGTGAAATCCACGACCGGTAAGGACAAGCTGTAACTCCTGTCAGCCTGTGTTGGGGCGCGTGGGCTTGTGCCGCGCACTGCTGACTTTGATAGAAATAAAGCAGCTGACAGGTTTTAAAAGACAAGCTGTCGCCAGCCATAACCTTGAGGATGTTTGTTTGTGTGAGCGTGTGTGTGTGTGTGTGTTGTATATGTTTTGTGTTATAGGGATGTGATGAGGTTACAAACTACAGTAGAGAGATTGAATATGCTGAGGTAAGACAAAGATTGAAGGAAGAGAGGAGGGGGAATTGAACAGAAACGTAATAGAAAAGAATACATTTGGAAGGAGTAATGAGCCTTTACCTGGTACAGTATGTTGTAAAACACATAACATTATAGACAACAATACAGTATAGACAATGCACACACACACCCACACAAGAGAGGAAAGATTTACTGGATTTGAGGTACTGGAGAGTTCAAATGGGAGGATTTATCCAGTGAGCCAGTGTGGGTGTGTGTTTGGGAAGATGAGAGACAGAAAATTTACATCTGCATTAGCTTTTTGATTGTGTGTGTTTGTGTGGATGGGCATTGTTTATTCTATCGGCAGCTGATGCTTGTTTTATCCAGCCGCCTCTGTAGTGGCAACTCATTAGCATAGTGATAATGAGAGATAGAAAAGGTTGCAAGTGTCAGCACACCAAGTTTTTTACACAGTTTGGGTGATCAGAAAAAGTACAAAACTCTGTCTCTCTGTGTGTGCTCGTAAGTGTGTGTGTATCTTTTAATTTGATGGATTTTTATCAGCCACTCACAGCAAAGATACATAAACTTAGAGTAGTTCAACACCTAGCGCTGATTCTTCCAATTCAAAGTCTGTTGCATCTCTGGCCACACCATGCATCACTGTTAGGTGAGGTCAGGGTTGTGCTCTGCTGCACCTGTAACCAAACATAAGTGATGTCAGGGTGTGCTGGACAAACCCTCGTGGGTGCATTCCTACATCAATACAGCAAGGCAAGAACATCAACTACTGGTCATTAAGTTATTCTTCAACTCACCTTGCACAGATCAGATCTTTTAAAGTCTGTGTTCTTTGGAAAGCGGTTAGAACAAAAGGTTAAAAGTTCAAATTTTAGTGCTCATATAAAACCAGTCTTCACATTTGTCTTCTCTTCTAGGTGACTGCTGATGCTCTGCAAAATCAGGACTGGAAATTTTGTGGATGTTTTGAGAATTTGGACCTATCTCTGTATACCAGACTTTGTGAACGCTTTGTAAACACACCAGGGTGGATAAAACTACAATACACTCAGCTCAGTCAAGTGATTTAGTTGCATTATATTCATTGCCACAAAATCAAGCCACCTTTAAGATTTTCAGGATAACATACGGAGCAACCTCCTCTCAAACCTCGGGACTTGTTTGCTGGACCTGACAGTGTTGTGAATGGAATAAGGGCTGAAAAGATTCTTAAGTGGATTCTGCTTCCTCTGTGGTGGTGGCGGCCTTTTTCAGCAGGCTGGGAGTGGCAGCAGGATGCCTGAACTGGACAACTTTCCCCCCCTGAGGGGACACAGAGGCCCTGAACTGGGCCTCAATGGTCCTGCCGACCCAGTTCAGATTCAGCACAGCATACTGGAGGAACAGGTGGAGCTGTGGTGGTTCAGAGATCCAGGGAAGTCTCTGCTCTGCTACTGCGTCGCTGTATTTCTAATTCTGGGCTGTGGGCTCGGAGGCGTTGGGCTTCTCTCCACCACCACCAGCGTCTCAAGTGAATGGCGGCTTGGCGCAGGCACAGCCCTCTGCCTGCTAGCCCTGGGGGTCCTGCTCAAACAACTGCTCAGCTCGGCTGTGCAGGACATGAATTGCGTTCGAAGCCGGCAACGGATTGACATGCTAAAAAGTGGCGGTTTATCAGACCTCCTTGTGGTTTTGATTACTGGGCTGTCACTGTTGATTTGTGGAGGGGTTCTACTACATCTGGCCCTGGCTAACCACATGCCGAAGCCTGGCCAAGCCCTTAATGACATGTACATCTCTGGAGTGGTTTTGCTGGCTGGAGGGGGGGCTGCAGTTTTGGGTGTTGGGATATACTCAGTCGTGGTGGTCCTCCTTGAGAGGACAAGGCACGGACGACGGTTTGTGGACCAGGTTTTGAATATCTTCACTGTGTCTGGACACATGGACCGCCATGCTCGCAGAGAGACTACCTCCAGTCTGGCTAACCTCATATGAGATGTAACCACACTAAGGTTGTGTATTTTGGCCCCTAGCTCTTAATGTTAGAACTTTAGGTCTCACCTAAAGCAGGAATCATGCCCAAACTCAAGAAGAAATCTGGCAAAAACAAAAAAAAGTCATCCCTTACATGTTCTAGCTTTTTCACCAGCTGATTAGAGTGTGTTTGAAACAAAACGAGTGGAATTGTAATATCTGCTTGACAAATTCATTAGCAATAAGCAGTAAAATCTCAGTCAAGCAGCAAGGATGAAAAGACTGTAGAGTAACATACTGATTAAGAATTGATTACTACAAGGCAATGCTCACACTGCAGCTGAAAGTGCCCCAATTCAGATTTGTTTCTTCACATGTGAGCAGATACAAAGTCAGATGCTGTGGCAAAGAATTCCTATGTAACTTTTATTTGAAAGCTCAACGCAGTATTTTTTATGTACTGTTAATCCATTCACATAGGACAAAATGCCAAAATCTTGGTGCTTGTGGCAGTTTGGCTGAGGTAGTGTTGCTATGCAGGTCACCAACACCAACAATGGAAAAGAAGTAAGAAGAATTGTAAGAAAAACTCAGTTGGTATTGAGGGAGAATCAGTGAGATGGAGAGCACACACAAATACATCTGAAACAAAAAGGACAAGTGTTAGTTCAAGAACTCCTTTTGATGTTGTTATTAGACGGGTTCAGGAGTCTGTGGTGTGAGCATAGCCTACAATAAAATTTTATTTACAGTATATAAAGCTCTTTTTCCCAAATGATGTTTAAACAACAAGCTATGAGAATCTTAAACCTACACACCTGAGGGGACAAAAACCTTCTCGAAGGTAACATACAGTGTTAGACAGGCCATTTACAAATTGTAGGATCACACTTTCAAATTATCCCATCTGTTATAAAACATGTTTCCTGTCAAAGTGTCCTTGGGCCACACATCTGACCACTACCTGTTTAATGATTGTAAGATGTTATGAATAAGAGCACCAGCTGACTTGCTAAAATGTAAATGGCAGTTACAGAATGAGCAATAGATGGGAGAACATAAATATGAAAAAAAAATCTTTTAAAATCTACTTTATGATTCATGCGCCACCTTCACTCTGGCCATATTCACATGAGGATATGAAAATATTCAGCTGATGAATTTGACTGTGGTTCAAACTGAGGACGGTCGACCAGTGAGAGGCTCGATAAGGCTAAACTCTCGCTCATTGGAATGACTTTACCCTGTGATTTGAGTTTCTTTCTCAGTTTAACTATAACTTAACATAATTCATGCAGTACTGTGTTTGTGACAGACTTTGTCAAAACTTCACTGTAACATTTGGCTGCCTGTACACATAAGACAACATGATTGTTGGAATTATATCACAGCACTTTGAATGTATGGATTATTTGTGTTTTTGTGCATGAACACAGTATTGTCTTCACTGTGAATCTTGCAGCACATTGTTTTCCTTAAACCTGCTTTAATCTATATTTTTTGATATTAACAGTGAATCAAAGGACCGTGTAATGTGAAACGTTTGCTAATAGTGCAAAAATCACTGACACCAAGGTCTGCGGAGCTTTTAAGCTTCTTAGCTCATTGTTTTTACAGTAAGGCTGAGTCTCATTGTTCTCATTCATCCCTGTAGGCAGACATTTCAAGCCAAAAATGTTCTGATGAATCCACTGTACACCAGCTACCTAACTGGCACACAGACAAAGTTACAAAGCGGCTGATGAACCCAAGCATCTTGTTAGCTAAAGACCCAAACATTTCATTGATGGGTACCTAAACAGAGCTAATGAGAGAGTATTTGGGCTTGTATTTGTCAGATGGACAGGAACAAAACTTTAAATTTGTAGACAGTTTGATGTCAATCCAGTTTGCTCCCCACAGCTGTGAACAGGACAGTTCACGGACACGTCAATCCACTCATGTCATTTCAAAAAGAGCAGTGGCACCGGTGCTTCCTAACGAGACACAAAGAGACAGAGCTGCACAGGGAACATGCAAGCAACTGACAGTTGTAAAAAGGGAACAAGCGTATCTCCCAATGTTATTCCTCTTCATAGGTGACATTTTCAAAGGCAAAGACTACTACTATTAATCCTGATCTTGTCCAATGGTAAGTAGCACAAGCTAGCTAGTGAGCTACCCAGCTATAGCTACAGGTTTTTAGACATTCAATGCAAGACTCTTCTTATTTTTTTTGTTTGTTTAGTGTGATGTACAGAAACTGTGGCCACAAGCCTACACAACATCTTTTCTGAAAAAGCAGATTGCAGTTGTCATAGTTATCAAGTCCGTAACTGTCCTTGGTGCACTCTGGGACGAATTTGGAGGATTAAAATGAACAAAATGACATAACTGTTTTAATAAACCTCTGCCAGTGTTGTGTTTGCTAACAAATGATCTTTGTGCAAAATCAGTTAACCATAACTGGTTGGTACTGTTGCTGTGTGAGCCTGTTTTTCTGCCCCTAGTGGCTAAAAAAAAATATGCAGCTTTAAGCGAGCTAGCAAAAGTGCAAAATGGAGGACAGTTATGATCTAGCTATGACAAATTTTGAACAGCTATATATATATATATATATATACAGATTGTGCATTAAGAAAATTACATCCTTTTATGTGAAGATTTGGGAAAATCTAAAAGAGTAATAGGCGTAGGATGAGAGAACTAGCATCATAGTTCACTCACATTAAGTTCTTTTTGTATGTTTTTAAAGTGTTACTTCAATTTATATAAATCCCTGAAGCAATTTTGATTGATTTTTTTTAAGGATAGAAGAATCTGAGTTATTTAAAATGACTCTTAGTTTACAAAAATGTGTGCCGGCTGGAGTTGGACATGACAACTGTAGTCCTGGCCCTTTTGATTTATGAGATGCATTTTTTGGCTCAGATAAGAGTTCATTATCATTCACCACAAAGCAGAGAAGGAGAAATAACTGTTGTAAACAAAAAAATTAGTGAAATTAAAACCATTACATCAACATGGCCTGTCATAGAATCTCAGTGCACTTGCAACAGTTTGAACTGGGCTGTCAAATGCTTAATAATTTTTCACTGTATCACATGGATCCACACGATGCTGACACTGATGCATCTCATTTGTTTCCAGAGGTGTTGAAACATTCATTTATACTTTAAAAAAGGAATAAAAAGGGTCCCTTTCTGTTGGAATAATTAATCTAAAAGGTGAAAAGAAAAGTGTGTGCACAGTAGCAAATGAAGGTTACTCATGTTTGTAAGATGTTTTCAGCCTTTGAGAGTCATCCCTCATATTGCCTTACAGAAAAACCTCAGAAATAGGTCTTGCATTGTGTTTCATTTGTGTGTGTGTGTGTGTGTGTATGTGTGTGTGTTTGAGTCAGTCACGCCTTTTTATCAGTCTGCACATACGCACAGCCTATTGCCTTGAGACAAAAGGGGTCAAACAGTTAACCATTGTTGGTGTGATGACGGACAGCAAACTGGAGGCACAGTGCACAAGGCAGCGTTTTGCAGGGGCTGGCATAGACTAGCACCAGTCTCTCACACACAGAGAAAAAAAGCAAGGCTCACGCTGCATTTTTTACAACACACAGAAATCCTGTAATCCTCACTTACATGAGTCTGTCTTTTGACCTACAGTGTACAGTAGCAATGGCAGGTTGTGTATCCATGCATGACAACAAAAAGAGGTGAGCAGAGCGAAGAAGGAGGCAGGTCTGATACTGAGGAGAGAAGACTGTGTGGGAGGAGAGAATTCAAAGCTTTTTCTGTCAGGCCAAAGCAGAGAAAATGTGATGTGAACACAAACAGCATGGGCAACAAACCAGACAAATGTGTTTTGCTATAACTTATTCTAAGTCCAAGAAAAGAATTCATATATTTTCCCTACTGAAAATATATCTTTAGGATGTGAAATGTGTACCCATCTGGCATTTCTGTGCCTTATGTATGTTGAAGTTCAGTTTTAGTTTGGCTGTCATATAGCTTCTGTAGGTGTAGTCTTAATCTTACTCTTATAAAAGGTGAACATACATGTTTAGCACTAAAATAAGTCATATTAAAATACAGTACATATTAAAATGTATCTATCTGCAATGGCATTACCCCTATTTAATAGTATACAATTTACCAATAGCTTAATCTCTCTTGTAAAGGTGGAAAGATTTTATGCAAATGTATTCTGCTCATACTCAAACTTGATTGGGACAATGCATTGTTAAGTAATTTGTTTGCAGTCAAAGGTAGGCTATATATCTGTCTGTAAAATGAAGCGAAAGCCAAGCATTATTTCATGGTATTGAACTCTAAAGCATCACAGTTGTTTCACAGCTTTCCAAGTAAATGTTAGAAATCCCATGATGTGATTTTTTTTAGCCTAATGTTAATGACTGCCATAGGCTGCCAGGCTGAGACCAGACCGCGTGGTCTGGTCTCAGCCTGGCAGTCCATGACTTTGGTCCAGACAAAATAATCCAACAAATATTGAACAGAACTCCATAGTGCTCAGAGGATGAATCCTACTGACTGTGGTGATCCTCTTAATTTTCAAGTGCCACCTTGAGGTTGACATTTATGGTTTTGATTGAAATATCTTGACAACTACTCTAAGGATTACAATGACATTGTCACGTCATTCATGACCCCCTCAGGGTGAAATGTAATAACTTTGGTGATCTCATGACTTTTCATAGTGCCATAATTTGGTGACATTCTAGTGACATTCCCATAGGCCTCAGCTTGTGTTTAGTGCTATTCTGCTAATTTGTGTTAGGATGCTAAAATGCTAAACTAAGATGATGAACATAGTAACTATACCTGCTAAACATCACAATGTTATCATTGTCATTGTGAGCATGTTAGCATGCTGATGTTAGCATTTAGCTCAAAGAACCATTGTGCCTAAGTAGAGGCTCACAGAGCTGCTAGCATCGCTGTAGGGTATCTTGTTAATCAAACTAAGTATGCTAATATGTTCCATTTGGGATTATATATTTTTAGAGAGCTCACAGAAGATCTATCAAATGATACTGTTGACAAACTACATTACAGAGCTGCACCTCATACTATTTTTTTCCACAACTACAATGTGGTGAAACAGTCTTGACATTACAAAAAAATCCTCTTAGTATTCCAAAACAAGATACAAAACATGTTTTTATTTCCAAATA
Organism: Thunnus thynnus; assembly: GCF_963924715.1. Lineage (NCBI taxonomy): Eukaryota > Metazoa > Chordata > Actinopteri > Scombriformes > Scombridae > Thunnus > Thunnus thynnus. Next base: position 9,389,613 of record NC_089524.1, on the reverse strand, counting down.
TATCCCTTTGCTTCCTATAGACAAACAGTAGTTGATAAATTAATGAAAACACATGATAACACAGAATTATTAAAAACCTCATTGGTGTTCGAAATATGTCCCCACACAAGATAATGGAATGATTGTAATAGAGAGTTATGTATTTAACAGCAGAGATGCAATAAATCAACTCTCGTCTGTGCTATTGGCAATGCAGCTGAACTGATGTGTGAGTGGTGCAATGCACGCACAAGAGAGGGAATGAATTACACCATAAACTGCTTTGAAGAAGTATAGAGGCCTGCAGAGGTCGACATATAAAAAATAAAGAGTCAGGGAAAAACAACTACCTCAACATATTGTCAATATTCACAGATTCTGCAAAGAAATCCCTTCAGGTTATTTTACCTTTGTCCTATCTCACCTCCCCCCCCCTCCTCAACCGTCTTTTCTTGTCCTTTGAAGCATTTTCCACAAGGGACTAACAAGTACAGTATAAACAACAGGCAAAAATATGACAAAATATTCTGTACCGTGCTCATTCCTTCAGTCTCTGCCTCAAAGCTGCAAGCTGATTTTCGAGCACAAGGACAAGGTTACAGGCCCCATGAGAGTGTGTCGACGGTATTATGTTACACTGCCAACGCCTCAGACAATATTGTGCCTTATTAATCATTGATCTGGTCGCTCGTGTTAGTTTCAGTGCACTGGGGATTATGTTCACAGTGCTAAAGGTAATGATACATAGGCAATTTTTTAAGGCAATGACCGTACAATATAGAGGTTCCAGTAAAACATATGCCTTTGAGAGGGATGAGGATCAGCTAAGTTAAAATGTATACATATAATGAAGTGGATATTAAGGACAATACCTATAAAGACTAAGATCCCTCTTAGTTACATAAGTTGGCAGATGTATGGAGATGTGGTGTAGTGGTTTAGAAAAATTGTTTTTTGCCAAATTTGAGAAAATTACAGTTTTGTGTGTGCAATATTATGTCCTCTTGAGAAATAAAAACTGACATTGACCCATCACAGTTACTGTATATTGGCACTAAACTGTAAAATATGTTGGTTTACATGTTACACATAAGAAAGTCACACAACTCATTGGACAAGCTGAGTACCCAAAATAGATAATGCTTCAAATGTTATATCTGAATAGTTCAAGGAAAATGAGATTTTAAAATGATTTTAAAATGATGTTTTGTTCCCCAAAATCTGCTCTAAATTAACCTCGAGAGATATTGCATTTAAAGTGAGAAAATGAGAGCTTGCCAAAAGCAGACAGTATCATGAAGTTATCAGTTCGTTATTCACATATTAAAACGTTATGCTGGAGTCCTGAGGAACGCTTAAAAAAAAAAAAAAAAAAAGAAGTCAGAGGTGATGTAAAAGCCTTTCCCGTTAGAGGTGAGCGTGTCTTGGAGAAAGGGATAATGTCTTGTTTCTGTTCTGAGAGGGGGGAAATTTCCTGTGTCCTCCTGCGCTTGTCCTCTGCTGTCCCGTGCAGACGGGGAGAAACAGAGAGGAGCGAGGAGAGGAGGGGAAGACAGACAGAAGAGAAAATATCCATTCGTCTAGCAGCATCTGCGCCCTTTAGTTTGTCCGGAGCTGGTAATCTGCCAAGAAATGTAACAGCGGAGCATTAACACACAGCTTTCTTCCCCTCATCACCCCCAGCACATCACATCACTGCCAATATAAGCCCTATTAAATCCCTAAACAAAATTTGCACTAATATTAGCTGCTCTGTTAAATCATATTACCAATATTTATGACCTATAGTCATTTCTTAGACGTAGGTTGAACTTACTGCAGAGAGTCTCTCGTCAAAAGAAAATCATCAATCTAACAATTACAATTATTATCATTAATATTAGCGTAATCTCAGTCTTTAATTAGCTAAATCCGGTACTGAATTATCATGTTTGTATCCAAGATTGTCTAATAACATAACATTACATGGCCAAAAGTATGTGGACAATCCTGTGCACATATTTTTGTGTTCCTTTTGGTCTGCAGCTGCTTTTCATGGTTTGAACAAAACACTTTAGTTCCAATTTAGTAAAATGTTAATGCTACAGCATACAATTATATTTTAGACAATAACATTTCCAACTTTGTAATTTTGGGAAGGTCCTCTCTTGTTTCAACATGACAATGCTCCTATGGTACTTTTTTTTTTTTAAAAGAAACTATCTAATATCATTGATTATTCAATATTTCTGTTTTAGCAGCTTTCATCAAATACTATTTCCCACAAGCCCCTTAAAAGTGAAAATGAGTCCTTGGTTGTGTTGAGGAGCTGCAGCTAGTTCAGACATGTCTATAATAACAGCAGTACAGAGAGGACTGAACGGAGTAGAAGCATTTAGACAGTAGAGATTACAGCTCAAAAGTTTAAAAAATAACTTTAGAAGAAAGTGTATGTTGTGTTTATGGATGACCCTGAGTTATGATGATATAAGTACCTGCACTGCTGTGCTGGTAAATGTTTGTGAGAGCTGTAGTTTTTTGTATGCTAACAACTTAATGATTTTTTTTTTTACTTTGTCAAAATCACAAAGGTTTCAACTTCTAATAGCAAGTTCAATGGTGGATGTCAATTTTGTTTTAGAATATAAACAAGAAATCCCCCATAACACATTTTTTCAGAAAGACTGATGAAAATGAAGCTCAATGAGAGCACAGATTGAGTTACAGAAGCTAGTGAAACAGAAACTGTCCTGGAGGTGACGTTATGACTTCGGCTCTCTAACAAAGAAATGATCGCACAGAGCTCTGACCTCAACTCTGCCCAACACCTTTGGGATGAACTAGTACACCAACTATGAGACAGGAATTATCACCCAACTACTTTTGTGGAACATCTTCCCAAAAGGATGAAGGCTGTTATACCAGCAGACTAACATGTATGTGGATTAATATGTTAAACAATCAAACATGGATGCTATGTGCTTTGTGTCGCCACATACCCCTGGCCCTGTGGTGAATATTACCCCCTGAAAATGCATTACTTCCAATTATGAACATATCTCAAATCCCCACTCAAAAATGCATTGTTTCAACACATATACATTGACGCTTGAAAAGTAGAAGTCTGTATTTGAATTTCAGGAAATATGAGAAACAGCATGAGCATTCAGGGGTCATATAACCGCCAGTATTAATGATGTGTCACCTTGTGTCACTTTACAGCTTAAGTCTGCCTGATCATATTCAAACCAGCGAGAAAATGCCTGTGCTAAATGCTAAATGCTTGTTCATCACTCATTAATAAGTCAGCACAGTAAGTCTACAGTATCAAGGTATTGTTTAATCAGTGTGAGTGTGTCTGCATGTAGTGCTGAGTGAAATGTGATCATTACTGTCTGCTCCCCCCCTCCCTCCCCCTGTTGCTGATGGTAACAATAAGAGAAAGGTGATAGCCTTCACTCCAGCCCCCCTAACTTCATCACTCTTCTTTCTCTCACTCTTACTCATGTTCTGTCTTCCTTTCTCTTCCCCTTTCCTCCTTTGCTTCTTGCTGATGTTACAGCAGGGCGACAGTAACCTTGGTATTCGCTGAGTGCCACCCTGGGAGCCTCCTGTGGCATCATTCAATCTCTGCAGCTCCTGACTCGTACCTGACAAAGCCAGGTAATGGACATGATTGATGTAAGAGAGTCAGGTTCATTCCTAGGGCGGATGGCAGGTATGAAACTTAAGGATTTCTGGCAGTGGTCCAGTGAAGGTATTGGGCTTCTATCTCCATATCATTTCCTTTTGCCCCCCCCCCCCCCCCCCCCCCCCCCTCCCCATTCAAACTAGTGAGATGGTAAGGATTTTACTGCAGTCTCATCAACATATGGTGGCTTAAATATGACTATACGTGATGATGTCTCATCTGTCCAAAAATCAAGCATGTGTTTGAGGTAGAAATGTTGCTTCTTGAATGTGTAATGTGTTTTAAAAGGTAAAAACTCAGGTTACTTATAAGCACTTGGTTCTTGTCTCCCCTGGTATCATCTTGGATTATGACAGAAGTGATGCAGACGGGTTCATTTCCAGGGCAGCGATTGAATCTACAGATCCCCTGTGCCAGCTTGGTTAAACAGAGTTTACTGTCTTTTCATGACTTTGCACTAGCCCCATTCAAATTTGGATAACTGAGAGACATTTTGCTAGTCTGAAAAAGGAACTAATACAGTACTCCACAAGCTAGTGAAGTTCCTATCCTTGGCATGGTGTCATTCTAAGCCCCTGAGGCCATGGCTCATGGTGATAGAGCCAGGTAATGGATATGATGAATGTTATGCAGCTGGGTTCATTCCTAGGGCACAAACTGTATAGCGATGCAGAAAGACCAATTCTGACACTGATCTCACGAGGAAAACTATTTAACCTCACAGTAACCTCACAGTTGCTAATGGGTTTGGTATTGAAAGAACTCTGCTTTTAGGGACCATACACTTGTAATTCAAGATAAAGAAAAAACATTTCTTGTATTAACTTCACACCTTTCTGTAAAAGTGCTTTGGTCAACATTTGTTTTAAAATTTGCTCTTCTCTGGGGGAGATGCCACTGTCAGTCAAATCTGGTCAAACCACACTCATACAGTCCTGATAAGCAGACCAATTAGGTTTTTGAGAGCTTAAATCGTGATAAATAATACCTAAGGATTTTTTTCTCTGCAAACTTTAACTTTTTACTATTTAGTCAGGCATATTTTAGAGAAATAATGGGGCATCAAAACAAAAAATGCAACAACACAATCTGCTAGAAGCAACCAATCCACATTGCATACTGTTTCTTTGTTAAAGCCATTATAAAAATGCAGGCTGCCGACTTTGTTTTTTTAGCACCACAGTCCTTGACCTCATGTTACAGTGTATGAAAAATGATCCCAATAGGTTCATCACAGTCAGATATACAGATTTTAAATATGGTAAAAAGAGAGCACTGGTATCGGATTGGTAGATGATATCAGCAGATCCTCTGACTTGAGGCATCATAATTGGTATGGGGAGAAATAAGTAGAACTATTACATCTCTCTATAAGACCAGTTCCAAATCAGCAGTGTGTGTGTGTGTGTGTGTGTTTGTGTGTGTGCGTTTATGAGTGTGTTAGTACACAGTATTTCAGTCTGTTATTTTCTCACCTCCACTTTGTGTGATGTAGCGCACCCACGGCAATGCCTGGTAACCACTCTTCTCTATGATTTTCAGGTAGCGTACCTAGGGAATACAGACAGGTTAAATATAATTATTTCACTCTCTCATACACAAACATCTACTGAACACTATATAGTCTGTGTGCTTCAGTGTATTCCCAGTATCCCACTCACAGAAAATGTAAATGCAAAACAGAACAATTTAAGCATTTAAAGTTTTTTTATACTCCGATTTGCTGTAAAATTTGATCATCATCATCATTTTATGGCAATTCTCCTGTATCATAAGATTTACAGTCTGCTGCAGCTCTCAGTGGAGAGTGAGCTGTGCCAAAGTGTATGAGATCTGAAACAACAACTTGATAAGTTACTGTATTTATTCACACTATTATTAGTAACGGCCATTTGCATCCCCCATTGCAGTGCACTTATTTGTGAATGTGAAGCAGTGCGTTGTTGACACTGCAGATAAAAAAACAAGGAAATAGGCTTAAAGACAGACTGTGTAATAGTTGTAAGCAAAGGGACCTACTGTACCTGAATCCCAGACACAGTGAAATATGGGATCTCAAAGTTAACTGTGATTGGTCTCTTTCCCTCGAGCTCATCACTCTCCACACTGGGTAGCCCAAAGTGTGCCCGCATCATGTACTCCTTACCACCCTACACACACACACACACACACACACACACACACAAACACACACACACACACACACAGAAAAGAGGTCACTGTTAATGCATCTGATCTGATTACATTGAGAGTGATGTTGTTCACAAAGCCTTTCAGATGAGACAATTTGTCTAGTTTAGTTTGTCTGATGAATTCTGTTCCCAGGTGTCAGACTCCAATTAATACACGGCTGTTTTGTCAGAAAACAAAACAAAGTTTATATCCATGGGAACATAAGATAACTCTCATGTCTCTCAAGGTGAATCAGTGAATCAATTAAACCACGCCAAACATATCTTGACTTTAAAAACATAAAACTGGTAAATCATTCTTCAGGCTGGCAATTGTACAACACGTCACATGAGCAGTGAGTTTGCATGTTTACTGGTTGTAATAAGTTACTAATCTGAAAAAAACAACACTTTTATTTTTAAAAAACCCTTACTTTAATAAAGTCTAAATGAAGTTTTACTTGCAACTAACAGTTGATATGGAAAACCTTATTATACCTATCCTTTGCCTACAGCAGAGCATATGACAGAAAGAGCATAATGATCTATTTATTATTATTACTGATAACTAATAAATGAGAAATCTTCAAAGATATATTTATGCTTATACAATAGTTTATGGAAACAGTAACTACATTAAATATCTACACAGTTCTGAAAACTTCATACTTTTCCTTCTTAGGGAGTGTAATGTTTTTTTTTTAGCTTTGGATTGTAAAAAGCTGAAGGCTGGTGGACTGTGGATGAGCTGTCTTTATCAATCCCTTATCAAAACAAGTCACTGCTTCATGTTTGTTTCCTCGAACCTCCATCAAACATTACAAGTTAAATATGGCTTCCTGTGAGAATATGCAATTTTATAGCATTCAAAGGTTGACAGTGACAGAGGAAAATATGCTGCGGAGTCACACAGGAGCTGGATAACAATATATCACTAGTAAGAGCAATTCTTAATGCTCCTTGACAGGCTGGAGGTATAATGAATTACTGAGGAGATATCAGAACTTGACAGATACAGGGAACCTCGACTGAATTAATGCTCGATACGTTTTTTTTAAAAATGCATTTGAGTTGTCTTTTTGGCGGGCAGGAACAACAAAAAAATGGACAGATGAGATGTGATTGTGTCTGCTTATGTGTATGTAGGAGGTCAATCATAATGCTATAAATGGCTGCTGTCTTGAATTTGTCATAGTAAAAACACAACTTCATTTTTCTGATGCCAAAACTGGTTCAAGTCTGTTGATATAAAAACCTGATAGCGGTAGAACGAGATAACAACACTGTTCTGCGACTGTATTTCGGGTTATAATCTCTGATATTTTGTTGACGTTCAACACTTACAGGGAAAGACTTGATGTTCCACTGCACCACGCTCTTCTCGGGCACCCACTTGGCGCTGCCCGTGCTGGTCTTGAACTTGGGTGAGTCAGCATCACTGGGCACTGGCACTAGAATGGACACATTGTTGGCAGTGGACCGGCTCTTAAACTGACTCCGAGCCTGACAGAAGACAAAGTTCAAACGTCATCGGAGACCTTTACAACAAAGAAAAGCATGCACATCAAAATTTAAATCAAGAAGGTCTTCATGATTGTGCACACCACAGCTTGTTTTTTTGTTTTTTTTGTTTTTTGTGTGTGTGGCTTTCTTGCATCTGACAGATTGTTTGTGGTAATCCACCTGAGATGTACAGTATCTGTCATAAATACTAAATACATTTCAGTGGAGGGACTACTGTAGATGTAAGGACATGGTACTCTGTATGTGTGTGTTTATGTTTGTGTGTCACTCATCATTACCTTCACCTTGATCTCCACGCGACTGTGAGAGAACTTCTCAATCACGCTCTCGATCCATATGAGAGGCTTCACCTGTCAGAAAGAAAGAAAGAGTGGACAAGGTCAGAGGGGCACAGGCACAGAGCTGAAGTGCATCACTACAACACACTTAACCCATGTGACACACAGCGGACATGGGGGTGAGAGAGAGAGAGAGAGAGAGAGAGAGAGAGAGAGAGACAGACATTGTGTTTGTATATTGGAGACACTTGGCCTCAGTATTACCACCACTATTATCATTCCCACTGCCACTATTTCCAATTCTACTGCATTTACTACTGATAACTCTTATTGTTCTCAATGCTATCTAACTTTTAATATTATTATTAATATTACAGCTAATACTTTAACTATTACAGCTATACTGGCATGATTATTACCACTACTACATTTACTATCAACATTAACTCAATTATTACACAACTACAAGATACTAATATGAGATTTACTCACTTGGCAGATATTTGTCTTGTTTTTTTGTGTTTTTATTAATATAAAATTAAAAAAGAAATTTGGTTATAAAAGAGTTGTAAAAAAGATCTGTATCATGGCGGGAAACTTAGCAATAAAGTTTGCTATCAAAGATGACAATAAAGTCTGAACTGTAAACGTCATTTGAGGTTAAGTCATTATTTTGATTTAATTTTAATCAACAACAAATACACAAAAACACAAAATGCAACCAAACTATTTCAAACATGAATTAAGAAAATACACAAAAATTATATTTACATAATGCACCTTATATTTGCATATCTGCCAGCATATGCTTCCAGCTGATACTGATATATCTTTGATAAGTGGGTGTAGTTAAATATTTACCAATATTCCTGTCAGTCTATGATTGATGCAACTGTTTATGAATGTGTGTACACTGTGTACATGAACATTAACGTGTTTATTGGTATGTTTTGTGCAATGAAAAGGAGGAAAAAAATATAGAGTGCCAGTCAAACTTTTGACATATGAACATTCAAGACAACTTAACGTGAGAAAAATAAGAAGTATTTTCTTAGTTAAGGTGGTATGCAGGTGGTGTGTGTGTGTGTGTGTGTGTGTGTGTGTGTTTTAGATTTGTTTTTGTGTCCTGCTCACTGTAGTGTTGAGGCGGTAGGACATGAGCTCGCTCTCGCCGTCGGGGGGGATGAAAGAGATGGTGCGGTCGTTCTCGAAGCGTGACAGACGGACACACTGATGAAACTTCACATCCTCCAGCTCCACTGTCTTACTCTTCTCTCCTGACAAACACACACACGCAAACAACACACAAACGGAAATACACAAAGAAGATTGAGAGCTTTCCACTCAGCCTTGGGGAAATCAAGGTCAAGGTAATGATGACCGACAAACATTCACTCAGTCTTTCTCACCCACACACACACACACACACACACACACACAGTTTCTACCAAATCCATCTGTCCTCCTCTTGTCCCCCACTGTACAATTATTTAGTTGCTACACACAAACACATACACACACAAGCACACATGCAGTGTGCCTTCAAAACCTGCTGCCATCATCTTCTCCCCCACTGAACCTCATTCAGCTGCCTCACAAAAACGTACCCACACCTGCACTAACACACACACACACACACACACACACACACACACACACACAACAAAATAAATAAATATTGTATAATAGGCCTAAAAAATACTTGTGACAAAAGCACACATCTGTTACTGAAATTTTTATTTAACCGTCTGTAAGAAGTGTTTTTATTACCTTGTCAAAAAAAAAAATATCACCGCCTAATTTGTTGTCAAAACTCAACTCACTAATTTATTGTTCGTTAAATCAAACCAACGACTATGCAAATAAAGGTCTTTATAATGAGCCTATTTCATGAAGTACATCTACAAGGAAGTATGTGCCAGTGGGAGATGTCACACTGTGTTTCCCACTACAGTAAATCACTGATAATGTGACTGAAAAGTACACAACCATTTATATCAGTGTGCCAGACATAGGTCAACTCAGGAGGAGATATTAATCTTCAGAAGATAATGATACAATGAATTAAAGCAGGCATTAATTAAAGCTATAGTAGGGCTGCATCTGTTTAACTAATCTGTTGATTAATTTTACAGTTAATCAAATACAGGTAATCATTTAGTCTATAAATACTTAAAGTCGCCCATTACAATTTCCCAGAGCCTTTGGTGATGTGTTCAAATTGCTGGTTTTATTCAACCTTTGGTCCAAAAACCCAAACATGTTAAATTTAATGTGATATAAAACAGAGAAGTTAAAACCAGTAAATGTTTGGCATTTTTGCTTGATATATGTCAAACAATTAATTGATGATCAAATATGTTGATTCATTTTCTGTTGATCAACTCAGCACTGGTGTGTTCTGACTGAGATCTGGAGGTTAAAAGAAACCTTTTAACATGCAAAGTATCTCTAATACTTAATTGGAGTGCTACAGAGGCTGCTATAAACAAAAATCAGCAGATTGTGTCTGCTGTGTTATTTTGTTCGCGAACATAATGAAGACTTTTCCAGACAATGCCTCTCAAGGGTGGCGCAAGAGTACAGCTCTACTGCAATAGGCAGTTAAAAGTGCAACCGCTTTAATAGTGGCATCTGTAATCTGCTGGAGGAAGCCCAACGTTCTCCTCCTCTGTGGTTAATGGAGGGTGCTGAGTGGTGGAAAACTGCTGTAATGAGTGTGGGCCTGTGGGCCTTCAGCTAAATCCCCCATTCAACAATCAGCTAAAGCCTGCTCCACTTGCTTTGAATGCAGCCCTGGACCAGCACTAAGGTCTGTCTGAGAGAATGTGTGTTTGTGTGTGTGTGTGTGTGTGTATTTGTGTATGCAGCTTCCTTGTTCATTGTTCTCTCTCTTGAGTGTGTGTACGTGCATAGGTTTATGCATGCCAGTGCTTACAGATGTGGTTAACTTGCTCGCTTCTCTATTGATTTCGCTTTTGCATGTGTGCATGCGTGCGTGCATGTGTGTGTACGTGCGTGTTTGTGTGTACAACATTTCCTCATGTGTGATCGGGGACTGGCTGAGGTCAGGTCATCGCTCCTGGACAAGAAAAGCAGGGAAGCCCTTTAGAACTGCTTCTCTCTCTTTATGTTTGTACCTATGTCACTGTCACACACATACACACACGCACGCATGCAGTATTATCAAGAAGACAAGACGAGGAGGAAAGGTCATGTGGGACATTGCTAGGACCTGAGGGTCCAGAGGAAGAGACAGGTGTGTGTGCGTGTGTGAGTGCGTGTACATGTCAGGGGAGGATTGAAGATGCAGCAATGTCCCCTGTGGTTCACCTTTAAGGCTGCTCTCACCTGTTTCCGTGCTTTTAATACACAGCAGCAGACAGGGAGAACCTAATCTATTTTCTGTCTGCTGTTGCACAGTAAAAAAAATACAAAAACAAACACAGGAAACTGTTTTATATTGACATTTGGTAAAAGTTTTACAGGAGTATAAGACAAATAAAATACATGACCAAAGGGACAATTTAATAAACAATTCGTAGCATTTGGAGGTTGGGGGCAGAGAATACATAGCCTGCATTTCATCTCATACAGGCTGAGAACCTTTTGAATATGTCTCTCTATCATCTTTGAGGGGGAAGTATGTTTCCACAATCACAAACCACCGACCAACCTATTAAAATAAACACACAAGTCATCTGATCTGAAATAGTTACCATTAACCTAAGTCACATGGGAGCAGCTGTGGATCCTCAAAATTTCAAATAAAAAGAAAAAAAAACCCACAATGTTAGACTTGGCTGAATGATGTCTAAAAAATAGCTTTTAGTGAGCTACAGTATGTTGCTAAAAGTACCAATTTGAAATTAATCAGCAGTTATCTGAACAATCAATAAAAATTGCAGTATGACATTTATCTCAGCTACCTGTGTTCTTGGCCTCTGCCAGCAGAGGGCAGTGTTAAATGATTTATGCTCTCATTTTGGCTGCATCCAGCTGTGATAAAAAGTGCAGCTCATGCAAACATGATAATCAACCAAGTGGCTGTGAAATGATATGTTAAACAGTGTAACTTCTGAGGATGAGAGTACAAAACTTATTTTAATATTTGTATAAACATGCAGTGTGAGTGTGTGTTTCTGTATCTGTGTTTCTGTGTGTTTGTTTGTTTGATCATTATTTCTGATCATTATTTCTGAGGATATGTTATTTCCCAGACTGCTACACACAGCGGGGGGACTGTGGGCTGCATATACAGGATATTCACAGACCCTCACCTTTCATCTGCACGGCTGTAGCCTGGGGTGAGGATTAACTCAGAGGCAAAAAAGGCTAGACAGTGATGGAGCCTTTCCCCTTCTGTAAGGATCAGTAGGTGGGGAGTATGAAAAGACGAAGAAGCAAAAGAGGGTGGGGGGGAGAAGGAGGAAGAAGGGAAGGTGCAAGAAAAGGCGAGACGTAGCAGTGGGAGACACTGAGGGAAAATTGGGAAAGTAGGGGGAGAGGAAAAGGAAGAGGAAGGATGAAAGGAAAGCTAAGTGTGGGATTGCAGGAGTGAGACAGAAGGAGGAGGTAAATGTAGAAGTGTGAGGATGAGTTCAAGGTGAGTGCGAACAGGAAACTGCTCCTCCATCAACGAATTGCCTATTTGCGAAGACTTTTTGGCAATTAAGCTTTACTCAAGCAGTTTTTTGAAACATAGGTTGGAAATGTATTCTTAGGGTGAAATATTTTCATTCAGAATACAAGAAAACATCCCATGCTGACAGTTTACATGCTCCCTGTGAAAAAAATGATGTCAGATTGTTAGCCACCCATGGTCGTCTGTTACGCAGCCTTTGTTGCTAAGGTTGTTACTAAGGTTGTTCCATGGGTTGTTCATGTTGTCTACTGAAGTATTTCTGATCTGTTTCAGGTTCAAACATGTATGGATGTATTTGAGATTTGAGACATTTCGAGTAATGACCAAGAAAAAGAAGTGAAATCCGACTACTACTGTTTGTTTACGTAGCCCCCTGAACCACAGGAAGTCTGCTGAGGGGCTGGCCAATCATAATAGAGTGGGGGAGGGAGGTGGGCCTTAAAGAGACAGGAGCTAAAACGGCCTGCTTCAGACAGAGGCTGAACTGAGGAGCTGCATTAAGTGCCTGTATAAGATATATACAGTTTTTTGAACTGTAAATCATGCAAAGATATTCCAGCAGAGCCACAGAATATAGACCCGGAAATGTGCATGATGTGTCCCCTTTAAAATATCCACATTGACTTTTCTGATTTCTCCACTCCCATCTTTTTTGGCTGGACCGCAACAGCAGGGCAAGCCCTATAAACGTGAATGTCCATGACTGAGTGACTGACTCTCCTCGGCCAGGTGTTGCCATGTGTCGCCACTTCCTGTATCCTTTGTTTCAAATTAAAAGTCCTCTAGCATTTCATACACGGTCCGGCCATATACTAGGTTTTGACTGCAGTAGTCTTGCTGAGTGTGATTGAGGTCGAGCTCACTTCAAATGTGACTGTATTGCTTCCTAATAAAAGCACTTACACATATGAAAACCTGCAGGCACTGAGACTGATTCATCGTTACTTACTGCCCGTGATTTCAAACAGCACTTTGTCGTTGAGGCCCAGTCTGAGTTCAGGCATCCCTGACAGGACCACTTTGAGCTTAATGCTACCCACGATTTCACTGCGCAGGACACTGCCATTGGCACTCACCTGCAGGAAGAAGAGCAAAGCATTACATGAAACAATAAAAGTGTTAATTTATGTCTGACAAACAGCATTGTGATCATGCTAATATCAGCTGTACGGTCAAATCTTTCCCTCTAGGATATGAAAGAACTGCTTTATCTGACAAATGCTTGTTAGTATGAACTATAATTTCAATTACATAGGTAATGATACTATATACATCAGTTAAACTAGCACAAGTTAAATAAACAAACTGACTAGCTCTCAACATGCTGTGTGTGAGAAATGTAAGTAAGGTATTGAAGTGAAAGAGGACGAAGTAGCCCTGAAAACATTAAAAAAAAGTCCCTTTTCACAGAGAAGGAAGTGGCAACTGCAGCATTCTAGTAGCGGTTTAATAACTACGCCACATCAGTTTCCTTTTGACTCATAAAATTCTGCAACTGTGTGTCGTGTTGTCCTTGAAGTGTTGCTTTGAGGACAAGGACTTTGAGATGAGAGTCATTTTTCTTCTTTATAGGTTTAAAAAAGCAGCATGTTCAAATCTGGAATATAGGGAATATAATATATAGAGGAATATAAAATGTTCTGGATTTGTCATCCAGCCTAATAACATCACATTACTACACTGATCAGTGATTTTTACTTTGTGAGCAGTAAAGTAGCTGAAGACATAAGATCAGGGGGAGGCAAATGTAATAGCTATTAAGTATTAGAGGAATAACTCGAGTTATTATACTATGAGTCAATATAATTAGTGAAAAGTTCTGGACCTTAACATAATGTAATATTTACTTTCCTACCACTTTATTCAATTTTCAACAAATGCTTGGGGACATTTTACTACTAATACATTTTGCAGCCATTACAACATTATTAGTAGGTAAAGATCATGACAAAAGTTGTGTAGGAACAGTCAGAAATATATCCATTTTGGCTGAGGATATTGTACAGTTATCTAAGTTTTTGAGGGGGCATGTGCTGACTGGAGACATATTTCTCCTTACAGCAGACAACGAAGAAATATAAATACCACAAAAAAACAAAAACAAAACAAAAAAAAATTCAAAAAGAATAGAGGATTGTTGAGAAAACAGAGCCCATTTCCTCAGCAATTCAATTCAAGGAAAGAGAACAACGGTTTGGAGGAGTCAAAACATAGCAGGGTTTTGACAGAGATGATTTTAGCCCTGACTCAACCACTTAGCCTCAAGGAAACATTTTCACCATCTATTTTAAACAGAACTATTGTAGAAAATCTGTCCGTTTCAGATGATGGATAAAACAATGGATGATGACGGATAAAGAAGGAAGGACTGATACTTTGTTTAAATTATCTGAGTGTGGCTTGTTGTAGCTGTCAATCTTTGCTGTCCGGGCTTAAAGCAACATGTTGGGATCACGGAACAAATTTTTGACCTGTGATGGTTAAGTTCCTCATAAATTACCATTTAACATTAACTGTGTCACTGTACAGCTTTTATCAGGGCTGTACAAGAGGCTAATGGAGAGGATCAGTATTGGGCAATGATTTCTTAAGTGAATTAATAACACCGCATACTGGTAATAAAAATAGAAGTCCTGTTCCGTTCATGTGAGTACCAGACTAATGCATCCTGGCAGTCAGTCCATCATTTTCACTCGATCAATGATGTTCATCTTAATGTTTATACAAATAAAACATGCTGCAACAATTATCTACAGTATTCTGCATCATGCAACTGTGTGCAAAATCTACTATAGTGAGGTGTATAATTCAATCTGAGCGTAAATATCTAGTAGAGCTGCAACAATTACTCGATAGACAGAAATTTAATCACCAGTTATTTTGATAACCAGTTCATCCTTTCAAGTCAGTTTTTAAGACAGTCAGTTTGTGAATGCGGACATTTAAGGACCAAGAAAAATAATTAGAATATTAATCGATAATGAAAATAATCGCTAGTCGCAGCCCTAAAATCTAGGACATCATTTGTGAGATGAGATGAACCTTCATAGACATACTGCAAACCCGGTAGTAAAATACCTGTGACTCTGAACAGCATGGTGACTGGACACTTGTCATAACATCACTAGTAAATTTAAATTGTGAATAGGTAGATCAGGAATGACAAATGTGACACAAACTATGCCATCTAAAAACTGCAGATCTGGGACGTCTTTGATGAGTTTGATTTTACTTCCTGAAAATATTTTTTTCTTAAAATCTAACATATATGATGTTGACAAAACAAATACTGTCCTCACCAGTAGATTTACTGACTCGATGACATCCATGAAAACCTCATTCTTCCTGTACTTGATGCCCTCTGACCGCCATGACACGGCGTTGGTGACAGTGGCAGGAGGTCGAATAGCCCCGACCTCTAATTTATGACCCTGTTGGGTGATGTACCTGAAAGAGACAAAGGCAGAGAGAAACTGTAACACTGTCTAAACAGTTTCCACCTTCAGTCTATAATCAAGTAGGCTTCGATTTGATGCTTCAAGCAAGAATTTTCAGTTTTTTTTGTCAGAAAGAGACTGAATTGCTCGTTCTGGAGATAAAACCTAAAGAAAGAGATGCAGTGCTAAATTATGACTTAATCCCCTTATCTCTTCTTAAAGATTGACACCTGCAGAGAGTGTTAATGTCATTTTAGTCTCATCAACAAAACAAGATTCTCAATATGGGAAAATCTAAACCAATATGAACCCAATCTCTCTTGAGGACTGTTTTTTTTTTTTGTATTAATCACACCTCATGACTTAAAATAAACTCTAGCGTGAATAAATTAAAGCAACTCGATATTTGTGTTGTACGAAGATTATTCATGGATGTAATTGGAAAATGGAGATTTACATAAACCTATTGTGACTGCAGCGACAGATAATAATGTGACTTACATAGATTTGTTTACATGATACTGAACTTTTAAGAATAGAATTTGTAAATAAAACCCCAGCATCAAGTGTTTTAAAAAGATTCTGGGCAACCAGGAGATTCCAGTTTTAATATGTTTACATTCTCCAAGGATCAAGTTGTGTTTCTGGACACAAATTTAAGTCCAATATTCACTCTCCTTTTGGCTTTGTGTTGGTTTCAACATATTCCTGAGGGAAATATCTGGCTCTTGCTAAATGCTCCACTATGTTCACCAGCTAGCTGCTAACATTGTCTGTGTAGCTTGTGGTGCTGGTCAGGAGACACACAGTAGGTTTTTAGAGCTTTTTCACCGGAAATGATGCCAATTTGAATTGAAAGACTAAAACCAAAACAATGAACTAAATAACACCAAAACACTCAATAGGGATGAGGGGGAACTGCAGAGTCAGGTGATAATTCTCTGTGGGTTCCTCATAATGTGCAATTCCTTTCACATTACACATAGTAATTTGATCCATGGTGAATATAAACATACTGAGTGGCGCAGCTTTAAAAAACTAGCGATAGATAAAATAAAAATTAATTCAAGTGCCATATATGCCTCTTACATAGGTCTAGCCTTCATTGTGGCAAAACAAAGCAATTAACTCTCTCTCTCTCTCTCTCTCTCTCTCTCTCTCTCTCTCTCTCTCTCTCTCTCTCTCTCTCTCTCTCTCTCTCTATATATATATATATATATATATTTTTTTTTTTATTATTATTATTATTATTATTATTATTATTATTATTATTATTATTATTATTATTATTATTATTATTACATACAGTACTGTGCAAAGGTTTGCTTTCAAAGGATGAGGATGCTTTCAAAAATAATGCTATGTATAGTTTTTACTAATCACTTAGCTTCAAACAAAGTTCAGTGAAGAGAAAATAACTAAATCAAATCAGTATTTGGTGTGATCACACTTTGCCTTTAAAAATGGCACCACTTCTCAGTTTGCACAAGCTATTGTGCACAAGCACAATATTTCAAGGTTCTTGGCAGGTCGGTTGTTCCAAGCAACTTGGAGAACAAGTTTCTGTTCTTCTGTGGATTTAGGTGACTCAGTTGGTTCTATCTTCATATAATCCCAGACAGACTAGATGATCAGGCCTCTGTTGGGGGGGGGGGGCATACCATCTGTTGCAGGACTCCTTTGGAAGTGATCAGATGCCTCTAATGGCATTTCATGATGATAAGAATCTAAACATCTAAAGAGCCTAAAACTTTTGCACAGTACTGTATATATATATAATTATGTAAGTATATACTGTATGTATGTATCTCAGATTTGTCTATCCATCCATCAACTGACTCCTCCTTTCACTGTTCAGTATTGCACGTCGTCTCTTATTGTGCAAGCTGGAGAGCCAGATTGTTTTAACAATCCTCTGACTGTGTCCAGGGAGACATAATGACTTGTCATGAGAATAAGAGGGAGCATTACTTAGATAAACAACATGTGACCAGACTTGTTTTTACCCATGCACCTGCACCCCACTTCTCACTGGCCTTGTTTCCACTGCAGAGCCGTTTTGTTATTCATGCCACCTAATTTTCCCTGGAATACGTATGACGTCCAGAGCAGTTATTCCAGTTTGGGAGTATTCATTCTTTTCACATTTGAATAATGAATACTTGTATTTGTATATGAAATAAAATAAATATATTTCAATTCCAGTTTAGTTTGGCCAGCTGATTGGCACTTAGCCGAAGGGATTGTGTAATATAAACAAAGAATCAAAAGTATTTAGAGTAAATTGATTCATTTTTATTTAACACTCAGTAAAACAGCCAAAAGTCACTCTCCTACAAATTGCTGATTTGTACACTAAGCTGGGCAGGATTTCAAGAAAAGAAATGCAGCTGTAGGTGCTTAAACATTTTGAATTGATGCTGCTGATCTGTACTTGAACCTTCTGTGAAGAAGTGGCCTATAATCACACAAGGGCAAGATACAAAGAAAGAGATTCGTCTTGAATTAAACTCACGAAATCGCTTTAACAATGATGAATGTATACTCATAATATGCACTGCTTACACAAACAATAAGACACAGAGATTTACAACGAACACCTGCAGTATCTCTGAAGCAAATTCGATTTCTCCCTCTGTGTTCATTCCCCTGACCTCTCCTCTTCCTTTATTTTCATCTCCTATTTTCAATTGTCCCTCACCTTTTCTTCTGCTCCTCACGCTTGAGCATTTTCCCCCAGAGTTAATGACTTACTGACCTAAGGTTCTACATGAATCTTCGGTCCTCAAACTCCTCTTTTACCAAAAAAACAGAGGGGAACAAGTGCGATGCAGGCAGTAGAGCAAACATAATCTCAATGCCTTTTTCAAATCTCACAATTGATATATTTTTTATGTGCCTGTATCTGTTTAGAAATTCCGCAGCTCCGAAATATCCGCCCGCAACAAGGTCGGTGAAGTGGTACTGCTGAAATTGTGTTTATGCAGACAAGGTGGCACGGTTATATTTTGGTGCTTATTTTTGGATTGAAATTGATACACTGGTTATTTCCTTTCAGTTGACTTACTACAGCAACAAGAATAATGAGTGTTCAATCTGCAGACTGTAATTTGAGAAACAGGCTGCACTTAGTTATGCAAACAATGTGCGTACTAATATCAGTCCTGCTCCAGCTCTTTTCCAGATTGTGCTGTGCTTCTGGTAACCTAAATTGCAAAAAAATACTTAGTTACACCAATATGCACTGTCAGCACGAGAGAAAAATACCAAGGGTCTGAGGAAATTTGGAAAATTTGTGTCAAATCTAATCTCTAATATTACAGGTACATCAGTGTCATTGATTTAACTGTTCAAAGTACATGAGCCCAAAATACTGACTGTTGTCAAATTATGGCCTCATAACTCATTGTTGTGTTTTTGTTTCTTTACTTTAAATTGAGTAAACTGTTCAACTGTTAGCCAACAGTCATGACCCACGAGGACTGGATACCCACTCACAGCCTATTGAACAAATACACAACACAAACACTAACCGCAGCGTCTTGTTTTCAATTCAACTGTACGCTTCCTTTCAACAAAAAGTGCTAAATAAACAAGGTTTAGATTGATGGACAGATTGAGGCAAACATTTCCTCCCTAGTTTTCTGCTCCAGTTCCTCCCACCTAGAGAGGGTCTTGAATACATGTTGACACATAGCAAAGTCTAAAAGTGCTGAGAGACGAAAGGCAGCGACAAGTGGGCTTGGGGTCGACGTTGGGTTGTTTTGTTGCTTTGCTGTTTATTCTGTTTTGCCCTGATTCTCCTCAGAAATGCTAATGAAAGGATCTGCGAGCGGGGCTGGCAGCAAACTGACAGATTAGCATAACAATAGCAATCATAACAAACACACACACACACACACACACACACACACACACGAAGGTTCATATGAAGACACACATGAACATGTTCACATGCATCCCTGCAGTGTCTTACATCCAACCCCCCCCCCCCCCCCCCCCCACATACACACACACATACACACTCATTTATAGTCTCACCAGGTAGGTATTGTTGTAACGTACAAGAAAAGCAGCAATTTTGTGGTGGTTGGGGCAGGAAGAGGTCAGAGAACTAGAGTAGCCTGCAGACAGAGAGGCACAGTGTACATGCGTGTGTGTGTGCGTGCATGCATGTGTGTCTGTCATAGGCCACTAGCTGACTTTTGGGGCGGTGGTTAAGGTTAGGGTCAGGTTACGGTTAGGGTAAGGGTTAGGTTTAGGCAAGTAGTGGTTATGGTTAAGGTGAGGGTAAGTCTCCAGGAAATCAATGTAATTCTATGTAATGTCCCCAGAAGTGACCTAGGACAATGTGTGTGTGTGTGTGTGTATGTGTGTGGAGAGATGAGAAGAGCGGGGCTTTTCTGTCTGAGAGTCTCGAGTGTGTCCAGCTGACGGTGTCATTGTGTTAGAGTGCCATTAGGAGCCTGGTAATTATGAGCCATATTCAGACACTAAACACACACGCACACGCACACACACATGCACACACACACATACAACTGCAACCTCAGCCAAACTGTGAAACACAAACAACACGTCTTATGAAATGAAACATCAGTCACATTGTACCAGAAGACGCCTGATCACATTTAAGACACAAAGAATGTACCATGCAAATTTGAACATTTCAAACATGCTGTAAAGTGCACCGTTAATTAAAAGCAAAGCTGATCATATGCACCCGTGTTACTGCGGTACTGTAGGCTGGCTGTAAAGTGAACACTGAGTCTTTCCCTGGAAACAAATGCCTCTCTGAGGAGCCAAGAGGAGGGAAAAAGCAAAACAACCCTGTGTCCACGAGAACACAAAACACTTGTGGAGCCCAAGAATAGAAGTTGCTTCAGTTCATTTCACTCTCTGAATAAAGCTCCACCATTCATTGCAGCTTTAGTCACCAGCTGCACTTAAATAAAAAAACAAAAAAAAAACAGAATCATCATGAACTCTTATCCCCATCTCTGCTGGTCGCCTGCTGACACAGGTACCACTTAAGCTAACGTGTAAAAAGATGCACCATTACTCCAGGCTGCATTAAAATCAGATGGGGGTCCAGCAATTATGGCCTTTGAGAATTTAAAAGTTCAACTTTATTCTCTCATACTTCATTGTGTTATCATAAAATACCAAAACACAATACCCAAATACATAATCGACCCAAGTTTTGTCAACATTGAAGCAGCTGTATGTGGGTTATCGCATCTGAGTTTAACATTTTTTTACCTTTCTATGGCACCACCATTCAGAAATCCAGAGCTACACTTTTAACATAGGTTTTGTCAACATTAACCAGTCGTATCCAAGTCCATGCCTTACACATAAACACACAGACGCAGCCGTCCTCAGTATAATTCTTCTGCATGGAGGACTATCATATGTTGTGTAATAGGTTTCTTACTCTTGTAGGATCTTGCTGTCCGTTGTCTGAGGGAAACCAAAGTCCATCACTTCATCCATCAGCTCGTACACTGTCACAAAGTTGTCACGAATACTCTCCTCCTCAAGCTCCTTGAAGTACTCCTTAAATACCTACACATACACACACACACAGAAAGACAGGCAAAGTCTGTGATACACTGTATGTTAAAGTACAGAAGGTAAGTATTATGCAAATTAATTTGCTTTTCATGTTTTTCTATTGTGTATAAGTGGACCTTGTACATTTCTGCCACCTGCTGGCTGTATTCAAAGCAACAACAAAGATATTTTTTTCCCAAAAGGTACAGCACTGACCAGATATGTAGAGAAGATGAAAATAAGAGGTGTAGTTGCACCTCATGTTGCTTGATAGAGCAAGCTGGTCATGTGATAATTCAATCACAATCCCAGATAACATCTTACTATGACCACTAAAAATACAAATTTCTGATTGGTTTGACAAGTTTCCAATAAAATCATCCTCAAACAAAGTTTTGGTCAACAGTTTAAACTGCATGTAAGTAAGAACAATATTTATGTTTCAAGCAAGATTACCAGTTAATCATTGATGGGTTTAACCTGACAATAAACAAACTTTGGAAAAATCGACGACGATGTGAACACTGCTTTGTTTTTTTTTTTTCATTTGGTAAGTGGTAAAGCACTCTGAGGTATCTTAAATTAGAAAGTAATGCAGTTGGTGGAAGAAAGCCCATTCTGCTTCAATTATTAATCTTTTTTTTTTTTTTAATGAGGACACCTTGCAATGTATTGTAGCTAATATTACAGAGCCTGACTCTGATCATCATTAAACTACAATAGAATCAGGCTGAGTGGGTTGAAACCACATTTTGAACACAGGAAGCAAAAGTTCAACATTTAGACTAATGTGACAGAAAACAGACGCACCTGGACAATTTTATAAAGGAATGAGTACACCAGTGCAGCGTTGGCGTTCTTCTTAGTCATGGCCACCACTGAAAAAAGGACTGTTAAGAAAAATAACTGTACATCTACAAATGAGAATCACAGATCTGATTTAAAAACATACAAACTGTCTGAATCAGAGATGGACAAAATGTAGACATGTAGGGAATATTCTTTAGATACAGAGCGTGATTATGAGATGAATGCAATGAAATAAAAAAGTTACCAAGAATGGATCAGACTTGGAAGCAATTGAGAACATGGCCACAGGGAGGTAAAACAGCTCAGTTGTCTAATGCAGAGCACTGGGAATAACACTTACTCACAACTGCAATATCATGCTGAAATAATAATGTGTAAGGAAGTCTGACTACCCAATCTCACAGTGAAAAAAAGGGGGATATACAGTACAACAGTGCATAACACATCACAGTGAATCCGTGTTCAATTTTTCAACTGGCTGTGATACATGATGTGAGGAAACAGAGGCTTGGAAGAAGCTCAGAAGCTGTATGCTCCAGAGACTTAAAGCACACAACTTCCTATAGAGCTGGAGACAGCTCAGGCTGGAAGAAGCTAGGCAGGTATGTGTATTTTCTGTTGTACATTCCCACTTACCCATTCCTCTGAAGATAAGAAAATAAATACCCATGATTTATGGGAGGGCTGTGACTATACAGTAGGAAATAGGGATGCAAATATCTTGGAACTGGTCTTAATACTCAAATTCAGTGTACTATGGCAAAAACTCTTTGAAAAAGATGCAACCAAGCACATAATTCAGACATGAACTCTCCTTGGATACAGTAAAGGTTGCTGTGTTTGATCCACAGGAAGTGTGAGGAGCCATGGGTGACCAGTGGTGTCATCTCAGCCTCTTCTTCTGTCTTCATCAGGATGGGCATGAAGTGGTCAATCTCATTCATGTCCATGTTCCCCATGTAGTTACGGCAGATCAGGACCTGGATGCATAACATAAAAAAATATACTGCATATAAACATAGGCAGAGGACACTATTATAGAGGCACTATCCAGTCATAAAATATTTATAGCTTTTGGCTGAGATACCAACCCTGAGCACTCAAGCTTAAAGATGCTTCAGTAACCATTGGCTGAATAAAAACGCTATAACCTGCTGGATGGACATGATTCTCCAAGTTCATCTCCCAAGGAAATGTGCAAACTGTGTTTCCAACTTAGTCCTCTACTCTGTAGCTTCAATGGATCGATTAATATCTGATGATGAACAACCGCACTTTCGACATTAAACAGGATTTATAGCTGATGCAGACTGTAGAAAGGCTCAGATGATTCTCAGGATGTACACACCCTTATAAACTCAAATCCTGGTTAAAACTTAAGAGACATTAATGCAAACTGAGGTGCCTGTAAGGACGAAAATATGCATAACCAAACACCTTCCCTTACTTGTATCTGAACATATTTACTTAATTTCCTACCTTTCTCAGAATGTCTTCCAACAACCCTCTAAAAGAACCTGTTTGCAATCAGTGGATGTGGGTTTATATTCTACATATACTGAAGCTAGATAATCAATTAACACATCTATGATTGCAGCCTTGACCTTTACTAAAAAATACCACATCTTACCGCATACATTCTGGTCTTTTGAGACTACTGTCACTAACTTGACATTTCTGCCTCTTCTTTAATAGACTTCTCCCTGTATGACTGGTTAACATCTATACAAATTGATGAATCGAGATAGACAACGTCTCTCTGATTCTGAGGGACTGAAAACATTCACTTGAACACATGGCTGAACCATTTCTGCCATCACACTCCATTGTGGTTGCATTGAAAATAAAACACAAGGCACGAAAAGAAAAAAAGACACAACCAAACAACAATAACAACTTCCAACATGACCCAGAAACTCAAGTTACACTCCCAGTAGCACTTGGTATTTCATGTCAAAGATTTGAAGTGATGGCAAAATAACATTTACCAAAAATTGCCACAAACATACATGTTCGTATCGTAGCACTACAATATCTTCATCTATTTTTAAATCATTTTCAAAATACTTAAGGTCTCATCAGTATCTGATCAGCATCAGGGTATGTGACTAAGACAGGAACAGCATCAGGTGGTGTCTTGACATTTGAGCACTAAGTCCCATCTGTCACTGCTACAACATTTCTAATTAACGTCTGACAAGATTCGCTTCATTTAGGCCTGAGAAACCACCACACCTACTAATTTTAATGGAAACACACACGCGCACATGCACAGGCACACACACACACACATACCAAGATGAGTCAGCAGTCTTGCTATAGTCCGGACACACAGAGTGAAGAAAGAGATCAAAGCTCCTACGCTTGAGGAATCTACATCACACACACACACACACACACACGCACACACACACAGCTTCCCCCCTTCTTTAATAGAGGAGTCTGTGTTGCACAGGGGTCACACGGGGTCAGAAACAACAAAGACAAGAGGAAATAAGAAATAAAAAAAAGGAAATTCCAGGAAAATAAAGTAATCTGGGCAAGAATAAAGGATATGAACAGGCCACTGCGCAGCTTCTGTGAGAAGAGCAGGAAACCACAGAGTAAAGAGTTCAGAGGTCACCAGAGACAGAGAATGAGGTGCAGACACATCTTTGTATCAAAAAAAAGCTGCAATACTGAAGCTCCCTTGAAAATAATCCAGAAATTCCCTTACTACTTCTGGGAGAACATTTTTTTTATAGAAAAACATAACAGCAAAAATATTCTCTGAATCAGTCTTATCTGCATGTTAGCGACTACAGTTTTGACCGCCAACTTATCTGTCTTCAGGATCGGCAGATAGGCCTTTTACACGGAAGTTTGAAATGTCACAGTAGGAAAAATATAGATATAAATAATAAAGTTAATGATGGCTGAAGTCGATTAAGGTGCTTCAGTTTGAGAATCCTGGTGTTGTGTGTGCTAACTCGCTGTCACACTGTCACGGCTTACTGGGACACTTGAATGGCGCCATCATTCATGTTATTAATTACAATAATATTAATACATTTTATTTATAGAGCACTTTTAATGATACCGAAACATGTTTTACATAAATAAAAACACACTTAAGGCACAAACACCAGTTTGCTTCTCCAACAATGACAAGTCAAAATGTCTGGTGTGAAAAACTATTTACCTATTTACTTGCACAATGCTTATCAATGCATTATACACACATAGTTATTATTGATGGAACTGAAACTATAGTGTATCTCATCTACAAATAAAGAGTTCATATTGGTTTAAAATTCACAATTTCTAAAATAAAAATGGTCCAAATTAACAAAAAACACATCTATGATCCATCTTGTACTTAATGAGGACCTAACAAGCATTATAAAGGGTCAAAAAGCAATTCAATGACACCATACTTAATATAGTGCCACCAACATAGCAGTTATCCACCTATGAAGAACAGTGCCTTGATGTTGCTAGCAGTGCTCAGCCTTACACACACACTTGATTTTTTTTTAGATCTCCTCCGGATGTGTTTTAAGTTATATAAAAGTACTCTGCTTGGAATAATAATTAGTGTCTTTTTCTACAAAAAAGTGAAATTGCCTGGATAAAAATCTTAAAATTACATCTATTCCTACTCTTCCCTCATTGAAAAACCCAGAATCTATGAATATGCAAATATTTTTCATTTAAAAAGTTTAACTAGACACAAGACCTCTCCTACTTCACTGAAAAGTCCACTCTTTAATGCATGTGTGCTACTGGAAGCTTCAAGTTTCCACATCACACTTGTATAACTTGCAATTCTAGACCACAACTGGTTTCCAAATTAGCTGCGATGTCACAAAATCATGTTTGCAGGTTCACACCTTGAACTCAAATATAAGGTGAGCACAGAGAAAGTTTCCACCTTCAGTAGATGAATCTGAAAACAGCCTTCTTGTGTCAAACTCTGCATCTACTATATAATTCTGCAAAGTGAAACTCAAACATCCAAATGAAGGAACAATATTTATGTATTTTTAGTGGAGAAAGACTTTACTGTTGGCTGGATTTCTTTGTAAGGAAGATGGTTAATTTCTGCATAAGACAATAAATACTGTAAGTGAGTCATCAAGTAACATTGTCTCAGTAATTCCCTGAGATTAAATCAAACACGTTGTAATGACAAGCCATTACAAGGTTCTTATTGACTGCTCTATTCCCCATTCTGCTGTCTCTAATTCCCCGCTGTCAGGATATAACTTTCTCTTGCCAAACAGCCACTTGTTTTTCAGAGCCATTTCAGTCTGCCAACCCCTACAGCTCATAACTGGATGTGAGGATAACAACACAGTAAGATATTAGGGGAGTAGCTGGCTTTCTGCTTCATCCTTTTACAATACATATTATATGAAGCTGCAGGCTGTGACAATTATGGCCAAGCTGAAATCACAGACATGATTTGGAATAGCTTATTTTTCTCCTTTAAGATATTCAAGAGTCAACACATCATTGTCATGTCATGTTGGATCGGAGTAAAACTCATATTAAAAAGGAAAACATCAGATAGCGTAGTATATTCAGCAGAGGCAGAGCACATCAAACAGATCACCTCACCTCATGCAAACAGTTAGCATATTTCATGCCCCAAAGCAGAGCGCAGCTACTTAATAATCCAGGTCTCATTAAATTCTACTGTGAATGTGTTATTTCCAAGTTAAGACGCCATATTGCCTGTTAAAACATATTCTGGTAAGTCATGCATTTACCAATACTTAACACAAATATGTATCACACTAATCTCTCTGTTATCATTCTTCAAATGTGGTCATACATGAAAGTTATATAACAAGTAGCTCAAAATACTTCACATTTAAAGCTTTAAAACACATCATGTAAAAGCAGAACAAATATTTAAAAGGAAGTTTTAGCAGCAAAGGGAATAAAAACAAATAAACTGACAAATAACAGAGACATAAACCTATTTAATAAAGGCACAATGAAGAATAATATAAAACAGAAATGAATAAAAACACAAGTAGTGAGTATTTAAAGTGGTATTTTCTTTTCAGTAAACCTATACCACCACTCTTCACAACAACCACATTGACAAAATCATTTCTCTTAAAACCACTGTGACCTTAAAAATCATCAAGGGAAAACCATTCTGGGGATTTAGGGGAAGTTTGTTACTGGGACACACAAAGCAATCAGTGACTGTTTACAATGTGTGAAATCAATTGGAACCACTCGCTGCTGACCTCTAAAGGCAAATGGAAACTGGAGAACCCTCACTGGAGTCTATAACATGGAGGTAAACAGCAGCACAAAAACAGTTTATATCCCCCATCGATGGTAATCACAGCAGAAAATCTTATAGCATGAGACCAATATCACAGAATAAGATTGTATTTTAGACTGACGGGGGTGCGAGGAGTTAACAGTAGCTTACTTGTAGGTGAAATAATGGTACATTGAAGAATGCAAAAAGACGCCACTCAGATAGTCCATCAATTGAAACCATTTAACATTGTGTAGGCTCACAGTGCTTCTTGTTCTCGACAACTAGAGGTTCACTGTAGCTCAAGATTCTTCATTCAACAAGACTAAGACTCCAAAGCCATGCGACTGGCTCTGTGAGGCTGTACTTTGAACTAAATGGTAGCATAAGCATCCTAACATATGCAGAATAACGTTACTAACATGCTGATGTTTAACATGCATAATGTTTACGATGTTCATTATCTTAGCTTAATGTGTTGGTAGGGCTGCAAGTAAAGATTATTTTCAATCTGTTGTGAGAAAATGGTGAAACCCATCCCGAACAGCCCACATCCCATAGATAATCATTTTACTATCACAGATGATTAAAGAAAACAGAAAAATTTAGAAATTTAGCACTTTTTCTTAAAAAAAACAACAACTACTCAATCAATTATTTCAATCAATTAGCAAAATGATTGGTAATTACTTTTCTGTGGAATGACTCACTGATTAATCAACTATTAATTATTTTCTTGATTAATTATAAAACACCAGAGAACAGTTCAAAACCTAAAGAGACTCAATTTTCCATAAAATAAGAGAAGGTAAGAAAGCAAATTCTCACCTTTGAGAACCGAAAACCATCAATTGTTTAGCATTTCTGCTTGAATAGTAACTCAAAAAATTACTAAAATAGTTGCTGATTAATTTCTTGTCGATAAGTAATTGATTTATTGTTGCAGCTCTATATGTTAGCATGCTAACATTAGAAAAAAATACAAATTGGTTGTTGGTTTTGCAGGTATTTGGCCATAAACCAAAGTAGGGCTGCAACTAACAATTACTTTCATTACTGATTAATCTGACAATTATTTTCTCGATTAAGCTATTGGTCATTTGGTCCATAAAATGTCAGAAAATGGTGAAAAATGTCGATCACTGTTGCCCAAAGCCCAAAATGATGTCCTCAAATGTCAAACAAATCCTTTTATTATCCTGGCCAACAGTGAACAATTCGGTTTACTGTCAGAGTACTAAACACACCAGAAAATGTTCAAATTGGAGAAGCTGGAATCAGAGAATTTGGAAATTTTCCTCTTAAAAAAATGACTTAAAACAATTAATTGATTATCAAAATACTTGGTGATTAATTTAATAGTTGGCAACTAATCGATTAATCGTTGCAGTTCTAAAGTAGATGTTGAGATATTTCACTGAATAAGTAAAAACAGCTGATGGTGTTAGATAAAAAAAAGTCAAGAGATCACTAAACTTGTCACAGCATATCCTCAAGGGGACGATAAACATCTGAACCAAATTTCATAGCAATTTATCTAATCGTTGTTGAGACATATTACTAAAACCCAAAAAATGCCAATCTCATGGTGGTGCTACATGAAAGGCCAAGTGATTAGAATACATCCACATGGAACAATAAATGTACAATATTTCATGGCAATCATGCAACAGCTGTTGATATTTCAGCCTGGACTGTCCATATCTTGAGCCACACCGCTAGCATAGATAAAAATGTTAAACTTATGATCACATTTTTGCACTTCAGGCTGATGAAATGTGCTGCTACTCATGACAGCCCAAAACTTTGACTTGAACATGTTCACTTATTAAAAAATGCAGTTAGGAAGCACTGGGAACAAATGATGCCATGCTGGTTTCAAGAGCTTGACATTTCAGTCTACATAGCAGGTCCCAGCAGCCAGCTGTGTGCGGTCTTGTTGCCCAAGAGTTACAACAGTGAGGGAGGGGTCTGAGGTCTGAGAGTGGAAAGATAAAGGCAGAGGTGTGAAACCTTCTGTGGTAGCTGCTACAAATGTGTATAATGTCTATCTATGACGAGTTGTTGTCAATGAGATTTCCGATATGATTATTCTTACCGTCTTCTGCATTTAGGGGATTTTTAAACAGTACAACAATTGATTTCTGCTGCTGTAATGGAAGACAGGGGACTTCGCCTGGTCTGGAGAGAACGAGGGAGAGGACTGAAGGTGAAGAGCTACTGACTCGCCCCAGGGCAGGGATAGATAGATAGGGAGAGAGAGAGAAAGAGAGAACCTTTAATCTGCACAATCAGACACCCAGGCTATGAGGGACTGATCCCTTTCCCTGATGGGTATTGTCAAGCATATACCGATTCTTCAGCAATTCCCTTTCTTGCCCTCAAATAAATTAACCATGTGAGGTTTTGATGTAGAAACCTAAATTCGGTGTCTTCTTTCATCCATCCCATTCTACAGCATACATACCTAAAAAATATTCAAATGCTTTCAGAGATGAGAGAAGAAATGTGTTAAGATGTGTAAAGAAATTAACCAAAATAGCAAGTGTCGCCTTGCCTATATGCCTCATGACTTTCAAAAGTATTACATTCAGGAGAGTGAAAACACTTTCAGATACTGTAAAGGCTGCAACTAATGATTATTTTTCTTGATTAATTGATTGTTCTATAAAATATCAGAGAATTGTTACTTCCCACAGCCCAAGGTGTTGTCCTCAATTGCCTTTTGTGACATTTCCTTATAAAATAAAGTAATGCTAGGCAATTTTAATTTTACTATATTGATATTAGGGCTGCAACTAATGTTTATTTTCATTATAGATTAATCAATTAGTTGTTTGATCCATAAAATGTCAGCAAATGGTGGAAAATCACTGTTTCCCAGAGGCCAAGGTCTTCAAATGTCTTGTTTTGTCCACAACACAAATATACTTAACTGTCACAGAAGACTAAAGAACCTGTTTCCTTTTTTCCCTTTTTTTTCCTTCCGCTTCCTCTTTTCTTCTTCGATGATCAAAATAGTTGGCAATTAATTTAATAGTTGGCAACCGATCAATCAATTAATCGTTGCAGCTCTAACTGATATATTATTTAATGTTAATATCATATTACAAAGAGTAAAGTTTTAACATGAAATAGGACACATGACGGACAATAAAGGCTGCATGGCTGCACAAGAACAAGTCCTCTGTGTACACTGAATATTAGTAAAACGAGTTTGACAAGTTGAGCTTCGCTTCCTGACTGCTCTCAGGCTTACATGCGGGTTTCAGGGCACAGATACAGTAGTAAGTCAGCCAGGAAATGCGAGTACATCTGGCTTATGATGTGTAGTACCAACAGTACACCGATAAATATTAGAGTCACCTAAAATATCCTGACAATTCTTGGACTTAAGATGAGCTAACATACTCTTTTTCTTGCAGCAGGTGCTTCATTTATAATCCCCACGTCAACTTCCACCCACAACAACAAACAACAAGTCGAAACAAACTTACCTTTCCCTTCAGGTCGAGGATAAATATCGCCGACGCAGACATCTTTAGTGGAGAAAAATCCTCGCTTAGATAATATCTCTGGGTGTACTGTTAAGATGTGGGTCACTTAGATGGAATAATATTAGCTCCCATCATCCTCCTTCCTCCTCTCCTCCACTCTCTTCAGTCGTTGCGTTTCACTGCAACTCGCTGCTTTTCCGGACCCGAGTGTCAAGTTACCGCACGTGCAAAAAGACGACTTCCCGTAGTGAGGCGCTGAGACTCGGCTATGAGTTTTTAACAGCGGTGGAAGAAGTATTTAGATCCTTTACTGAAAGTCCTGTATTATAAATAATACTTAATTGATCTATAAAAGTATTAGTTGCAAAATATACCTAAAGTATTCAAAATACTCACTATGCAAAATGGCTGTATTATTATGTACAACAGATATATAGTGCCAGCAAAAAGTATTCACTACTCTTGGAACTTGTCATGACCTTTTAATGTCAAGGTGAAAACAAATCTTTATAAAGTGATCTAAATTAATTATGAATAACAAAAAATAATGTTTTACATGTAATATTGATCTGAAGTAACTGGTAAAATAGCTGTGAAATAAATGTAGTGGAGTATAAAGTACAATATTTCTCTCTGAAATGTGTAGTGGAGTGAAAGTATAAAATAGCATAAAATGGAAATACTCAAGTAAAGTAAAAGTACCTCAAAACTGCACTTAAGTACAGTACTAGAGTACATGTACTTAATTCCACCACTGGTTTTTGATGATTTTTGAGGATAGGTTCACAGTTTTTCCAAGTCTGTCTTAAAACAACAGTCAGGTGTCCATATGAAACACTTTCTTCACTGTAATTATTCTTCCTGTTCATACTGGGCATTAATAGATCCCCTTCAAATGCGCTTTCAATGTAAGTGATGGGGGGTAAAATCCACAGTGTGTCCACACAGTCATTTTATGCAAAAATGTATTTAAAAGTTTATCTGAAGCTTGAGCTGAGGCTTCGACAGTCTGAGTTAGTCATATCAAGTGGATATCTGGCACATTTACAGTATTTTTAGCCTTGTGAATGCATTATGAAGTGATCTTTTAATGGCCGGTATGAACAAGAGGAATGATTACAGCAAGAAAACCCTATTTTAATGTTAATTTGGGCACCTGACAGTACATTTACCACTACTTTTATTTGACAGTTACAGCTGCTTGTTACATTTCAGATCAAAATTTTCATCCAAACCATATGGTGATGTTATAAAATATAATGCATTGTTATAGAGCAATTCAACAGAATAACTTAGGGCTGCAACTAACAATTATTTTCAATATCAATTAATCTTTTAATTATTCTCTTGATAAATCAATTCATTGTTCAGTCTCTAAAGTGTCAGAAAATCATGAAAATCATCACAATTTCAAGTCATGTCACATTTACAACAGTCCAAAACCCAAAGACATTCAGCTTACAATGAGCCTATAAAACAGAGAAATGCAGCAAATCCTCACAGTAGAGGATTTAATGGTCTAATTACTTTAATTCTAATTTAAAAATTTTTAGTTTACAATTAATTTTCTGCCTGAGTATCATTCAGCTCTAAATATAGCCTTGTATTTTGAATGGGGTAGACATGCAAAATAAGTAGTTTGATACGTTTTGCTGGATACTTCTGTACTTTTTTTTTTATAACAGAGTATTTTTATATTGTTGTATTGGTACTTTTACTCAAGTAAAGGACGTAAATATTATTTCCACCACTGATTAATAACCTTCATATACATTTAGCCAACATTTATAATACATACTCTATAGTCTTTTTACATTGGTGGTGGGCTTTAAATAATATGTAATAATGTTCCTAAATTTAGTCTCTATATGTGTTTGTATCAGTTGGCAAAGCCATTGACAACAACCGTTGAGGTCTTTACTTGTATTTTGAAAGCAGGATCACTGGGTTTCCTGGTTTTGCTCTGGCGAGTCTGTGTGAACTTGACTCTCTGTGTTTCCGGGTAGAGCCTCGCCTGACAGCTTCACACAGACCTGTCAGACCGCTCTCATCAGCTGGATGGTCTCAGAGGATCCCAAACGCCCAAGGCCTCCTTCCGAGACGCTGTGTCAAGCTTAATCACTGTTGTTGTTACCAGTGTTGTAAAGTTTAAGAAGAAAGGTGAGTGTGGTTATTTAAGTTGGTGACCAAATGAGGCAAACAAGACCAAAATGTGAGGAAAATATTCTGAATGGAGAGTTGCACCCATGTTTTGAACATAAAAAACAGACATGTTCCTTGCAGACAGACAAAATGTCGTAGTTTGACTTACAACTGGATTTTTATTCATATCAAACTGTTTACAAATTGCTGCTTTGCACTTATAATAAGAGTTTTGAGAGTCCCAGCCCATTGATGCCATCATAAAAATAGCAACCAAGAGTGGAATGTAACAAATTACAATTAGGATACTGCCTTTACTATAATTGAGCCGGCCTACATTTTTCATGTAGCACTATCTTCTTCCTATACACACCATATATTTCTAATTAAAAAATCTTTTTATGGCACTTTGTAGCCTACTCGGCTTTTGAAAAAGCAGAAATCAGTGATGCTGTAACAGCACAATTTAAGAATTTGAAATAGCTTTGTATTTCTTTTTTTTTTCTTATAAAGTCATTGATCTGTCTGAAAACTTTTCACTCAAAAATCTCAACATTTAGCACGACTTATTAATTACAGTAAAAAACTGGTCTTGAATCATATTATACATCCCTCCATATTATATCTACATCTTTGCTTGTGTGTCATTAACAAAAATGACAAATTTCTGTTTACATTTAGCACAATTATGGTTTTCAGTCTAAATCATAAAGGATTAAATCAGCCAAACAATCAACTCAGGCAAATAACTGTCAACAGATGCAAAGGTGATTGTTCAAGGTTCATATTTACAGTTGTTGGAAGAAGTTTTATGGCTTTGTTAATCACTATGAATAAAAAAAACATTTATGACCATTACTGTCCTTACAGAACACAGTAAACTAAACTAAATGAAGCATGACCTGCTTGACTTGTATTTATTGTCCTGAGAATATTCTAAAAATCTCTTTTAACAGCCCCCAGACCTGACATGTCATTCTGTGTGTCCTTAAAATGAAGAGGCTCTTGAGCACTGGCATTTATATGTCTTTATACTTTACCTAAACTTAACTAATAATTAATAAGTGCCTGTTTTGTAATCCAAAACATGTATTTTACACAGAAAAGAAAAGGAAAAAGTGGGAGTGGAATTGGTGGTTCAGGGGAGTTGTAGAGCCACTCCTTCTAACCGATGGTAAATTCAATTTCATCCATCTCCTCCTCTGTGTCCTCCATGTTCTCCGCTGCTCTCTCAGCCCTCGCCCTCTCACTGGCTGGGATGTAGTTGTCCTCAATGAAGCCGTCATCATCTTCCTCGCTCACAGGAGGGAGACAGTGAGGGCTCCTTCCACGTCCCTCTCGCATGGCAAATTGCACCTCCAGGCCTGGAAACAAGACCAGACAGTCATTAAAAAGTAAGTCCAATACGTCATTTTGACTGACAGTGTCATCTGTATTTGTGAAATATGAAAACCTGGAGCTCCATCAATAATGATTAATGAACTGAATTTATGTGATCAACTTACATGTACGTGACTTAACTTTTACTTCCAAATTAACTTTTAATTGTAGTTTTATCAGCTGACAAGCAGAAAGAGTAATTGATGCTGTCATCTTTTCTATCATGCTGAAAATGTTCTCAATCATTTTTGGCCAGAAAAGATGTTTTATGTGTGTTAAGTTTTATTCAAATGTAGACAAAACTGCATAAAGCACAGGAAAAAAAGATTTTGAAATAGAAGTTCATTCCCTCTTCCTGTTCCAGTTTAGGCCTTAAGTGAGCGTGACTCATTTTTAGGCAACAGTCACATTGCGTAAAAGAAAAGCAAGTAAAAAAACCCACAGTGAAGTGATATTGTACTGGTGTTAAACCTGTTCAATTGATTTAAACTGTAAATGCACAACCCGCTACCACGCCAAAGTGTGTAGTACACCTGCTGGTTGACCATATCAGTGTCACGTTTTGGCTGGTGTGTACATGTGTGTATGAAGGTGCAGTACCAGTGGGGGGGTGATGGTGTTTTATGGTGTGACAACGCTGTGGTTAAGGTCTGGTTAGGTTTAGGCACGAAAACCACCTGATTAGGGTAAGGGAAAGATCATGGTTTGATTTAAAATGATCACTTGAAAAATGGTGTGGGTTAAAATTGCAGTAAACACCACAGTAATCGTAGTTATGGTTTTTAAACTGTCCCAACACTCACAGTTAGAAGCTGGAAGCGAACAGCGGTCTCCTGCAGCAAAGTCTACTTTCTGCAAGTTATGATCTATCCATCCACCCAACCCACCACCTCCAGATATGGAAATTCGTCACCTTATATTGACGTCACCTGAACTGCGCCACTTGACAGGCTCTTTGAAAGCTGTACATGCATGTGCTTTTCACACCTAGGCCAGGCAAAATGTGACACTGACATAAGTGAATCAGTGAGTCTATTACTTCTCTTTGGCGTGATAGTGTGCTGAAATGCAACACTGACATCACCTTTTAAAGTTATGCAAAAGTGTTAGCAAACAGTGCCTGTCGACACATCCAGCAGGTATGGACCAACATTTTCATTCATTTGATTTCTTGTTTCTGGCCACCTGATAAGTCCAATGTTCACTCTTCTTTTAGCTCTTATGTGGTCTCCACCATCTCTTAAGTAAAATATCTGGCCTTTTAGCTGCTCCAGTATTCTCACCAGCTAGTCGCTGAATTTGTCTGTCTGCCATTTAGTGCAGGTACAGTAGGTTTATCATTGCTTTTTTTGCTGCTGCTGCCTGCTGCTGCTGGAAACCAAACTGATGAGAGCAGTGAGAGTGAACCAAAATAGTAAAGTCGTGGGACATAAAACCAAAACAATGAGCTAAAAGACGGATAAACACCCCATAAGACTGAGGGGATCTGCAGAGTCAGATGATAATTCTCTGTAGGTTTGTCACTATGAGTGACAGCTTTCACATTACATGTAGTCATCTGACTCATTGTATTGCAGCTTTAAGCAGTCGCTAAACACACAGTGGCAATAGTCCTTATTGCCATAGATTTTGTATTGTTGTTTTTATTGTCTAATATTTATTCCAGACTTGATATTGGTGCTACTTCTGTGAAACACAAAGTGCATCACATCCCATGCAACCAAGGGGAAGAGGTTCGGGGAAAAAAACTAAAGTTAAAGCTTCTGTGAACTAAAAAGTATTTGAATAGCAAAAGAAAAACATCAACATTTATTGTTTCTTGCTAAAGAATTTTTCAACTTCAAGACTGATGTTCATAATTCATAATAAAGTGTTTATGTTCATCATCAGTGAAGCACCATTGGTTTCAATGCAGAATTGCAAATAAGATATGCTTGCTAAATGTCAAACAGCACTTTGCCCACTGTGTAAGCAAAAATTAATTACATTATTCCTAAAGTTGAATGGGTAAAACACAAACCTGACGGGTCACACTGGCTAATAGTGTCTGTCTCAGTCAGCCGCGTGTGCCTGTAGCTGGCCAGGTAGCGTCGAACCACCTGGCATTTAGCCAGAAGGGCAACAATAATGGAGACAGAGATGGCTGTGACCAGGACGGCCACCAGGAACTCCCAGTTGTGAGAGTTCGGTTTGTCTGTCTGGTTTGTCAAAGTGTCT
Organism: Thunnus thynnus; assembly: GCF_963924715.1. Classification (NCBI taxonomy): domain Eukaryota; kingdom Metazoa; phylum Chordata; class Actinopteri; order Scombriformes; family Scombridae; genus Thunnus; species Thunnus thynnus. The sequence continues at coordinate 9,353,041 of NC_089524.1, read as the reverse complement.
GTAAGAAAAGAACATTTTTACATCTTACTTTGCCTGGTATGTTGATCACAAACTGGGGATTTCATCCTTCTCTTTGTGGAAAGCACCTAAATACCCAAATGTGGACATTTAATCCTCAGTGTCTGTCATCTGTTTTAAGATGACTGTCTTTACCAAAAGTCACATTTAGGCTAAGACTGGCAAGTGTCAGAGCTATTCTTTTTCTGAGAATAAATGAATTTTGCAGAAATGAAATTGCAGATGTAAGTGAATTCTTACCATTTTGTGCTGTTGTAGTAGAGTTGTAGAGTGTACCATCTGATGATAGTGCCATCTGGCTTTGCTTTTGTCTATAAAGTCTCTATTGGGGGGAGACTTCTCCTGTGTGGCTCAATTTGCTGCTTGTTGGACAGGATCTGTCTCTTACTTTGGGGCACCATTAACTCTAGCATCAAATCATGGAGCATGGGAGTATATCACACATATGTCAATCAAAAAAAACTGTTTCTGTGACCTGCTAGTGACAGCCTCTCTTTCTACAACAGCTGACTCTTAAACTCCCGTAACTGAAGCTGGGATGGAAGTTGGTGTTATATTGTCTTCAGCAGGTCTGGCAGAAATGTTGCAGAGCAGGCATCTCCCCAGATGAGGGAGGTAGTTGTCTGGAAGACTTCTCTTGACCAGGAGGAAGCTGAACCCTCAGAGCTCCACTAAGTGGCAAGGTTGAGTTACAAGGGAGTCCTCGGTTCAGTAAAAAGTAAAAGGTGGTGGCAACATTATCCTTCCATGTATAAGTTGAAATATGAGCCAGAGTCCTTTTGCTGCAGTCAAATGAAGCTTTAGAGAAAGTGGGAAAGAAAAGTAGGAAATTAAATCAGTATCATTTTACATCTTGCGAATGGAAAAAAAAAAGTCAGCTTTTTCATTTATGTGGGAAATCAGTAAACTATAATGCCCTAATACCCCAAATGCATTGTGGCTTTGGATTCTTTGTGCAAGGAAATGCATATTTCATAACCGAATCATTCAAAAAGAACGTGAACAATCAAATGACCTAAATATTTCACTTAGAATCTATGAGGAGTTAATGTGTCATCATGAAAAGGAGACGCTGCCTTGATCCCTTAAATCCAGAAGTCATAATTGAGTACAAGTTGTCAGGAACTTGGAGGATATCATCCACAACAGGAAAAGTGTGTCGCAAACAGGAAGTCCCACAAATTGTAGAGCCTTCCTCCGAAGGTCTAGCTGACACAAAATACTGGCAAAACACTCATTTGTGTGTGTGGAAGAATGTGATTATGTCTCACAGCTTCCAACACAGGAGACACAGAAAAACGTCATCAAATATGACTAACATTAAGTTTTAATGATACATTTGTTTGTTGTTCTCAGAGATTTTGCACCTGTTTTCAGGCCCAATCTCATTGTATCCAAGTACTGATGCTACACTTTCACACTCGCTGTGGTCTGTGTGAGTTGACATCAAAACCTCACTATGTTCTGAATGCAAATACAAACCTCTCATCCTCAGTAACTTGTGTTCGAAAGAGAGAGGTCCTTTGTGTACAGATATTTGCAAATTTGCCAGATATTTGCATGCATGAGTTGGATCACTGTATTTACAGTATAGCTGTGAGGATACAGTCTGACAAGTTTGGTTCTTGTCCATGCCACCAACTGTTCACTAACTGTAGTTTATGTTTAGCATGCCTTGCTAGCACCTGTATTTTTGTAACATATGACCTGAATATGTTGTCCTAAGATGTTCAAGGTCTTGTTTTTGAGACAAGACCTTGAATTGTTTCATTTGTCTCTTAATTCCTCCCTCACCTTCCTTTGGTAGTTTTTTTTTTTTCCATGTCAGGACCTTTTTCACATGCTGGTTGTTTTGTTAAGTAAGCATACCGAAACAAAAACCATCCAACAGTGGTGGAAGGAGTAGTGCGTCTTTTACTGCTGATGCACAAACATATAAATAACATTGTAATGCTGTAGCTGCAAAAAATTGAACTAATATGAACTATTAAGCCAGCTGACGTACTGTATTATCCGTAACTATAGCTGTCTGGTAAATTTAGTCGAGTAAAGAGTAAAATCTAGTGAAATTAAAGTAAAGTAGCATAAAATGGAAATACTCAAGTATACCTCAAAGTACCTGAGTAATTGAACTCAGATAATATGTTCCACATCTGGCATCCTGTTAAGACAGACATACTCACTGTAAGCTTTATTAAAGTAAATACAAGTTTCTTTGGTTTCTTTGATTTAATTTTTCTTTGATCCTTTGTTAGGAGCAGGGAGCAAGGCTAACACTACGCTGTTAAAAATAAAAATTTTTGGTTCCCCAAATTGTGATTGTTTCATTTTTTAGGGTAGGTTAAGATGTGTATATCTGTCTCTTGGCTCGAGGTGATTTCTCACAGCAAGAGGGGCCCCACCAGTCATTAGACCCCTTCCCTTTCGTCTCGAACAGCTATTCTCTTCAGCAGTGTTGGCTGTAAACACACCAACAGGGCTGCCTTTATCTCTTCCTGTTCTGTCCTCACAAAGGCAAAGCACAACAAAATATACACACCAGGCAGCGCAGGACCCGGGAGCTAAAGGAGAGAAGCCTGGGAGCGTAAGATCAATGTGTGTCAGATGCACTAGTGTTTGTGAGTTTTACTGTGCTGCTGTATATTCGTTTGTGTTTGTATGTGAACATGCATGCATAAGAGCGTGTGTTTGCATCTTTGTCTGCGAATGCCAGTGTTTGAACATTATTCTCAAAGCAAGGAGTCCATTTTTCTAAGTCATTCTTTGGTTTTTGTGCCCCAAATTGTGAGCCGAGTGTCAGTTTATAGACACTAATGATTGCCAGAGGCTTGCAAATGTTCTTTCTGTCAGCAAACTGAATTATACATCAAAATTGCGTTCCGCCGTGGAGTGTGATCACATTCCTTTGAACAGTCAAATTAACTGTAAGTATTTTATAGTTAGAAACTTGATTATGCCAGTTGAGGTGGCGGGGTCTTTAATATCAACTTATACAGCTTGAGCTTGATTTGAATTTTTTAAAAAAACAATATGACACTCATACAAATCATACTTGATCAAGCAAACACCTCTCTCTTTCTTGGCCTGGCTGCAGTAATCATAGATATTCATACAGCACAGATAATCACACATCCGTCCTTCAGCTGACCCTCACCCCAACAATCCACAGAGCAACGTGCAAGCCTCCCTCTTTCCCTCTTATCCCCCTGCCAAGTTATGTATTTTTGTCTTGCTTTGAAATCTGTGGAGGAGTCAGGCTGTGCTATTGTTTGTCGAGGATAATGGCATAAGGGCTGATTATGCAGTGAGTTCAAAAACAGCTGGCAGAGACATTGTTTATGAGTGTAATTATTAAACTCTCATCTGTAAATCAAGCCCACAGACTGTGTAAATTACTCTGGCATGAAAACTACACCTTTGAATAATGTTTAACCTGCTGTATTGTGGTTGTGGCTTTTGCCTTAAGTTTAATTGAGGTCACATGAGTGTAAGCGAAGTGCCCTGAAATGCCATGTTTGGTTTTTGCCTTTCAGCCTGGGAATAATGGCAGTGTCAACAAAGAAGCTGCAGGGGCACAAAGAGTAAAAGCCAACCTTAGTTATGTTATGATACCAAAACAACACACTACATATCCTGCATTATGACCACAAATGATAATATTTGATATTTAAAAATCAGATTTAGTACCTGGCTCCTTTATTGAGCCTTAATGCTTCTTAGAGATTGAAAAAAAAGAAAGAACAAATGTAATCTAAAGAAATTGAGCTATATATGAATGAGGTACTGTTTGGGGTGAAAACAGCAAGTGGCCAACATCAACATGTGGGTCGGCGCTTGTCATTAGCAAAAGGGCGCAATAGGAACATGACTTAAATATATAAACCGCTATCATTTTTGATACACAATATACATTATGGCATACTACTTAATGACATATATGTGATTATAGTGCAGTTTTTGCCCCAAATTGAGATGAAATATCTTTTTAGCCAAGGTGCAGGAAACAGTTTAGCTACCAGGCCACTAAATTGTAAACATCATCATTATGTGTCTTTTCTGCATTGAGAGAAAAAGGCCTTCATCAACTGCTACAGCATGAGCTCTGAATAGTCTGTTTTACTTTTTGTCAACTGAATCTATGAGTATATCTCATCATTTACGACATAAAACAAATGTTGCTCCATTTTCAACCCGTGTTAAGGCATATTGTACCACATTATGATACAATAACTGGTAATTATTGTATTATCAGTTACAAGATAAGCTATAGCCCAACAAGCAAGTCATGATAGTCACATGATCTGTACACAGCGCAAAATAGTCTGTAGACGAGGCTTTCAAAGCTCTGACATCGCATTTCAAGTCTTACCTGGTCACCTGTTGGTGTAATTCCTTCTAGCTTCAGCGAGTTCACCTGCTGTCTGTGGGCTCTCGCATTTCACATCAGCATAAACTCCTTTTTTTTTTTGTTTGTAAAATGGAGAAATGTTGTGCAAAGGTTGAATGAGGTGTGCTGTGCAGCTGCTTCCCAGAAGGACAAGTTAATGGATAACTTTGTAACTAAGGTGTGCTCCCTCCCACCTACTAGTCCTCCTCTCTGTCCAATAGCACACCAGACATGGTCAGAGGCAACGCTGTCACTCATAAGTGCCAAACCAGGAAGAGGTAAAATATGATGCAATCATTTACATTCTAACTACCAGAGTGTATTCATAAGTGAAAATGTAAGCAACCAGTCAAACCTGCTTTTTTGCAAATAGATGTCCCGTTGGGGTAGATGAGATTACAGTATAATCAAATAATCCTGTTTGATACATACTTTGTATGCCTTTTGCAGATATGGTGTGTGTAAGTGTGTGTCAGGCACCACACCTTGCCTCGCTAATCTAAAATGTACAACCCCGTACAACCCTTTTCTCAGTCCTTTTCAAATAAGGGAGGAAAACAGACAAGACACAGTTTGTGGCAACAAGGAGTTTTGTTTATGTAAGACGTACCGCCTGAGGGGAGAGAATAGACCTCTGGTGGCTCTGAAAGGAAAAGCGAGGTGACCCTGAAAACAATAGGGCCACTTCCTGGCCACTCGGCAGTGCACTCTGCATCTTTCTATCTCCCTCCCTTACTCTTCCTCCTTACCTCCCTCCGTCCCTATGTTCCAGGATGCTTCAGCTGCATGTCTTGAGGCAGATAGGAGGGGTGAGGATGGGCTGGGACAGTAAAATGATAACTCAGCAAGCATCAGCTGAAAGAAGCAGCAGGGTTTCCCACCATAGATACAAAGCGCTGTTTGACTGTTGGACTATGATAGTCAGTGCCATGTTTTATCTATTTAGTATCTTAAAGAAAGATCTGATCATTGATTAAATTAAATGATACTGAATTGGGATAAGAACAAGGTGGATACTGGTGAATGGTTTTATATTAATTCTGCATTCATTGTTTGTTTGTTGTTATAGCTGTTTTAAAGGACCAATGTGTAGGATTTAGTGGCATCTAGTGGTGAGGTTGCAAATTGCAACCATCTGAATACCCTTCCCCTCACCATCCCCTTCCAAGCACTTATGATGGCCGCAAAACTTGCGGACAAAGGCCTCTCCAGAGCTGGTGTTTGGTCTGTCCGTTCTGGGATACTGTAGAAACATAGCAGTGCAACATGGCAGGCTCTGTGGAGGGGAACCCGTTCCCTATGCAGATATAAAGGCTCATTCTAAGGTAATGAAAACACAACGATTCTTATTTTCAGGTGATTATACACCAATGAAAACATACTTATGAATATTATATTCAATTTCTGCTGAGCCTGTTCCGTTAGATGCCACTAAATTCTACACACTACACCTTCAAGTATTTACAGGATGCACATGTAAATAATGCAGCAGTTGAATATGCACCATCTTTATTGTGAATGTTATGTAGAAATGAATGTGCAAGTGTTTATTGCTATTAAAATAATTTGTTAAGTAATGAAGTTATTTTAGATATTTAAGTTCAGTCATAGCATGTGAAACAACTCTATAAATTATTAAAGTATTCACTTGTCTTTTTTGTATTTATTTGTTTGCCTCTAACTCTGCTAAAAAAAAGATTTAGTATATTAGGTTGCACTTTGCAGTATGCAAGCCAGCATGCTTTTCGGGCTATTCTGACCCACAATCCTCTGCACAGCGAAAGATATGTCACATGGACTGAGGCCACGAGAGCACAAACCAATGGCAGCGCACTGACAGAAGTCAGTAGTATGTCCCAATTGTGTGCATACTGCATGCATACTGCATGCAACAGTACATACTTTGTAAGGGCAGCTGCAGTACGTACTAAAAGTAAAAAGTAGAAGTATGTGATTCGGAATGCAGCAATAGACTGAGTGATGAAGTTACACCATTGGTCGGCTGAAACTAAGTATCCCAGAATGCATTTCGCACTAACTGACAGCATTTTGCAATGGCATAGATTAAGCTGTTGTAATTTTCGCTGTAGGACTGTTAATATGTCACTTTATTAAGTTTTAATATTTTTTCAGGTGAGCATAGTGTCACGATTACGTACCGAAGGAGTCTGTCATATGACATTTACGCAAGAAAAGTCTGTGCATCTTTGCCGGTGTAACTTCCTGTCAATTTCCATGTTACATGCATCAGGTGTCAAATACATTTACGAATGCAAACTTTACACACATGAAACACACTGTGTTGGGGTCATTTACACTTAGCATTAATGATTAACTTGATATTTACTGCCTTGAAACTATTTTTCGGGTTGTGTGTGAGTGAAATAATATATAAAACATATAAAAATAGCTTAAATCTTAAGTCACCCCTTCTTACAACAGCACCATATAGTCTTCACCCAAAATCTGGTGCAAAGTATTTTTGTTTTTCTTATGTGTACAGCACCTTGAGTTACAACTACTGAATGAAATGTGCTATACAAATAAATAAACTTACATAAAAACAATGGACAACAAGCGATGTCCATGTCTGATAGTAACCAGGCAACATACAAATTAAAGAGCAAAACAAACCTCTAGCATTTCATACACAGGCAAGCCATATACTAGGTTTTGACCTAGTCTTGTTTATAATTGATGTCAGACTATAGTGTCTGCAAACATATTTTACCTTACAGCTACTGTCCAGAATGTAGCAAAAGCCAAGTTTATAAATATAAAAGTGAAACAGGGATTTGACAGGTGGATTTGTGCAGGAGTTGAACATCAACCTAAGCTGTAGAGTGACATTTTTGGCATTATGCACAGAAATAACTGTAGTAATTGTTTAATCAAAATGTTGCACATAGCAGCTACTGCATGGACATGTATTTAAAGTCATATGTTTTCCTGGCTATATCGTCAGTCCATTTACAACAGGCAAATATAAATAGGCTCAAGGTCATTAGTGACACCAGCGGAGCTGTACTCAGATTCTGGATAAGACTTTTGGAGGAGACCAGGGGCTTTCCCCACTTTTTGCCGCCATGGGATGTTTACTGTTTGTGCTCTCAGAGGAGTGGTGGAGGTCTGAGGCCATGGCCCCATCTGTAAGGAAGATAGGAAAGCCTTGATAAGTCTTTTAAGAGGGGGGAAATAACAACACATGCTGCACTGTACATAACAATGGACAGTTGGACCAGTTGAGGAAGAGCTATGTGACAAACAAGCCCTCCACTGGCTATTAAGCATCAAGAAAAGACAATCCACAGAGCTCAGCAGCCTGAAACGACTGTCACATTTTTCTTGGCACCGCTGTGATTTGCAGCCACATAAGTGTAAATTTTACAAGGTGATAGCTTCACATTGTTCACATTTTTTCTGTTTGTGAGTCCATATGTGGTCTCCATCTGGAAATACGATAATGTGAGTGAGGCACTCAGCACATCTGCTTAAAGTCTGTACATCTGTGAATGAAACAGCTGCAATTTTATTTAAATGTTGCATTATTCTCTAAGTTGTATAATGATTTGTATATTAAATGTGATAATCGACATGTGCGGTCTAATTCCATTCATCGAGCAGCCGTGTAAAACGCACACTAATAGTACCTTTTGTCTTTTTCTCCTTCATATCCTTCACTTGGCTGCTGTGATGACCCAGTTTCAGCACTAAGGACGTTTAAGTTTCATCTAATTTAATCTAATAGAAGAGTTTCCTGACTATATGTGCTCAGTGGTGTAACATTACATTCCTTACTGGCACTAACATGCAGCAGGAAGAGTACAGAGACTGTATTTGTTTGGCTTGAGCTTCTGCCACCTTTTGCAGGTGTAATACTGTATAGTTAACTATATAGGAAGAGAAGAATTGGATACTATCAGTGGCAATCAGTCTTATTCTCTTTTTACTCTTCAAGGTGAATAACACCACTTATTAAAACACCTACTGTATGTGCAATATAAAACATAAGGCTGGATACCTAACATATTCTTTAATGGTCCCTAAAATGCATTCAGATCCATGTTTAATGACCTGAGTGCTTTTCTCTGTGAGAAAAATGATTTATCCAAATGGTGTGTTAATCAGTAGTTTCTACTACTTAACTGTGTGTTTTGTTATGGTTGTGTAAACAGACTGTAACAATACGCTGACTGATAAACTTGCTGTAGAAAAATGGCCCCACCAGCACAGAAATATCCCCACCTGTGGAAGTATAAAAAACAGAGCTGCATTAAAGATGTCAGTGGCTGACTACGGTATGTAATACCTTACTGTATCTGGTAACTTTGAGAGATTCATGGAAATGTCAACACATTGTTAATAAAATCCAACTGTGCATTTTTCTAATCCCTCTGTGAATGCTAGGAGAATGTTTATGCGTGAAAAGCGAGAGTGCTGCAGGAACAGTTCAGCGAGGAATTTGTGTGTGAAACATCTCATATGGTGGTAATAATGACACAGTATAAAAGACTTACTACTACTTATTCAGGTTTGGCCTGTAGAAGAGATCTGTATCTGCAACTCCCTCTGCAGGTGTCCAGTCTGTGTATCCAGTATACATTTGAGGATATTATTCAGTGGGGCACACAATCTAACTTTAAAACAAAACATACAGTACATATTGCTGTTGGCTACTTGTTCCCTTGGAACCTGTAGGAAATCTTTGGAGACAAGTCCTGCTCAAAACAATTTTCTCCAATTTTAAACTGTTGCAAAAGCATATTGTAACATAAAACCCATCACTCAAAGTGACTGTTTCAAGATAAGTCCTTGTTTATCATACATTTGACATACCTGCAAATAGAAGCATTATTTTTGATTTTTGCCAGAACAATTCCTTGAAACATATCATATTTTAAATAAAGCAAAAATCCCAAACTTGTAATTTATCTTAATCAAGTGCCTTTGCACAACAGAACCCATTGTTTCTTATCTTATCTGATATTTCCTGTTGTAGCTTCTCGAATATTAAAATCCATTAATGTGCATTAAAAGTGTATCTCCTTCATCTGCAGTTGGCAGCACTGCCATACTCACACCAGCACCGTTGCATGTAAGAATATGTTTTTATACAAACTTCCTCGCTAACTGCGGGTGCATGCATGCTTTGGCACCAGCAGCTATCCAGCTCTCTCTTGCTGTGTCCCTCCTACTCACTGGCTGATGGGAACAAGAACCTATGGCCTGTGGAGCCGTGTGACCATGCCTGTGTGTGTCTGTGTGTGTGTGTGTTGAGCAAACAGCTATGTATCAGACAGGAGCCGAGACCCTCCACCTCCACCCCCGCCGTCACCTCCACAGGCCTTTTCCTGCCTGTAGGGTGATTCCTGCCCCTGCGCTCCCTCCACTTCCTTCACACACATATCAGCCTCCAGCAGCAGTACCTCTTCCTGAATCTGGTTCAAGTTCTCTGGACACTGTGGACAAGCAACAACAGCTCATCCATCTCTCTCTCTCTCTCTCTCTCTCTCTGTCTTTTTCTCTCTCTCTCTCTCTATCCTTCTCTCCCTCTCCCTCTTTCTGCTTTCTCATTCATTTTCTCACTCTATCATTCTCTTCTAAGTTAACACGCTGTTGAATTGTACTTCCAGGCGCCTCTGCGATTAGTCTCAATGCACATGTGCACAAACTCTCTTGCATTTTTCTTCCTTTCAGTACAGCACTCTCAGGGTGTTATTCAACTTCCTCAAAAAGCGCCTGTAATATTCCAGAGACGTGTTGGCTGGATTCAGTACCACTCCCTTTCCACAATTTCCTTGATATACATGTTCCGATGGGACAGATATTCTATTTCTGTAATTAGGATTTTCAGCTCTAACTTGCATAATAATAGCGATGAAAAAAAAAACTGCTGCTCCATCTTTAGCTTGCAGCTAACAGAATAAAGTCTGTTAGAAATAAATGTATGACTGAGTCATGGCTGTGCCAATGTTTCACTTCATTCAAGTGGATGTTTGGCCATTATTACAGAAAATGTGAAACCAAAATATCCCTTATAAATTCACAATACAGATTTTAGAGTTGCAACGATTAGTCAATCGAAAAAAAACTGGCAGCTATTTTGATAATTGAATAATTGTTTAAGTCATTTTAAAGTAAAAATGTCAAACATTTGATGGTTCCAGGTTGTTGGTTGGTCTTAGATTATAGTTAATAGAATATTTTTGAGTTTTGGACTGCATGTCAAACAAAATAAGACATTTGAAGATGTCACCTTGTGCTTTAGGGTATTGTGTTAGACATCTTTCACTGTGTTCTGATGTTTTATAGACCAAACAATTCATCGATTTATCAAGAAAAAAAATTTGCACTTAATCAATTATGAAAATAATAGTTAGTTGCAGCTCTAGGAGATTCTGTGTTTTTATTCTGATAACATAAGAACAATTTCAGTGCTTCACTTTAGCCAAACCTGTTACCAAACCAGAGACAGATGAGGAGAAATGTTGGATCATACTAAACAGGATTACTTTGCTGGAGCCTTTTATTCTTCTGGGAGCTGTATTTGATATGTAAAACAAACAGAAAAGTTCAGTTTCTCAACTTTATATGTGACATTCACTTTCATAAACAAGACAATAGTCATGAAACCAGTTCTCCTGTTCTGGAAAATATTACACCCCTCTCATTTTTCTTATCTGACTGTTTCTGCTGACCGTCTGACATTATGTTATCCTACATGATCCTGTACCGAGGGGGAACCTCAGTGCTTTTTCACATTAAACCTATAGGTTGACTACATGCTGTTATGATTAGGGCTTCCTTAGTCTGATCCACAGGCTTTCCATAACACCATTAATGAAGTGTGTGGCTGCACATACAGTACACCTACCTGTCCGAGGTCAGCAGTGGGTATAACATCAACATCCATCAACATCCTGACAACATGGAGGGTTTGTTTGGTGTCAGACTGGAGAGTCACCCTGCTCTGCATCTGGTGATGGACCCAGATCACCCCATCCCCATTCCCAGTGCCCCACCCTCACCCCAGGAGGCAGACTGGGAGATTAGGGTTGGTGGGGGGGTCACTCTGCCTCAATTCTGGGTCATGTTTTCTTTCCAATGTGGAACTGATGAATGGATAGGAAAATAAAGTTTAGGTAAATGTTGCTTCTTCATCCCAGTTACAACTGTGTTACAGTTAAAATAAAGTGAATATATTTAGCTTCTCATTTGGACACCTTGGGGCTCATTAAATCATATTCATGTGACATGAAAAATCCTCCAGAAATGAACATTTGAACTATTTTAAGTCAGTGCAGCAGAGTTTTGGAAATATACTTTGTTGCTTACTTTACTGCTACAGCAGTGACTGTTTTTGTGTTTTCAGGGTCAAAGCTCAAGACTTGATAGTTTACATGTGTCTGTCAACATAAAGTAAAGTAAACATATAAATGTCATAAGATGATAAACACGCCATTTGAGCACCAGCAATATATTTTTTTCAAGACAGGAAGGTAAACTTTAGTTATTTTTCTCAGCTTTATTACTTCTGGCATTGTTGCTCTTTGACTGTTGTATCTTGTCGTTAGGACATTACATGAAACATATCAACCTCATTTTCCCAAGCTACCAAATATATGAATATTTTAGTTTTTAGAGGTCGTGGAAATAAATATTTAAAAAGTAGAAAACTAGCAGTAACACCAGCCAAGGCTTGTGGTCTTCCTGTTATACCATGAAGTAGAGAGAAACGATTTGTCCATTAATAAATTATTGTGATTTTTTTTTGTTATTGATTTTATTGATTTATTTGCTTTCTAATTAAAAAAATGTATAATTTTATAAAAGAATTAATCATGTGATGTGTATACAAAAACATTCACATATATGAAAACACACTTTTGCCTACATATAATCAGCTATACATGAATTTAAAGTAAATAAAGAAAAAACCTGGTGCAGAAGAGGCAGGAAGCCAAAAGCTTATAAAAAGACCTCCTAAAAACTAGAGAAAACTAGTCAAGTCAGTTTTATTTACACAGTACCAAATCACAACAGAAGTTATCCCAGGGCACTTTTCACATAGACCATTCATTAGACCTTACTCTTTAATTTACAGAGACCCAACATTCATTTTTGAGATCTAGCAGCCACAAGTAAGCCTTCAATCCAGGAGTGCAGTGTTCTAGTGGGGTAATAAGGTACTATGAGCTCTTTAAGATATAATGAGATAAACTATTGTGATGTAAAAAGTCACACAACTGATTGGCGACTGCTTTCTCAAAGTTCTTGGAGAGATAGGGAAGGTTAGATATAGGTCTATAGTTGGCTAAAACATCAAGAAGTTTAACTACAGCTACTTAAAAGGACTGTTGTACACAGCCTGTTAATAAAGACAGATTGATCATATCTAGTAAAGAAATGCTAACTAAGGGTAAAACTTCCTTAAAGCAGCCTAGTTGGGATGGGGTCTAAGAGACAGGTTGATGGTTAGATGAAGAAAATCAATTAGGAAGGTAGATTGGAGAAAAACAGTCTAAATATATATCAGGTTTTACAGCTGTTTCTAAGGTCCCTGTATTAAAGGATAAATCAGTGCCTGTTGAGGGCAGGAGGTGATGAATTTTGTCTCTAATAATTAGAATTTTATCATTACAGAAGCTCATGGAGTCGTTACTACTGAGAGCTATAGGAATACATGAATCAGTAGACTAATGACTCTTTGTCAGCCTGGCCAAAGCACCGAAAAGGAACCTAGAACTGTTTTTATTTCCCTCAATTAATGATGAGTAATAGGCAGCTCTGGCATTACAGAGGGCCTTCCTATATGTTTTAAGTCTATCTTGTCAGCCTAAGCAAGATTCTTCCAGTTTGGTAGAACACCATATCCTGTTATATCCTGCTTGCTTTAACTGGCAGGTCTGGGAGTTATACCATGGAGCTAACGTCTTATGTTTTATTATCTTCTTTTGTGTCATTCACAGTGAGCCTGCGGCACTATCAACAAGATGATCAATTTGGGAGGGCCTAAAGTTAGCATAAGAGACCTCTGTTAGATTGAGACATGATACTGAATTAAATGTTTGTGGAACTGTTTCTGTAAATTTAGCCACAGCACTATCAGATAGTCACCTAGTGAAGACATTTTTGTCCAATGGCGTGTAGCCCAGTAATAGGAATTCAAAAGTTATTAAGTAATGGTCTGATAAAACAAGATTCTGTGGAAAGACTGTTAAATGTTCCGTTTCGATGCCATAGGCCAGAACAATGTCAAGGGTGTGGTTAAAACTGCACATGAGTCAAAAAGTGAGATAAACACAGATAATACCTTTATCTGTACTAAGGACTAAAGTTGATAGAAACACTGAGAATTCAGAAAAAAATTCAGAGTACGGGCCAGGAGGGCAGTACACTATAACAAATAGAAATGGCTGAGAAGTTTTCCAGGTTGGGTGAGAGAGACTAAGAACAAGGCTTTCGAATGAGTCATGCCAAATTCTAGGGTTGATTATTAGGCTTGAGTTGAAAATGGCTGCAACTCCACATCCTCAGCCAGTGTCTCGAGGAATGTGGGTATTAATATGACTGGGGAGAGTGGATTCATTCAGGCTAACATATTCTTTATGACACAGCCAAGTTTTAGTAAGACAAAATAAATCAATATTATAGTCTGATATTAGATTGTATAATGCAGCTTTAGATGACAGAGATCTAATGTTTAAGAGTCCACAATTAATTCTCCTATTTTGTTGTACTATTGCAGTGGTGGTGTTAGTTTTTTATTAGACTTTTATGTATAACTCCTGTTCTGTTTACTTTTGATATAACTGATTTAAGTGTTCAGGGGCAGACACAGTCTCTATGGGGTTTTTGGTGGGTTACTGCTCTAATGGAAGCGCAGAGAAGCGTGTAAGAATGCAGCTCTGCTTCCTGGTCTCAACTCTCGGTTGTCATGCTTTTGGTCTCATAAACTCAGCTATGTTTCTAGATATGAGTGCTGCTCCATCCGAACTGGAACGTATGCCGTCTCACCTAATCAGACCAGGTTTTCCCCTGAAAGTCTGTCAGTCATCTATAACCACGTCATTTGCTGGACACCATCTCAACAGCCAGCAGTTGAATGATGAATTGATGACATGCAGCTACACATGTCATCACTGGTCAGATTTGGTAGGGGCCCAGAGAAAACTATGTAGTCCAACATTGTCTTTGCATATGTACACATTGACTCAACATTAATTTTAGTAACCTCGAATTGGCGTAATCAGGAGTTGTTACTGCCAATGTGAATAATAATTTTACTATATTTATCCTTATCCTTAGCCAGCAGTTTTAAATGGGATTCTGTGTTGCCCGTTTTGGTCCCAGGAATACATTTGACTGTGGTCGCTGGTGTCGCTAAATTCATGTTTCTCACGATGGAGCTGCCATTAATCAGAGTTGGTTTCTCAGCAGGTGTGTCGCTGACTGGGGAGAACCTGTTACACCTTAGCCACATAGCCTACCTCTACCTGAGCAGTGTGTGTGCATTGCTGAACTGCTGCAGCTCACACACGTGTGGTGTCCACATAGATAGTGTTGCTGCTGCAGCGCTGCTACATGCCCGCCTTATCTTTCTACATAGAGTTTGACTTTGATAATTGATAATATATTTAGTTTAGACAGAAAAAGGTTAAGAAGCGTGTGCTCAATTGTGGAAAATTAAATAAATAATATGTGAGGTCAAAGCGGCTTTCTTTCTGACAGGCATGGTTGGGTTCGCTTGGAGCTACTTCTGTGTCAGTCACATACACTCCTCACACAGGACAGGTTTTTTAAATCCATTATATTGATTATTCTGCTAGTTAAACCCCAGCTGTCAACGCTCCATGTGAAGAAAATCCCTCCATGAAGTTTGCCAAACAAGCCAAACACACTCTGTCAGGAGGGAAACTGACAACAAATAAGGAAAATAACAACATCAAATCTCCATCTGTAAGCAGGTAAAACAACAGGCAGGACTAATATCACAGAAAGTGGGCAAGAGTCGAGAAAAGAAGCTCCGCATGTCACCGACTCTCCACTCTGGAGTTCCCCACCAAAGAGGCCCCCTGCCCTGGCGTGCACTGCGCAGGCTAGCTAAATAAACCAGATAAACTACATTTACATTTACATTTAGGTGGCTGTGGCTCAGAAGGTAGAGCAGGTGGTCCACTAATTGGAAGATTGGTGGTTCGATCCCCAGCTCCTCCAGTCCGCAAGTGTCCTTGGGCAAGATACTGAACCCCAAATTACTCCTGATGGCTGCGCCAATGGTGTGTGAGTGTGTGTGTGAATTTGCATTAGATTAGATCCTGATGAGCAAGATTGCTCTATTGCTCGAAAAATATACACTCTGGGGTTGAAGTTCAGCCCTACTACTTTCCAGACTCTGTTAACATATTGCTCAATTTAACAGGTAACAAATAAATCATAACTTTGAATCATGTGACTTTGTATCACTCCTTAAGAAAGACTTTTCATTTCAGGTGATATTTAACAGCTATTCTGTGAACTAAGTGAAATAAAGTAAAATGTGTAATATTACTGTTTGACATTCCAAAACACCACCAGTCAGCACGTCCACACAATTTTTATAGGGTGATTTCATTAAATCAGAGTTTTGCTTTGTGAAACATGATGCCAAAGTTATCAGAGGAGCTGAGTGAATTGTTAATAAGTTAATTTACATTTTAATTGGCTGACAGTGAGACAAATAAAGTCTTCAACTGTCTCCTACTGTTGGAGGAAAACCCCCATTGACATATTGTTCAATTTAATGGACCCAAGCTTACCGGTAAACATCTACTCCTTCTAAAAGATAATTTATGATTTCTTTCAATTGATAAATAGATACTAATTCATTTGGCGAACACTTAACATAATTCAGCATTAATTTTAGCTCCATAAAAGTTAAGGTCTGGTTAGGTTTAGGCACAAAAAACACTTGGTTAGGGTCAGGGAAAGATCATAGTTAGGGTTAAAATGATCACTTGCATGTCAAGGAAGATGTGATTGTTTTCTTCCTTTTCTCATTTGATAGCCTAATTTTACTTTTTTTAAGTGACATGAGAGCTTCAACTTTGCCTGAACTCCTCAGCATTAGCTCCTCTTGCATCCCTCACAGAACTAGCAGAAGCACAAGGTCATGCCTCTGACACAGAGAAGACAGCCTGGAAAAAAGCTAGCTGCATATATGTGAATAATGTGTGGCAATCTCAGGATGAGCAAGCAGGACGTCCATGCTTGCCTAAATGTTTGTTTCCCTTCTATGCTAGGTTGGCAGATGGGAAGGACCATGTGTCAAAGGGAGGGGGGGGGGGGGGGGGGGGGTAAATGCAGAAAACAAACACTGGTTCACTGGAGGCTTCACAAATTACTAAAATAAATAAAATATATATATATATGTTGCTCACAATGTAATAAGAGGACATGAAACACAAGCCTCCAGTCATCGGGCCCCTGACCAACCGTTTGATCACTTGCAGATGGATTTCATTGTACTAAGACCATGCAAAGGGAATGAAATAGTCTTGTAATGGTTGACATGTTCTCAATAATTAGTCGAAGTTTTTCCCATAGCTCAGAACTAATTGAACATGTGATGACCAGAACTAATGGAGGATGAGCCCACAACTAATGGAAGATGTGATGCTTAATTACTGTGTGCCACTAAACAAAATGTTGAGCTCTATCCACACATTCACAAACAGCGTTCCCGCAACCAACTGAGGGGCCTCTACACAATCTCTGAGCAGGAGACTGGATTGTGGTAAAGCATATGAGGAGGAAACACTGGAGGAAACCCAGGTGGACAGGACTGCATCAGATTCTGCTGACCACACCTGTAGCTGTCATGGTAGAGGGATGAAGTGAAGTAGGAAGGTGGAGGAGGAAGGACAGGGTAAGAGACTTGCATCGCCCACACCAGGAAGAGAAGTTGCTGATAAGGTACAGCAGCCACACACCTATAACCTAGGAAGAGAAGCAGAGATGACCTGTTCCCACTGAGGTTCAAAAACCTAAAGGTAAACCATGGTTATCTAGTGAGCTATGCAGCTCGATAGGAGGTCATTTTTATATTGTTGTGATACTTGTATTATGTATCTTTGACCTGATCATGCCACTTGAACATGCACCCTGTTGATTTCGCTGCAGTAAACGTCAACTGATGTGTGTTTTACTTGCTTTGACATGATTTCTTATTAACACAGCCTACAATCATTTCTGACTTAATTTGATAAAGATTAATCAAAAGGGGGGAATGTGAGGGAAATTATTGTATGCATATGTATAAATGCTTGTGTGTAACTTTTGAAAGGTTAAAAATGCTTAGTGACAGACGGAGAAACCATGTTTGTGCAGCTGAACAGTATGTTCCTGTGTGAAAGAGGAACAAAGAATACTCCGTTCATGCTGAAGCATATCCTGCCATGTCTGTATGGGTCTAACCACACTTAGCAAAGTCACAACTACGCCTGGAGGTTGGTGTGAAAGAGATAAAGAGATATTAACCCCACTCTTCAGGGCTCACTCCTCTGCAGCAGCTTGTATGTTGGTGTGAATGTGAGTGAGCCACACTTGATACCATAGAAAGTTTAACAATACTGTAATGAAAAATTGTCAAGTTAAGTGCATTGCACACAATTGGTGTGCAATGCACTTAACTTGCCACATGTGAATTGCCACAATATGTTCCAAAAACAGATGTTTTTTTTTTTTTTTGTCTATAACTCCTGGCTACCCATTATTCAAATAAATAGCATGTTTCTACTGGCCCATCCTAAGTAGACTGTCGTTCATGCTCACAACCACTTCTGGAAGCTACATGTATGTGAACTGAGCTAAAAGCTTCTCAAAGTGGTAGTTGTATATTCTGACAGCTTACATTTTCTTTCTTCCATGATTTTAGTCACTTGCTGTCTTGTCCATGTCTGTATAGCAGTGTTCTGTTCCCTGGTTACATAATTAACAGGGATACCAGAATATTTTGATGGTAACACCAACCTTGCTAACTGAATTTCTCTCTGTGTTATGGCTTGAAATTGACATGAATTTGACCATGTCTGTATAAGGCAATCTCATCAGCATGCTGATGAGATTGCTGGTGGAGCCTGAGGAAATGGGAGGAATGGACGGGAAATGCTCTTTCCATGGGGAACTTGAAACTTGATTCATGAGCACCTAAAAGCTGTCAGTAAGTCTCTCCGTATCACGGTCCCAAAACTCTGGTGCTGTGGTGCTGTGTGTATGCCTGTGCCTGTACATGTGCATGTGTGTGTGTGTGTGTGTGAGGGATTATGAATGTGTATACATGTCTACAAGCATGTGTTCGTATCATAATTCCATCACAGAAATAAGATGATGCAGCACATAGTCCACAACTCCTATGACTTCTTATCAACGATATACATCCTGCTCACCCTGATGATGCTGACTTTGTATATTTTTGTCCACTGTCAAATCATTTCCCATCATTCCATGTGCCAATCCATCTGTTGGAGGCATTTTCCCCTTAAGGTTACTTAAGAGGCAGTTCTTCTTTGTGAGAAAGTATACAGTGGAAAGTAACAGGAAATATGGGAGAGAAAAGGAAGCGGCATGTGACAAAAGGTTGGGAGCCAGAGTCTCATTTGTCGTTGTCACACTCCTGTCTTCATGTCCTTTGGCCAAGGAGGTGGTTCAATGTCCCCAAACATTACTGTTAGAGATGCATGATATTGTATTTTTTCCGGAATATCCGATATGCCGATATTTCCAACTCATTGTGGCCGATTGCCGATGCCGATACCGATATATGCACTTTTTTTTTTCCAGCTAGCTCAGGAGACTATTATGCATGCAAGCATAGATTGTACTAAGTATGATCAAGAAAGACAATATATGAAGGAAGAACTTAGATATTCAGAACTCAGCATTAAAACTTTAATGAACTTGCCAAGTTTGTGGAGCAGTAGAGTTTTCTTTGAGTTTATTAGACAGACAGGATAAATGTGTAGGATTTAATCTTTGGTCCACACTCTGGAGAAGAAGGTGGTGGTAATGCACCTAATACGCTGGTTGCCAACTGCTGTTCTAAACCAAAAAGAATAAAAATTAAGTTTTTTTTTATTTTTCAAACAGAGTGGTACATCCTGTCAGCCGAGGGATTTCTTATCTGTGCAGCCGAACACCGCACCACCTCGATGGACTGTTTCACCCTGATGGTCCTGGTGCTTCCTCTGCAGGCGCCACTTCACTCAGCTGCCTGTCTGACCCACTGTTTCTTCCCACTTTAACCTGAATAACAAATCGGGGCTCGGTGCTCTGGTTGGATCTACATGGAGAGCTGGGGCTAACGTTAGCTGGGAGGCTAGTGGAGCGTTAGCCGCGGCATGACGGTAGGGAAGCACAGCCAGCTAGCCTTCGCTAGCCTGCAAGTTAACATTAGCCCTGGCTCTCCATGTGGAGCATCGAGCCCCGGTTTGTTATTCGGGTTAAAGTGAGAAGAAGCAGTGGGTCTGACAGGCAGCTTAGGTGAAGTGGAGCCTGCAGAGGAAGCACCAGGACCGTCAGGGTGACACAGTCCATCAAGGGAAGCACAGTCAGGCGGCGGAGGAGATGGCAACATATCGGCCTCTCATAATTGGCAGAATTCACCAGAATTTGCCGATGCCGATATTTCATTTTAGAGCTTTTGTCGGCTGATACCGATGACATGCCAATAATATCATGCATCCCAAATTACTGTTGTACTGCACCTCCCAAATACGTTTATATGAAGGCATTCACATATATGAATTTGCATGCTACTTCTACTACTGCTACTACTATACTCCTGTTCCTATGCTGTTAGTGAATACATAGTGACTGATTAAGCTGACTCAGAAATCAGCAAATCCCCATATCCAAACACAAGTCTATGTTGCTGTCTCTGTGAGACTGCACTTATGCACCCTGGTTTTAACATAACTTAGCACCAAACACAAAGTACAGTTGAGGCTGATGGGAATGCCATTAATTTTGGAGGTATTTGGCCATAAACCCAAATATTGCACAAATTAAAATATTGACCTGATGGTTCTAGATGAAAAGTCAAGGGATCAGCCAAGTGAATACAGTTCTTCCTGAGGGGAATGTGAATGTCTGTACAAAATGGCAATCCATTCAATAGCTGTCGAGATATTTCACTTAAAACCTGTCATCATGTATCATAAAAATGTCAGTCTAATGGTGGTGCTAGAGAAAGGGTCGGGGAATCCAAAGTCATTAGGATTTATTCACTAAGGACCATGAATTTATGTACAAAATTTCAATGGAAATCCATCAAATAGTTGTTAAGCTATCACAGTCTGTGATGGACCGACTGACCAACATTTCCATCTGTGGAGCCACTATAGTGTGGCTGAAAATGTGTCAGCTTGTGGCCCTTTTTAGCTGTGATTTCAATAATAACATTGACTTTGGAGTGGACTTGAATATATTACTTAGAAACTTATCAATCTACCAGGAAGAACTGGAAACCAGGGCGTCACTAAAGCCAACAGAAACAGCATCGGGCTGTGTGGCGATACATAGTGGCCAAAGCCAGAATTACAGGTCATTTGATGCCCACTGGAATAAAAATGTTTTTTTTCTCTACACCATCAGAAAAATCAGAAATGAATATTTTTTCTGAGTGTCATAAACACTCCAAAATGACTCTTTGTATCATCATAATTTGAACCATTTGACCCAATTAACATTAAAAAGTATTTACTTAACAGGAAGCATTGGAGTTAGAGGGGGGCTGTCTTGGAACATGGTGTCCCGTTCTTCTGATTCATTCATGGGCTTAATCTTTAGCAGATAGAGGACTCTACAGTGCAAAGCATGAAACCTCAAAGCATATCTTCACTTAGATGCCCTTAATATAATGCATGCATGCACTGATATTTGACACACAGTCAGCCAGAGTATATGGGAATATAAATGTCTGTAGAATGGGAAGCTCTCTAAGTTTATTATTTTAAAAAATGAAGGCCGAACACAACTCAACTCCACTGGAACATGAGTGTCTGGCTGCCTCATTTCACCAAACTGAGTGGGAAATGTAGCCAGGGTGTTTGTGTTTGGACCTGTCAGTCTGTCACCATGTAGTGTTGGAAATCTTGTTTTAAGAAAAAAGCTGACAGAGTGTAAACACATTCAGATTCACATACATGGAAGTGGAGCTGGAGACTTATCAAGGTTTAATGGCCCTCTATCTTAAGGGAAATCCGACTTGGTAAGATTGGGGTCTTTCAATTCTACTAATAACAATAACACATGCACATGCTCAATCTCTCTTTGCATCTTTGATCATCATTTACTTTATCGCTTAAAACACTTTTTTCTCACACACATAAACACCCATATAATCATTCTTTGAAGCATGGTCTAGGTCTAGGTCTAGGTCTAGGTCTATATGATCCCTGATTCCTTCATCAGACAACGGGAGGTGATATAGGGGGCCTGAGAGGTGTGAGTGACACCCTTGCTTAGGCTCCCAGGGCCAAGCAGGATCAGTGCGTGTGGAGCCAGGCCAGCTTGCCACACAATGAGGGGAAATGGGTATTTAATACAAACTTTCTCACAAAGTCTCAGAGACCTCCCGCCTCTGTTGCCGGTCTCACTTCCAGACACCCCCAGCTTCGCCATCACCACCTCCTCCACTAAAACCACAACAAAATGTCAGAAACCACTAAAACATGCTTGGGAGCATGCTGCTGTAGATTTACTGCTTGACCCAGTTTAGGTGGCATTTCCCCACAATTTTCGGCTGGCCACAATGATTTTTCTCAATGATGTTTGTGAACAATTACATTGGAGGGTGGTAATATCAACCCTTACAACTGATTAAATTAGTTTATTAAATTATGAGTCAAATTTGCTAATGAGATCATGCAGTGTAATGGAAAATTTGACTATTCTTAATACTGTGAAAAAGATACCTGACACAGATAACCCATTGCCACCAAGAACACCAATAATTAAGCTAGCATTAGTATGAGTTTTTATCACATCATGCATTTATTGTACCATAAACTGTATATAAAGATGGACGTAGTGAGGTGTGACATCCCCCATTGGTTTGCACTGGAGCTGGTTTGAAGCCCAGAGTTGCAACTTATCGTCGATGCTATCGTTTCCATTTTGAGCCAGGACCTTCCAAATAAGGAGTGCAAGGTGTTGCCTTTCACGCTCTGTAAACACGCCCCCCGCTACCTCGGACCGAGGTGAACACTAGCTTAATTTGCACTAAATTGTGCTAACAAGGCAGGTAGTATCGTAATCACGTAACATTAAACTTACTAAAATATTGAGTGACAGCATTCTGTGAGGGTCTTGTTAGTGTAACTCCTCAAACACAGTAGAACTGTGTGTCTGGAGAAACATCACTATTTATTCTTCAAACAGAAGCTCTGATAGTTCAACTCAGTGTGAGTCCTGCAGCTGGGGAGAGCAGCAGGTCAGCGAACTCTCAATCACAGCTGTCAATCAACTCCCACATGGCAGACATTAAAGTCTACTATAAGTCTTCAAATCTTATTAACGGAGCAATCATTTCCAAAATGACCACCAGCACACTTATTGGAAGGGCCAAATTTAGACCATAATGACTTGTTAAAAAATATTATTGACTTAGTATTTCTTGAGGGAATTTCATGCTTTTTGAATGTGAGTCAGTTGGAGCCAGCATCTAGTGGCCATCAATGGCATTGCACTTTAAGGGACTTCCACATTGGCTTCAGCCTCAAGCCATGATAGTTGCCAATTGATTGCAACCATTTCACTTCAATTAAAAGATGTGATGCACCATACTGTTCTTTATATTATTATTATAAAACAATTCAAGTATAAAATAGTACATACCTGCAGCTGCAGCCAACTCTAAAATCACTGAACAGCAATTATGCTATTCCACCTCTAGCTTAAGAAAAAGCACATCCTCTTTCTTGACAGTTCAACCTATAGCTGCACACTACTGTGCATCTATAAACATGTGTGATTGTCTGCGTTTGTACTGCTGTCATGAAAAGCAACACAGTGTTTTTTGAACCTGGCCAGAAAACACACTGACACACTCTCTTTGCCAAGTAGTAAAAACACCTTCACAATGAACAGGGTTCATAGTAATTACTGTAGGACTACAAAGAGTTTTGGATACAATGGCTAATGTCTGAGGAGCACAGATAGACGCCTCCACCCTGCATGTCCACCCCACCAGAATAATTTCCTGCACATGAACACACACACACCACACACAAACACACACACACACACACACACACAACCACATATGCATGGACACACACATACAGTACACGGCATTCTACTGTATGTACACACACAGTCTATTTACACTGCACATGAATGCACAGAATCTGTGGTATCCCTCTTGCGGGTATGCAGAAACACATATGCACACACATGTTTATGCACTACACACCCTCAAACAAAAGAGCTCACCCCTGGTCTCTGGCTCCTGACAGTCTTAATGCAGCCAGAGGCTGAAGCATCTGTGTTGACCCAGCCTTCAGTCTTTTCCCTTTTGGCTTCCTATAGAGGCTCCACCAAGCTGTATCTGCAGCACGCAACATTTTTTCATCTTTTCTCTCTCCTTCCTTCACTCTCCTCCTCATTTGTTTTCCTATAGTTTGATCTTGTATCTATCATAATAGTCTGAAATTGCCTCAATTAGAATGCAGTGCAAATTTAGTCTGACTATAGTTTGTTGCATGTTGTTGTTTTTAACCTTTGTGTATGTGCTACGGTGCTGCTTTAGTATCATTGTTCTTGCAGTTAAGTCCATTCCCTTCAGTGGGTGCTTTTGAAGCATGTGTAGAGGAAATAAGACAGTCTTTTAAAAGTTGTTCTGGCTTCTGAGCTAAACAGGTCACATTAACAGGTCAAAAGGACCATACATATCAGAGCCAACCGCAGGCGCCAAGACCCTTTGTTTGCCATTAGTCAAAATGGAAACACTGTGATTTGTAGACAAAACATTTCCAACCTGGGTGTACTCACTTCCATTTTGATTTGAGTCTTTTTTTTAATTTTTACCTTAACTAATTGAATGAGTAGGACATCTCCTCCCTCTGATGATGGTTTTCAGTTTGTGATTCATTTGACATTGTACCGGGTAGGATATAACATTATTTACCTATTCAGATAGGACATTAATGCACCAACGCTTTGCAAATGATTATATTATTTTATCCTTTGTTTTTGAGGGAATCTAGCATACAATGGAATATTCCTTGCAGGCTAAAGAAAACCATGTAAGCTGAAATTGAAAACAGGAAATCTCAAACAATAAGAAGTTGAGTCAACTTGAAGTTGATTGTCTGAAGCTGAAGGGAAACGTAAAGAAAACATCAAATCAGTCCGACAGTTTTTGCAGAGAAAATGAGAAAAGGCGTGTGCAGTTGTTCCAACTGGATGTTGAGACAGTGCGGCACTTTAAACAAGATTAGGGCAGAAATGACAAAACAGACACAACAAGCATATTGTTCATCATTTCCTGAGGCTGACTGATTACAGTAACAGTGAGGGAAGGGGAGGTTAACCATAAAAGCTGCAGGGATTGTAACAAACTCATTGAAGTGACAGAACAAAGCTGTTGCATTTGGCAAAACTTGACACCAGCTGCTGCTGCATTTGGTGTTCCACAGTATCTCTACAGAGAAAATCAGGGGCAGCAATAAAAGGCGAAGTCAACCTTGGAGGACACATGGGGCATGCAGAGTGTAGAACTTGGACACGCAAAGTCCAGAGTATGGGCAGACATAAAGTATTTTGTTGAGTACATCTTTATCTACATGTATGGTATATTCTGATGGGGTGTCTTGTTAAATATGAAATAATGTATTTAAAGTATCTGACATGTGCAAAATTCATGGTGCTTAATGTTTTGCGAGAAAAGAATATGTGTCTAATATGTTTCTCACAACAAAGTACTACAAGAACAATGTAACAATTTCAGCAGCAATAAACAAACATTGCAACAAAACTGTAAACAAATGACATCCTATATTAAAAAACAGAGTAAAAGTGCAACAGAACATTAAAAATGACAACCACAGGGATACATTTCATTGCTGAAACAGTAGACATTATACGATATTACAGGAATAGTTGTATGTACAGACAATCAGAGTGACGGAGTTTAAACTCATAAATACATTTGGATCGGGGAGGTCTGGAGCGCCAGCAGTCCTCCGCTGTCTGGTGACGCTCTTCCTTCCTTTCCCACCCAGAGAAAGCTGAGCAAGTCCAACTCTGTGCTTAGTGTGCCGGACTGTGATACAATCTTTGAAAGCTATACGGGACCGCAGTAGACATTGCCGAAGAGATTTTACACCTGAACTGGAGCTTTAGATGATTCGCCAAGTTATGCGTAAAAAAGCGCACCGCTCGTCGTGACGCAGCGTCACCGTTTTGGATGTAAAGCTCTTCCAGTAGATCAACAACCTGAACTGGGACTTTACTTATTAAGGACTACGTTTTCCCAATGAGGATTACAAATATCATGAGGATTGCGTGGGTGTGTGTATTGTGCTTCATTGATTTATCAGGTAAGAAGTAACAGTATTTCAAGGCTGCTTGGGGAGCTGTTAAACGGAGAAAATGTTTAAAATCACCATTTATCTTCGAGAAATGTGATGTATATTAAGAAGGAACAGTTTCCAACATTAACGTATTTGATATGTATTATTTTGCTTATAATTGATATTTCGCTAAAGTCGTGGAAACCCTCAGGTTGTCCAGCAACCTCCGAACCCTTAGGGAAAAAAAGGAGCTCATCCATGTTTCCTGGCATTGTTCTGTGGATCTGGGGCTTAGATACAGAGGGAGAAGGAATGCTGGACAAACTGATATTATTAGGTTTGGCACTTTTGTTCAAATAAGTTACATTCCAAAGGAAGTCTGTGTTGAAACAAAACCATTTACACAAATGCTTTCTAAGGTGTCAGTGTATAAAACGTTCAAGTTAAACGAAGTCAATTTTGTAATAAATACATCATGAGATGTGGCAGAAACAGATTCTTGTGGCTTTCCCACGAATTGTTTGGCTGTGATTTGGTACTTCGTTTTTCTGCTGTATGGTCTACAGCAAAAATTGTGTAAACTGTGGAAAATGTATGAGAAGAAGTGACCTATTCTGCATCAGTTAATCCAGAAGTTAAACTTCTGACATGTTTTGTCTCTGTTCCATTATGTGTGAGCTATAGGGCTGCAACTAATGATTATTTTCATTATTCATTAATCTGGAGATTATTGTCTCGATTAATTGATTAATTGTTTTGTCAATAAAATGTCAGAAAACAGTGAAAAATTCCCGTTATAATGTCTTGGAGCCCAAGCTAATGTCTTCAAATGACTTGTTTTGTCTGTTTCAGTTCAAAATCAAAAGATATACAGTTTACTATCTTTGATTCATTTGGATTTAAATATGAAAGTTTATTTCAAACATTTAAAAAAATATACATATATATGCACACACACACACATATACATACATATATACATACATATATACACATACAAACATACATACATACATAAGTAGAAATAAAACAAAAATAACGAATACAATTAACAATGAACACATACAACAGAATTTCAATAAGCAACATAATATTTCATGTCTGAAAAGGAGTAAGGCAAGGCAAGTTTATTTGTATAGCACATTTCAACAACAAGGCAATTCAAAGTGCTTTACATAGAGCTTAAAAGGCATCAAAACAGAATATAAAAGCAGCACAAGTAAAAAGACATATAAAAATTAAGTGTTAAATTTTTTGGGGAAAAAAGAAGCTAAAAGGGAATAAAACAGATCAAACAAGAGAATAAAAGCTACAGTGCTGTGTAAAATATTTACCCTCAAATTTGGTTTAATCAAAGGCAGCAGCAGTAGGAAGTAGCAACATGCTTGTCTAGTCCTACCCCTATTCTGTACTAATCAATCAACTTAAAGATTCCCATAGTCCAAGTATCTGCCCCAGTGTCCACATACACAACTAATCCTTTATGTTCATCCACTTCATACAGAATCAAACACTACCAAATCAAGAATGTGAAATTTCTGTACATCACAAATTGCTTTTTTTTTTTGTACATCTTTTTAAAATGTGTGATATTTTTACTCTGTTTGATTTCTTCATTCCACAGAGTCACCCCACAAATTGCAATACACTGAAATACATTTAAGATTGGTGCCAACACAACGTTGTTTCAAATTAAATTTTCCTCTTAAGTTATAACCCCCCTCTCTGCCTAAGAACATTTTTTGTATGTTGCCAGAGGAAGTAAATTATTTCTTGCTTTGAACATTGTTTGTGCAGTCTTAAATTCCACCAGATCCATGAACTTCAAAGCGTGTAACTTTAAAAACAGCTTGTTAATATGTTCACGATATCCTATATTGTTTACTATCCTTATGGCTCTTTTTTGCAGTATGCTTAATGATGGTAAGGTGCCATACCGTCACATAGTAATTCAGATTTGGTAATACAAGTGAACAATACAGAGTGTACAGTGCTTTATGATCCAGAACGTGCCTTGTTTTTCCCAGAACTGTAACGCTCTTTGCCAACTTCACTCACACATATCTTATATGAGTTTTCCAGCAGATTTTGTGGTCTAATATCTCACCCAGAATTTTATTTTTATATACTTTTTCTATATTAATATTATCTATCATCACTTGAACTTACAATTTCCAAACAACATAAGTTTTGTTTTTTCAAATTTCATGATAATTTGTTTGTGTCAAACCACATTTTTAATTTACTCATTTCTGATGTGACCACCTCCAAAAGCTGCTGCAAATTTTCCCCTGAACAGAAAATATTGGTGTCATCTGCAAATAGAACAAATTTCAATATTCTTGATACCTTACATATGTCATTTATAAAATACAAAATAAACAACTTAGGGCCTAATGATAACCCCTGTGGGACTCCAAGTAATATCCAGACATGTTAATTTGTTGTCACTTATCTGTACAAATTGTTGCCTGTTTCCTAAGGAGCTTCTCATCCAATTCAGCACAATCGATCTATAAATACTCCTACTGCATACGTTTTTGGTCTATACAATTAGTGATTTCTTCTTATGGGTCTTTCCTCTTAATTCAGTTAGAGCCAAAGATGTTGTTCTGGAAGCACAATTTGCACAATCCATACTGACTGTCAGTTAGCAAATTGTGCTTCTCAATGAAATGTCTAATCTTTCAATAAAGAGTTTTTCCAGTGACTTAGAGAACTGGGAAAGTAAAGACACGGGCCTGTAACTGGTAAAGTGTTTTCTATCCCCAGCTTTATATAATGGGATAACTTTTGCTGTTTTCATTTTGCTTGGAAATTCACCAGTTTGGAAGGACACATTACAAATGTGAGTTAGTGGTTTTGCAATACGTAAAATCAATGATGTTCTTAACTGATATCATACCAGATGTGTGTTTTTATGACCTAATGGATCCTGACTCAAGGTTTGTGAAGCCCTGTTGTATTGTGCTGAACAAATCAAAATCACAATGACCCTAATGTCCCTGCCCTTTTTCAGAGAATAACAGATTGTCCTGTCTTACAGATGCTGTGATCGACTTGACTATGATCTCCACAGCAGAGGTCACCAATTTCAATCACTTCACCATCTCTTGTATCAATGGCGAGCGCAGCCCTGCGCCGGTTGAGCTGGACATCACGAGAGACAACGAAATCCTCAGATTCTCCAAGAAGCCAAATTTTAAAGTGCATAAGCCCAAGAACAAGGAGGTGGTGGCCAGAGACTTTATGACCCTACTGGATAATATTGGTATCTATTACTGCAAATCGACTCAGGAAGTTCCCCCGTTTGAGACGGTCACAATGATCAACAACTTTGCCAGAGGTTTGTTCAGTCTTCATATGACCAGTTTTTTCATTTGAACAATTTTAACTTTCTGTTATGACTAAGAACCTACATCACATCCTGATTACTTTGGATTTAAAGTTTTCATTTGTATCCAATTTGGATAGTGTGTCATCTTTGGAAAATATCTGTGTGTGTCTGTGCCCTTTACAGCAAATTTTATACCAACTCACCTGACAGTGACCGCCAACAAAGGAGAGACAGTTAACCTCAGTATGCAGCTCCTGAACCCCCAAAAGAGGGATGTGACCTGGAAGTACAATGGTAAACCAGTTTACACATGTAGAGCTCAAGACAGATGAATGGGGATTAAATACATTGTACAATTAAGGGATTGTCAACACCTTATACTCATACTAACTGGCAATGAACAAAAAAACGTACAACAAAAAACTGTGCCATAAAACTGTGCCATTAATCGCTTGATGTCCTGTGTGTAGGAAATTACTATTACATGACTCACTGGAATGATATGATCAACCACACTGCTGTGCTGACAGTAGAGGACGCAGCTTTTGCCAATCAAGGCATCTACAGTGCCAGCTATGTGGGAGACAGCCCTCTCCAGGGCGCCTGGATGAGGCTCATTGTCAGAGGTTTGTTGGATCCTAACATCCCCACACTACTCTGAAACAGAAACACACACACACACAACCATTCACACCCCCGGGGCCAGATGTTGCAAGGCTTTTAGGACAGTTTTTAAGGCGCAGATGTGATACATTCTGCTCCGCAAATATACAAGTTTGTGCATTTGAAGGGCAATCTCACAAAGTACAGGAGGAGCTACAATAGAGGTGACTCACTGTGCATTCTGCTAGATTTACAATGATAAGGTGAGGGTCTAAGGATAGAGATTGTCTTATATTGTGCAGACTGTAATGTCTGTTGAGGCAAATTTGAGTCAGATTTGTGATAATGGACTACATGAATAAAATTCACTTGACTTGACTAAGACTCATGCAATTCCTCAACTCACAAATAGCATATGTGTATTAAAAAGGGAGGTTGGCAAAGGAGCATGAATTGCCTTTATATTCTAGAGAAATCTCAGTAACAGTAGACAAGATTGAAGACATCACAGAAATATTGGTGTAGTTACTCATAAATAAATAAATACATGAAAAGTAAATTTTAAATATAAAAAACTAAAAAGTAATTCCTGATGACAAGACTCAGGAGAGTTGAAAACTTCATTCATAGCATAAAAACACAAAACGCTATTTTTACACTCTCAGTTTTTGTATAGTTTTTATGTATTGGCTACCAGCTGTAGCTTGTTTAAGTGACAAACATGAGAGTGGTAATCTTCTAATCTAGTTATTGGCAAAAAAAATCCAATAAGCACATTTTCCCAAGTATCAAAACATTCCTTTTTTTTGTGTGTTTTGTGCACATTTAGTTTACTGTGAATTCACCAAAGGCTGTATCTGTACTCCTTTGGTGAGAGTGCACGCGTTTGTTTCATTTCATGTTCTTCAGTATTCTGAAAAACATGAAATGAAACATGTTCTTCAGTATTCTGGAAAAACATGAAATGAAACACCAGCGGTATTAACACCATCTCCACCCTCCACCTGTTCTGCTATGAGATTCCCTTATCTCTCTCTCCACTGGATTAAATTGTTTCTTTATATGTTTCTATGAAATATTTCTATGTTGCTATGAAAACTGTACAAAATACAATACAAATTCTTGAAAGGCCAAAATACATCTAAATAGTATGATATAAATTTTAAGTCATTACACTATATGTCTGCATTCTGTAAGATGGTAAGAGGCAGATGCAGTCAGAAAATGATCTGGGGTTGAATAGAGTGAAAGCTTGCAACTTTAAGCAAGTTTAGACAAACTGCACATAATCAAGCATCTTACAATCTAATCAGAAAACTCTTTTTCCCTCTAGACTGTCCCAGTAAGAAGTGGGGTGAGTACTGTGACAAGGACTGTCCAGACTGTCTCAATGGTGGAGTGTGTCATGGTCTTGACGGAGACTGTATCTGCCCTCCTGGATTCAGGGGAACACACTGTGAGACAGGTAGGTACTCTACTCAAGACAATGTCCTCACAAGTACAAGTTTGTGTGTGTGCATGAGAGAGCCATACAGACAGAGATAGAGAGTTTCTAGAGACAGTATGTATATACAGTCATATTTCCACCATTATTCTCGTGAAGAAGTGTCTGAATAAGGTTTTTTTTCGGTCTGTACATAACTGGTCATTTGAGCACCCTTACAAACACTAAGGATACACTCTACATGTAATTATCCTTCTGAGAAATGCTTGATCCCTGCACATGAAGTGCACCATAGACTGTTCAAAAAACACACAAACATGCACACAGACATATCGATGGCCAAAGCACAAAACCTCCTTTCTGCAGAATTTTCTGTTTGGTGGATTTCACTTTGGATGATGAGAACAATGAAGGCTGCTCATATTCAGTCTGTCTGCAAGATAATCCCACCCTTCGTTGTGACAGAAAAGTCACACAACGAAACAAAAACACAACGCAGAGTCCCTGGGTGTGTAGGGAGGCTACAGCACGAGTGAGTTACACAATCACTGAACATTCATTCCCAGTGGACAAGGAAGCAAATACACTGAATTTAAGGAATTCTGACCCTAGTATACTACAATGTAGTGACTATTACATTTACTACATCTTTTTACCTGAAAACAAACTTAATTTTATTTTAATTTAATTTTAATTATTAACTTAATCTAGAGCATTGTTTTGTAGAATCTCTTCCAACTTGCACCAAGTGCAAAAGCTCCTATCTGCACTTTGTGAGGCATTAATATCTAGTCGGTATTGTTAACACATAATATAATAATATAGTCCAAAAACAGTGTATTATGTGTCGGGTATCCTTAACAAATAGCATTCTGCAAGAAAACAAGTTTTTTTTAGTTTTCACAAAAAAGTGCATTTTTCAGATAGGAGGTTCTGCTCTTCAGCCATCGATATGGTCTGAATGGACATTAAATAGACTTAGTGGAGCTTAAGTTAGATTGAAGAAGCAGCAAACAGCAACATGGCCAACTGTATAGGCTGAGACACCCATCAATCAAGCAACACTGACATGAAACAAGCATTGTTTTTAAGGCCTAATATGTCATTAATGTGACAGCAATTGGCTGGTTAACAGATTTTCTCAGTTAACTCCTGCAAGCAAGATTCAGCGCCATGGACAGTACTTTGACACTGTGCAAACATACCCGAGCCTCTTTTCAAACATTAATTAGAGAATGCATTCAACACTGTAATATCACTAGACTCACAGGTTAGTCTCTAAACGCTTCGCTCATAGAGACTGAGGACAAGCTCCCAGGTTTTGTTGTTAAGACTGGGTGAAAACAATTACAGTTTAAAAACTGCATTGTGGAACCAATTCAAAGTCTTTTGGGGCAGTCCTTCATATTGGGGCAGTGACTTGCAGTTCACTATGGAGGAGAATGGGGAGAGAGCATAATTTCCAGTAAGGCATGTCCTTGACAAAATGTAAGGGCCGTAGGTTCGTCAGCGGCCGCTCTCACCGCCATTCAAACAACTAACGTGCATTTAGAAATCCCCAGACTTCAGTAAGCAGAGATCTCCGATTGTCTGGTATCGTGAGACTATAATATCACAGGCAGTATGGCATATTGTAGGTATGCATGGATGTAGTATTTATTGTGAGGAAACCACATGTGAGATACACTGCATTTAAATGGCAGACATTAAAAGAACATTTCATCTGAACTGCAATTTGGGTAATGACTATACCTAAACTGTTAGTCTTTGTAAATTCTGGCTGTGATCTGTCAGGTTTGACCAGATTTTATAGGTCTTGGTCTGACAACATCACATTGCCATTAACCATCACATGTTAGCAACATACTGCATGTTATCTTCCAAACTGCATGCAGTTAATCAATCAAATGGAATTAAATATCTATTAAATCTACAGGTTACAGTTTAGTACACTTGCAGACTAGTTTCACTGTCTTCTGTGGTGTTTTGCAAGGCAGGTTGAGCCATGATACAGCAAAACTCAAAGAATTTAAATAAACACATTTTTAAATTTGTCTTTCTCTGATGGCTTGCAGCCTGCAGAGAAGGAATGTTTGGCCGAAACTGCCAGGAGTCATGTGGCTCCGAGCTGAACTGCAAGGGGCTTCGCTTCTGCCTACCAGACCCTTATGGCTGCTCCTGCGCCAGCGGCTGGTTTGGGAGCCGCTGTGAGAAGGGTAAGCAATAAATCACTTTAATCTATCCATGTAATATGTAATATGAATATAGATGAAATAACAGATGTTTTTACCCTATTGCGTGCCACAGTATGCAGTACAGTTTTCTGTTTTCTGTTTTCTGTTGTCAGCCTGCCATAATGACATGTACGGACCAGACTGCAAGCTGAGTTGTAAATGCCAGAATGGAGGAGTTTGCAACCGTTTTAGTGGATGCCAGTGTCCCACAGGGTGGAGAGGACAGAGCTGTGAGAAATCTGGTGGGTATTGTGACAAGCATATTAATCCTTTCTGATTCTTTCTCTTCATCAGTTCACAGCACATTTTCATTTATGTCATCCTCCACACCAAATACCACCACATTCTTCCTCATCACTGCAGCAAACATTTAGTGAATGGTTATTTACACAAGTTACAAAACTTAAAAAACACAGTTACACACTGGATTCCACAGCTTGTTTGGTAAAAGGTTGGTTTAATTAAACTGCATGGAATCCTACATGGAGTGTGTAGCTGTGTTTTTTAGGTTTTGAAGCTTTAATGGTCCTTGTGTCTGCACTTTAAACAGTAATTTTTCCTGTCTCTTCATGCACAAGTTAAACATAAACCATAACTAGTGAGACATGTGATTACAAAATATGACTTATGACTTATTCAACTCATTTAAAACATCTTTCAATGTGTTTTGCAGTTTTTTTATCATAAGATATTCAGGTCAGGAATTGCTGCAAAGCAACTGTGATAGTTCTATGGTTTTCCGTCCAATGATCTCACCTCTCTCTATATCATCAGTCTCTCAGCTGCCTCACTAGCCACCTTGTCTTTTTCTTAATATCTGTTCCATGACTCTCTCCCTCACCAGACCGGGCTCCCCAGATCTTGGACTTGGATAGTAATTTAGAGTGGAATCTGAACTCCAGCCCCAAGATTTCTTGTTCAGCCACAGGAAACCCCCTGCCCAGCCACAACAGCATTGAGCTGCGAAAGTTGGACAGCACTGTGCTTAAGGTAGAAGGACCAACATTTGCTAGCAACAATCCTACCAAGATAACTTAAGCCTAAATAAAATATATAAAGGATAGTATTGCATAGGATAAAACTATATTTGCTGTAGTGAGAGTAAATACTAGACCACACACAGAGAGAAGGCGGCCTAGTTGATTGTCCCAAAGCAGTGGATCTCAATCCTGCTCTAGGAGAACCCAATCCCTGGATAATTTCTGTCTCTATACTTTCTCACCTCTGCACACATGGCCAGTCTTCCCCAAATAGTTTCTGCTGGAAAGGGGATTTTGGACTCTGTTAAATCATCCTATAAACACTTTACTCAAAGCATATTGAGTCCTTTACTTTTCACAACAAATCACATAAACGTGCCAGTTGAATGTGTAAAATCTAATCAATTACGGATTTATTAAATAAAATACTAAAAACAGTATAGTAGTATGCCTTTAAAACTGAGCTGACAATTACAAGGTTGAGTCGAGCTCTGAGGAAGTCAACAGCACAATGGTCTGACCAGATAAGGCCATATCACTTAACAGTGCAGCAGTTACCACGTGTTGTGTATAAGTGACATGTTGATTTTCTGTGTTATTCTTTCTGTGTTTTTTCCTTATTAATAGAAACAATCTGATAAAGAATAATTGTACCAGAACTTCCCACAGGCATAAAGACATTTCTCAGAGTAAGCAGCAAAAGTAGGCACAGGAAATGTAAATGAGGTTTTCACCATCCATTGCATATTGCTTCTGTGTGTCATGTATTTTACGCTCAGGCCACTCAAACCATCATGGATTCAAATAAGAGTACAGCCCTGTTTGAGATCCATCACCTGAGTGTTCAACAAGGAGGGCTGTGGGAGTGCAGGGTGTCCACCAACGGAGGCCAGGACTCCCGCAAGTTCAACCTCACCATTAAAGGTCTGTGTGAGATGATTTAAGATGATATAAAAGAGAGGAAATTATATCATATCGTGACAGGTGCTGCACATCACAGCAACAAAGATCTTAAATATGTGAGTAAAATCTTGTTATGTGCCTACCCAGAACCGCCAGTGCCCATTACTGCCCCCAAACTCATGGAAAAGCGGAGTAAGCAGCTGCTGGTGATGCCGATGGAGTCCTTCCGAGGACACGGTCCTATTGTCTCCACCAGGATCCTCTACAAGCCTGTGGAGAATGAAGACTCTTGGTCCTCCATCATAGGTAAGCATGCAGATTTTTTTTTTATTTCATTGCGCAGCAGCAACAAAAACAAACATTACATTAAACCAGTTTTCACCATTATTTCAACACAGTATGAAATCAGCCAAGGTTGTGATGTATTAGCTACAGTTACAGAGTGCAACAAATCATTGCTCAAAATCATAATAAAACTAATTCTTAATGCAAAAGCTGGCAAAGAGAATAAATCATATTTACAAGAAACACCCCAACCACAATTCCTCTACAACACAATGTAGGTTATGTAAACAAAAAGATCTTCTCAAAGAGTGCACATAATACCTTACTGAGTCCAAGTACCCATCTACTTATTGTATAAAGATCTTATCCATGAGTGTGTAATTTTATATGTATATCCCGTATATGTATGATGCCTTTATAGATATATGTTTTAAGCAAAATCTTCTGCAGAAATCCCACTGTGAATCCTCCATAAAATCTTGTGTAATCAGCCTATCCTGTATCCACTTTCTTTCAGTCTACAGTGACAAAGAGCCCATCACGCTGATGAACCTGGAGCCTTCAACACGCTACCGTGTCCGTGTCCAGCTAAGTCGTCCTGGGGAAAAAGGAGAGGGGGCCCAGGGGCCAGAGGCCATCATGGAGACTGATTGTCTTGGTAAGACTCACTGATAACTGGGTTGTCCAGTTTGTAGGGATCGCACACATACCATGCATGAGGATAATTATCTGGACCCTTGCCTTAGGAACTGTTTTTTTCACTGGGAATACAAATGTCTATAGTCTGGACCACAGAACTTAAGCAAGCATAATTATATTGTGTCTGTTCAGTATAATAGTAGTAATAGTGAATTTTCTTGAGCAGTGCTATTCCCAGGCCAAAAGGAGCCTGTTGTCTTTTCCCTAGTGAGCATATCTGTCTTGATAACTCAAGTCTAGGCCAAAAGTAGAGAGATGCCAGACTATGTGGGATCAAGACTGAAATAGCAAAAAAATAAACCTTTGATTGTCATCAGCCATCTAGGAATCACAAAACCATTCCAGAAAAGTAACAACCTGTATTTAAACGCAAGAGTCTGTGATTTTATTCCTCAATGATTGTGGTGCAGAGGGAGAGAGCATGTCTGAGTGTGAGCACAGAAAGGAAAATGGGACAACCTGAAATGGAAAAGTGACTGATTTGGAGTGCAATAGTGCATAGTTCTAGTGAGTTTGACTCTGAAGCAATATGTGGTTTGGTCCAAGTGTGAAATGAAACAAATTTTATCTGTTACAGGGGAACATTTGTCTCTTGCACAAGCACAAACTATTTGTAATAGTGGATTGTGTTGATCTTATCTTTGAGAAGGACCCCAGAGCAGTTTAAGTCCATCGACAAGACACTGAGTGAGAGGGTGTATTAAAAATAACATACAGTATGATGCTAATGCAATGTGGCATCAATAAATACTATATATACACTAGCCATTGATCTGTTTTCTCTTACCATTAATTTTGGGCGTTTGGGCTGAAGACAAGGAAACTCCCTGGCCTTGCAGAGGTCCGTCACAGAGCTAACATCTAGACATTCAAACACGTTCAGACCTCCAATTAACCAGAATATCTTTGTACCGAGGGAGGAAACCAGAGCACCTTTAGGAAGCCCACATGAGCATGGGGGAAGTACAGAAAAGACCAAGTCCAAGATTTAAAGATTTTTTCTTATGAGCTAACTCCTAATTCATGCTGCTCACTAGTGAAACAGGTAAAACAATTGCAATCTAAGTTGAGGGAACCATCCAATTCAATTTAGAATACTTTATCTGTCCCTCAGGGAGCAATTTTGAGGGATCTGTGACTGATTTAATGAGCAGAAATGCACAACGAGCTGTTAGCCCCCTCAGCTCATCCTGTGTTCTCTGTCGCCGCAGAGCCCACAGTTCAACCTGAGATTGACATCAGCTCGGTGGAAGGCCGCAATGCCACTGTACACTGGCGACTGCCTGCCAACAATGGCATTAATGCCAGCACAGCCAGTGGCTTTTTAGTGCAGCTCTTCGGGCCACCACCCCACAGTAAGAAACTACTGGAGGAGACCACCCTGCTCAATGTGCTTTCCACAAAGTTTCACAACCTGGAGTATCAGCAAGACTACAAGGTGGTGGTGCACCTCATCAACTGCGGCAGCCAGGGGCCTCCCTCCAAGCCCTACCACTTCCGCATCAACAGCCAGGGTAACTAGAACCTCTAGCTAGGTTAGAAATAAGCAACTCTGCAAGAAAATGTCCTAAATGTTGCAGGATTTTCAATGCAATTTATAACGTATTCACAGTGGTTTGTGGCAAAACATTTGGTGTAACACAATATACAGTATGTTATAGGCGAACATGATTTATTTATCTTTTAATAATCAATTTACAAGGTAAATGGGGGATGAGGTTGAAGAGATTCTTAGATAAGTAGATATTATTGGTGCTTGCTGGTTGCTTGGTGACTCTCTCCCTGCCCACAAACTTTGTGTGAATTGAAGGAAAGTTTAGTAACTAATACTTATTTGTCAAAGACCAGTGTGACAATTGAGAATAATATCCTGTTTAGTTTGCAATCAATGGAGACCAACAAGTTAGAAACAGATCCATCCACACTGTTACACTCTAGTCTTTGATTGGAGCAGCAGTTTTATTTCAGAATATAGTGTCATAGAATCATTGCTGATGGTCCTAACAATGATAATGTCTTTGTGTCTCAGGCCCATCGTCCCCACGCAATGTCCAGGCCCTGCCTCTGTCCATGTCAGCCATCCAGGTGAGGTGGCAGCCCCCTGAGGACCCCAATGGAGGCATCATTAAATACATCATAGAGTACCAGCCGGTCGGCCAGGGGAGCCCTCACCCTTGGGTGGACACAGATGATGGAAACAAGACTACCAAAGATGTGACAGCTCTCAATGGCAGTACCCTCTACCAATTCAGAGTGAGGGCATTTTCTAAAGTGCCAGGAGAGTGGAGCAGCTTTGTTCAGGCAACGACACAAGGGGATGGTGAGTCGGAATTTATGGTCTACTTACCCACTTGTAGACAGCAGTGCTGTGGCAGAATGGTTGAATATGCCTCTTTATATGCAGATGTGTTCAAATGAGATTTATGAGACTGACATGTTGATTTGCTTTCAAATTCAAATTCACATGATAATTTGCTACATTTTTAATCATAAAAATACCTTTTCCAAACATGAAAAATGGGGACCTAAACTCTGTATCACTTAAAGATTTGGAACCTAAATACGTTAAAGATACCCTGTGGTTTAGCTTCTTGTACTTCTGCTGCCTTTGGTGGCACAACAAGGACTAATTTGGAAAATTGGAAAATTACTGGACTGGGTTATCTTTTCTAAAAGAAATGATCAAAAAGTATAGTGTCCAGTGACTTTTTATGATTTCTTTGAAGTTAATTTATTTTCCTGTCAAGCTAAAAACAGCTCTCTGTGGAAATTCTCTACATTACTGTACTTTTCCAATTTTGGGTTTGTCCCAGGTGGCGTTTAACAGGACCACCCACAGAGGGTCCTGAGGGATTTAGACAGGATAATAATACATAGCCTATTTATCTCTACTGTCATCATCTCAAGATCATTTCCATCTCCCTACTTGGTTTTTCTCTTCTTTTCCCTGCTCTTCCCCTCTACCAAAAAAAGGCTTTCAGAGTTTAACCCCGACCACCCAGGGGGTGGCTGGGAGGCCTACTGGGGACAGTTACCAGCTGTTGGTGGCAGTGGTGGGATCAGTGACAGTCACCTGTGTGACCATCCTGCTGGCACTGCTTGCTCTTTTCTTCATACGCAAGACATTGCTCAATCGTCGGCGCACATTTACCTACCAGTCTGGATCGGTAAGGGTGCACCCAGGTTTGAGTTGTTTTTATCAGAATTTAGGAAACCTGAGGAATTTACTGAATCCTGGTTGACATCACAGCTGACCTGATAATGCTCAAATGTGTTTAGAGAAAATACTACTTTAGTAATACTAACATTTAATATACATGTATTTATTGCTGAGTTTAAGACTGTTTATATCCCAAGGGTGAGGAGACCATTCTGCAGTTTAACTCAGGCACTCTGACCCTGACCCGGAGGCCCAAGCCCACCCCAGAGCCCCTCACTTATCCAATCCTGGAGTGGGAGGACATTAAGTTTGAAGATGTCATCGGAGAAGGCAACTTTGGCCAGGTGTTTAAGCTCTTAGTGTACTTTCTATATATTTTAAAGTTTTTTCTATGACTGCCATCTTTTATGCATATGGTTAAACATTTGAGCTAACAACAGTTTCAAAACCAGGTCATCAAAGCCATGATCAAGAAGGACGGCAACAAGATGAGCGCTGCCATAAAGATGCTGAAAGGTAACTTCTATACATTCATACGAGCTCTCACAAACATATACAGATATGTGTATAACATGAAAACACACTGTTCACAGGCACAAAGCAAAGACAGTGTAATCACAGTGCAGAGTATTCTGTGACTGATGTGAACATTTTATTTCAAAGTCGCCAGCTGAAGCTGCTTTGCTTGCACTTTGTTCAACAATGCTGTGTGTGCTGATCCTCCTGCAGAGTTTGCCTCAGAGAATGACCACCGAGACTTTGCAGGGGAGCTGGAGGTGCTGTGTAAACTAGGCCAGCATCCCAACATCATCAACCTGATAGGGGCCTGTGAGAACAGAGGTGAGAGAGCGACACCTAGTGGCTGTTATGGATATTGATGTGCTTTCAAGCTCTGGCTTTTGAAATGAGGAAATGCTGATGATTATGATGTGTAATACTGTTTTTGGCAGGATAAGGACTCATAAGTCATACATACGTATACTGTAGACTGTTAAGTAAGCTGCATGTTTGTGGCCTTAAAATCTAGTGTCCAGGCCTTATAAATTGTGTGATCTGTTTATTCAATTTGTGATTTGGTGGACAATTTTTAGATCCTGCTGTATTGTGGGATATACAGTATATGATATATGAAGTATTGTATGTACAAAACAATCCGAACTCAAGGTCTACTTACTAGCTTTTTCCAGAGCTTTCAACTGTATCAGACAGTCTATCGGTGGATCGAGTCTGGTCCAACATAGATATCATGGACATGAATCAGTTGGCATGTGTGGTCAGTAGCTGTGATAATTGTATCCATGTCACTTTTAGGACTTCTCGTCATGTATAGATGTTTTATGGTCACTAATATATTGCTATGTATTACAAAATATAGGGGTCTTTCCAAGTATCAGAATGACCAAAAACATTCTTTAAAAGCATTTTTTCCACTATATGTCAGGTTTGGCTTTGTAAAGGACTGAATATATGCTGATATACTAATTATTGTTCTGCAGACAGCTACTGTAATTACATCCTGTATGTAGCACTGTACAGGAATGGGTTAAATTCTTCTTCCTAGAAAGCCAAACAGATACTCCCATCATCTGTCTGATCATCTGTCATCTGCACCTGGAAACCACCAAAATGCGTCCAAACTAAATAATCCTTTCCTTCTAGGAGCATTTTACACGAACACATTTGTTTGATTTGTCCATGTGCCTCACAAGAAAACTATTTATGTATTTGTGTAAGGTTTCCTTGGCCCCAATTCTTACCATGAAGTATCACTTTCCCAGCCACATCCGATGGATTTTACGTAGAATAATTAAATTGCTTGTGTTTGATCAAAGATTGATAACATATGAGAGAGGAAGTCTGGTATGGAAAGTGTATTGGTGAGGACATTAAAAAACCAAATCAGCCTTGAAAAATAAACATCAGACTAATTCACCGTGTCTGCCCACCGGTCTCACTTTCAAGTAGCACCTGACTCTGCAAACCTTCACTCCAATGTGTTTACATCTATCGTTTAACTCAGGTTAACTTCTTTTATTCAGTGATAATAGCACAGAAATACATATAGGTCTATATGTGAAAATAGATGGGAAGCAACATTTATTTGATTTACAGTTTGCATGTGTTCTTCCTGCCTTGCATCTACCTTTATGTAATTTCTAGGAGAGAGACTAGGGAATTAAAAGGGCTTTTTTATTGCAAAAGAAAAGGTCACTGGCTTGCAGGGGTAAAACAAGCTGTTACTCAATTGCTTTTTTTTGGCATTATGGGAGTTTTCTGCTTTAATTCATTCGATCCACTCAGCATCTGTGTGTCATTTTCAAAGAAATAGAAGATATATGGTGTTGTTTACAGCCCGTACACTTTCTCATCTTAGAGAGATCTGGAACAAATTCACTCTTCATATATCAACATATTGAGAGAATTAGGTGTGTCCAGAAGGAATTCAACTTTGAACTGTTTAACCGCAGGACAGGGGGAAGGGGAGGGAAAACATTTGATAAATACACTATAGTAAATTGGATGATAAAGACTGA
This sequence comes from Thunnus thynnus, assembly GCF_963924715.1. NCBI lineage: Eukaryota > Metazoa > Chordata > Actinopteri > Scombriformes > Scombridae > Thunnus > Thunnus thynnus. Next base: position 9,310,903 of record NC_089524.1, on the reverse strand, counting down.
AAAACACAATAGTCAGTATCCTCTAGATCAGCTACAAAAGGATAAAACCCTCTCTGTGTCTTGGTCTGCTCATCTACATGACAAACTGCAATGAGTGTTTTAAACTGTTAATTTCCTTATTTTTAAGAGGAGAAATAAGAATAATACAAACAGAATATTACATTTCACATTAGCTAATATGCCTGGAAAGATCTGTTACTGTTTAATTTTCAGCAAAGAAATTATTTTGGAGAAATGTTACTACAGGAAACACAACATGTCTGGATTAACCTCTTGTAGCTGTGAAGGAACATTGTCGTAATAGCGTCCAGTTCTTTGACCGGTTTGTCACCCTGTTATTCTTTCCTTTCACACATGGCACTTCTTTGGCACTCTCCCTGGTCTTGGTGAAATCAACATTAAACCATTCCAACAAGCACAAATGCCTCATGACCTGTAGGAACTCAGGCTTGGGCCGGAAGCCATCATCTATTAGCAAAGCGTCAACCATCTGGTTGAGCTTTGTGAGGCTTTCATGAAAGGCCTGGTCTACCTCTGCCTGTGTCAGGACAGAACTGTTGGAGGCTGAGCCCATTAACCAGCTGTAGCTGCAGACAGGCCAGCCAAGGCCACAGTCACAGTTTTTAGGGAGAGGAAGAAGACTTGTGGGAAGCTGCTAACAGCTGTAGATATGGAAGATTATTAGCAGTGGCGCTGACCTTATTATTGATTATAGGAGTTCACGGTACTTTCCCAAAGACAGTTCATAAGTTATCAGGTGAAAAAAGGGACTAAAACATTTAGAAATTGCCAAAGGGATTCAACTCCAGCATATCTATTTGGTATAGGCTTTATTGTAGGGTGAAGTGCAGCCTCTGTCCTCTTCCTAATCTTCTTCCCCATCCTCTCCAGGTTACCTGTATATAGCCATAGAATACGCTCCCTACGGTAACCTTCTTGACTTCCTGAGAAAGAGCAGAGTCTTGGAGACTGACCCCGCTTTTGCCAAGGAACACGGCACTGCCTCCACCCTCACCTCCCAACAGCTCCTGCAGTTCGCTGTGGACGTGGCAACTGGGATGCACTACCTCAGTGACAAACAGGTAGGAGGACAGAGTGTGTATGTGGGTGGCTGCTTGTCTATTTCTTTGTGTGTATGCATTTGTGCATTGTCTAAAATGTTTTTACATGTATTTAAATGAAACATAAAATGCATTTAAAAATGATTGAAACATAATGAAAATATTACATGAACTGCCCTTAGAAATTTTTATATAATTTCTGCTCACAGTATTTTGTTGATGATGTAATAAAACTGATAAAAATATAATGATTTTTATTTTATTTTATTTTATTATTATCTTTTATGCATCCTTATAACAGATTGAGATTGGGATCTCTCTTTCAGGACAGTCCTGTGTACAAGAATAAACTTATACAGTTTAAGCATAGAGAGATGCACAGATAATTCACAGATGCACATTAGACATTATTTTCACATTACATAAAGCAATTACAACTTGGTTTGCAAATACATAAATACAGCCTTTTTAAATCTTCAAGTGAAATTAGACTCATTTCAAAAGAAGAATCCAATAATTCAAACAATTTTAATTCATATGTTACAACCTGTGTTAAGTAATAAATGCTTATTCATACAATAGTGTAATTTTATTATAGTAAGCAGTATGTTATCATATTAAAAGTAGTTTTTATATATCCTTGGCCCATTTAGAGGGACATTTTATAATGCTTGGTTGAGCTATTATATTATCATCAGCTACCACATTGCCTTTTACAAAAAAAAGCAGTCCTTTACAACTTACTGTATATTAGCCCATCATAAGAACAGCATTTTGTTGCAGTACTTTCAATAAAACATTTTAGAAGTTAAATTTGCTACAAAAATGTAATTTCTGTTCAAATATACTGTAAGTAATATATGTTTCTACACTGTCTTGGCACTAGTTCATTCACAGGGATTTGGCTGCTAGGAATGTTCTTGTAGGGGACAACCTTGTGGCGAAGATAGCAGATTTTGGCCTGTCCCGTGGTGAGGAAGTTTATGTTAAGAAGACTATGGTGAGTGGTGGATTCATGCACAGTTGCACTGTTCTCAGAAAATTCAAATTTTGTTTCAGTTTTAGCCAACAGATGGCGTTAGCTATGGGAAATGATGACTTTGTATCCCAATATCTGTTGATGCAAATCTATGGTAATTGGAGGAAAATATCTCCCCTTGTGATCTGCTGCAATCACAGTGGTTTTTGCAACTGAAATGTATATCTTTTAAGTGGTTTGAAAACAGGAACACAAAGTTCTTCTGTGAAATAGAAAAAAAGGGCGTTCCAGAAACGGTAATTTTACTATGTTATACTATTCAGATAGCTGAAAGAAAGAGAAAGAGATTTTGATTTACTGAGATCACCTGCAGAGGATGGTCATGTGTTCATACTATCAACTGCAGCATATACGTGTAGTGCAAGTGAAGTGTACTAGAATGCTCTTATAGGCCATGGTTATGAACTTGTTATAATGTTAACTTGATCCCCATCATCAACTCAGGACACTGGCAACTTCAGTTTTCTTCTTATATGAACCATTTGATGTGTCAACATACATTAGGCAGAAGACATCAATGTCTTACTTTGCTCTCAGGGGAGACTGCCTGTACGCTGGATGGCCATCGAGTCCCTGAACTACAGCGTATACACGACCAAGAGCGATGTGTGAGTTATAGTGTCACCTCATTTGTTCAACTAACACAAATACTAACTTTCAATCTAAGAGTAAGACTGCAACTGGGGGTTGGAGGGGCGGGGGAGGGGGGGGGGAACAGAGCAGACCAAGTTGCAGTGTCCTCTAACAGCACTCCTCCTAAATGCAAAAATATTTCTGAGAACCTTTGGGGCTTACTGAGTAACATAGCAGGCTATTGACATTGCAAACTTGAAAACATGGGTGGTTAAAGACCACTTCCTGAAGTATTCAGATAATCAACAATCACTAAACAACAACTTGTAATGATTATGATTCTTCCTTTTCTGTTTTTTCTTTAGCTCTACATGAACCTTATTAAAATTATTTCAGCCTCTAGTGATGTTTTGATTATGCACACCACAAAACGCCTGCCAACAGAAAACAACAAATCATCCCTCTGTCACTGGTGGACTGATAATAGTGTGCTGTGTAACTGATAAGCGCAACCAGGAAGCCTCGGGTACAACTTAGCAGACAAACTGAGACGTTGGTCTGTCAACTGGAGCCTGTACACAACGAAGAACAAGCTAGAAGAGTGTCAGACAGCTAACGGAAGAAGTGTGAAGGCTGTCTGTAGGGCCAGAGAGAGTTGCAAACATTAGTAAGAGAGACAGAGCGTAGGGGAGAGACAGTGAACAAGATGTGAGACAGAGCAAAACATAGTGCAAAAAGGAGATAAAGAAGAACAAAGAGACAGTCTGACAGCCCAAACAGCCCTTGTCTGCTCATATGATCTACCACACAGCACTGTGACTTGTGAAACTAGCAGTATTTTTCTTGAATTCAGTTGCCAATGAGATAGCAGGAAAGATGGTGGTTTTATGTTATTGAGACATTCAGACACGCGTTGGTTTCCATTTTGATTTTGAGAAAAATAAGTATTTTCACCATTAGAATGAATTATCATCATATTATTGCTGTGCATATTTAATTAAATGAATTTTAAATTGCGTATTGCATTTTCCTCTGCTATGCAACTTATGAAAAACATGGAAATAAAATCACCAAGGAGGATGTTTTATGTGCAACGGCAGCATTTTTAGCTAGAAAATGCATTCATTCTAGATTAGGTAGATTAGACTAAATACTGGATTCAAGATATTTCCTCACATATGATCAACAAAGGAACTCCAAGTTGAAGACATTAAGTAATGTATATTTTCAGCCACTAATAATAAAACCCTTGGATCTTCTCCTCCTTTTCTCTGTATGTCTTCCCTGGTTTACTAACATTTCTGTCTCATATTTTCTCCCAGATGGTCTTTCGGGGTTCTCCTCTGGGAAATTGTAAGCTTAGGTAAGTACAGCCTGACATGGAGTGGGTTTCAGGACAGAAGCTTTACCATTTATTACCGCATATACAAATTACTGATACTGGGTTGCACTAGCAAAGATCTCATAGCCTCAAATACCAGCTGACTGATGAACTCACGGTGACATAATGGTGATAGTCTTTGTCATTTCTTGACCACCATGATCACTATCACAATCATAAATCTTTTTCTTCCCTTCTTGTGTGTCAGGTGGCACTCCATACTGTGGGATGACATGCGCTGAGCTTTATGAAAAACTGCCACAAGGCTACAGGATGGAGAAACCCAAAAACTGTGATGATGAGGTGTAAGTAGCTCTTTTCCCCCTTTCTTTCTTTCAGTCTTTCTTTCTTTCTTATTTCTGCTACATTAAGTCATGTACTGTATCTTTCCCTTTCCAGTTACGAGCTGATGAGGCAGTGTTGGAGGGATCGGCCCTATGAGAGGCCCCCCTTCTCCCAAATCTCTGTCCAGCTCAACAGGATGCAGGAGGCCAGGAAGGTAATGCTGCATTCATTCCATGTCGGCAGAAAAAGAAGAATGTGAAAACGTCCTGTTGTTAACACCTGGGAGTGTTCAAACTCTTTGGGTTGTCCCATTGTTCGTACCATAGTCACACCAGATATATGGGAGCCCAAAACCGCTCTTTTTATCAGGTTACAGATACTTTCAGGAGTTAAAGCAGACACAACAATCTATGTTGGCTTTACAGATATTTTTTTAAATTAGCTGCACCGATTGTATTAGCATTACTATTGGTAAGTATATATTTATATACAAACTTTCATTCCATCTTCCAGGCTTATGTGAACATGGCTCTCTTTGAGAACTTCACCTACGCTGGGATAGATGCCACAGCCGAAGAAGCCTGACTACCAGCCCCCCCAGACCCTAGCATGCCACGTAGCCTGAAGAGGAAGCCCCGAGGATGGTCGCCACGTTACTGCCACCTCCCTGCTGCTCATCGTCGAGACAGGAGGAGCAGGCGCTCAACCAAAACCACCCAGCTATAGATGTAGGACTGTGAAAGGACACTGTGTGGAGGTATTGGAGGCATTAGGAGATGTGGAGTATGGCTGGGCTTTGGATGGAGAGATGCGATTGCTACCAACCTTTTGGGAAATATGACCCCCGTCACAACAAACCAGTCCCAGAATAGAGATGCAACATTGTACTTCTTGCTGTTACAGAAGTTAACAATGCTGAACACTTTGGGAAGGGGGTAAATATGGAGTTGCTTGTGTGGCTTGCTGAAACACCACAGGGTCTGTGGGGTGTTGATGCTGGACTCTATTTTCTCTCTGTTGCTGTAAATGGAGAGGGGAATCTTTTCATGAAGATGAAATGAAAGGACACAGTGTGTATCACAAACATTCAGGTTCTCAGACTTTTAGAAATCAATGAAAAACATACAATGTAGCACTTAAAACCAGCCTTATTCATGTTCTCTATGTCTTTTACTTTTTTGCCTATCACTGCCATGTGAATGTAACTACTACTGTATGTATTTTTCTCCTTTTATAAAGAATACATAGATATATCAAAGCCTCCTATTCCATTATAGTTAAAGTTACAGACTGTTACAAATGCAACCATGGTAGATGTTCCATGTGTTGCATGCAAAGAAAGCTCCACCTCAAGGGTTAATGTTTGGAAAATGCTACTAATACTGGGCAGATGTACAGCCAGTCTACCAGCTATCACCATTATAGTACCTTTAATACTATACAACCTAACGTAATGTATGGTAGAATATCCACTCTATGAGAATGTACAGTATGTTTTCATTAATTGGTTCATTGAATAAAGCTTTTGATAAGTGGACTAATAGTTAGAGGTAGTTGAGTTAAATTCCATGTTTTGTCAGTTTCTGTAACACTTTTTTGTTGCATGCATTTTTTTTTACATTGTTGTTTATTAACTGTAAATATTGTTGTTGTTGACCTGCTAACAGTGAGCATGGTTGTAATGACAGAACTACAGGCCGGGGTGTCTGTGGAGAATTCAGGAACTCTGATCTCCTCCTGCTGCACTGGGCTGATCTGTCACTAGGTTTCCTTTTTCTACAAACCAACCGCAGGCTTGAAACTGTCTGTCAAATATAGCTTTTAGTGGGCCAGCTTCCTGACGACTTCAACGCACAGACACTGGCTATACAACAATATAATGAAGGGAACAAGAGCACCATGGAATGTATTTTCTCCCATCTGAAAGCCTATGTTCTGAGCAATGGCGGAAAGTAATTAAGTACATTTACTCAAGCACTGTACTTAAGAACAGTTTTGAGGTACTTGTACTTTATTTGAGTATTTCCATTTTATGCTACTTTATACTTCCACTCCATTACATTTCAGAGGGAGCTATTTCTTTCTTTCTTTCTTTCTTTCTTTCTTTCTTTCTTTCTTTCTTTTTTTCTTTCTTTCTTTCTTTCTTTCTTTCTACTCCACTATATTTATTTGACAGCTTGAGTTACTTGAAGATAAAGAAGATTTGACACAGTGGATAATATAACAAGCTTTTTTAAATACAACACATTGTTAAAGATGAAACCAGTGGTTTCCAACTTTTTTGACTCTTGACGTTTTACAAAAAGCAGTGTGTAGTCGGGGTCACATTTCAGATTATCAGTTGATAACAGCTCCACCAAATAGTGATTTTTCCCTCTAAGCTTCTCATATGGTTTCATTTCAATAAATGTTCAAATGATCCAATATTTCACCAAAAATCAAAGATTAGAGAAAAAGTCCAAAAACTTAAAACAGATTTGTGTATCAGAACTTTGTTTTTGCTTCTTTCCTCTCCCATTAATCATCTCACAACTCCTCAGATTTATCTAGTGACCCTTTGGAGGGGCCTGGTCCCTAGGTTGGAAACCACTGGACTAATTATTTGTCAATTAGTTTATTTGTAAGGGACACATACAGAGAACATTGACAGTTGCAGAAACAGTGTCCGATGCACTGTACACATGTATATAACCAACACCAGTCCCTTGATAGGTATCGATAGTTCAAGCAATCATTAAAATTGGAACAGTTTAAAATCAGTGCATATAATAATAAAACAAGAACAACAACTATCTATGACAACACACAAACAAACATACAAAAAGACAAATAAAACAAACCAAAACATTATGCAAAATATTTATAACATGAACCCACGTACACAAATAATGACTAGTTGGTGTCATGATTACAGTTCTGGCCCAGTTTTAACCAGGACTTGACTGTTGTAGAAAACATTTTAAAATCCTGATTTCTGCTTTGAACTGGCAGGTAGGGAATTAAAGAGGGTTATGCCTCTAATTTGCATGTTAGTGGCAGTCTAGTTATGAAAGTGTAGAAAATGACTGGAGCTAGATGGTGTGATTGGGAGCGTTCTGACTGAGAAACACATAGAGACAGAACCTGACCTATGTCAGTTAGCCAAGGACCTGGGCCTGGACTCCAAATCCATCAATTCCAAACATTAACAAAAAAGTCACAAAGGAAAGAATATCACTTAAGATTAGAAATGAGAACAATGTTTCTGTTTGCAGGGTTAGGGTTATTTGTAGTACACTCCCTGCATGGCTGTTGGGCTGAGGTTAGGGTTATTATTTTTTATCAGTCAAAAAAATCATTCAGATTTCTGTGTAACTTGTACATATGACAGCTTCCGCCTAAGCCTGCTGTTTTGATAGAGATTGTATCAGTCTGTGGTCAGTACTCAAGTGTTTTCCTGTTACAAAGATCTCATGCTTACAGGTTTCATTTTGTGTGTGCCACAATTTTTTAAACAGGAGGAAAATCCCCAATTTAAATTAATATTGTATTGTCGTAATGTGATACAGTCTGAGTCCTGTTCAAGTTTACAGTTAAAGCTTTCCAGAGCTGTACAGTTGGGCTAAAACACATTTGCTGTTTTCAGAAATTTCATTTTTCACAGTAGTGAGTAGCAGTCAACTTTTTTATAGTGGTGTAAATAGGACACAGTGTGTATTTCTTAATCGCACATAAGAAAACTTTCCTAAACACTCGTAGTTGTTAATATCATCAGTTACATTGTACATCAAGATTCTTCTCTGTCATTTTATTCCTAAAATAAATGACATTTTGTGTTGAGTGCTACTAAAGCCAAATAAATATTTTATATACAAAAGGGTGAAGAATTTTACAATACCATGCATTAAAATATGTAAGATTATAGAAAACTCTATGGAGAAGAAACAGAAGTAGTATAATTATGTGCCAAAGTCACAACTGCATTTTATCAGGTTTGCTGCATTCTTAAAAATAATAATCAGCCCTCTACAAAACTTCAGCAGGTTCAGAAAGAAGAGCCAAGACTATCATCATATCACATCAATGGGAGAAATGTACTCCACCCTAAAGTATAGAAAACAAAAACCATTGTTTTTAAAATGCTACAGGAGTATTACTGAGTGTAAATTATATTGGGAAGTCTTGTGTACAGGTTATTTCTCTTGGGTATGCAGAACATCAAATAACCCAAGTCCTCATATAAGGGACTAAGCTGCTTGGGGATAGAGAGGGTGACTTGAAGTCTTCAATGTGGTATGGCGTCTATGGTTGATTTTAACTAGAGTTGAGAGTGTGGTGCTTGGAGCTGGAGGTAACATCCTATCACAAGCAGAGTTGGGGTACAAATGACATTGGGGGATTTGATGTGTTGGCTGGGGGTGTTGAGGAGTTGTTAAAGACTACTGTTTGGCAAGATAACAACCTTGGGTGGGAGACAGTACCCAGCTGAGAGAATAGTATCTGGGGCATAAGCAGTTTTTGGTAACAGATGAGCAGTAGAGTTTGCCGAGCCAAAGAGGAAGTGGCTGTGGTGGGTTTCAACCTTTGGCAATCTTGAGGGTTTTCTCATGAAATTGGTTGTTATAAATGGCTGCATTATCTGGTGGTTAGGACCCAAGGATCTGTTGGATAGAACATACCGTAGGGCCACTCAGTCAGCACTAGCACTGGACCCTATTCTTTGTATGTGGATATTGGCCAGATTTGATTGTTGATGATTTGATACAAGCCTGGATTTTTCAGTTCTTCAAAACTACTGTAACAAGCTCAAATCTGCAAAAGTGCAGGCTTATTTGCAGTTTTTGGACCATGACCAGGTCTTTTCAATGTGAACCCTCTGCATAAACTCTTCTTCAGAGACAGATAACCCCTTAAATGACTCCTCCATAGAGGCATCAACAGAAAAGAGTTGGTATAATTATGATTTTTAGATGAGAACATGTAAATTATTATCAACTAAGAATTAAATACTGACAATAAATTAGGTTACACACTAAAATAAAATCTGTTTCAAAAGGAACCAATCCTAATTGAGTGTGAGACACTGTAATCAATACATTTAAAAGTTTCTGATTATTAGACTAATAGCACCTTAAAAAAAATGGCAATGCATTTTTTGTTATTTCACCATCATATGCACTTGGAATGAAACACATATTTTCATTTAATTTGAGACAGCTTAAATTGCAGGAAATTGGTCATACAATTGAATCTGTTTTGGGGGGGATTTATGAGAGCATTTGAAAGGTTTTCATTTCACAGTTAGTATAAGTTGGAGGTAAGCTAGGTTTGTCAATTTTATGTGTGCATCTGCAAAAAATGTGCTGTCTGCAACCACATAGTAATGGCTGCTAATCATCAGTGCAATCAGCATCAGTAAGTGCTAATCATGATTTTCATTCCTTACCAATGTAGTTATATCTATCTGTCTAGGTGAGCTATGTTCGAAGAATAGTGTGCCCTACAGTCATGCAATAGGTCAGGATGTGGTAAATTAGCAGAGAAAATAAGAAGGCGTTGGGGCAAGCAACCTTTCTTCAGTCTTCTCAGAGGGTATAAAGACTCTTATGTGGTCTTACTCAGGGAGGAGACACTGATAGAGCAACAGGGGGTCTGATTTATGGCTTGTTTCTATTTGAGTGTTCTCCACTCCTAGATTTCCTGAAGTTTATGATGAATCCTTTGTTAGTACTTAGTTTCTCTCCATGCCATTGATCAATATCATCAAAATAACTTCCTTATAAATTGAGAAACATTATTTAGAATAAGGAAGAAACTACAGACAAGGCCAGATGATGGAATGAAACATGCACATAGTCTAGTTTTCATCAGTTATAGCACCTCCTTTCTTTTATTGTATGGATTTTTTCCCCTTCTCAATCATGCCTCCCACACTGCCTTTTTTGGTGCTTACTTCCACTGTACACAAAGCATGCTTCCTGTTCAAGCACACTTGTCACATTGAGCCCACCCCTCTATCTTTTGTACACACCCATGCCCACTCAAAACCATTTACAACCCACACAATGCACATATACAGGTATGTGCTGTCTTAGATGTATTAGTATAAGTGCCATGGTGGTTTAGTATACCTCCATATACCATGAATTTTCCCTGCAGGTGGGAGATACTCCTTAGCTTGTGGATACAAGTGGTCTTTGTGCCTGGGATACATTGCGAGGAAGGAACTGTCAGTCATCTTTCAAGGGAAGGTAGGGCTTAAGGATAGCTTATTTTTGTATAGGTGAAGTACAATTCGAATCACTTCCAATTCTGTCCAATTAGTCCAGCTGCATATTCTTCATTTACTGCTTATTTACACTGAAAATGTTTACTATTAACTATATATATATATATATATATATATATATATATATATATATATAAAACCCCCAGAGCCCCCAAAGTCCCAGAATATGTTGTGTTTTTGAGTCATGTGTTAATTTGTGGGAACAAGAAATTATAGGTGCAAGTTATTATCTTGAACAGTATTTGTCTGAGAGGGGGTCAAATGGCCCCAGTTGTAGTTTTATAGGGGGGACCCAGTGAGTGCAACAAAATACTATTTAAAGACACCCCTTTGTTTCATCAGGGTTTAACTGTGTCACTGACAAACTTCTAATCAGTATTTTGCTTGGCATGGTCAAAGAACTTGATAATTCATTTGTATTTAAAAAATCTGACCATTTAGTAATGACATTAGTATACATTACTGCAATACTTTTCTAATCATTACATTCAAGAGTGGAATATATAATAATATAATATATAATATTTTTTGTTGAAAACTATCTAGTTGACTACTTAGGTTAATGATAAAGTTTGGCTGCTGAGTTAACTTTAGTTTATAGTTTCAGTTTGGTTTTTTTGGTTGTTTTTGTTGTCGCTGCATGTTCTGGCTAAAACCCTGCTTGTAGCAACCACAACACTATCTATCTCAGCCCAACAGATTTCTAACTTGTGGTGAATAATATAATTCTGTGAAAACAAGTGAACTGTGCAGCTCTTATCTTGTGGGAACAAGATATTTTATGAATATATTTATTTTATGAAGATCTCTATCAACTTACCTGCAATCTTCCCACCTTGTTCCCACAAGATGATAACATATTTTGCACAACAGAAAGATCTTATTCTAATACACCTGTTGCCACAATATAATATATTGTTGCTACGTCTTTCTTTTACAAGTTAAATCAGGGGGTCGAGGAGGTAGAGTGATTGGTGATTCAGTCCCCTGCTCCTCCTGTCCAAATGTCAGTGTCCGTGGGCAAGACACTGAACC